>NC_138725.1:21906970-22581930 GCF_965113295.1 Leuciscus leuciscus | reverse complement strand
AATTGATGCTTGTGATGATGATTTTATTGAAATTGATATGTATTAAAAGCCATCTGTACACTAACAGACTGTACCTCATATGTTCACTAAATGAATGATGATTGTTTAGGATTGTCTGGATGAGAATGATGTGTGTGACATTTAATGATGACAGTTATTTTTTACATTACGGTATTAGTTTTAATGTTTATGGTTGTTGGTGATGTACAAGAGAATGGAATTAGAAAGTGATGTAGATTACAAATGAAACATGGCTTGAGTCAAAATCTGTGATCGGCTGCTCGAACAACGAGTCGTTGAGGATGATGTTCATACACACCTGGATTCAGAGAGTTTGCTGTGTTTTCTGGAGTAAGTGTTGTTTCTGTAGTTGATGTTACAACTGTTAAAAACAAAATGGAAATAGAATTATATAATATTTTAATGCATGAACACAATATCAAGGCATTTATTTTACAACTATCAAACTATAACAACATATCAAACTGCTGTAGTCCAGATAGTCCAGACTCCGTATCAGTGCTGAAGGCTGCTCACACTAACATGGGATGAGTTATGCTAAAAATATCAGAGATCGTTGTTACTCGCCGCTCACACGGGTCGCCAACAGAAAGAGCGCAATTGACAATGAAAGGCGAGGAGACTTACACACTAATGCCTGGCTCACACTACAGGAGTTTTAGGCCGATTTATGCCTGATTTTCCCCTCCCGAGAATCGGAGACAAAATCTTGTCGAGGACCTCGATCGGTTCCGATGTTCGGCGCAGATTATCTGGTAATGTGAGGCGTTCACAGATCGAATCTTGCCCCTCCCGATCTGCTCTCACACAAATCGGGCTCGCCCCGATCATATCAAACATGTTTGTTGATTATGTCAGTACTGTCACAATAGCCAATAAGAAACAACAGGGCTGTTGTGGTGAAGGAATTTCCATTGAGGTAATTTTGAGTGACTCAACAGCGCGATATGCGGTATTATCTCCATTTATTTATTTATATATTTATTCCTAAATAAATAAGTGTTAGGCTGTGGTCAGCAGGCACGAAGACGAGTACATGTTCAGTAATGAGATGAAAATATAAACCGCATTGAAACGAAGTGGAGTAAACAGAAGATACAATAATATAATAATATATTATTGTCCACATAATATAATAACAGAACATAAACCTAACAATAAGCTTGTTAATCCATTGTAATATAATGGCGCTTTTCCACTACACAGTACAAGCTCGCCTCGGCTCGCCTCGACTCGACTCGACTCGGCTCTGTTTGGTTTTCCACTGTGTAAAAGTTGTACCTGTACCTGCTTCCAGGTACTTTTTTTCATACCACCTCCAGCGAGGTTCTAAAGCGAGCTGAGGCGATACTAAAATGTGACGTGGAAACACAGCAGACTGCTGATTGGTCAGAGAGAATCATCACTATTCACTGCGTCATCATTGCATGCGCCAGACGGAGTATCCTGAATAAAAAACAGCAAAAACAAAAACAAAAACATCCAAAAACAGCATACACTCGATTTCCTCCATTGTCCTGTGTGTGTGGGTAGCGGGTGTGTCTCGCGCGTCTCGCGTAAAAGATTAAGTCACGGCAGTTTCCTGCGGCGTCGCTATGACGACCAGGTACTATTGTGGAGGTACTATCTGCAATGGAAAACGGAGCGAAAAGCGAGCCGAGCCGAGCCGAGCTGAGTCGAGCCGAGTCGAGGCGAGCCGAGGCGAGCTGGTACTGTGTAGTGGAAAAGCGCCATAACAGTTACATATTAGTTCGGATCCTTGAATCTCACTTTACGAGAGGCTTTCTGCTGATATTTCACCAGTATAGGCATTGCTCGTCTCAGCGCATTCTAGACACGCTGTCACTCAGTCCAGTTACACTGTTACGCCACTAGGTGTCGGGAAGGGACCGTCTTTGAGTGAGTCATTAAAGGTGCAGTGTGTGATTTTTAGCGGCATCTAGTGGTGAGATTTGCGAATTGCAACCGGTCAATAACTCGCGGCCTTTCCTTCAAATTGCAAACTCGAAGGAGAAGCTACGGTGGCCGACGTAGGATCGGAAGATGTCGTCGTCTGAGTCAGCAGAGAGTAGCAAGTCAAGCAATGAGGTTTCTCTATATTATATTTTATATTAAATTATATTTACTTAATTATTCAGTAAAACCACATGTTATTGCGATTGTTATTTTTACTTGTTTATCATTGTGTTAGTCTTTTATTCACTGACTTTACCATAGCTTGTTTCCATGCTAGTTAGTATAAGATAAGAGCATCAAAGCAGCTAACTTAGGTAAGGGTAAATAGCTAACGTTACGATGTCCGAGGCGTCGTTCAGACAGCATGTTTTTCTCCACATTTGCCGCGTCAGGGACAACCTGAGTATTCTGCTGCATCTTTTTCTGCTGCTTCTCATTCCAGTTAGTGACGAAACGCGCTCTGTAGCGCTCTGTTCGCTGTCGGCTACGGTAGAAACATGACGTCACAGTATGTCGACCTTCATAGAAGGGGGTGGCCGCGGTTATGTAGATATAAATGACTCATTCTAAGGTAATAAAAACATAACGGTTCATTAAGTGAGGTCTTTATACACCACTGAAAACATAGTTATGGATCTTATATTGCATTTCTGTCAATAGATCCTCAGAAATATCACACATTGCACCTTTAAACTGTTCATTCAATGGAAATGTATAAAAAATGCAGATTCATTCAAAGATAGATGTCATTATATTAATATTTAAATAAATAACTTTGAGCTCCACTTTACAAGGCTCAGCTGAGCAGAAATGCAGCACATGGGCAATGCTGAAGCTGATGCGTCACTTCAGAGAGATCAATGGCATTGATTCATTGTATTGACCATGTGACCATGTGATTTTGCTTTCCTATATCACGGCTACCTTTTCACGAAGATGACTTGATTGGGCGGCGCTATAGGGAGGGGTTAGCAGGTGCTTCAGCACCCCTAAGAAAGACCAAAGCACCCCGATAGCACCCCCACAAATAATTTCTGGAAGCAATTATATTCAGGCTGTATAGACCCTTTTACAGTTGGTAAACATGGTGACGTATTTGTGTGGGCGGGGCTTAGCTGGAGGCAGAAAGATCCCTCTGGCCGCTTCACTAACGCTAGTTTGCAAGTTTTGTTAGCTTGTTTTTTAACAATGACTGTAGAAAATCCGATTTTGTCTTAATGTGCAAGGTCACTCACTGTCCAGGACCGCGATTGTTATTTGCAAAAGTTAATTTTAACGGACGGAACCAGATGACCGTACACGCTCAGTCAATGGACGATCTGACAGGATTAACGTTAACACTACTTCTGGTTGAGTGGCCTGACTTCTACACCTACCCGATAGAGAAACCGAGGGTAAAGAGAAACTGAGGGCATATATATATATATATTTAGATGCCTATAACTCTGTGCTGAATGGTCATGTAAAGACTTGTGTGGTACGATCCGCAGTTCTGCCTAGCCAGCGTCAAGAAGACGACAATGTAAAGAGTGACATTACGGTGCAATTTAATGATCTGAACATTTTCTAGAAATAAAAATTCCACATACAGCATACTCATTTTTCATCGATTCTTGCACCCAACAACACAACAAGATGACATTTAATAATAAAAATAATAATTTAAGCTCCTTATTATGTAGCCGAATCTGTGTTGGTTTGTATTGGCCGCCTCCAGTTTTCCGTTTGTTTTGCCTCCAGCTAGCGCCGTGACGTAACTGTGACGTCGCCGCAAAAGGGGTCTATACTATGGAAGCCCTGAACCGCATGGTGGAGAAGAAAAAAAGAAAACTTATCTTGTTATTTCGAGATATTAAGTCGTTATTTCGACGTAATATCCCGTTATTTCAACACAATAAGTTGGTATTTCTACATAATATCTAGCTGTATATTATGATTATTTTGCATCAGACAACAGACTGTACAAGACCGGTCATATGTATCAAAACTCACTGACAAATCTGACTAAAGAGCTTTTTTTGATGATAATATGTGTGATGATAAAGCAGTCTGTGAGAGCCAGTGCAAACCACTGAAGCGAGAGACTGATGATGTGTGACAGTGATCATGTGATCATGAACCTTGTGTAGAAGCTGCTGCTGTAGTTCGGCTTGATGTCTTCTCAGAGTTTGAGCTTCTGACTGGAGTCAGTGTTGTTGAAGCGACTGGAGCTGCAGAAGATGAATGTTCAGACGCATCAGGACATTAACATCATATTTTCATATTGATCATGACATGCAGTTTGTGTTCAATCATCACAGCTTACAGTGGCAGTAGTTGAGAAGAGAGATGTTACTGTATCATTTATTCCTGGTTTATATGAGAGTGAAACACAGTGAGCTGCTTCCCATAAACCTTCAGCTTTCCTGAATCAATGACATTATTAAGCCTTAGAATTCCTCAAACTGCATATAAATCCTTATAATTCCCAATATTGACCTCCCTCATGGGTCATACATGAAATATTGCATAAATCAGAAGAGTCTATTTTAGCCTAGTATGACCCATAGGAGATCAATATTGGGGATTATAAGGATTTTTATGCAGTTTATGACTTTGACCACTAATATTTTACAATTGCCGAACGTATGAAGCCATCAGGAAGAGTAGAGCCAGTGTGTGAAAGTTTTGACAAATCTGTCTGAAAAGAGTGTTTTCTCACCTGAATACTTGACAGTGTATCTGACTGAGGTCTTGAGTTGATTTCTGAGAGTAAGCCGACATCTCCACTCTCTGTTGTTATCTTCATTCAGGAGTGTTGTAGACAGAGTGATGATACAGCGATATGATGATGATGATGATAATATCTGATATCTGGAGTCTGTCTTCAGATCAACACCAGCCTGATTCACCCACAACAGCTCAACTCCCTCAGAACTGACCCAATCATCACAGGAGAATCCACTATCTGAATACAACTGACAGGAGAGAGTCACAGAGCGGCCTGGACTGATCTCAGTCTGTGAGGATGAAGATGATGATGATGATGAAGACGATGATGATGAAGACACTGAAACTGAACACAAGACACAAATCACAGACTCTTCAATCATCATCTGAGTTTAAAAGGAGAATCTGCCCTTTTTAAATTGACCACATAATCATAAACTTACCATGAAGAACATGCAGAAAAACACGTGCATCAGGTCCTTGTTTCTGTCCGTTCACATATTGTTGGCAGATGTAAAATCCATAATCTTCTACTGTGACGTTCTTGATGTTCAGAGAGCAGTCAGACTCCAGACTCAGTCTCTCATGTCTCTCTGTGTCTTTCTTCTTTATCCCTAAAGTAATCAGTTCAACTCTCCATGAATGTCTGAAGCTGTTAGAGTAGGTCCATGAAGTTTTAGATTTGCAGTGAGAAAGAGCATTATTACAGGACAGAGAGACATTTTCACCAGAACTGATGAACACATGATCCTCCACTCCACTGATACCTGAAACACAGTATATCTCAGTCATCATTATGATATTAATAAATATAAACCATACCAGCAAATCATACAGTCTTTTTCCTGTGTTTGATAGTTAATGCATAATAAACATTTATGGATAAACCAAATCAAACGCCTCTTTAAGAAGGAATAAGAAATACCCTGACTTTGAAACAAATTTAAATAATGTAATATCATCATCCAGATGATACAGTCGTGATGATACTGTACTTCTGTTCTCTGACCACACAACATCACTTCACTGAGCTGAACACTCGTTGTGTGTTTGATAGTAAGTTTATGATCAATCATGAGCTGAGTTTGGGAAGTAGTTAACAGTGAATTTGATCATGATTAGGGCCCTCTCAAGTAAAGGCATGACAAAATAATGCATTAACAAATCATTTAATACAATATCATTAAACATGCACTAGGAGAATATTTGTATTAATTTACACCACCAGTACAACAAAACAAACAAACAAAAGATAAAGGTTATTTGTAGTTCTTTTATTATTTATTGACATCATTAAACACAGACTCATCAGTCAACATATATTAGAGTAAAATGCCAGCATTACCATAGCAACACAACTAACACGCCGAGAGCACCTGTAGTGAAGATATTTTAAGTTGAACTAAATAGTTTCCACCTCTTCTATTTTTGACAGATTGTGGAACATCTAATGCAAGAGCTTTATACACTAAGTGTCACAACCCTTCAGTTTTGGATATTCTTCCTTTTAATGATCTCTCATTAACCATGAGTTCAATCAGGCCTACACGAATGCTTACTGGTTTTAAATGTGTTCGTTTGGGAATAAAGGCTACATTTAATCCACAGCACATCTCAACATTATCCTACTGTAAGATATAGAACAAAATCAATTTCAAATAAAGTTAAAGAAGTTACATATAAGGCCATTCATTTGATTTATCCAGTGAGAAGAGCTCAAGATTTTTTAGAGACATGGAGACTAAATGCGTCTTTTGTAATTTAGAAGAAGAATCCATAAAACATTTATTTTATGAATGTATATTGTTTTGGATTGATATTGAATATCTAATATTTAAATTCACAAAATCAAATATTCGACTGTCTGGTAAAGATATAATTTTGTTGAATAAAAATAAGAGTTTTGAGCAAAATGTGGTGATTAACTTAATAATTATGTAAAATACCATAAACAGAAATGGACCAATAATAAACCTAACATTATATTATTTAAACTGAACTTAAGCATTATATTGAGGACCTAAAAGAAGCAAAAAAACAAAAACAAAAAAAAAGCAAACGGATGTCATTCAATCATCACAGCTTACAGTGGCAGTAGTTGAGAAGAGAGATGTTACTGTATCATTTATTCCTGGTTTATATGAGAGTGAAACACAGTGAGCTGCTTCCCATAAACCTTCAGCTTTCCTGAATCAATGACATTATTAAGCCTTAGAATTCCTCAAACTGCATACAAATCCTTATAATTCCCAATATTGACGTCCCTCATGGGTCATACATGAAATATTGCATAAATCAGAAGAGTCTATTTTAGCCTAGTATGACCCATAGGGGAGAATCCACTATCTGAATACAACTGACAGGAGAGAGTCACAGAGCGGCCTGGACTGATCTCAGTCTGTGAGGATGAAGATGATGATGATGAAGATGATGATGATGATGAAGACACTGAAACTGAACACAAGACACAAATCACAGACTCTTCAATCATCATCTGAGTTTAAAGGGAGAATCTGCTGTTTTTAAATTGACCACATAATCATAAACTTACCATGAAGAACATGCAGAAAAACACGTGCATCAGGTCCTTGTTTCTGTCCGTTCACATATTGTTGGCAGATGTAAAATCCATAATCTTCTACTGTGACGTTCTTGATGTTCAGAGAGCAGTCAGACTCCAGACTCAGTCTCTCATGTCTCTCTGTGTCTTTCTTCTTTATCCCTTTAATAATCAGTTCAACTGCTGAATGTCTGAATCTGTTAGAGTAGGTCCATATAGTTTTAGATTTGCAGTCAGGAAGAGCATTATTACAGGACAGACGCACATTTTCACCAGAACTGATGAACACATGATCCTCCACTCCACTGATACCTGAAACACAGTATATCTCAGTCATCATTATGATATTAATAAATATAAACCACACCAGCATAAAAACCAGAAGAATCAAATCATACAGTCTTTTTCCTGTGTTTGATAGTTAATGCATTAATAAACATTTATGGATAAACCAAATCAAACGTCTCTTTAAGAAGGAATAAGAAATACCCTGACTTTGAAACAAATGTAAATAATGTAATATCATCATATCTTGAACTCTTGATGTCAGCTTTGTCATAAACATTACTGGACGGCACAGGATTAGTTGATCCTCCTCTTCAAGCGTAGAAAATACACTAATAACTGCCCTTAAAAGCTCTTTATCTGTTCTGTGTTTCTCTCTTTCCTTCAAACTCACCCTACTGTGACTTATGCACAGCTAAATACAAAATAACAATTCAAAACCCACAAAGAATATTTGTGGAACAGTTCCCAAAGGAAGGAGCAAAACTCAGGGAAGGTTTGCTGGGATCAGTAGTTCACTCTCCATCCAGACACAGTCGTGATGATACTGTACTTCTGTTCTCTGACCACACAACATCACTTCACTGAGCTGAACACTCGTTGTGTGTTTGATAGTAAGTTTATGATCAATCATGAGCTGAGTTTGGGAAGTAGTTAACAGTGAATTTGATCATGATTAGGGCCCTCTCAAGTAAAGGCATGACAAAATAATGCATTAACAAATCATTTAATAAAATATGATTAAACATGCACTAGGAGAGTGATTGTATTTTTTTATTTTTATTTTTTACATTTTTAATAATACAGATATTATATTTTTATTTTTTTTACTTATGTTTTTTATAACATCTATGAATTAATGCTATGTTTTGGGAGATGTGAAGTACTTTTGTGCCTATTTACTGCAAAATACCTCAGCTACACCATTAGCATGCATATGAAATATTACCTTTTTATAAAAAAAACAACTAAAAAAAAAACATCAATGATGATCGAAATGAAATATGAGTTGTTTCTGGATATTGATCTCGGTGTGAGATGCATAATTCTTCATCTGCTGGTTAGAATTTTTTTTGTGCAGATAATATAGTTTTGCCAAAAAGTGTAATTACCATACACTTCCAGCAGAGGCGCCATAGAGATCCATTCATTATTTTGGATGTGACTGACTGCTCTTATTACAGCTTTTGTTATGAATATATATATTTAAACATTTTAAAACACACTAAATCAGTATTTTTTTGTTGTTATTTGAGGTCTTTTGAAGCGTCTTGTTTTTGCAATAATGCCACATAAATTTCCAGTAATGACACTAAAAGAAAAGACTTGAATGCAGTTACATATTATTTATTTCAATAATCCAAATGTATATAATTATTAACACATTTTAGTACATCAAAGTAAATACCTGTGTGTGTCTCTGTCTGTGTGTGTGTGTGTGTGTGTGTGTGTGTGTGTGTGTGTGTGTGTGTGTGTGTGTGTGTGTGTGTGTGTGTGTGTGTGTGTGTGTGTGTGTGTGTGTGTGTGTGTGTGTGATCACGTTCGTTCCACATTGTATTTTAGTCCAGGAGTTTTAGGAAAAAAGGGTGAACAAATTGCAACAGAATCAAACTCAACTGATTTTGTATCCTCAATATGTCCTGAGTAAGGGGAAAAAAAAGCCCCAAAGAATCCCATTAGGGGAAAGTTCTGAAAAAGACCCAAATATATCCTATTCATACGCCTATTCATTATCTTTCTCACATGAATAGGGTAAAAAATGTAACCTTTAGATATCACCATGAAAATTACTGAGTTGATTACTTATATCAAGACAAACAAAAAATTTATTACAAGTTTTTTTTTTTTTTTTTTTGTTAACATGGACAAACGGCGCATAATCTAATTACAGATGTGCTAATTTGCATAAATACCACAACAGATCTAAACATTGGGTCTAGCGTTTTTAAAACATTCAGAGATTCAGTCAGTCATTAATTCAAGGTCCACTCAACTATCAACTCTCAACTTTCAACTGTCACTAAGCTGTCCCTCAGGTAAGAAATATGTCCTTTTGTTTTTCCTACATGGATTCCTACATGATTTCCTACACTGGTGATCAACTACAATTTATTGGGAACATCTGGATGTGTGTTGAGCTGTTGTACGACTATTTTTGGTGAAACGATGTCAAGTTTAGGATTAGCGAATAGTTTCATTAGATAGCTAACACGGCTAGCAGCAGCAAATAACTTGTTAGCTGTCTTGAGATTAATCGACTTGAATTACATACATGGCAGTGTAATGCCTACAATAATCCATGTATCCATGTCTTAAGTAAGGGATAATGTATAGCGAGGCGGTTGTTATAGCGGATAACAACCCCGACAGGCTGAACGGGACCCCGACGCGAAGCATCTCATGAAACATCTTCTCGTCCCCCAGAAACAGTCCCACAGACCCAGCCCCAAACCCCATCTCTGCAATAATAATTAATAAAGGCTGTTTTAAAGTACTTCTTCCTGCCTCTATGTATTAATGCTCATGGGTAGCCTAAATGGGTTCCATTCAGACCTTAACATTTAGTCTTTTACTGTTATATGTCAACAAGATTCAACAAGACATTTTCTCCTGGCTAGACCCAATGTTTAGATCTGTTGTGGTATTTATGCAAATTAGCACATCTGTAATTAGATTATGCGCCGTTTGTCCATGTTAACAAAAAAATAACAAAAAAAAGCTTGTAATACATTTTTTGTTTGTCTTGATATAAGTAATCAACTCAGTAATTTTCATGGTGATATCTAAAGGTTACATTTTTTACCCTATTCATGTGAGAAAGAGAATGAATAGGCGTATGAATAGGATATATTTGGGTCTTTTTCAGAACTTTCCCCTAATGGGATTCTTCTGAGCTTTTTTTCCCTTACTCAGGACATATTGAGGATACAAAATCAGTTGAGTTTGATTCTGTTGCAATTTGTTCACGGTTGACCCCCATTTTGGCTTAAAACGCCTGGACTATTTGTGCTCTAGTACATTGACGTATGGACATTTTCAGATTTATTCTGGATTTATTGATTTTTTTTTGACAAATGAAAAATAAAAAAACTATTTTCATTTCAAAGACATTCATTTCAAAGGTCTTGAGTCTGACTTTTTTTTAAAAATACCTTCAGAACAACCGAATCAAGCCCAGTTTTTGTGTGTGTAAAGATAGATCATTTAGAAAAAGTCACAAAATCTTATTGCACTGAGATGAAGGAAACCATTTTTTTTTCTAAAGAAAAGTCGACAAATTAGGGTTCGGTCCTGGAGGGCCACTGTTATACTGTTATATTTGTTGTGTTTTATTTTCTGAGAGTGCAAGCATGATGTTGAATCATCATCATCACATTGTAACATAAATTCAATGCCATTATCATTGATTTTTGGATGAAATCTAAAAAAAACATTATGGGTGTAAAAGTGATGTTGATTCAATGCAGTTACATTGACACATTAACATTGATTTAACATTGTTTGGATGGTTGCTTGCTATCTGGGACCCTCATCAAACACAGCTAATCAATGTCTCCAGGATTACTAGAAAGCTACAGACAGGAGAGTTTATCAGGGTTGGAGATAAACTCTGCAGGACAGTGGCCCTCCAGGACAGAGTTTGCCCATCCCTGGTTTTCTTTATGAAGCACGTCACCGTTATTGAGATTCACGCGCTGATTCTTGAGGTTTGAGTGTATCAAAGTGAAACAGTAGTTCAAAATGTTTAGTGTTTTTCTATATGTTTTACTCTAATCAATTATATGTAATGAATAACACACATGACAGTCTAGAAGAGGTCAGCTGATCAGAGCACTACATGATGACTATATCATTATCATCATCATCAAGTAGATGACATCATCTGATCACATTAGTAGTGGGAATCTAGTAGTAGTAGTATATTTATCAAAGTGATTTTCCTCATTATAGATAAAGTTTAAATTACCAACTTTTGGTACATTCATATGGAGAAGAACCATCATGATAGAAATTCTAAAAAAATTGAATTGAAAGAAATAAGAAAGCTATAAGAAATTGAGATTGAGACCAAAAACATTGTGTACATGGAGTTCACTAAAAAGAAAGGTTTTGAACAACTCACTGCAGCTCCGCCGGCATTTTGAGAGTCAAAAATAGTTGATAGTTCTTAGGGCTCTCTCTCTCTCTCTCTCTCTCTCTCTCTCTCTCTCTCTCTCTCTCTCTCTCTCTCTCTCTCTTACTTCCTCTTTTCTTTGTCTCTTACTCTCACTCTCTCTCTCTCTCTCTCTCTCTCTCTCTCTCTCTCTCTCTCTCAGGAAACATGTACATGCTGGGTAAGATTAATGGTATAAGTTATCATCATCTCATACATCTATTTTGTAACTATTTTAAGTAAAACTATAACCATATTTTGTCATTAAACCATTTCAATTACAAATAATGTTCTAAACAGTTTTGATTTGGTATTGACTTTGAAGTGCTACATATTGCAATACAATATCATCACTCTCTATAGCAACGCTCTCCCACATATTAATCTATTGTAACTGCGCTTATTTCCGTCGTTGGTATAAGTAGCAGTGGGTGGAATAGACAAGAAATGTACAGTTTTCTACCATCTTGCTGACAACTTTTCTTTAGTCATTCGGCAGTCTTGCAGCTTGAACCTCTGCAGGAAATCCACCCTTACGCCCGTTTCACACATACTCCATTTGCAGTGTGTAGTGCTTTCACATATGCATACAGTAACTGATCCGCGGCTGTACCACCAACACAAGTTTTGTCAGCATTGCGATTCTCTTTGTACACATATACACTCTTTAATAGACGTTTAAACACAATTTAAACAACGTATTATTCAATGCTACTTTATATATATATATATATATATATATATATATATATATATAAAGTTGCTCAAGCAAGTGGTAAAATATTAACCATGTAGCCTACTTATATTAAAGTCGCAAACATTTTAAATTAAAACTTAAAATGGACAAACACAGCCGACTCATGCCTTTTCTTTTGCATTTAAATTTTAATACAATAAATCTTGCATGTCACAAAGGACTTGTTTTTTCCACCTCCACGAATGAGATGATTTATGGTGAGATTACTACATTTTATTTAATTAAATGCATTTATGGTGAGATTATTATATTTTCATGTCAATCTGTGTTCATTTTGACTCATTTTAATTCAGCGCGTGCAGCACAGGAAACTTAGACTCGGTGCGAAAACGATCGCTACCTCGAACGGATCGCCGGACCGCATCCACATGAAGTTTGAAAGCTCTAACCTGTTAACATGGGTGCGGAAAAAATATGCACACGGAGTATGTGTGAAACGGGTGTTACACTCTTAATATGAAGATAATTCTTCATCATCAGATGTTTGAGTGACACTATGTCCAGTATCAGGAATAATACAGTATGATCTGTGTGTATCAATACACAACTCTGAGATCACAACGTGAATGTGTGCAAGAATAAACTGAGCATGTTCAAATGAACTCTTTCCAGACTAATTCCACTAAATGTCTTTAGAGAAAATACAGATTTCTTTACCTGTGAGAAGTGAAGAGAGAATGATCAGTCCCAGCAGACACAGATCACACTTATCAGCCATTTTGTGTTTCTGTCAGTCTTCCTCTTCATTATATATAGTTACAGCTCTTCCTTTAAACATCATCAGCTCCTCCTCTGGTTGGTAACTTCCTCTGATCTCATCAGTGTTTAGTCCTGACTCTATGACACAGCTGAAGAAGCGATCAGAAAGATCTCTGGTGTAAAACTGTGTTGACTTTGAAAAGCTCTGGATCAGAAAGTGAGCTGAACTGTACAGTGGCGTCCAGAAACCAACCAAGTCCATAAAGAAGTGTTATGTTTGACACTGAACAAAGTGCTTTGAATGAACAGTTCCACACAAATCAATACAAACATATATTTATCCTCTCATTAGCAATGTTTCCATCACCCTGTTTTTATGCATATTTTGAAGTATCGCATCAGAAACGAGTGATGGAAACGCAAAATTTATAAACTTTAAGTTTGGATGGAAGCCCAGCTATTGTAGCTACTGATTATTTGTCAGAGAAAACAAATTCAACATAATGAAATATAGTTATTTTTAAGTGACCCAATACAGTCTCCTCAGGGTCATTTGTATGTTTTTTTTGTTTTTTTTTTATTGACACTTTTTTTCCCATCACATCACTAACACATTGTGTTGCTATATGTGTGTGTGTGTACCATGAAGCTTTTATTAGGCTACTAAGTTTGTGCTTGTGAAACCACAAATTCACAACCTCCAGAAGTGTTTCACTGACAGATGTGTCAAGATCACACTTCATCTATATATACACAGCAAAAACTCCAGTGTTAAATTAACTCTCCTGGGAATTTATCTTAGACCACACTCAAAAGTGTTAAAATAAGGGTACATTAAAAAGTCAAAAGCCCAACTAAAGCAAACACTGATCACCATAACGGTGAGATTTTCTCCTTCAGTGATTCTGCTTGTTAACATCAGGTGTCAAGTTTTTGAAAACGGTCTCCTCGTAAATAATCAAAATGTGAATCTCTGAAGACGATGAGGTCATGCACATGCGTATTACGTGTTCAGTCTATAGTGTTTCATCTCCATCTGATGGCCTGGCAGCAGAATACAGGGTTTTAGTCGTTTTCGCGGATCCGTGTGAATACAGGGCTGAATAAACGGGACTAAGACTGCGTTCACACTGCAGGGCTTAATGCTCAATTCCGATTTTTTGAAAAAATGTGATTTTTTTGCAAGGCCGTTCACATTTCCAATTAAATGCAACCTTTTGTGATCTCCTGTGTGAACGTGAAATGACCCAGAAGTGACCCACATGCGCAGAAGAGTACTCAACGGTCAACGACGTCACTTGTTGTTTGCGGAAGTAGCTAAACATGGATGTCAACAGTGGAGCTCGTTTAGCGATATTAAAGTTATTTTCCCAACGGAGCCAGCACAATTACAATCTTCTCGTTTTAAGAAGAAAATTAAATTAAAAAGAAGGAGGAGAACAAGGTTTTTGGCCATGGCGTTTTGTGGAGCAGTGGTAGCAACGTCGGTACAGAGAAACGTGTGGGTGCGGAGTCGCAGCCAGGAGTGGTGGGATACTGATGTAAGTGTTACTGTTGTTTATCTTCTCATTCCCGCCTACTTCAACGCAGAATTATGACGTTTGTCGCGTATCAATGATGTGCGGGTCGGATACATGTGACCTGGCCGTTCAGACTGAAGTCGCATTTCAAAAGATCGGATACGTATCGAATTTGGACCACATACCCAAGTGGCCTGGGTCGCATTTGAAAAGATCGGATCTGTGTCGTTCAGACTGTCATGAAAAGATCAGATACAGGTCGCATAGGGGCAAAAAAATCGGAATTGGGTCATTTCAGCCTGCAGTGTGAACGTAGCCTAAGTGAGCTCACGCCGGTCTATTTCCCGCGCGTCTCACTATCTCTGTAGCAGGAAAACTCCAAAAACAGTGAGAGCGAGCACAACGCTGACTACGCTCAGCTGAGCACAGTGCTAAGTGTGATGTTCTCCGCTGTGATTATCAGTTGAGACTCATTAGAACGTCTTTCGCCGCTGTTTATTCTTAAACGCCTCTGAGTGTGTCTATGCCCACGCAAGCCACATCCTCTCTCACTCTCCTGCTGGAGCAAGCACAGTGCTTAAGGGTCTGCAACTGAAAAAGATGTCTGTGGCTATCAGGGACAATTATTGAACATATCACTCTCTAAAGAGCATCTTTAGCCAGTGGTTGTTTTACAGCCTCGCGCCAATGTGCGTGTCACTGGCTAGAGCTGTGCCCACGCAAGCCCATTCATCAAGGATGAACACTCATGGCAAAGCGCAAGTCTCGCCTCTCTGCGCTCGTGTTCTGCAGCTCAGCAGCGACCCAGACCCCGAAGCAAAGCCGTAAGCCGCGCCTCCACCCGGCCAAACAGTACATCTGAACGAATTCAGCCCTTAGCCACCCGCGCCAAGGCTTGGAAAGCTATCCCCGGTGTGTCAAAATGGGTTCTGGACATGATGACATGAGGTTACTCGCTCCAATTCACTCACAGACCACCCCGCTTTGCGGGTAAAGTCAATGCTTCGGTGAAGAGCAACGTGGCTCACGTCCTCCGCACTGAAGTACTGAGCTTACTGGCGAAAATGCTGTCAGGCTTCTATGGCCGTTACTTCCTCGTTCCCAAGAAGGATGGCGGCATCAGGCCCATCCCAGACCTCAGACATCTGAACTACGTCCTCTCGAAATGGCTGTTCAAGATGCTAACTTTGAATCGAATCCTCATGCTAGTATGCCCAAGGGCTTGTTTTTTCTCATTGGTTCTGAAAGATGCACACTTTCATATCCAGATTGCCCCCCTTCACAAACCGTTCTTGAGGTTTGCATTCGAATGGGTTGCAAATCAGTATACAGTCTTACCATTGGACTGTCTCTAGCACCACACATGTTTAAGAAGTGCATGGGTGCAGTGTTTTTCCCCTGAGACACAAGGGAATGCACATCCTCAACTACCTCGATGACTGGCTCATTCTGGCCCAGTCAGAGGCGGAATTAAACTCTCTCAGATCTGTGCTCCTCAGCCATTTGGGATGCCTAGGACTCAGAATCAACGTAACCAAGAGACAGTCAGAGAATCTTCTTGGGTGCAGTAAGACTTTGGCTAAAGGTTTGGCCGACACCCGAGCGCGCTCAGACCATTCAACGGCTTTTGACTTCGTTCAGAGTAGGGGCCCGTTGCTCTCTCAGAACCTTCAAAGGATGCTAGGCCTCATGGCCTCGACATCGACAGTCCTTCTGCTGGCTCTGCTGCATTGCGCCCCCTGCAGGACTGGCTGAAACCCCAACATTCTATAGTATTCCTGCTAGAAAAGTTGTTTGTCCAGGATAAACCTGTGATATTACTTGCATACTAGTCATAATCTGAAGATATAGTATACATTAGGGCTGGGCGATATATCGCATGATATTGTTATGCGCGTCTCATCAGTAAAGCCGGTTCCTTGATTAGTAGTAAATCGCCATCACCTGCTTTCAGATGGAGCGGCATTTACTACACAGAGCCGTAGTTAACTGACAAGCTGAGCCATATCGCATTAATATCGCGGACGTATCGCCAGCGATAATTAATGCGATATGGCTCAGCTTGTCAGTTAACTACGGCTCTTTGTACACAGCAAAAACTCCAGTGTTAAATTAACACTCCTGGGAGTGTATGAGTCCACACTCAAGAGTGTTGAAGTTAATGAGATAATTAAGATATTAATTTAGTGATGATTGAACATTATTGAAGACACCTGATATAGCGGCGTATACTCAAAAAACAATCCAAAAGCCGCAGCAGGCTAAGACATGAGAAGATTATACTAAAGACGCGTCACACCGAAGCATTACATCTGATGTTATCTTTATTACTCCGTTTCACCAGCAGAAAGAATAAACACCAATTACTTCCCAGACAGCAAACTGACTACGAAACGCATCCGCCGCGGAGGTACAGTGAACTCCGGAACGGATCCAGAATGCGGATCCGAAACTGCGTCCACTTGCACACCGGCTCGCGGATCCGGTCTGACACCACTGCGGTCCCTTTGCGTATCCGTACATAAATGGGTACATCCGCCCCGGCTTCGCTTTGGATCCGCGAATGAGCCGCATATCCGCTCCGGGTCCGTTTTGGACCCGTTCATATGAGCATCATATCCGGCCCAGGTCCGTTTTGGACCCGTTCATAAAATTCCGTCTGCAATGCCACTTTTTTCCCCACACTGCCTGATTATCTGGCCAAAACTATAGCTACAGATATATTTAAAATCTAATGGTGGACGAACATTAGATAGACTGGATTGCTCTATAACAGCTTGAATAGTTATTAATGTATCTATCTGCCTTTATTAATATGAATAAAACATGAAATCATTAAACATTAATAATTTTTAGCCAACTAACAATAACAAAATAGGTTATTACAGACTATAAATGTATTTACAATTTTTTTTATATAGTTTTATTCATGTATACATTGAATAGACATTACAGAAAAAAATGAAATCAACCATGAATTGTACCAAGAACATCGTTTTATTGAGTGAAAAACATTACACTAAAATTATAAAGTATTTTTTTTCACTACTGTTGGGTCAAGGTTTGCTGACAGGGGCTCCGGCTCCTTGAGCTTCCCCTATCTGATGCCAGGTTGAACCACCGGATTACATGTTTTGTAATGTCGTCATCGGTGGCGGCACAGGAGACATGGCTCTTTCTCACAGCACCTGTAATACATAAGCAGATTTTCATTACATGTCATGAAATCACATTGAAGCTACCAGGTTGTTGTTTTTTAGGATAGACATACTTCTTTTTTTAACTTAAAATAATGTCAAGTCGTAACAAGGTGAAAGGCACTTCTGCCTCCGCTCTGCGGTCCTTTATCTGCTATAACCACGCTATGTAAGATTGCCAGATCGGGTCGCGTTTCTGTAGTTCTAATGAGACATAAGAAAACTACAGATTTTAATAGACTGCTTAAAGAATTTCGCACAAACACAAACAGAAGCTCCACTAAAATTATTAAGTGATTATAATTTTAACCATTATATAGCGTAAAAAAAGAAAAGAAAAAAGTTTTCATTGAATAAAACTAGATTAAAATGCCCATAAGTTTAGTTGACTAAAAAAAGAACTAAACAAAAACAGGATAAGGTTGACTAAATATGATAAAAGTTAAATAGTAAATTTGACACAGGACTAAGCATGCATAAAAATAAAAAAGCTGACAAAATAAACTCTATTTGAGTCTTGTATCTAATGAGGTATTGCTCACCATGAGCAGGCAATACTGTCTGATCCACATCTTCCCCCCCCGCCAGGTAGGTCTGTAGACCCTGCTTGCAGAAGGGGTTTGCTCTTCTGCTGGTCTCTGTGAACAGTGAGGTGGAGAAATGGGTGGAGGTGGAGCAGCTGTGCCGCTACTTAGGATAAAAGGTGGTGGCGCGATAACAGGAGCTGATGTGTTAAAAGTTTGCCTCTCTTTTGAGCATCTTCCTCCTCGCTCTCATCAGAGTCTCCCAAGAAATGACTATAAATTAGTGTGGAAAAAAACAAGCAGTAAACATCTTATTAATTACTCTTATTAATAATAATAATAATAATAATAATAATAATAATAATAATAGTAAAGCCTTCCTGTAGCTCAAACAGTAGAGTGTTGGCGCTTGCAATGCTAAGGTCATGGGTTCAATTCCCAGGGGAAGCAAGAACTGATAGGAATGTAAATGTGTACCTTAAAATGCAATGTAAGTTGCTTTGGATAAAAACGTCTGCCAAATGCATAAATGTAAATGTAATTACATAAACATTTTCACTGGCCTAAGAACTTAAGTTGTAAATCAATGTAATTGGTTGAGAATGGTTTCTCTGAGAAACCAGAAAACATACTGTCCATTTAACTCTATTTCAGCTGGCTTTATGTGTGGTGGTTGTCGGGTTCATCATATCACAACACTAAATTATGTTTTTGAGAAAATACAGAGGCCTAAAAGTTCATGTAAAATATAAAGGATAATATACGTATACTAACATCGGCTTTGGCCTTCTTTTTGGCCGAATCTCCTCCTCTTCCTCTTCCTCTTCAGACTGTATATCTGACGTGTTGCACTTTAGAGCTTTCTTCAAGAGTTGTTGTGCCACAAAGTAGTCATCTAAAAAATCAATAGCCTACATGTTAAACTTCAGTAGACCTTCAAATTAATAGAGTAAAAAAGAACAGAACTATAAACAACAGAACAATATGAGAATGTAATTAAAAGGATGTTCTTACCATATAAAATATTGGCAAAATACTTTGATATTTGCTTACAAAAGCCATTTAGATTATTGTAAAAGAAAATAGCATACCACATGATTTAATAACTCTGGCATCATATTTTTTTTCCAGTCAGGTCCAGGTTCCTCAGAATTTTTCACTGCCCCGTTCACTCTCTCATCATTTTTGTAGTTTGGCCAATAGGTAACTCCATCACTGTACCAATTTTGTGGCACCAAACATCCTTAAATGAGAAGGAAGTTACAAACAGCACCAGATAAATGTAACTTCCTGTTTCAAGAACAGGTCAGTACGTCTACTTTGGGTTATTTCACCAAGTGCATGGTGTAATTGCATATGGGTCACTTTTAAATAAAAAAATAAAAGAAATTCAGATATGGTCAACAAATCGGAATTGGGCATCAAGACCTACAGTATAAATGTGGCCTTATTGAACTCAATTGAATCATATCTGGCTAAATCAAGTTGGAACAGTATTAAATCTTACTTTACTCTGATGTCAGGAAAAGATGAAACTCCAAAATAAGACTGGTGGCACTTGAACGAACTGTGAACTTTAAGCTGCAACAGAACACACACACGTACACACAGTATCTTAATATGATATGAAATAATGATCTGAAACAACATTACATGGGGAGGTGGTGGAGAATATATTTGTCATGATGTAAACAAAAATGGACTCAAAGTAACCAAACCATTACAGTATTAAATGCTGTAGTGTGGACCAGTGTCAGTATCTGACAAAATATCTGGCTAAATCAAGTTGGAACAGTATTAAATCTTACTTTATTCTGATGTCAGGAAAAGATGAAACTCCAAAATAAGACTGGTGGCACTTGAACAAACTGTAAGCTGCAACAGAACACACACACACACACACACACACACGCACACGCACAGTATCATATAATATAAATTATTTTTTTGAAACAACATTACATGGGGATGTGGAACTGTCAAAATGTAAACAAAAATGGACATGTTATACCAGAAATTCAGTGAAAAAAAGTAAGTTAGGTAACGTTAGGCCTAACATGATAATATCTTGCCTGACATTTTAACGTTACTGGAGGGGAGAAAATACGTGCTCAGGGTCTGATAAAAATCCCGACAGCTAACGTTAATTAAATCACCTAACCTCCCAGAGAGAAAGAATATATACCGTCCAAATAGCTTTTTACTCAAAGTAATTAATAATCAAATACATTTTTACTCAAATCTACGCTAATGACAATTTGCTAACTTGGTTTGCCACAATCATTTCAGAAATAAAATCATCGGTATGTTGAACGGTATGAACGGTAATGTTAAAGGCTAAGTAACTGTACAAATAAAGCATATTTTAACCATTCTTACCGTGTTCCGTGCTTGTCGACCTGCCGGTTGTAGCTTTTCCACAGAGCGGAGAATGATTCTGTGACGATGGTGTCATGGCGACAGTTGAAATTAGGCGCGTTTGGTCAGCGGGTATGAGGTGTGATTTGTGCACTTTTTGGCAATCGCTAAGCAAACTGAGAGGTGAACAAACGTGTATACGCTCGCCAGTCGTCTGGCCAAAATCCCATAGTAATCAGGCGTCAGACGTAAGATTTGAGACGTTACACGTCACGGTAACGTGTTGGAGCTGCGCTCAAAGTGCGCGGCGACGTGGCGGCGACGTAGCTGAGAAAGGATTTTTTTTACTTCGCGTCTGGATAACGTACGTGTGGATAAACGTGTAGATAAACGTGTAGATAAACGTGTGGATAACGTACGCGTGGATAAACGTGTGGATAAACGTGTGGATAAACGTGTAGATAAACACCTGGATAACGTACGCGTGGATAAACGTGTGGATAAACGGCAGTATAACGTACGCGTGGATAAACGTGTGGATAAACGGCAGTATAACGTACGCGTGGATAAACGTGTGGATAAACGGCAGTATAACGTAAGCGTGGATAAACGTGTGGATAAACGCCAGTATAACGTAAGCGTGGATAAACGTGTGGATAAACGCCAGTATAACGTACGCGTGGATAAACGTGTGGATAAACGTTTGGATGACGTACGTGTGGATAAACGTGTGGATAAACGTGTGGATAAACGCCAGTATAACGTACGCGTGGATAAACGTGTGGATAAACGCCAGTATAACGTACGCGTGGATAAACGTGTGGATAAATGCCAGTATAACGTACGCGTGGATAAACGTGTGGATAAACGCCTGGATAACGTACGCGTGGATAAACGTGTGGATAAACGGCAGTATAACGTAAGCGTGGATAAACGTGTGGATAAACGCCAGTATAACGTACGCGTGGATAAACGTGTGGATAAACGTTTGGATGACGTACGTGTGGATAAACGTGTGGATAAACGTGTGGATAAACGCCAGTATAACGTAAGCGTGGATAAACGTGTGGATAAACGCCAGTATAACGTACGCGTGGATAAACGTGTGGATAAACGCCAGTATAACGTACGCGTGGATAAACGTGTGGATAAACGCCAGTATAACGTACGCGTGGATAAACGTGTGGATAAACGCCTGGATAACGTACGCGTGGATAAACGTGTGGATAAACGGCAGTATAACGTAAGCGTGGATAAAAGTGTGGATAAACGCCAGTATAACGTACGCGTGGATAAACGTGTGGATAAACGTTTGGATGACGTACGTGTGGATAAACGTGTGGATAAACGTGTGGATAAACGCCAGTATAACGTACGCGTGGATAAACGTGTGGATAAACGCCAGTATAACGTACGCGTGGATAAACGTGTGGATAAACGTCTGGATGACGTACGTGTGGATAAACGCTGGATTGATACTTAGGCTATATTCTATTATATTTACTATTCTACCTATTTAATTTGGGATATGATCATAACACACACTGTTTTCATGCTTTTGTGGGTTGTACAACATGTGTCTATATTGTTAGTAATAGGCCTATCTCATTTATATATTTATTAATTTATAAATGTAGGCCTATTTATGTGTGTGTGTGTGTGTGTGTGTGTGTGTGTGTGTGTGTGTGTGTGTGTGTGTGTGTGTGTGTGTGTGTGTGTTTAAAGGTAATATTGCTGCCTAGGTAAAAACAAGAAGCATATATTATAGTCTGGAATAAATATGCAGCCTGCAGGGCAATGTACAACACTGTGTTTAGGCTACTGTAAATGTATAATTTTTCACCTCTTCTAAAAAGAAGAAACGTTTTCTTGGTCTTGTCACAAAACTCTTTCTGAACCTCACTTAGACATGTAGTAGAGTGTTTCCTAACCCTGAAGGCTCAACAGCATTGCACGTTGTTGATGAAGTCTCCCTCCTTTGACTGCTTTATGTCTTGGAGTCTCCACTGAAGAGGTGATGAGCTGACTGAGATGTGATTATGAAGAGTTGGAAAATGTGTTGTGTTTGGTGTCCCTCCAGGAACAGGGTTGGGAAACAGTGAGGTTGCCTTTTTTATTCGGTAAAATACAGTAGGCCTACCTAAAAATGTCTGCAAATAAATATGACAATCATGATTTAAAGGGAGTGCAACGTAAGTTTACTATGTGTAGCATCAGGTAACCGTTAGTGTGTAGGTCTACTGTAAGTGTAGTGTAAGTGTAAAATAATTGCATGAGGTTTTGTCACACAAGTATTTGTATGTTAATAACCCTTGAACTACAAGGGCCAGAAACAAAAGGATTGTGCCCCTGAATCATAGAACCAAGTCATTATTTGATTTCCTTTAGTCATAAAGGAATTTATGACTTTTTTATTTTGCGGCCAGCAGTTTCTTAATTATGTTACATTTAATGATGTGTAATCCGAATGGTTTATAAAACGAGTACATGTGTTGTGTGAAATCAAGTGTAGACTGAATATGGTGAACAGCCACAAGGTGGCGCAGTAATTTAGCCACCTTGTTTTTTGCTAATAACTACACGGGATGCATGATATAATCAGAATGGATTATTTTAGTGTTTGTCTGTAAAGTTATTATTTTCAGTAAAGCCAAATCTTTATGAAGTCATCCTGTTCGTGAAATTCGCACATAATGGCATATATATATATAATACACAGACCTTCATGGCAAAAAAAAATTTGCCTAAAATTGTGAAGAGTTCAATTGTCCAAATGATTTGTTAATTTGTTTATTAGGGCCCAAGCCCTGAAAGGGCGAAGGCCCTATTGTTTTCGGTAGGATTATTTATTATTAGGGCCCAAGCCCTGAAAGGGCGAAGGCCCTATTGTTTCCGGTAGGATTATTTATTATTATTATTATTATTAGGGCCCAAGCCCTGAAAGGGCGAAGGCCCTATTGTTTCCGGTAGGATTATTTATTAGGGCCCAAGCCCTGAAAGGGCGAAGGCCCTATTGTTTTCGGTAGGATTATTAGGGCCCAAGCCCTGAAAGGGCGAAGGCCCTATTGTTTTCGGTAGAATTATTTATTATTAGGGCCCAAGCCCTGAAAGGGCGAAGGCCCTATTGTTTTCGGTAGAATTATTTATTATTATTCTTATTCTTATTTTTCTGTCAACCTTTCGGGCACTTTTGAGACCCTTAACGTGCTCGAAAACTCTTGAAACTTTGCACACGGGTCAGAACCCGCGGCCATCAGGGCCGGGCTGAAGCTGGTACCCGGGCGTGGCAGGGGGGCTCGACAGCGCCCCCTTGAACGGGGTCCGAAAACTTGGTCCATAAATCAGACACGCTTGCATGTAATAATATGAAACTCGGTACACATATAGATCTCATCGGGCCGAACAACTTTCGTACTTTTACTTTTTACGCCAGCCCAACAGGAAGTCGGCTATTATGGGTTGTTTGGAAACGCATGCTGTGGAATTTAATGTACTCCTCCTAGGGAATTCATCCATTCGCCTCCAAACTCAGTCAGCATGAAGTCAAGACATTGAGGATGCTAAATTGCGAACAGATTTTTGATATCTCGAACGGTTTGGCCGTGGCGAGGACACGAATTGATGGCGAATAATGGAAACAGGAAGTGTGTTATAACTTCTGCATACATTAACTGATCTTGATTAAACTTCAGCAGTGTGTTCGTTGTAAGAGGCCGATCACATGGATGTGACTATTGTGAGTCAAAGTTATAGCGCCACCAACTGGCAGCAGGAAGTGTGTCCCTTTCAAAATGCTTTGAAATCACCCTCTTATTTTTACCCGATTTGCTTCAAAGTTTATGTGTATAATGTAAACACACGGCAGATGTAGACCTGTGAAAGGATTTTTGATATCTTTAATACTGTTGCCATGGCAACGCTTCAAACTTTAATATTCTTTTTTGATGCTTTTGAGACTCTTAACATACTTGAAATTGGATGAAACTCGACAGACACATCACATTTATTAGCCCGTAGACATGTGCAAAGTTTCAGAAACGGGCGTGGTGAGGGGCTCAGTAGCGCCACCTTTAGTCATAAGTGGGGGGGTTAGTTTTATCAACAGCAACAAAACTTGGTATGTGTATTGTTCTCATCAAGACGGACAACTTTCTAATTTACATTAACGATCTCCGACCAACAGGAAGAGAGATATTTTGGTTTGAATGTGGATTTTCTGAAGAATTTTCTCTCCCTCTCTCTGTGTCACTGTGTGTGTGAGGAGAGGGGGGATTTGACTATTGCTTTTATATTGTTAATCAAGGTTTCAGGGGCTTTTGGGGTCCTTAACGTGCTCAAAAACTCTTGAAACTTTACATACAAGTCGGAACCTGCGGCCATCAGGGCCTGGCTGAAGCTGGTACCCGGGCGTGGCAGGGGGGCTCAACAGCGCCCCCTGGAATGGGGTCCGAAAACTTGCTCCATAGATCAAACTAGCTTGCATGAATTAATATGAAACTCGGCACACACATAGATCTCATCGGGCCGAACAACTTTCGTGCTCTAAGTTTTGCGCCAGCCCAACAGGAAGTCGGCTATTATGGGTTGTTTGGAAAACGCTTGCTGTGGAATGCGAAGTACTCCTCCTAGAGAATTCATCCAATCCCCACCAAACTCGGTGTGCATGAAGTCAAGACATTGAGGATTCTAAATTGCGGACGGATTTTTGATATCTCGAACGGTTTGGCCGTGGCGAGGAAACGAATTTATGGCGAGAAAAGAGAAACACGAAGTGGAATAACTTCTGCATAAATTAACTGATCTTGATGAAACTTCAGCAGTGTGTTCGTGGTAAGAGGCCGATCAGATGGATGTAACTATTGTGAGTCAAAGTTATAGCGCCACCAACTGGCAGCAGGAAGTGTGTCACTTTCAACATGCTTTTGACAAAAGTGGGCGGGTTAGTTTTAACTACAGTAAAAAAAAAATGTTTTGTATATTGTACTCATCAAGCCGGACAACTTTCTAATTTACATTCATTAGCTCCGGCCATCAGGAAGTCAGATATTTTGGTCTGAATGTGGATTTTTTTACTAAATCAGCCTCTGAATTTTTAGCCACTCCTCTTAAACTATTTATTTTATTCACACCAAACTTTTTCAACATGATGAAAATACATTAAATATGCTAAATTGTGAACGGATAATAAATATCTCAAACGGTTTTGATATGGCGAGGGATTAAAGTAATGTCAAAAAAGGAATCAGAAAACATCTCATATCTTCTACAAATGTAATTATACACCGTTTATTTTTATATAAAATTATACAAATATTAGAACTAAACCCATTTTATTCTGTTTTTGCCATTCAAGAAGTATAAAAAAAGTTAAAAACAGGCTATTTAGTGCTATTTGGTTCAACAAAAAAGCAAACATAGGGCTATACTGCCCTCTTGTGTCCAAAAGGATATAAATATAGTATATTAAACTTTTTACTAGGTAGGCCTATATTGTATTTAAATATAAATGTATTAGGTATATGACTGTGAGGATATTTTCCCATCGGTTAATCGACGTGTGACACGAGCAGGTGCTTTTAAATCGCTAATATAAAAGTGAAAGTAAAATTCGGACGTCCGCACGGACATTGATAATGGTGCACACACGTTGGAAAGAATGATACTTTTAAACATAACACTAAACCGCCATTAGGTTAGTCTTACATTAGTCTTAATGAGCGAGTCATTGATTCATTCGTTCAAACGATTCGTTCAAATGACTGAGTCATTCATGATTGAGACAGATGTTTATGGATTGATCATTGAATCTTTGAGTCAACCGATTCGTTCAAAATGCTGAATCATTCAGTAATGAGAAAACAAGTTGCCGTGAGATGCGCGACGGTTCTGCTGTGATCTTTGTTTAACTATTTTTGCTACTGAAACAGAACAAAAACAGTCAATATTGCATCTAAAATGTAAGTGACTTAATTATAACTGTTTATTAACCTGTTGTATGAAATCAATGTCACAGTTTCAATCGTGATTGTATTCAGGAAACAGTAGCCTACTCGTCAAGTGAGGTTGCTTAACTCTATCATAGGTTATAAAATATATAAAAACTCCATATTTGTCATTTTTATAGTCAGTATGTTGTTAACTGGGTTTCTTTTTTGCGTGCTGCGTTCATTTGTTTACGTTTCTCCTGGAGAAGCTGCACGAGCCTCAGCAGCGCAACCTTGTTACCATTGATCAGTAATACATTTATTATCAACTGTTGATTGCAACTTAAAATGAATGTAATACAATTAGAATAATCTCTCGTTTTAGTGATTCCCAAGTTATTTTTTGTCATTGACGTTCAAATCAGGCTACTCTGGTCGGGCAAGCCAAATTCTCTTTCAGGTAGGCCTATTGTATATAAATATATTAGGGATGTCGGTTAATCGACGTGTGACACCGCTGGGGGCTTTTAAATCGCTAACTTAAAGTAAAATACAGATGTCTGCACAGACTTTAATAATGGTGCTGAGTAGAGCGAGCATTTTCAATGAATTCCTATGGAAGTAGGAATTAACTAAAAAACGTTCACTCTGTTCTGCTCGTTCCTCGCCGTGGGCGCTCACAGTTATGAATGCCTGTTTAGCCAAGAGCTTTTAGTTTCATTTTAAAATGAACGCCATTTCGGGGGGTGGATTGCTTGAATTTATTTTATAAAAGCACAATGTTGTGTTTTATTGCGAGTGTATATAAATATAAGTAAACACTCTGCAGTTTGAATGATGTCCTGTATGAACAAAATTATGTGCCAATTATGTTTTTATGTGTCTACTGTTAAATCACACACACATTTTTGCGCGTGTGAAGAGGATGATTTTTTCCGTCGATATTGGAACACGAGTGAAGTACAAAGCCTATAATAAAGAATAGTTTAGCATCCAAATACATCGCAACTGTTGAAACGTTTTGATTCTAATAAAAGGGTTACGTGAGCCCAACACTTACTTTCGTTTTTATTTTTACATTAAATTTAAAGGATTTGTTGTGGAATATTTTGAGTGTATCATAAAATCAGAATAAGGTAAGACAAGTAAAATTTCCCGTCTTTATTATATATATATATATATATATATATTTTATATATATATATATATATATATATATATATAAATATAGCTGCGAGCAGCGATGGAGGGCCCAAGCTGGTGACACCGCCACCCCGGTGCCTTTAGTGTAACTAAAGGCACCAGGGTGGCGGTGCCACCGGCTTGGGCCCGCAATCGCTGCTCGCAGCTATATTTATTATTATTATTATTATTATTATTATTATTTTTCTGTCAACCTTTCGGGCATTTTTGGGGCCTTTAACATGCTCGAAAACTCTTGAAATTTTGCACACAGGTCAGAACCTGCGGCCATCAGGGCCGGGCTGAAGCTGGTACCCGGGCGTGGCAGGGGGGCTCAACAGCGCCCCCTTGAACGGGGTCCGAAAGTTTGGTCCATAAATCAGACACGCTTGCATGTAATAATATGAAACTCAATACACATATAGATCTCATCGGGCCAAACAACTTTCGTACTTTTACTTTTTACGCCAGCCCAACAGGAAGTCGGCTATTATGGGTTGTTTGGAAACGCATGCTGTGGAATTTAATGTACTCCTCCTAGGGAATTCATCCATTCGCCTCCAAACTCAGTCAGCATGAAGTCAAGACATTGAGGATGCTAAATTGCGAACAGATTTTTGATATCTCGAACGGTTTGGCCGTGGCGAGGACACGAATTGATGGCGAATAATGGAAACAGGAAGTGTGTTATAACTTCTGCATACATTAACTGATCTTGATTAAACTTCAGCAGTGTGTTCGTTGTAAGAGGCCGATCACATAGATGTGACTATTGTGAGTCAAAGTTATAGCGCCACCAACTGGCAGCAGGAAGTGTGTCCCTTTCAAAATGCTTTGAAATCACCCTCTTATTTTTACCCGATTTGCTTCAAAGTTTATGTGTATAATGTAAACACACGGCAGATGTAGACCTGTGAAAGGATTTTTGATATCTTTAATACTGTTGCCATGGCAACGCTTCAAACTTTAATATTCTTTTTTGATGCTTTTGAGACTCTTAACATACTTGAAATTGGATGAAACTCGACAGACACATCACATTTATTAGCCCGTAGACATGTGCAAAGTTTCAGAAACGGGCGTGGTGAGGGGCTCAGTAGCGCCACCTTTAGTCATAAGTGGGGGGGTTAGTTTTATCAACAGCAACAAAACTTGGTATGTGTATTGTTCTCATCAAGACGGACAACTTTCTAATTTACATTAACGATCTCCGACCAACAGGAAGAGAGATATTTTGGTTTGAATGTGGATTTTCTGAAGAATTTTCTCTACCTCTCTCTGTGTCTCTGTGTGTGTGAGGGGAGGGGGGATTTGACTATTGCTTTTATATTGTTAAATCAAGGTTTCAGGGGCTTTTGGGGTCCTTAACGTGCTCAAAAACTCTTGAAACTTTACATACAAGTCGGAACCCCCTGCCATCAGGGACGGGTTGAAGCTGGTACCCGGGCGTGGCAGGGGGGCTCAACAGCGCCCCCTGGAATGGGGTCCGAAAACTTGGTCCATAGATCAAACTAGCTTGCATGAATTAATATGAAACTCAGCACACATATAGATCTCATCGGGCCGAACAACTTTCGTGCTCTAAGTTTTGCGCCAGCCCAACAGGAAGTCGGCTATTATGGGTTGTTTGGAAAACGCTTGCTGTGGAATGTGAAATACTCCTCCTAGAGAATTCGTCCAATCCCCACAAAACTCGGTCAGCATGAAGTCAAGACATTGAGGATGCTAAATTGCGGACGGATTTTTGATATCTCGAACGGTTTGGCCATGGCGAGGAAACGAATTTATGGCGAGAAAAGAGAAACACGAAGTGTTATAACTTCTGCACACATTAACTGATCTTGATGAAACTTCAGCAGTGTGTTCGTGGTAAGAGGCCGATCAGATGGATGTAACTATTGTGAGTCAAAGTTATAGCGCCACCAATTGGTAGCAGGAAGTGTGTCACTTTCAAAATGCTTTTGACAAAAGTGGGGGGGTTAGTTTTACCCACAGTTATAAAAATCAGTACGTATATTGGTCTCATCAAGCCGGACAACTTTCTAATTTACAGTCATTAGCTCAGACCAACAGGAAGTCAGATATTTTGGTTTGAATGTGGATTTCTTTGCAAAATCAGCCTCTGAATTTTTACCCAGTCCTCTTAAGTGGTTTATTTTATTCCCACAACACTTTTTCAACATGATGAAAATACATTAAAGATGCTAAATTGTAAACGCATAATAAATATCTCAAACGGTTTTGCTATGGCGAGGGATTAAAGTAATGTCAAAAAAGGAAACACTAAAAACCTCCTATCTTCTTAAAATGTAATTATACACCATGTATTTCTATATAAAATTATACAAATATCAGAACTAAACCCATTTTATTCTTTTTTTTTTCTATTTAATAATTGTTTAAGTTTAAAAACATCCAGAATGTTTTTTTTGTCCAAATTTTCTTTTTAAAATATGTCATTCATAGTGCTATACTGCCCTCTTGTGTTCAAAGTCAGGTAGGCCTATTGTATCTATATAAAATATACTAGGTACCGGTATGTGACGGTGAGGAATATTTTACCATCGGTTAATCAACGTGTGACACTGCTGGGGGCTTTTGAATTGCTAACTTAAAAATGAAAGTAAAATATGTTTGTCCGCACTGACATGGATAATGGTGCAGAGCGAGCGTTTTCAATTAATTCCTATGGAAGTAGGAATGAACTAAAAAACGTTCGCTCTTCTCTGCCCGTTCCTCGCCGTGGATGCACACCATATTTACAGTATATATATATATATATATATTTATTTATTTATTTATTTATTTATTTATTTATTTATTGTTACATATATATAATGTATATATTTTTTGTTACATTTATATATATATATATATATATATATATATATATATATATATATTTATTATTATTAGGGCCCAAGCCCTGAAAGGGCGAAGGCCCTATTGTTTTCGGTAGGATTATTTATTATTATTATTAGGGCCCAAGCCCTGAAAGGGCGAAGGCCCTATTGTTTTCGGTAGGATTATTTATTATTATTATTAGGGCCCAAGCCCTGAAAGGGCGAAGGCCCTATTGTTTTCGGTAGGATTATTTATTAGGGCCCAAGCCCTGAAAGGGCGAAGGCCCTATTGTTTTCGGTAGGATTATTTATTATTATTCTTATTTTTCTGTCAACCTTTCGGGCACTTTTGAGACCTTTAACGTGCTTGAAAACTCTTGAAACTTTGCACACGGGTCAGAACCCGCGGCCATCAGGGCCGGGCTGAAGCTGGTACCCGGGCGTGGCAGGGGGGCTCAACAGCGCCCCCTTGAACGGGGTCCGAAAACTTGGTCCATAAATCAGACACATTTGCATGTAATAATATGAAACTCGGTACATATATAGATCTCATCGGGCCGAACAACTTTCCTACTTTTACTTTTTACGCCAGCCCAACAGGAAGTCGGCTATTATGGGTTGTTTGGAAACGCATGCTGTGGAATTTAATGTACTCCTCCTAGGGAATACATCCATTCGCCTCCAAACTCAGTCAGCATGAAGTCAAGACATTGAGGATGCTAAATTGCGGACAGATTTTTGATATCTCGAACGGTTTGGCCGTGGCGAGGACACGAATTGATGGCGAATAATGGAAACAGGAAGTGTGTTATAACTTCTGCATACATTAACTGATCTTGATTAAACTTCAGCAGTGTGTTCGTTGTAAGAGGCCGATCACATGGATGTGACTATTGTGAGTCAAAGTTATAGCGCCACCAACTGGAAGCAGGAAGTGTGTCCCTTTCAAAATGCTTTGAAATCACCCTCTTATTTTTACCCGATTTGCTTCAAAGTTTATGTGTATAATGTAAACACACGGCAGATGTAGACCTGTGAAAGGATTTTTGATATCTTTAATACTGTTGCCATGGCAACGCTTCAAACTTTAATATTCTTTTTTGATGCTTTTGAGACTCTTAACATACTTGAAATTGGATGAAACTCGACAGACACATCACATTTATTAGCCCGTAGACATGTGCAAAGTTTCAGAAACGGGCGTGGTGAGGGGCTCAGTAGCGCCACCTTTAGTCATAAGTGGGGGGGTTAGTTTTATCAACAGCAACAAAACTTGGTATGTGTATTGTTCTCATCAAGACGGACAACTTTCTAATTTACATTAACGATCTCCGACCAACAGGAAGAGAGATATTTTGGTTTGAATGTGGATTTTCTGAAGAATTTTCTCTCCCTCTCTCTGTGTCACTGTGTGTGTGAGGAGAGGGGGGATTTGACTATTGCTTTTATATTGTTAATCAAGGTTTCAGGGGCTTTTGGGGTCCTTAACGTGCTCAAAAACTCTTGAAACTTTACATACAAGTCGGAACCCCCTGCCATCAGGGACGGGTTGAAGCTGGTACCCGGGCGTGGCAGGGGGGCTCAACAGCGCCCCCTGGAATGGGGTCCGAAAACTTGGTCCATAGATCAAACTAGCTTGCATGAATTAATATGAAACTCAGCACACATATAGATCTCATCGGGCCGAACAACTTTCGTGCTCTAAGTTTTGCGCCAGCCCAACAGGAAGTCGGCTATTATGGGTTGTTTGGAAAACGCTTGCTGTGGAATGTGAAATACTCCTCCTAGAGAATTCGTTCAATCCCCACCAAACTCGGTCAGCATGAAGTCAAGACATTGAGGATGCTAAATTGCGGACGGATTTTTGATATCTCGAACGGTTTGGCCGTGGCGAGGAAACGAATTTATGGCGAGAAAAGAGAAACACGAAGTGGAATAACTTCTGCATACATTAACTGATCTTGATTAAACTTCAGCAGTGTGTTCGTGGTAAGAGGCCGATCAGATGGATGTAACTATTGTGAGTCAAAGTTATAGCGCCACCAACTGGCAGCAGGAAGTGTGTCACTTTCAACATGCTTTTGACAAAAGTGGGCGGGTTAGTTTTAACTACAGTAAAAAAAAAATTGTTTGTATATTGTACTCATCAAGCCGGACAACTTTCTAATTTACATTCATTAGCTCTGGCCATCAGGAAGTCAGATATTTTGGTCTGAATGTGAATTTTTTTGCAAAATCAGCCTCTGAATTTTTAGCCACTCCTCTTAAACTATTTATTTTATTCGTACCAAACTTTTTCAACATGATGAAACTACATTAAATATGCTAAATTGTGAATGGATAATAAATATCTCAAACGGTTTTGCTATGGCGAGGGATTAAAGTAATGTCAAAAAAGGAATCAGAAAACATCTAAAATCTTCTAAAAATGTAATTATATACCATTTATTTCTATATAAAAGTATACAAATATCACAACTAAACCCATTTTATTCTGTTTTTGCAATTCAAGAAGAATGAAAAAGTTAAAAACAGTCTATTTAGTGCTATTTGGTTCAACAAAAAAGCAAACATAGGGCTATACTGCCCTCTTGTGTCCAAAAGGACATCAAAATAGTATATAAAACTTTTTACCAGGTAGGCCAATATTGTATTTAAATATACATTTATTAGGTATGTGTCTGAGGATATTTTCCCACCGGTTAATCGACGTGTGACACGAGTGGGTGCTTTTAAATCGCTAATATAATAGTGAAAGAAAAATAATGATAATGTTGCACACACAAATCACACACATGTGGGAAAGAATGATGCTTTTAAACAACACTAAACCGCCATTAGGTGTCGCCAGGCATCCATCTTAATAAGCGAGTCATTGATTCATTCGTTCAAACGATTCGTTCGAATGAGTCGATCATGATTAAGACAGATGTTTATGGATTGATCATTCAATCTTTGAGTCAACCGATTCGTTAAAAATGCTGAATCGTTCAGTTATGAGAAAACACGTGATGCGTGATGGTTCTGCCGTGATCTTTGTTTAACTATTTTCGCTGCTGAAACAGAACAAAAACAGTCAACATTGCATCTAAAATGTAAGTGACTTAATTGTAACTGTTTATTAACCTGTTGTATGAAATCTAGGGGTGGGAGAAAAAATTGATTCTTAGATGCATCGCGATGCAGACGTGGACGATTCTGAATCGATTCACAAATGTCAAAAAATCGATTCTCTAAAAAAATATTTTTCTAATAACGTAATATTGACGGAAGGCAAAAGGCGGAACTCTAAGCGGACGTGCGTGCAGTCTGTGGCGCGCACATAACAGAGAAGTTTCTTCTGCTCACCAAGGCTGCATTTATTTGATTAAAAATACAAACAAAAACAGTAATATTGTAAAATAGTATTCCAATTTAAAACAGCTGCTTTCTATTTTAATATATTTTAAACTGTTATTTATTCCTGTGATCAAAGCTGAGTTTTCAGCACCATTACTCCAGTCGTCACTGTCACATGATCCTTCAGAAATTATTCTAATATGATGATTGATACTCAAGAAACATTCATTATTATTTTAAATGTCGAAAACAGTTGTGTACAGTCTTTGATGAATAGAAAGTTCAAAAGAACAGCATTTATCTGAAATCTAAAGCTTTTGTAACGTTAAACACTACCGCTCAAAAGTTTGTGGTTAGTAATAATTAAAATTTTATTTTTGGGGGAAAGAAATAAAATAAATCAGTACTTTTATTTATGAAGGATGAGTTAAACTGATCAACAGTTACAGTAAAGACATTTATAATGTTAAAAATATATATATTTGAAATATATGCTGTTCTTTTGAACTTTACATTCATCAAAGCATTTTGAAAAAAAAAAAATCTGTACGCAACTGTTTTCAACATTGAAAATAATAATGAATATTTATTGAGCATCAATCATCATATTAGTATGATTTCTGAAGGATCATGTGACACTGAAGACTGGAGTAATGATGCTGAAAACTCAACTTTGATCACAGAAATTAATTACTATGTAAAATATTTTAAAATTGAAAACAGCTGTTTTAAATTGGAATAATATTTCACAATATTACTGTTTTTGTTTGTATTTTTAATCAATAAATGCAGCCTTGGTGAGCAGAAGAGACTTCTCCTAAAAACATTAAAAATCTTACTGACCCCAAACTTTTGAACAATAATATATATATATATATATATATATATATATATATATATATATATATATATATATATATACATATATATGTATGTGTGTGTATGTATGTATATATATATATATATATATATATATATATATATATAAATATAGCTGCGAGCAGCGATGGAGGGCCAAAGCCGGCGGTACCGCCACCCCGGTGCCTTTAGGTAACTAAAGGCACCGGGGTTGCGGTGCCACCGGCTTGGGCCCGTAATCGCTGCTCGCAGCTATATTTATTATTATTCTTCTTCTTATTCTTATTTTTCTGTCAACCTTTCGGGCACTTTTGAGACCCTTAACGTGCTCGAAAACTCTTGAAACTTTGCACACGGGTCAGAACCCGCGGCCATCAGGGCCGGGCTGAAGCTGGTACCCGGGCGTGGCAGGGGGGCTCGACAGCGCCCCCTTGAACGGGGTCCGAAAACTTGGTCCATAAATCAGACACGCTTGCATGTAATAATATGAAACTCGGTACACATATAGATCTCATCGGGCCGAACAACTTTCGTACTTTTACTTTTTACGCCAGCCCAACAGGAAGTCGGCTATTATGGGTTGTTTGGAAACGCATGCTGTGGAATTTAATGTACTCCTCCTAGGGAATTCATCCATTCGCCTCCAAACTCAGTCAGCATGAAGTCAAGACATTGAGGATGCTAAATTGCGGACAGATTTTTGATATCTCGAACGGTTTGGCCGTGGCGAGGACACGAATTGATGGCGAATAATGGAAACAGGAAGTGTGTTATAACTTCTGCATACATTAACTGATCTTGATTAAACTTCAGCAGTGTGTTCGTTGTAAGAGGCCGATCACATGGATGTGACTATTGTGAGTCAAAGTTATAGCGCCACCAACTGGCAGCAGGAAGTGTGTCCCTTTCAAAATGCTTTGAAATCACCCTCTTATTTTTACCCGATTTGCTTCAAAGTTTATGTGTATAATGTAAACACACGGCAGATGTAGACCTGTGAAAGGATTTTTGATATCTTTAATACTGTTGCCATGGCAACGCTTCAAACTTTAATATTCTTTTTTGATGCTTTTGAGACTCTTAATATACTTGAAATTGGATGAAACTCGACAGACACATCACATTTATTAGCCCGTAGACATGTGCAAAGTTTCAGAAACGGGCGTGGTGAGGGGCTCAGTAGCGCCACCTTTAGTCATAAGTGGGGGGGTTAGTTTTATCAACAACAACAAAACTTGGTATGTGTATTGTTCTCATCAAGACGGACAACTTTCTAATTTACATTAACGATATCCGACCAACAGGAAGAGAGATATTTTGGTTTGAATGTGGATTTTCTGAAGAATTTTCTCTCCCTCTCTCTGTGTCTCTGTGTGTGTGAGGGGAGGGGGGATTTGACTATTGCTTTTATATTGTTAATCAAGGTTTCAGGGGCTTTTGGGGTCCTTAACGTGCTCAAAAACTCTTGAAACTTTACATACAAGTCGGAACCCCCTGCCATCAGGGACGGGTTGAAGCTGGTACCCGGGCGTGGCAGGGGGGCTCAACAGCGCCCCCTTGAACGGGGTCCCAAAACTTGGTCCATAGATCAAACAGGCTTGCATGAATTAATTTGAAACTCGGTACACATATAGATATCATCGGGCCGAACAACTTTCCCCCGGTCAAGTTTTACGCCAGCCCAACAGGAAGTCGGCTATTATGGGTTGTTTGGAAAACGCTTGCTGTGGAATGCGAAGTACTCCTCCTAGAGAATTCATCCAATCCCCACCAAACTCGGTGTGCATGAAGTCAAGACATTGAGGATTCTAAATTGCGGACGGATTTTTGATATCTCGAACGGTTTGGCCGTGGCGAGGAAACGAATTTATGGCGAGAAAAGAGAAACACGAAGTGGAATAACTTCTGCATACATTAACTGATCTTGATGAAACTTCAGCAGTGTGTTCGTGGTAAGAGGCCAATCAGATGGATGTAACTATTGTGAGTCAAAGTTATAGCGCCACCAACTGGCAGCAGGAAGTGTGTCACTTTCAACATGCTTTTGACAAAAGTGGGCGGGTTAGTTTTAACTACAGTAAAAAAAAATTTGTTTGTATATTGTACTCATCAAGCCGGACAACTTTCTAATTTACATTCATTAGCTCCGGCCATCAGGAAGTCAGATATTTTGGTCTGAATGTGGATTTTTTTGCAAAATCATCCTCTGAATTTTTAGCCACTCCTCTTAAACTATTTATTTTATTCCCACCAAACTTTTTCAACATGATGAAAATACCTTAAAGATTCTAAATTATGAACGGATATTGAATATCTCAAACGGTTTTGATATGGCGAGGGATTAAAGTAATGTCAAAAAAGGAATCAGAAAACATCTCATATCTTCTACAAATGTAATTATACACCGTTTATTTTTATATCAAATTATACAAATATTAGAACTAAACCCATTTTATTCTGTTATTCTGTTTTTGCAATTCAAGAAGTATAAAAAAAGTTAAAAACAGGCTATTTAGTGCTATTTGGTTCAACAAAAAAGCAAACATAGGGCTATACTGCCCTCTTGTGTCCAAAAGGATATCAAAATAGTATATAAAACGTTTTACTAGGTAGGCCTATTGTATTTAAATATAAATGTATTAGGTATATGACTGTGAGGATATTTTCCCATCGGTTAATCGACGTGTGACACGAGCGGGTGCTTTTAAATCGCTAATATAAAAGTGAAAGTAAAAAACGGACGTCCGCACTGACATTGATAATGGTGCACGTTGGAAAGAATGATACTTTTAAACATAACACTAAACCGCCATTAGGTGTCGCCAGGCGACCATCTTAATGAGCGAGTCATTGATTCATTCGTTCAAACGATTCATTCGAATGACTGAGTCATTCATGATTGAGACAGATGTTTATGGATTGACCATTGAATCTTTGAGTCAACCGATTCGTTTCAAAATGCTGAATCATTCAGTAATGAGAAAACAAGTTGCTGTGAGATGCGCGATGGTTCGGCTGTGATCTTTGTTTAACTATTTATGCTGCTGAAACAGAACAAAAACAGTCAATATTGCATCTAAAATGTAAGTGACTTAATTGTAACTGTTTATTAACCTGTTGTATGAAATCAATGTCACAGTTTCAATCGTGATTGTATTCAGGAAATAGTAGCCTACTCGTCAAGTGAGGTTGCTTAACTCTGTTATAAAATATATAAAAACTCCATATTTGTAATTTTTATAGTCAGTATGTTGTTAACTGGGTTGCTTTTTTGTGTGCTGCGCACATTTGTTTACAATTCTCCTGGAGAAGCTGCATGAGCCTCAGCAGGGCAACCTTGTTACCATTGATCAGTAATACATTTATTATTAACTGCTGATTGGAACTTAAAATGAATGTAATGAAATTAGAATAATCTCTCGTTTTAGTGATTCCCAAGTTATTTTTTTTTGTTCTTGACGTTCTAATCAGGCTATACTCTGGTCGGGCAAGTAAAATTCTCTATCAGGTAGGCCTATTGTATTTATATATAAATATATTAGGGATGTGACTGTGATAACATTTTCCCACCTATGGAAGTAGGAATAAACTAATACATTTTATTTATGTTTTTATGTGTCCACTGTTCAACTGCAACCGCGTCACACACACACACACACATTCCAGAATTGCAATCTTGACATCGCAGCCTGTTCATTATAGCCCTAATACAATATAATAATAAAAATAGTCAACATAACATATACGAATTACACTGCTCTGTTTAAATAGTAAGTAGTACAATTTGTACCATTCACAGTAAGCAGAGCTCCACTGTGATGTTTCCAAGCACATTTTTGCGCGTGTGAAGAGGATGATTTTTTCCATCGATATTGGAACACGAGTGAAGTACAAAGCCTATAATAAAGAATAGTTTAGCATCCAAATACATCGCAAATATTGAAACATTTTGATTCTAATGAGAGGGTTACGTGAGACCAACACGGCTTACTTTCGTTTTTATTTTTACATTAAATTTAAAGGATTTGTTGTGGAATATGTTGAGTGTATCATAAAATCAGAATAAGGTAAGACAAGTAATATTTTCTGTCTTATATATATATATATATATGTGTGTGTGTGTGTGTGTGTGTGTGTGTATATATATATATATAGAGAGAGATATAGATATAGATAGATAGATATTTATATATATATATATATATATATATATATGTGTGTGTGTGTGTGTGTGTGTGTATATATATATATATATATATATATATATATATATACATAAATATATATAAATATATATATATATATATATATATATATATATATATATATTTATGTATATATATATATATATATATATATATATATATATATATATATATATATATATATATATAAATATAGCTGCGAGCAGCGATGGAGGGCCAAAGCCGGCGGCACCGCCACCCCGGTGCCTTTAGGTAACTAAAGGCACCGGGGTTGCGGTGCCACCGGCTTGGGCCCGCAATCGCTGCTCGCAGCTATATTTATTATTATTCTTATTTTTCTGTCAACCTTTCGGGCATTTTTGGGGCCTTTAACATGCTCGAAAACTCTTGAAATTTTGCACACAGGTCAGAACCTGCGGCCATCAGGGCCGGGCTGAAGCTGGTACCCGGGCGTGGCAGGGGGGCTCAACAGCGCCCCCTTGAACGGGGTCCAAAAACTTGGTCCATAAATCAGACACGCTTGCATGTAATAATATGAAACTCGGTACATAGATCTCATCGGGCCGAACAACTTTCGTACTTTTACTTTTTACGCCAGCCCAACAGGAAGTCGGCTATTATGGGTTGTTTGGAAACGCATGCTGTGGAATTTAATGTACTCCTCCTAGGGAATTCATCCATTCGCCTCCAAACTCAGTCAGCATGAAGTCAAGACATTGAGGATGCTAAATTGCGGACAGATTTTTCATATCTCGAACGGTTTGGCCGTGGCGAGGACACGAATTGATGGCGAATAATGGAAACAGGAAGTGTGTTATAACTTCTGCATACATTAACTGATCTTGATTAAACTTCAGCAGTGTGTTCGTTGTAAGAGGCCGATCACATGGATGTGACTATTGTGAATCAAAGTTATAGCGCCACCAACTGGCAGCAGGAAGTGTGTCCCTTTCAAAATGCTTTGAAATCACCCTCTTATTTTTACCCGATTTGCTTCAAAGTTTATGTGTATAATGTAAACACACGGCAGATGTAGACCTGTGAAAGGATTTTTGATATCTTTAATACTGTTGCCATGGCAACGCTTCAAACTTTAATATTCTTTTTTGATGCTTTTGAGACTCTTAACATACTTGAAATTGGATGAAACTCGACAGACACATCACATTTATTAGCCCGTAGACATGTGCAAAGTTTCAGAAACGGGCGTGGTGAGGGGCTCAGTAGCGCCACCTTTAGTCATAAGTGGGGGGGTTAGTTTTATCAACAGCAACAAAACTTGGTATGTGTATTGTTCTCATCAAGACGGACAACTTTCTAATTTACATTAACGATCTCCGACCAACAGGAAGAGAGATATTTTGGTTTGAATGTGGATTTTCTGAAGAATTTTCTCTCCCTCTCTCTGTGTTTCTGTGTGTGTGAGGGGAGGGGGGATTTGACTATTGCTTTTATATTGTTAATCAAGGTTTCAGGGGCTTTTGGGGTCCTTAACGTGCTCAAAAACTCTTGAAACTTTACATACAAGTCGGAACCTGCGGCCATCAGGGCCTGGCTGAAGCTGGTACCCGGGCGTGGCAGGGGGGCTCAACAGCGCCCCCTGGAATGGGGTCCGAAAACTTGCTCCATAGATCAAACTAGCTTGCATGAATTAATATGAAACTCGGCACACACATAGATCTCATCGGGCCGAACAACTTTCGTGCTCTAAGTTTTGCGCCAGCCCAACAGGAAGTCGGCTATTATGGGTTGTTTGGAAAACGCTTGCTGTGGAATGCAAAGTACTCCTCCTAGAGAATTCATCCAATCCCCACCAAACTCGGTGTGCATGAAGTCAAGACATTGAGGATTCTAAATTGCGGACGGATTTTTGATATCTCGAACTGTTTGGCCGTGGCGAGGAAACGAATTTATGGCGAGAAAAGAGAAACACGAAGTGGAATAACTTCAGCATACATTAACTGATCTTGATGAAACTTCAGCAGTGTGTTCGTGGTAAGAGGCCGATCAGATGGATGTAACTATTGTGAGTCAAAGTTATAGCGCCACCAACTGGCAGCAGGAAGTGTGTCACTTTCAACATGCTTTTGACAAAAGTGGGCGGGTTAGTTTTAACTACAGTAAAAAAAAAAATAGTTTGTATATTGTACTCATCAAGCCGGAAAACTTTCTAATTTACATTCATTAGCTCCGGCCATCAGGAAGTCAGATATTTTGGTCTGAATGTGGATTTTTTTGCAAAATCAGCCTCTGAATTTTTAGCCACTCCTCTTAAACTATTTATTTTATTCCCACCAAACTTTTTCAACATGATGAAAATACATTAAATATGCTAAATTGTGAACGGATAATAAATATCTCAAACGGTTTTGCTATGGCGAGGGATTAAAGTAATGTCCAAAAAGGAAACACTAAAAGCTTAAAATCTTCTAAAAATGTAATTATATACCATTTATTTCTATATAAAAGTATACAAATATTACAACTGAACCCATTTTTTTCTGTTTTTAAAAAGAATTTTATTCTAATTTTAATCTAAAATTAAAAACAGTAAAGTAAAAAAAATAAAATAAAAAAAAGTCATACATAGGGCTATTCTGCCCTCTTGTGTCCAAAAGGACATCAAAATAGTATATAAAACTTTTTACCAGGTAGGCCAATATTGTATTTAAATATACATTTATTAGGTATGTGTCTGAGGATATTTTCCCACCGGTTAATCGACGTGTGACACGAGCGGGTGCTTTTAAATTGCTAATATAAAAGTGAAAGAAAAATACGGACGTCCGCACGGACATTGATAATGTTGCACACACAAATCACACACACGTTGGAAAGAATGATACTTTTAAACATAACACTAAACCGCCATTAAGTGTCGCCAGGCGACCGTCTTAATGAGTGAGTCATTGATTCATTCGTTCAAACGATTCATTTGAATGACTGAGTCATTCATGATTAAGACATATGTTTATGGATTGATCATTCAATCTTTGAGTCAACCGATTCGTTCAAAATGCTGAATCATTCAGAAATGAGAAAACACATTGCTGAGAGATGCGCGTGATGATTCTGCTGTGATCTTTTTGTTTAACTATTTTCGCTGCTGAAACAGAACAAAAACAGTCAATATTGCATCTAAAATGTAAGTGACTTGATTGTAACTGTTTTTTAACCTGTTGTATGAAATCAATGTCACAGTTTCAATCGTGATTGTATTCAGGAAACAGCCTTCTCGTCAAGTGAGGTTGCTTAACTGTTATAAAATATATCAAAACTCCATATTTATCATTTTTATAGTCAGTAAGTTGTTAACTGAGTTTGTTTTTTGTGTGCTGATCTCATTTGTTTACATTTCTCCTGGAGAAGCTGCATGAGCCTCAGCAGCGCAACCTTGTTACCATTGATCAACTGATTACTGGTAATCCATTTATTAACAACTGTTGATTGCAACTTAAAATGAATGTAATAAAATTAGAATAATCTCTCGTTTTAGTGATTCCCAAGTTATTTTTTTGTCATTGACGTTCTAATCAGGCTACTCTGGTCGGGCAAGTAAAATTCTCTTTCAGGTTGGCCTATTGTATTTATATATAAATATATTAGGGATGTGACTGTGGGAAAATTTTCCCACCGGTTAATCGATGTGTGACACCGCTGGGGGCTTTTGAATCGGTAACTTAAAAACGAAAGTAAAATATGTTCGTCCGCACGGACATTGATAATGGTGCAGAGCGAGCGCATTGCAATCTTGATATCGCAGTCTGTTCATTATAGCCTTTATAAAATATAATAATAAAATAGTCAACCTAACATATAAAAATTACACTGCTCTGAATAGTATGAATTGTACTGACTATTTAAACACAGTAATCACCGCTAAACTGTGATGTTTCCAAGCACATATTTGCGCATGTGAAGAGGATAATTTTTCCCTTCAATAGTGGAACGTGAGTGAAGTACAAAGCCTATAATAAACAAATGTTTAGCATCCAAAAAATTTAATATATATATATATATATATATATATATAAACACACTTAAAAAAAAATATATATATATATATATATATTGTTTTTGTTTTTTTTGTTATATATATATATATATATATATATATATATATATATATATATATATATATAAATATAGCTGCGAGCAGCGATGGAGGGCCCAAGCCGGTGAAACCGCCACCCCGGTGCCTTTAGTGTAACTAAAGGCACCAGGGTGGCGGTGCCACCGGCTTGGGCCCGCAATCGCTGCTCGCAGCTATATTTCTTCTTATTCTTATTTTTCTGTCAACCTTTCGGGCACTTTTGAGACCCTTAACGTGCTCGAAAACTCTTGAAACTTTGCACACGGGTCAGAACCCGCGGCCATCAGGGCCGGGCTGATGCTGGTACCCGGGCGTGGCAGGGGGGCTCGACAGCGCCCCCTTGAACGGGGTCCGAAAACTTGGTCCATACATCAGACACGCTTGCATGTAATAATATGAAACTCGGTACACATATAGATCTCATTGGGCCGAACAACTTTCGTACTTTTACTTTTTACGCCAGCCCAACAGGAAGTCGGCTATTATGGGTTGTTTGGAAACGCATGCTGTGGAATTTAATGTACTCCTCCTAGGGAATTCATCCATTCGCCTCCAAACTCGGTCAGCATGAAGTCAAGACACTGAGGATGATAAATTGCGGACGGATTTTTGATATCTCAAACGGTTTGGCTGTGGCGAGGAAGCAAATTTATGGCGAATAATGGAAACAGGAAGTGTGTTATAATTTCTGCATACATTAACTGATCTTGATTAAACTTCAGCAGTGTGTTCGTTGTAAGAGGCCGATCACATGGATGTGACTATTGTGAGTCAAAGTTATAGCGCCACCAACTGGCAGTAGGAAGTGTGTCCCTTTCAAAATGCTTTGAAATCACCCTCTTATTTTTACCCGATTTGCTTCAAACTTTATGTGTATAATGTAAACACACGGCAGATGTAGACCTGTGAAAGGATTTTTGATATCTTTAATACTGTTGCCATGGCAACGCTTCAAACTTTAATATTCTTTTTTGATGCTTTTGAGACTCTTAACATACTTGAAATTGGATGAAACTCGACAGACACATCACATTTATTAGCCCGTAGACATGTGCAAAGTTTCAGAAACGGGCGTGGTGAGGGGCTCAGTAGCGCCACCTTTAGTCATAAGTGGGGGCTTAGTTTTAAGTAGGGTCACAAAAATCGTTATGTATATTGTTCTCATCAAGCCGGACAACTTTCTAATTTATAGTCATAAGCTGTGACCAACAGGAAGTGAGATATTTTGGTTTGAATGTGATTTTTTGGAGAATTCTCTCCCTCTCTCTCTCTGCCTCTGCGTCTCTGTGTGTGTGAGGGGTGGGGGGATTTGTCTTTTGAGTGAGATTTGTTTAAAATTCCTGTTTTTCAAGGTTTCAGGGGCTTTTGGGGCCTTAAACGTGCTCGAAAACTCTTGAAACTTTGCACACAGGTCAGAACGTGCGGCCATCAGGGCCGGGCTGAAGCTGGTACCCGGGCGTGGCAGGGGGGCTCAACAGCGCCCCCTGGAACGGGATCCGAACACTTGTCCATAAATCAAACACACTTGCATGTAATGATATGAAACTCGGTACACATATAGATCTCATCGGGCCGAACAACTTTCGTGCTCTAAGTTTTACGCCAGCCCAACAGGAAGTCGGCTATTATGGGTTGTTTGGAAAACGCTTGCTGTGGAATGCGAAGTACTCCTCCTAGAGAATTCATCCAATCCCCACCAAACTCGGTGTGCATGAAGTCAAGACATTGAGGATTCTAAATTGCGGACGGATTTTTGATATCTCGAACGGTTTGGCCGTGGCGAGGAAACGAATTTATGGCGAGAAAAGAGAAACACGAAGTGGAATAACTTCTGCATACATTAACTGATCTTGATGAAACTTCAGCAGTGTGTTCGTGGTAAGAGGCCGATCAGATGGATGTAACTATTGTGAGTCAAAGTTATAGCGCCACCAAGTGGCAGCAGGAAGTGTGTCACTTTCAAAATGCTTTTGACAAAAGTGGGCGGGTTAGTTTTAACTACAGTAAAAAAAAAATAGTTTGTATATTGTACTCATCTAGCCGGACAACTTTCTAATTTACATTCATTAGCTCCGGCCATCAGGAAGTCAGATATTTTGGTCTGAATGTGGATTTTTTTGCAAAATCAGCCTCTGAATGTTTAGCCACTCCTCTTAAACTATTTATTTTATTCCCACCAAACTTTTTCAACATGATGAAAATACATTAAATATGCTAAATTGTGAACGGATAATAAATATCTCAAACGGTTTTGATATGGCGAGGGATTAAAGTAATGTCAAAAAAGGAATCAGAAAACATCTCATATCTTCTACAAATGTAATTATACACCGTTTATTTTTATAGAAAATTATACAAATATTAGAACTAAACCCATTTTATTCTGTTTTTGCAATTCAAGAAGTATAAAAAAAGTTAAAAACAGGCTATTTAGTGCTATTTGGTTCAACAAAAAAGCAAACATAGGGCTATACTGCCCTCTTGTGTCCAAAAGGATATAAAACTAGTATATTAAACTTTTTACTAGGTAGGCCTATATTGTATTTAAATATAAATGTATTAGGTATATGACTGTGAGGATATTTTCCCATCGATTAATCGACGTGTGACACGAGCGGGTGCTTTTAAATCGCTAATATAAAAGTGAAAGTAAAATTCGGACGTCCGCACGGACATTGATAACGGTGCACACACGTTGGAAAGAATGATACTTTTAAACATAACACTAAACCGCCATTAGGTGTCGCCAGGCGACCGTCTTAATGAGCGAGTCATTGATTCATTCGTTCAAACGATTCGTTCGAATGACTGAGTCATTCATGATTGAGACAGATGTTCATGGATTGATCATTGAATCTTTGAGTCAACCGATTCGTTCAAAATGCTGAATCATTCAGTAATGAGAAAACAAGTTGCCGTGAGATGCGCGACGGTTCTGCTGTGATCTTTGTTTAACTATTTTTGCTACTGAAACAGAACAAAAACAGTCAATATTGCATCTAAAATGTAAGTGACTTAATTATAACTGTTTATTAACCTGTTGTATGAAATCAATGTCACAGTTTCAATCGTGATTGTATTCAGGAAACGGTAGCCTACTCGTCAAGTGAGGTTGCTTAACTCTATCATAGGTTATAAAATATATAAAAACTCCATATTTGTAATTTTTATAGTCAGTATGTTGTTAACTGGGTTTCTTTTTTGTGTGCTGCGCTCATTTGTTTACGTTTCTCCTGGAGAAGCTGCACGAGTCTCAGCAGCGCAACCTTGTTACCATTGATCAGTAATACATTTATTATCAACTGTTGATTGCAACTTAAAATGAATGTAATAAAATTAGAATAATCTCTCGTTTTTTTGTGATTTCCAAGTTATTTTTTGTCATTGACGTTCTAATCAGGCTACTCTGGTCGGGCTAAATTCTCTTTCAGGTAGGCCTATTGTATATATATAAATATATTAGGGATGTCGGTTAATCGACGTGTGACACCGCTGGGGGCTTTTAAATCGCTAACTTAAAGTAAAATACAGATGTCTGCACAGACTTTAATAATGGTGCTGAGTAGAGCGAGCATTTTCAATGAATTCCTATGGAAGTAGGAATTTACTAAAAAACGTTCGCTCTGTTCTGCTCGTTCCTCGCCGTGGGCGCTCACAGTTATGAATGCCTGTTTAGCCAAGAGCTTTTAGTTTAATTTTAAAATGAACGCCATTTCGGGGGGTGGATTGCTTGAATTTATTTTACAAAAGCACAATGTTGTGTTTTATTGCGAGTGTACATAAATATAAGTAAACACTTTGCAGTTTGAATGATGTCCTGTATGAACAAAATTATGTGCCAATTATGTTTTTATGTGTCTACTGTTAAATCACACACACATTCCAGCATTGCAAACTTGACATCGCAGCCTGTTCATTATAGCCTTAATAAAATATAATAAAATAGTAAACCTAACATATACACACTGCTCTGTTTAAATAGTCAGTAGTACAATTCGTACATTAACAGTAAGCACTGCTCCACTGTGATTTTTCCAAGCACATTTTTGCGCGTGTGAAGAGGATGATTTTTTCCGTCGATTTTGGAACACGAGCAGTGGCGGACTGGGACAATAATTCAGGCCGGGAATTTGACTCCACTGCCAGGCCACCTCTGCTGCTGCAGTCACCACCACCCTATTCATGTAATCTACTGGACTGATAAACTTGTAGGCTAACCCTATTAATGAACCAGGTAGACTACCAGATGCAATATAAATGAATAAAAAAATAACCCTTAAAAACTCACTAGGAATACACCATTTATACTACCAAACCAATGACAAATAGAAAATTGGCTTTTTAAAAGAGATAATAAGAGACACATTCACATGTTGAAATATTTACATTTTATGTATTTTCAGTGCTCAACTCTAGGGGTGGGCGATATGGCAAAAATATAATATCACGATTTTTTTCAGAAAAATCACGATTCACGATTTTATCACGATTCTTTTTTTAATGTTGGTTTTACTATTTTGTGACTGAGCATTACAGCCAAACTAATGTCCATATTTTAAAAACAAAGCCTTAGGTAACAAAATATAAAATAAAAAAGAATAGCAGACAGGGGCGAAGATATTTTTTTTGTCATTTTCTTTGTTATTAAATATTAAGATCAAAGATACACATTACACATACACAACTTAATATACAAATTAAATAAACAGTGCTTTATGTTTTCAGCTGCAGTAGGTGTATTTAACAGTAGCATTGAAGAAAGTACTTAAAATAACAAAAATAACAAATATGAAAATAAAACAAAACATAGACTTCACTGTATAAATTATACATTGATACTTATTAAAGCTACTATTAAAAGTTATCAGTCAGGAGCAGTAAGTGATTTTCTCTTTGCATTTTGTTGTTTTATTAACATTAAAGGGATAGTTCTCCTAAAAATGCTATTTGTCATAAGTTACTCTCTCAAGTTGTTTTAAACTCGAATAAGTTTCTTTCTTCTGTTGAAAATAAAAGTTATTTGGAAGAATGTGGGTAACCAAACAGTTGATGTACCCCAGTGACTTCCATAGTATATTTTTCTCCTATGGAAGTCAATGGGGACCAGCTACTGTTTGGATAGCCACATTCTTCAAAATATTAATATTAGAAAGATATATTAGAAAATATTAAAAGGAAATTAATACAGGTTTGGAATAACATTAGAGTGCGTAAATAATGAGAGAATTTTTATTTTGGGGTGAACTATCCCTTTAAGGAGAAGCGGCAGCGTGTTTACTATTACTACTGTCTCTTTAAGAGTTGCGCACGACGCGTCTATTATACACGCATTTGACAAGCAGATTTTCTCTCAATTTTCTCAAGTTTGCGTTCACTTTAGACATAACCGACTTTGTTTATGTAAACCTTGTGTGTATTTGACAGTATTAGCACAATAAGACAGTATCCAGGCGCTGGTAGACAGGCTTTTAGTGCATGTGAGCTTCACATGTACGCGCTGAGAAACGCACACGTTAGAACAGCGCATCAGCACGCGAATTAAATGTTTAACCGACAAGGCATTAAAGCACTGCACTGCGTCTGCATTCGTAGTTGCACACCAGCCTATCACATGCCAGGCTGATGGTCTGCACAGCGGCAGCCGGCAGGCCAGAACGACCGTCAGGCCACCGGGAAATGTCCCGGTGCTCCCGATGGCCAGTCCGCCCCTGAACACGAGTGAAGTACAAGAATAGTTTAGCATCCAAATACATCGCAACTGTTGAAACGTTTTGATTCTAATGAGAGGGTTGCATGAGCCCAACACTTACTTTCGTTTTTATTTTTACATTAAATTTAAAGGATTTGTTGTGGAATATTTTATACACACACACACACACACACACACACACACACACACACACACACACACACACACACATATTTATATATATATATATTTGTGTGTATGTATATATATATATATATATAAATATAGCTGCGAGCAGCGATGAAGGGCCAAAGCCGGCGGCACCGCCACCCCGGTGCCTTTAGGTAACTAAAGGCACCGGGGTTGCGGTGCCACCGGCTTGGGCCCGTAATCGCTGCTCGCAGCTATATTTATTATTATTTTTCTTACGACTATTCAGGCACTTTTGGGGCCCTTAACATGCTCAAAAACTCTTGAAACTTTGCACACGAGTCAGAATCCGCGGCCATCAGGGCCGGGCTGAAGCTGGTACCCGGGCGTGGCAGGGGGGCTCGACAGCGCCCCCTTGAACGGCGTCCGAAAACTTGGTCCATAAATCAAACACGCTTGCATGAATTAGTATGAAACTCGGTACACATATAGATCTTATCGGGCCAAACAATATTCGTGCTTTAAGTTTTACGCCAGCCCAACAGGAAGTCAGCTATTATGCGTTGTTTGAAAAACGTACGCTCTGGAATTTAAAATACTCCTCCTAGGAAATTCATCCATTCGCCTCCAAATTCGGTCAGCATAAAGTCAAGACATTGAGGATGCTAAATTGCGGACGGATTTTTGATATCTCGAACGGTTTGGCCGTGGCGAGGAAACGAATTTATGGCGAGAAAAGAGAAACAGGAAGTGCTTTATAACTTCTGCATACATTAACTGATCTTGATGAAACTTCAGCAGTGTGTTCGTTGTAAGAGGCCGATCACATGGATGTGACTATTGTGAGTCAAAGTTATAGCGCCACCAACTGGCAACAGGAAGTGTGTCACTTTCAAAATGCTTTGAAATCATCCTCTTATTTTTACCCGATTTGCTTAAAACTTTATGTGTATAATGTAGACACACGGCAGATGTAGACCTGTGAAAGGATTATTGATATCTTAGATACTGTTGCCGTGGCAACGAATCAAACTTTAAGATTCTTTTCGGATGCTTTTGAGACTCTTCACATAATTGAAATTGCATGAAACTCGACAGACACATCACATTTATTATCCAGTAGACATGTGCAAAGTTTCAGAAACGAGCGTGGTGGAATGGCTCAGTAGCGCCACCTTTAGTCAAAAATGGGGGCTTAGTTTTTCCTAAAATCACAAAACTTGGTACGTATATTGTTCTCATCAAGCCGGACAACTTTCTAATTTACAGTCATTAGCTCAGACCAGCAGGAAGTCAGATATTTTGGTTTGAATGTGGACTTTCTGGAGATTTTTCTCTCTCTCTCTGTGTGTCTGTGTGTGTGTGTGTGGGGGGGGGGGGTTGGGGGGGGGGGGGGGGGGGGGGGTTGTCTATTCCACTTAATCTTTGTTTTTCAAGGTTTCAGGGGCTTTTGGGGCCCTTAACGTGCTCAAAAACTCTTGAAACTTTTCACACAGGTCAGAACCCAAGGTCATCAGGGCCGGGCTGAAGCTGGTACCCGGGCGTGGCAGGGGGGCTCAACAGCGCCCCCTTGAACACGGTCTGAAAACTTGGTCCATATATCAAACACGCTTGCATGAATTAATATGAAACTCGGTACACATATAGATCTCTTCGGGCCGAACAACTTCTGCACTCTAAGTTATTAGCTCCGCCCAACAGGAAGTCGGCTATTATGGGTTGTTTGGAAAACGCTTGCTGTGGAATTTGAAACACTCCTCCTAGAGAATTAATTCAGTCGCCTCCAAACTCGGGCAGCATGAAGTCAAGACATTGAGAATGCTAAATTGCGGACGGATTTTTGATATCTCAAACGGTTTGGCCGTGGCGAGGAAACGAATTTATGGCGAGAAAAGAGAAAAACGAAGTGTTATAACTTCTGCATACATTAACTGATCTTGATGAAACTTCAGCAGTGTGTTTGTGGTAAGAGGCCGATCAGATGGATGTAACTATTGTGAGTCAAAGTTGTAGCGCCACCAACTGGCAGCAGGAAGTGTGTCACTTTCTAAATGCTTTTGACAAAAGTGGGCGGGTTAGTTTTACCCACAGTTATAAAAATCAGTACGTATATTGGTCTCATCGAGCCGGACAACTTTCTAATTTACAGTCATTATCTCCGACCAACAGGAAGTCAGATATTTTGGTTTGAAGTGGGTTTTTTGGAGAATTTTCTCTCTCTCTCACACAGTGTTTTTTAAATAAGTTAGATTTTTTATATATATATTTTTATATTATTTTATGCCTAAACATACCCAGTCACAAAAAAAATATTAAAGCTATTCTATGGCTTTATATCACTTTAACACGTTAAAGGGCTCATACTGTAGGCCTACATTTTGGCTAATTATTTCCAATGCTATCACGGATCATAACCTCATCATCTAGAAACTGCCACTCAGAATACATACATAGGACATAAAGACATCATAGGGGATTGTGAACATATTTCACCATATTTCAACTTCATCTTCATTACATATATATATATATAAATATATATATATATATATATATTTTTTTTTTTTTTTTTTTTTGACAAGACAGAGAATATTACTTTTCTGATATATATATATATTATTTTTTTTTATTTTTTTTGTTACATTTTTTTATATATATATATATATATATATATATCAGAAAAGTAATATTCTCTGTCTTGTCACAAAAAAAAAAAAAAAAAAAATATATATATATATATATATTTATATATATATATATGTAATGAAGATGAAGTTGAAATATGGTGAAATATGTTGAAATATGTATATATAAATATAGCTGCGAGCAGCGATGGAGGGCACAAGCCGGTGACACCGCCACCCCGGTGCCTTTAGTGTAACTAAAGGCACCAGGGTGGCGGTGCCACCGGCTTGGGCCCGCAATCGCTGCTCGCAGCTATATTTATATATATTTAGGGCCCGAGCACCGATGGTGTGAGGACCCTCTTGGAATTGCTCTGTTTATTATTATTATTATTATTATTCTTCTCCGCATTTAATCGCATTTTTGAGGGCCTAAACATGCTCGAAAACTCACGAAACTTTGCACACGTGTCAGAACTGGCGAAAATTTACATCTGATATAGGTTTCAGAATTGGGCGGGGCAAAATGGCTCGATAGCGCCACCTATAAAAGTTCAACGGAGTGCGCCTCCCGCTATGTTCCACGTACGTTTACGAAATTCGGTACATACATGTAAGGACCTAATACCTACAAAAAAGTCTCTTGGAGCGTAGCCCTAAACACAACAGGAAGTCAGCCATTTTCAACTTCCTCTCAGATTTTTGTGCAGTTTTTGCCATTTTCATGCCTCATACTTTAACGAACTCCTCCTACAGTTTTAATCTGATCATCTTCAAATTTGGTGAGTGTAATCTTAAGGCCTTTGCGACGTTAAATTGCGAAGATCTTGAGTTTTCGTCGAAGGGCGGGTCCTCGGCGGCCTGACAAATTTCGATGTTTCGCCATGAAACAGGAAGTTGCTGAAACTCAGGCATGGAATGTCCAATCTGCCCCAAACTTCACACGTTTGATAAGCGTTCTGTCCTGAACACATGACCATGCTCATATTCAGTTACAGTCATAGCGCCACCTGCTGGCAACAGGAAGTGACATGTTTAACATTGTTGTGAACTCCTGATAACATATAAAAAAGTGCCAGCAAGTGCTAAGCATGCTAACAACATACTAGACACATGCTAAAACATGCTAGCAAACACTTAGCTAATTGCTAAAGCATGCTATTACTGCAATTAAATAGGAATTTGCTGTAACTCAGGCACGGAATGTCTAATCTGCCCCAAACGTCACACATTTGATAAGAGTCATGGCCTGAACACATCTACATGAGAATATTCAGTTATAGTAATAGCGCCACCTACTGGTAACAGGAAGTGTCATGTTTAACACGTTGATGCCGTTCTAGCAACATGTTAAAAATGCCATTGACTTCTAAACATGCTAGAAACATGTTAAAACATGCTAGCAAAACTTAGCTAAGTGCTAAAGCATGTTAATTCAATGAAACAGGATGTTGTTGTTACTCAAGAAGGCAATGTCCAATCTGCGCCAAACTTCACACGTTTGATAAGCGTTCTGTCCTGAACACATGACCATGCTCATATTCAGTTACAGTCATAGCGCCACCTGCTGGCAACAGGAAGTGACATGTTAAACACTGTTGTGGACTCCTAATAACATATAAAAAAGTTCCAGCATGTGCTAAACATGCTAACAACATACTAGAAACATGTTAAAACATGCTAGCAAACACTTAGCTTAGTGCTAAAGCATGCTAATACTGCAATTAAATAGGAATTTGCTGTAACACAGGCACGGAATGTCCAGTCTGCCCCAAACTTCACACGTTTGATAAGAGTCATGGCCTGAACACATCTACATGAGAATATTCAGTTATAGTAATAGCGCCACCTACTGGTAACAGGAAGTGTCATGTTTAACACGTTGATGCCGTTCTAGCAACATGTTAAAAATACCATTGACTTCTAAACATGCTAGAAACATGTTAAAACATGCTAGCAATACTAAGCTAAGTGCTAAAGCATGCTAATATAATGAAACAGGATGTTGTTGTTACTCAAGAAGGCAATGTCCAATCTGCGCCAAACTTCACACTTTTGATAAGCGTTCTGTCTTGAACACATTACAATGCTCATATTCAGTTACAGTCAAAGCGCCACCTGCTGGCAACAGGAAGTGACATGTTAAACACTGTTGTGGACTCCTAATAACATATAAAAAAGTGCCAGCAAGTGCTAAACATGCTAACAACATTCTAGAAACATGCTAAAACATGCTAGCAAACACTTAGCTAATTGCTAAAGCATGCTATTGCTGCAATTAAATAGGAATTTGCTGTAACACAGGCATGGAATGTCCAATCTGCCCCAAACTTAATATGTAACATGCAAGAAACATGCTAGAAACACATAGCTAAGTTCTAAAGCATGTTAGAAATGCTAAAGGAAGTTGTTGTAACTCAAACATACAATATCCAATCTGCCCCAAACTTCACAGACTTCATAAAAGTCCTGCACTGAACACATCTACAAAGCAATATTCAGATATATAACCCCACCTACTGCCAACAGAAACTGAACTGGTTAACACAGTAATGCAGTACTAACCACATACCTATTGTGTACTAAGCATGCTAAAAACATACTAAACATGCTAGCAACTACTATATACTGTATACCTCCTTAAATGCACATTGCCCAACCATGCTCTGTCTTCCTAAAGCCAACGAGTGACGATGGCACGGGTGCGAGGGCCCTTTCATCGCTGCTTGCAGCTTTAATTAGGGCCCGAGCACCGATGGTGTGAGGACCCTCTTGGAATTGCTCTGTTTATTATTATTATTCTTCTCCGCATTTAATCGCATTTTTGAGGGCCTAAACATGCTCGAAAACTCACGAAACTTTGCACACGTGTCAGAACTGGCGAAAATTTACATCTGATATAGGTTTCAGAATTGGGCGGGGCAAAATGGCTCGATAGCGCCACCTATAAAAGTTCAACGGAGTGCGCCTCCCGCTATGTTCCACGTACGTTTACGAAATTCGGTACATACATGTAAGGACCTAATACCTACAAAAAAGTCTCTTGGAGCGTAGCCCTAAACACAACAGGAAGTCAGCCATTTTCAACTTCCTCTCAGATTTTTGTGCAGTTTTTGCCATTTTCATGCCTCATACTTTAACGAACTCCTCCTACAGTTTTAATCTGATCATCTTCAAATTTGGTGAGTGTAATCTTAAGGCCTTTGCGACGTTAAATTGCGAAGATCTTGAGTTTTCGTCGAAGGGCGGGTCCTCGGCGGCCTGACAAATTTCGATGTTTCGCCATGAAACAGGAAGTTGCTGAAACTCAGGCATGGAATGTCCAATCTGCCCCAAACTTCACACGTTTGATAAGCGTTCTGTCCTGAACACATGACCATGCTCATATTCAGTTACAGTCATAGCGCCACCTGCTGGCAACAGGAAGTGACATGTTTAACATTGTTGTGAACTCCTGATAACATATAAAAAAGTGCCAGCAAGTGCTAAGCATGCTAACAACATACTAGACACATGCTAAAACATGCTAGCAAACACTTAGCTAATTGCTAAAGCATGCTATTACTGCAATTAAATAGGAATTTGCTGTAACTCAGGCACGGAATGTCTAATCTGCCCCAAACGTCACACATTTGATAAGAGTCATGGCCTGAACACATCTACATGAGAATATTCAGTTATAGTAATAGCGCCACCTACTGGTAACAGGAAGTGTCATGTTTAACACGTTGATGCCGTTCTAGCAACATGTTAAAAATGCCATTGACTTCTAAACATGCTAGAAACATGTTAAAACATGCTAGCAAAACTTAGCTAAGTGCTAAAGCATGTTAATTCAATGAAACAGGATGTTGTTGTTACTCAAGAAGGCAATGTCCAATCTGCGCCAAACTTCACACGTTTGATAAGCGTTCTGTCCTGAACACATGACCATGCTCATATTCAGTTACAGTCATAGCGCCACCTGCTGGCAACAGGAAGTGACATGTTAAACACTGTTGTGGACTCCTAATAACATATAAAAAAGTTCCAGCATGTGCTAAACATGCTAACAACATACTAGAAACATGTTAAAACATGCTAGCAAACACTTAGCTTAGTGCTAAAGCATGCTAATACTGCAATTAAATAGGAATTTGCTGTAACACAGGCACGGAATGTCCAGTCTGCCCCAAACTTCACACGTTTGATAAGAGTCATGGCCTGAACACATCTACATGAGAATATTCAGTTATAGTAATAGCGCCACCTACTGGTAACAGGAAGTGTCATGTTTAACACGTTGATGCCGTTCTAGCAACATGTTAAAAATACCATTGACTTCTAAACATGCTAGAAACATGTTAAAACATGCTAGCAATACTAAGCTAAGTGCTAAAGCATGCTAATATAATGAAACAGGATGTTGTTGTTACTCAAGAAGGCAATGTCCAATCTGCGCCAAACTTCACACTTTTGATAAGCGTTCTGTCTTGAACACATTACAATGCTCATATTCAGTTACAGTCAAAGCGCCACCTGCTGGCAACAGGAAGTGACATGTTAAACACTGTTGTGGACTCCTAATAACATATAAAAAAGTGCCAGCAAGTGCTAAACATGCTAACAACATTCTAGAAACATGCTAAAACATGCTAGCAAACACTTAGCTAATTGCTAAAGCATGCTATTGCTGCAATTAAATAGGAATTTGCTGTAACACAGGCATGGAATGTCCAATCTGCCCCAAACTTAATATGTAACATGCAAGAAACATGCTAGAAACACATAGCTAAGTTCTAAAGCATGTTAGAAATGCTAAAGGAAGTTGTTGTAACTCAAACATACAATATCCAATCTGCCCCAAACTTCACATACTTCATAAAAGTCCTGCACTGAACACATCTACAAAGCAATATTCAGATATATAACCCCACCTACTGCCAACAGAAACTGAACTGGTTAACACAGTAATGCAGTACTAACCACATACCTATTGTGTACTAAGCATGCTAAAAACATACTAAACATGCTAGCAACTACTATATACTGTATACCTCCTTAAATGCACATTGCCCAACCATGCTCTGTCTTCCTAAAGCCAACGAGTGACGATGGCACGGGTGCGAGGGCCCTTTCATCGCTGCTTGCAGCTTTAATTATTATTATTATTCTTCTCCGCATTTAATCACATTTTTGAGGGCCTAAACATGCTCGAAAACTCACGAAACTTTGCACACGCGTCAGAACTGGCGAAAATTTACATCTGATATAGGTTTCAGAATTGGGCGGGGCAAAATGGCTCGATAGCGCCACCTATAAAAGTTCAACGGAGTGCGCCTCCCGCTATGTTCCACGTACGTTTACGAAATTCGGTACATACATGTAAGGACCTAATACCTACAAAAAAGTCTCTTGGAGCGTAGCCCTAAACACAACAGGAAGTCAGCCATTTTCAACTTCCTCTCAGATTTTTGTGCAGTTTTTGCCATTTTCATGCCTCGTACTTTAACGAACTCCTCCTACAGTTTTAATCTGATCATCTTCAAATTTGGTGAGTGTAATCTTAAGGCCTTTGCGACGTTAAATTGCGAAGATCTTGAGTTTTCGTCGAAGGGCGGGTCCTCGGTGGCCTGACAAATTTCGATGTTTCGCCATGAAACAGGAAGTTGCTGAAACTCAGGCATGGAATGTCCAATCTGCCCCAAACTTCACACGTTTGATAAGCGTTCTGTCCTGAACACATGACCATGCTCGTATTCAGTTACAGTCATAGCGCCACCTGCTGGCAACAGGAAGTGACATGTTTAACACTGTTGTGAACTCCTGATAACATATAAAAAAGTGCCAGCAAGTGCTAAACATGCTAACAACATACTAGACACATGCTAAAACATGCTAGCAAACACTTAGCTAATTGCTAAAGCATGCTATTACTGCAATTAAATAGGAATTTGCTGTAACTCAGGCACGGAATGTCCAATCTGCCCCAAACGTCACACGTTTGATAAGAGTCATGGCCTGAACACATCTACATGAGAATATTCAGTTATAGTAATAGCGCCACCTACTGGTAACAGGAAGTGTCATGTTTAACACGTTGATGCCGTTCTAGCAACATGTTAAAAATGCCATTGACTTCTAAACATGCTAGAAACATGTTAAAACATGCTAGCAAAACTTAGCTAAGTGCTAAAGCATGTTAATTCAATGAAACAGGATGTTGTTGTTATTCAAGAAGGCAATGTCCAATCTGCGCCAAACTTCACACTTTTGATAAGCGTTCTGTCCTGAACACATGACCATGCTCATATTCAGTTACAGTCATAGCGCCACCTGCTGGCAACAGGAAGTGACATGTTAAACACTGTTGTGGACTCCTAATAACATATAAAAAAGTTCCAGCATGTGCCAAACATGCTAACAACATACTAGAAACATGTTAAAACATGCTAGCAAACACTTAGCTTAGTGCTAAAGCATGCTAATACTGCAATTAAATAGGAATTTGCTGAAACACAGGCACGGAATGTCCAGTCTGCCCCAAACGTCACACGTTTGATAAGAGTCATGGCCTGAACACATCTACATGAGAATATTCAGTTATAGTAATAGCGCCACCTACTGGTAACAGGAAGTGTCATGTTTAACACGTTGATGCCGTTCTAGCAACATGTTAAAAATGCCATTGACTTCTAAACATGCTAGAAACATGTTAAAACATGCTAGCAAAACTTAGCTAAGTGCTAAAGCATGTTAATTCAATGAAACAGGATGTTGTTGTTACTCAAGAAGGCAATGTCCAATCTGCGCCAAACTTCACTCTTTTGATAAGCGTTCTGTCCTGAACACATGACCATGCTCATATTCAGTTACAGTCATAGCGCCACCTGCTGGCAACAGGAAGTGACATGTTAAACACTGTTGTGGACTCCTAATAACATATAAAAAAGTTCCAGCATGTGCTAAACATGCTAACAACATACTAGAAACATGTTAAAACATGCTAGCAAACACTTAGCTTAGTGCTAAAGCATGCTAATACTGCAATTAATTAGGAATTTGCTGTAACACAGGCACGGAATGTCCAGTCTGCCCCAAACTTCACACGTTTGATAAGAGTCATGGCCTGAACACATCTACATGAGAATATTCAGTTATAGTAATAGCGCCACCTACTGGTAACAGGAAGTGTCATGTTTAACACGTTGATGCCGTTCTAGCAACATGTTAAAAATACCATTGACTTCTAAACATGCTAGAAACATGTTAAAACATGCTAGCAATACTAAGCTAAGTGCTAAAGCATGCTAATATAATGAAACAGGATGTTGTTGTTACTCAAGAAGGCAATGTCCAATCTGCGCCAAACTTCACACTTTTGATAAGCGTTCTGTCTTGAACACATGACAATGCTCATATTCAGTTACAGTCAAAGCGCCACCTGCTGGCAACAGGAAGTGACATGTTAAACACTGTTGTGGACTCCTAATAACATATAAAAAAAATGCCAGTAGGTGCTTAACATCCTACCAACATACTAGAAACATGCTAAAACATACTAGTAAACACTATAAGTACTAAACCATACTATTACTACAATTAAATATGAATTTGCTGTAACTCAAACATACAATATCCAATCTGCCCCAAACTTCACATACTTGATAAAAGTCCTGCACTGAACACATCTACAAAGCAATATTCAGATATATAACCCCACCTACTGCCAACAGAAACTGAACTGGTTAACACAGTAATGCAGTACTAACCACATACCTATTGTGTACTAAGCATGCTAAAAACATACTAAACATGCTAGCAACTACTATATACTGTATACCTCCTTAAATGCACATTGCCCAACCATGCTCTGTCTTCCTAAAGCCAACGAGTGACGATGGCACGGGTGCGAGGGCCCTTTCATCGCTGCTTGCAGCTTTAATTATTATTATTCTTCTTCTTATTCTTATTTTTCTGTCAACCTTTCGGGCACTTTTGAGACCCTTAACGTGCTCGAAAACTCTTGAAACTTTGCACACGGGTCAGAACCCGCGGCCATCAGGGCCGGGCTGAAGCTGGTACCCGGGCGTGGCAGGGGGGCTCAACAGCGCCCCCTTGAACGGGGTCCGAAAACTTGGTCCATAAATCAGACACGCTTGCATGTAATAATATGAAACTCGGTACACATATAGATCTCATCGGGCCGAACAACTTTCGTACTTTTACTTTTTACGCCAGCCCAACAGGAAGTCGGCTATTATGGGTTGTTTGGAAACGCATGCTGTGGAATTTAATGTACTCCTCCTAGGGAATTCATCCATTCGCCTCCAAACTCAGTCAGCATGAAGTCAAGACATTGAGGATGCTAAATTGCGGACAGATTTTTGATATCTCGAACGGTTTGGCCGTGGCGAGGACACGAATTGATGGCGAATAATGGAAACAGGAAGTGTGTTATAACTTCTGCATACATTAACTGATCTTGATTAAACTTCAGCAGTGTGTTCGTTGTAAGAGGCCGATCACATGGATGTGACTATTGTGAGTCAAAGTTATAGCGCCACCAACTGGCAGCAGGAAGTGTGTCCCTTTCAAAATGCTTTGAAATCACCCTCTTATTTTTACCCGATTTGCTTCAAAGTTTATGTGTATAATGTAAACACACGGCAGATGTAGACCTGTGAAAGGATTTTTGATATCTTTAATACTGTTGCCATGGCAACGCTTCAAACTTTAATATTCTTTTTTGATGCTTTTGAGACTCTTAACATACTTGAAATTGGATGAAACTCGACAGACACATCACATTTATTAGCCCGTAGACATGTGCAAAGTTTCAGAAACGGGCGTGGTGAGGGGCTCAGTAGCGCCACCTTTAGTCATAAGTGGGGGGGTTAGTTTTATCAACAACAACAAAACTTGGAAATGTGTATTGTTCTCATCAAGACGGACAACTTTCTAATTTACATTAACGATCTCCGACCAACAGGAAGAGAGATATTTTGGTTTGAATGTGGATTTTCTGAAGAATTTTCTCTCCCTCTCTCTGTGTCTCTGTGTGTGTGAGCGGAGGGGGGATTTGACTATTGCTTTTATATTGTTAATCAAGGTTTCAGGGGCTTTTGGGGTCCTTAACGTGGTCAAAAACTCTTGAAACTTTACATACAAGTCGGAACCCCCTGCCATCAGGGACGGGTTGAAGCTGGTACCCGGGCGTGGCAGGGGGGCTCAACAGCGCCCCCTTGAACGGGGTCCCAAAACTTGGTCCATAGATCAAACACACTTGCATGTAATTATATGAAACTCGGTACACATATAGATCTCATCGGGCCGAACAACTTTCGTGCTCTAAGTTTTACGCCAGCCCAACAGGAAGTCGGCTATTATGGGTTGTTTGGAAAACGCTTGCTGTGGAATGCGAAGTACTCCTCCTAGAGAATTCATCCAATCCCCACCAAACTCGGTGTGCATGAAGTCAAGACATTGAGGATTCTAAATTGCGGACGGATTTTTGATATCTCGAACGGTTTGGCCGTGGCGAGGAAACGAATTTATGGCGAGAAAAGAGAAACACGAAGTGGAATAACTTCTGCATACATTAACTGATCTTGATGAAACTTCAGCAGTGTGTTCGTGGTAAGAGGCCGATCAGATGGATGTAACTATTGTGAGTCAAAGTTATAGCGCCACCAACTGGCAGCAGGAAGTGTGTCACTTTCAACATGCTTTTGACAAAAGTGGGCGGGTTAGTTTTAACTACAGTAAAAAAAAAATTGTTTGTATATTGTACTCATCAAGCCGGACAACTTTCTAATTTACATTCATTAGCTCCGGCCATCAGGAAGTCAGATATTTTGGTCTGAATGTGGATTTTTTTGCAAAATCATCCTCTGAATTTTTAGCCACTCCTCTTAAACTATTTATTTTATTCCCACCAAACTTTTTCAACATGATGAAAATACCTTAAAGATTCTAAATTATGAACGGATATTGAATATCTCAAACGGTTTTGATATGGCGAGGGATTAAAGTAATGTCAAAAAAGGAATCAGAAAACATCTCATATCTTCTACAAATGTAATTATACACCGTTTATTTTTATATCAAATTATACAAATATTAGAACTAAACCCATTTTATTCTGTTATTCTGTTTTGCAATTCAAGAAGTATAAAAAAAGTTAAAAACAGGCTATTTAGTGCTATTTGGTTCAACAAAAAAGCAAACATAGGGCTATACTGCCCTCTTGTGTCCAAAAGGATATCAAAATAGTATATAAAACGTTTTACTAGGTAGGCCTATTGTATTTAAATATAAATGTATTAGGTATATGACTGTGAGGATATTTTCCCATCGGTTAATCGACGTGTGACACGAGCGGGTGCTTTTAAATCGCTAATATAAAAGTGAAAGTAAAAAACGGACGTCCGCACTGACATTGATAATGGTGCACGTTGGAAAGAATGATACTTTTAAACATAACACTAAACCGCCATTAGGTGTCGCCAGGCGACCATCTTAATGAGCGAGTCATTGATTCATTCGTTCAAACGATTCATTCGAATGACTGAGTCATTCATGATTGAGACAGATGTTTATGGATTGACCATTGAATCTTTGAGTCAACCGATTCGTTTCAAAATGCTGAATCATTCAGTAATGAGAAAACAAGTTGCTGTGAGATGCGCGATGGTTCGGCTGTGATCTTTGTTTAACTATTTATGCTGCTGAAACAGAACAAAAACAGTCAATATTGCATCTAAAATGTAAGTGACTTAATTGTAACTGTTTATTAACCTGTTGTATGAAATCAATGTCACAGTTTCAATCTTGATTGTATTCAGGAAATAGTAGCCTACTCGTCAAGTGAGGTTGCTTAACTCTGTTATAAAATATATAAAAACTCCATATTTGTAATTTTTATAGTCAGTATGTTGTTAACTGGGTTGCTTTTTTGTGTGCTGCGCACATTTGTTTACATTTCTCCTGGAGAAGCTGCATGAGCCTCAGCAGGGCAACCTTGTTACCATTGATCAGTAATACATTTATTATTAACTGCTGATTGGAACTTAAAATGAATGTAATGAAATTAGAATAATCTCTCGTTTTAGTGATTCCCAAGTAATTTTTTTTTGTTCTTGACGTTCTAATCAGGCTATACTCTGGTCGGGCAAGTAAAATTCTCTTTCAGGTAGGCCTATTGTATTTATATATAAATATATTAGGGATGTGACTGTGATAACATTTTCCCACCTATGGAAGTAGGAATAAACTAATACATTTTATTTATGTTTTTATGTGTCCACTGTTCAACTGCAACCGCGTCACACACACACACACACATTCCAGAATTGCAATCTTGACATCGCAGCCTGTTCATTATAGCCCTAATACAATATAATAATAAAAATAGTCAACATAACATATACGAATTACACTGCTCTGTTTAAATAGTAAGTAGTACAATTTGTACCATTCACAGTAAGCAGAGCTCCACTGTGATGTTTCCAAGCACATTTTTGCGCGTGTGAAGAGGATGATTTTTTCCATCGATATTGGAACACGAGTGAAGTACAAAGCCTATAATAAAGAATAGTTTAGCATCCAAATACATCACAACTGTTGAAACGTTTTGATTCTAATGATAGGGTTACGTGAGCCCAACACTTACTTTCGTTTTTCGTGTGTGTGTGTATATATATATATAGAGAGATATAGATATAGATAGATAGATATTTATATATATATATATGTGTGTGTGTGTGTGTGTGTGTGTGTGTGTGTATATATATATATATATATATATATATATATATATATATACATAAATATATATATATATATATATATATATATATATACATAAATATATATATATATATATATATATATATATAAATATATATATAAATATAGCTGCGAGCAGCGATGGAGGGCCAAAGCCGGCGGCACCGCCACCCCGGTGCCTTTAGGTAACTAAAGGCACCGGGGTTGCGGTGCCACCGGCTTGGGCCCGCAATCGCTGCTCGCAGCTATATTTATTATTATTATTATTATTATTATTATTTTGTCAACCTTTCGGGCACTTTTGGGGCCCTTAACATGCTCGAAAACTCTTGAAACTTTGCACACAGGTCAGAACCCGCGGCCATCAGGGCCGGGCTGAAGCTGGTACCCGGGCGTGGCAGGGGGGCTCGACAGCGCCCCCTGGAACGGGATCCGAAAACTTGTCCATAAATCAAACACACTTGCATGTAATAATATGAAACTCGGTACACATATAGATCTCATCGGGCCGAACAACTTTCGTGCTCTAAGTTTTACGCCAGCCCAACAGGAAGTCGGCTATTATGGGTTGTTTGGAAACGCACGCTGTGGAATTTGATCTACTCCTCCTAGGGAATTGATCCATTCGCCTCCAAACTCGGTGTGCATGAAGTCAAGACATTGAGGATGCTAAATTGCGGACGGATTTTTGATATCTCGAACGGTTTGGCCGTGGCGAGGAAACGAATTTATGGCGAATAATGCAAACAGGAAGTGTGTTATAACTTCAGCATACATTAACTGATCTTGATGAAACTTCAGCAGTGTGTTCGTTGTAAGAGGCCGATCACATGGATGTGACTATTGTGAGTCAAAGTTATAGCGCCACCAACTGGCAGCAGGAAGTGTGTCCCTTTCAAAATGCTTTGAAATCACCCTCTTATTTTTACCCGATTTGCTTCAAACTTTAAGTGTATAATGTAAACACACGGCAGATGTAGACCTGTGAAAGGATTTTTTATATCTTTAATACTGTTGCCATGGCAACGCTTCAAACTTTAATATTCTTTTTTGATGCTTTTGAGACTCTTAACATACTTGAAATTGGATGAAACTCGACAGACACATCACATTTATTAGCCCGTAGACATGTGCAAAGTTTCAGAAACGGGCGTGGTGAGGGGCTCAGTAGCGCCACCTTTAGTCATAAGTGGGGGCTTAGTTTTAAGTAGAGTCACAAAAATCGTTATGTATATTGTTCTCATCAAGCCGGACAACTTTCTAATTTATAGTCATAAGCTGTGACCAACAGGAAGTGAGATATTTTGGTTTGAATGTGATTTTTTGGAGAATTCTCTCCCTCTCTCTCTCTGCCTCTGCGTCTCTGTGTGTGTGAGGGGTGGGGGGATTTGTCTTTTGAGTGAGATTTGTTTAAAATTCCTGTTTTTCAAGGTTTCAGGGGCTTTTGGGGCCTTAAACGTGCTCGAAAACTCTTGAAACTTTGCACACAGGTCAGAACGTGCGGCCATCAGGGCCGGGCTGAAGCTGGTACCCGGGCGTGGCAGGGGGGCTCAACAGCGCCCCCTGGAACGGGATCCGAACACTTGTCCATAAATCAAACACACTTGCATGTAATTATATGAAACTCGGTACACATATAGATCTCATCGGGCCGAACAACTTTCGTGCTCTAAGTTTTACGCCAGCCCAACAGGAAGTCGGCTATTATGGGTTGTTTGGAAAACGCTTGCTGTGGAATGCGAAGTACTCCTCCTAGATAATTCATCCAATCCCCACCAAACTCGGTGTGCATGAAGTCAAGACATTGAGGATGCTAAATTGCGGACGGATTTTTGATATCTCAAACGGTTTGGCCGTGGCGAGGAAACGAATTTATGGCGAGAAAAGAGAAACACGAAGTGGAATAACTTCTGCATACATTAAAGCAACAACATGGAACTTTTCCTCTGCGGTCGCCCTACAGGTTGGAAGCGGAATTGTCCATTACCGCTGTCGTAAAATGATTTACGGTTACTGTATATGAAGCATGCAGGTTTTTTTCATATGGGCAATGATAATATTAATCTTCCCCCTTTCATAATTTATACATGTTTATTAGACTAAACATTTTAACTCAAACATTTGCGATTTGCATGTCGATTGCAATGCTCAAATCTGAACGAGAATGATAGCGATAGCATCCTAACCATCTAAAACTACCATGTTAGTGTTTACTAGCTACCAGATTGATAATTCGCTCATCTACTAGCTGATTCATGAAGATAAATAAATGGAGGACCAGATAGTTTCCGTAACGTAGCCAGGCAGACAACAGATTAGAAAAACTATAGATAGTATGCAAGCAATTTACAGTTACTTACTAGTTCAACAGCATGACGGCCAAGTCAGCATCGGTCTGGTAACTCTCCTCCTCCATAAGCTCACGCCAGCGAGCAAACGCTCGACCAATATTGATCCTCGTCCTGCCTTTCAGTTTATCACTCTCCCTTTTCCTCTTCCGACTCTACTCCGACAAAACCTTTGGCTTCTTACGTTTCGCTGCTGCTTCAGCCATGACGAAAACAGACGTACGAAAACAAACGCGCTGGTTGGCCACATTTGAGGAAGTGGTGGGCGAAGTGACGTATGCCGTAAAGCAGTCGAATTTTGTAGTTCTTTTTGAGCGCTGGTTACTACCCGCACCCCGAAGTTACATAGTGCCAGTAAAAGCGATACAGACCCCGTCAGGCTCTGGCAGACGTCTCATTCAACCTATTGTAAGTCGATGTACTATCACAAGGGTCTTGGAAATATATTATGAAGGTTGAAAAGTTACATGTTGTTACTTTAACTGATCTTGATGAAACTTCAGCAGTGTGTTCGTGGTAAGAGGCCGATCAGATGGATGTAACTATTGTGAGTCAAAGTTATAGCGCCACCAACTGGCAGCAGGAAGTGTGTCACTTTCAACATGCTTTTGACAAAAGTGGGGGGGTTAGTTTTAACTACAGTAAAAAAAAAATAGTTTGTATATTGTACTCATCAAGCCGGACAACTTTCTCATTTACATTCATTAGCTCCGGCCATCAGGAAGTCAGATATTTTGGTCTGAATGTGGATTTTTTTGCTAAATCAGCCTCTGAATTTTTAGCCACTCCTCTTAAACTATTTATTTTATTCCCACCAAACTTTTTCAACATGATGAAAATACATTAAATATGCTAAATTGTGAACGGATAATAAATATCTCAAACGGTTTTGCTATGGCAAGGGATTAATGTCCAAAAAGGAAACACTAAAAAGCCTCAAATCTTCTAAAAATGTAATTATATACCATTTATTTCTATATAAAAGTATACAAATATTACAACTAAACCCATTTTTTTCTGTTTTTAAAAATAATTTTATTCTAATTTTATTCTAAAATTAAAAACAGTAAAGTAAAAAAAAAAAAAAAAAGTCATGCATAGGGCTATTCTGCCCTCTTGTGTCCAAAAGGACATCAAAATAGTATATACAACTTTTTACTAGGTAGGCCAATATTGTATTTAAATATACATTTATTAGGTATGTGTCTGAGGATATTTTCCCACCGGTTAATCGACGTGTGACACGAGCGGGTGCTTTTAAATGGTTTTGATATGGCGAGGGATTAAAGTAATGTCAAAAAAGGAATCAGAAAACATCTCATATCTTCTACAAATGTAATTATACACCGTTTATTTTTATATAAAATTATACAAATATTAGAACTAAACCCATTTTATTCTGTTTTTGCAATTCAAGAAGTATAAAAAAGTTAAAAACAGGCTATTTAGTGCTATTTGGTTCAACAAAAAAAGCAAATATAGGGCTATACTGCCCTCTTGTGTCCAAAAGGATATAAATATAGTATATAAAACTTTTTACTAGGTAGGCCTATATTGTATTTAAATATAAATGTATTAGGTATATGACTGTGAGGATATTTTCCCAACGGTTAATCGACGTGTGACACGAGCGGGTGCTTTTAAATCGCTAATATAAAAGTGAAAGTAAAAAACGGACGTCCGCACGGACATTGATAATGTTGCACACACAAATCACACACACGTTGGAAAGAATGATACTTTTAAACATAACACTAAACCGCCATTAAGTGTCGCCAGGCGACCGTCTTAATGAGTGAGTCAGTGATTCATTCGTTCAAACGATTCGTTTGAATGACTGAGTCATTCATGATTAAGACATATGTTTATGGATTGATCATTCAATCTTTGAGTCAACCGATTCGTTCAAAATGCTGAAACATTCAGAAATGAGAAAACACATTGCTGAGAGATGCGCGTGATGATTCTGCTGTGATCTTTTTGTTTAACTATTTTCGCTGCTGAAACAGAACAAAAACAGTCAATATTGCATCTAAAATGTAAGTGACTTGATTGTAACTGTTTTTTAACCTGTTGTATGAAATCAATGTCACAGTTTCAATCGTGATTGTATTCAGGAAACAGCCTTCTCGTCAAGTGAGGTTGCTTAACTGTTATAAAATATATCAAAACTCCATATTTATAATTTTTATAGTCAGTAAGTTGTTAACTGAGTTTGTTTTTTGTGTGCTGATCTCATTTGTTTACATTTCTTCTGGAGAAGCTGCATGAGCCTCAGCAGCGCAACCTTGTTACCATTGATCAACTGATTACTGGTAATCCATTTATTAACAACTGTTGATTGCAACTTAAAATGAATGTAATAAAATTAGAATAATCTCTCGTTTTAGTGATTCCCAAGTTATTTTTTTGTCATTGACGTTCTAATCAGGCTACTCTGGTCGGGCAAGTAAAATTCTCTTTCAGGTTGGCCTATTGTATTTATATATAAATATATTAGGGATGTGACTGTGGGAAAATTTTCCCACCGGTTAATCGATGTGAGACAACGCTGGGGGCTTTTGAATCGGTAACTTAAAAACGAAAGTAAAATATGTTCGTCCGCACGGACATTGATAATGGTGCAGAGGGAGCGCATTGCAATCTTGATATCGCAGTCTGTTCATTATAGCCTTTATAAAATATAATAATAAAATAGTCAACCTAACATATAAAAATTACACTGCTCTGAATAGTATGAATTGTACTGACTATTTAAACACAGTAATCACCGCTAAACTGTGATGTTTCCAAGCACATATGAAGTACAAAGCCTATAATAAACAAATGTTTAGCATCCAAAAAATGTAATATATATATATATATATATATATATAAACACACTTAAAAAAAATATATATATATATATTTTGTTTTTGTTTTTGTTGTTATATATATATATATATATATATATATATAAATATAGCTGCGAGCAGCGATGGAGGGCCCAAGCCGGTGAAACCGCCACCCCGGTGCCTTTAGTGTAACTAAAGGCACCAGGGTGGCGGTGCCACCGGCTTGGGCCCGCAATCGCTGCTCGCAGCTATATTTATTATTAGGGCCCGAGCACCGATGGTGTGAGGACCCTCTTGGAATTGCTCTGTTTATTATTATTAGGGCCCGAGCACCGATGGTGTGAGGACCCTCTTGGAATTGCTCTGTTTATTATTATTATTATTCTTCTCCGCATTTAATCGCATTTTTGAGGGCCTAAACATGCTCGAAAACTCACGAAACTTTGCACACGTGTCAGAACTGGCGAAAATTTACATCTGATATAGGTTTCAGAATTGGGCGGGGCAAAATGGCTCGATAGCGCCACCTATACAAGTTCAACGGAGTGCGCCTCCCGCTATGTTCCACGTACGTTTACGAAATTCGGTACATACATGTAAGGACCTAATACCTACAAAAAAGTCTCTTGGAGCGTAGCCCTAAACACAACAGGAAGTCAGCCATTTTCAACTTCCTCTCAGATTTTTGTGCAGTTTTTGCCATTTTCATGCCTCATACTTTAACGAACTCCTCCTACAGTTTTAATCTGATCATCTTCAAATTTGGTGAGTGTAATCTTAAGGCCTTTGCGACGTTAAATTGCGAAGATCTTGAGTTTTCGTCGAAGGGCGGGTCCTCGGCGGCCTGACAAATTTCGATGTTTCGCCATGAAACAGGAAGTTGCTGAAACTCAGGCATGGAATGTCCAATCTGCCCCAAACTTCACACGTTTGATAAGCGTTCTGTCCTGAACACATGACCATGCTCATATTCAGTTACAGTCATAGCGCCACCTGCTGGCAACAGGAAGTGACATGTTTAACATTGTTGTGAACTCCTGATAACATATAAAAAAGTGCCAGCAAGTGCTAAGCATGCTAACAACATACTAGACACATGCTAAAACATGCTAGCAAACACTTAGCTAATTGCTAAAGCATGCTATTACTGCAATTAAATAGGAATTTGCTGTAACTCAGGCACGGAATGTCTAATCTGCCCCAAACGTCACACATTTGATAAGAGTCATGGCCTGAACACATCTACATGAGAATATTCAGTTATAGTAATAGCGCCACCTACTGGTAACAGGAAGTGTCATGTTTAACACGTTGATGCCGTTCTAGCAACATGTTAAAAATGCCATTGACTTCTAAACATGCTAGAAACATGTTAAAACATGCTAGCAAAACTTAGCTAAGTGCTAAAGCATGTTAATTCAATGAAACAGGATGTTGTTGTTACTCAAGAAGGCAATGTCCAATCTGCGCCAAACTTCACACGTTTGATAAGCGTTCTGTCCTGAACACATGACCATGCTCATATTCAGTTACAGTCATAGCGCCACCTGCTGGCAACAGGAAGTGACATGTTAAACACTGTTGTGGACTCCTAATAACATATAAAAAAGTTCCAGCATGTGTTAAACATGCTAACAACATACTAGAAACATGTTAAAACATGCTAGCAAACACTTAGCTTAGTGCTAAAGCATGCTAATACTGCAATTAAATAGGAATTTGCTGTAACACAGGCACGGAATGTCCAGTCTGCCCCAAACTTCACACGTTTGATAAGAGTCATGGCCTGAACACATCTACATGAGAATATTCAGTTATAGTAATAGCGCCACCTACTGGTAACAGGAAGTGTCATGTTTAACACGTTGATGCCGTTCTAGCAACATGTTAAAAATACCATTGACTTCTAAACATGCTAGAAACATGTTAAAACATGCTAGCAATACTAAGCTAAGTGCTAAAGCATGCTAATATAATGAAACAGGATGTTGTTGTTACTCAAGAAGGCAATGTCCAATCTGCGCCAAACTTCACACTTTTGATAAGCGTTCTGTCTTGAACACATTACAATGCTCATATTCAGTTACAGTCAAAGCGCCACCTGCTGGCAACAGGAAGTGACATGTTAAACACTGTTGTGGACTCCTAATAACATATAAAAAAGTGCCAGCAAGTGCTAAACATGCTAACAACATTCTAGAAACATGCTAAAACATGCTAGCAAACACTTAGCTAATTGCTAAAGCATGCTATTGCTGCAATTAAATAGGAATTTGCTGTAACACAGGCATGGAATGTCCAATCTGCCCCAAACTTAATATGTAACATGCAAGAAACATGCTAGAAACACATAGCTAAGTTCTAAAGCATGTTAGAAATGCTAAAGGAAGTTGTTGTAACTCAAACATACAATATCCAATCTGCCCCAAACTTCACATACTTCATAAAAGTCCTGCACTGAACACATCTACAAAGCAATATTCAGATATATAACCCCACCTACTGCCAACAGAAACTGAACTGGTTAACACAGTAATGCAGTACTAACCACATACCTATTGTGTACTAAGCATGCTAAAAACATACTAAACATGCTAGCAACTACTATATACTGTATACCTCCTTAAATGCACATTGCCCAACCATGCTCTGTCTTCCTAAAGCCAACGAGTGACGATGGCACGGGTGCGAGGGCCCTTTCATCGCTGCTTGCAGCTTTAATTATTATTATTATTCTTCTCCGCATTTAATTGCATTTTTGAGGGCCTAAACATGCTCGAAAACTCACAAAACTTTGCACACGCGTCAGAATTGGCGAAAATTTACATCTGATATAGGTTTCAGAATTGGACGGGGCAAAATGGCTCGATAGCGCCACCTATAAAAGTTCAACGGAGTGCGCCTCCCGCAACGTTCCACGTACGTGCACGAAATTCGGTACATACATGTAATCACCTAATACCTACAAAAAAGTCTCTTGGAGCATAGCCCTAAACACAACAGGAAGTCAGCCATTTTGAACTTCCTCTCAGATTTTTGTGCAGTTTTTGCCATTTTCAGGCCTCGTACTTAAACGAACTCCTCCTACAGTTTTAATCTGATCATCTTCAAATTTGGTGAGTGTAATCTTAAGGCCTTTGCGACGTTAAATTGCGAAGATCTTGAGTTTTCGTCGAAGGGCGGGTCCTCGGCGTCCTGACAAATTTCGATGTTTCGCCATGAAACAGGAAGTTGCTGTAACTCAGGCATGGAATGTCCAATCTGCCCCAAACTTCACACGTTTGATAAGCGTTCTGTCCTGAACACATGACCATGCTCATATTCAGTTATAGTCATAGCGCCACCTGCTGGCAACAGGAAGTGACATGTTTAACACTGTTATGGACTCCTAATAACATATAAAAAAGTGCCAGCAAGTGCTAAACATGCTAACAACATACTAGAAGCATGCTAAAACATGCTAGCAAACTCTTAGCTAAGTGCTAAAGCATGCTATTTTTGCAATTAAATAGGAATTTGCTGTAACTCAGGCATGGAATGTCCAATCTGCCCCAAACTTCACACTTTTGATAATCGTTCTGTCCTGAACACATCTACATGAGAATATTCAGTTATAGTAATAGCGCCACCTACTGGTAACAGGAAGTGTCATGTTTAACACGTTGATGCCATTCTAGCAACATGTTAAAAATGCCATTGACTTCTAAACATGCTAGAAACATGTTAAAACTTGCTAGCAATACTTAGCTAAGTGCTAAAGCATGCTAATTCAATGAAACAGGATGTTGTTGTTACTCAAGAAGGCAATGTCCAATCTGCGCCAAACTTAACACTTTTGATAAGCGTTCTGTCCTGGACACATGACCATGCTCATATTCAGTTACAGTCATAGCTCCACCTGCTGGCAACAGGAAGTGACATGTTTAACACTGTTGTGAACTCCTGATAACATATACAAAAGTTCCAGCATGTGCTAAGCATGCTAACAACATACTAGAAACATGTTAAAACATGCTAGCAAATACTTAGCTTAGTGCTAAAGCATGCTAATACTGCAATTAAATAGGAATTTGCTGTAACACAGGCACGGAATGTCCAGTCTGCCCCAAACTTCACACGTTTGATAAGAGGCATGGCCTGAACACATCTACATGAGAATATTCAGTTATAGTAATAGCGCCACCTACTGGTAACAGGAAGTGTCATGTTTAACACGTTGATGCCGTTCTAGCAACATGTTAAAAATGCCATTGACTTCTAAACATGCTAGAAACATGTTAAAACATGCTAGCAATACTTAGCTAAGTGCTAAAGCATGCTAATTCAATGAAACAGGATGTTGTTGTTACTCAAGAAGGCAATGTCCAATCTGCGCCAAACTTCACACTTTTGATAAACGTTCTGTCCTGAACACATGACCATGCTCATATTCAGTTACAGTCATAGCGCCACCTGCTGTCAACAGGAAGTGACATGTTAAACACTGTTGTGGACATATAAAAACATTAAAAAGTGCCAGCAAGTGTTAAACATGCTAACAACATACTAGAAACTTGCTAAAACATGCTAGCAAACACTTAGCTAAGTGCTAAAGCATGCTATTGCTGCAATTAAATAGGAATTTGCTGTAACACAGGCATGCAATGTCGAATCTGCCCCAAACTTAATATGTAACATGCAAGAAACATGCTAGCAACACATAGCTAAGTTCTAAATCATGCTAGAAATGCTAAAGAAAGTTGTTGTAACTTAAGCATACAATGTCCAATCTACCCCAAACTTCACACGTTTGATAAGAATTATCTCCTGAACACAAGTCCATGCTCATATTCAGATATAGTCATAGCGCCGCCTGCTGGCAACAGGAAGTGATGTTTAACATTGTTCTGGACTCCTAATAACATATAAAAAAGTGCCACCAACTGCTAAACATGTTAGCAACATACTAGAAACATGCTATCAAATACTTAGCTAAGTGTTAAAGCATGCTATTACTGCAATTAAATATGAATTTGCTGTAACTCAGGCATGCAATGTCCAATCTACCCCAAAATTAATATGTAATATGCTAGAAACATCATAAAACATGCAAGAAATGCTAAAGGAAGTTATTGTAACTCAAGCATACAATGTCCAATCTGCCCCAAACTTCACATGTTTGATAAAAGTCCTGCACTAAACACATCTACATAGCGATATTCAGATGTAGACATAGCCCCACCTACTGGCAACAGAAACTGACATGGTTAAAACAGTAATGCAGTACTAACCACATAACTATTGTGTACTAAGCATGCTAGAAACATACTAAACATGCTAGCAACTACTATACCTCCTTAAATGCACATTGCCCAACCATGCTCTGTCTTTCTAAAGCCACCGAGTGACGATGGCACGAGTGCGAGGGCCCTTTCATCGCTGCTTGCAGCTTTAATTCTTCTTCTTATTCTTATTTTTCTGTCAACCTTTCGGGCACTTTTGAGACCCTTAACGTGCTCGAAAACTCTTGAAACTTTGCACACGGGTCAGAACCCGCGGCCATCAGGGCCGGGCTGAAGCTGGTACCCGGGCGTGGCAGGGGGGCTCCACAGCGCCCCCTTGAACGGGGTCCGAAAACTTGGTCCATACATCAGACACGCTTGCATGTAATAATATGAAACTCGGTACACATATAGATCTCATCGGGCCGAACAACTTTCGTACTTCTACTTTTTACGCCAGCCCAACAGGAAGTCGGCTATTAAGGGTTGTTTGGAAACGCATGGTCTGTTATTTGAAACACTTCTCCTAGGGAATTCACCCGATCACCACAAAACTCGGTGTGCATGAAGTCAAGGCATTGAGGATGCTAAATTGCGGACGGATTTTTGATATCTCGAACGGTTTGGCCGTGGCGAGGAAACGAATTTATGGCGAATAATGCAAACAGGAAGTGTGTTATAACTTCTGCACACATTATCTGATCTTGATGAAACTTCAGCAGTGTGTTCGTGGTAAGAGGCCGATCAGATGGATGTAACTATTGTGAGTCAAAGTTATAGCGCCACCAACTGGCAGCAGGAAGTATGTCCCTTTCAAAATGCTTTGAAATCACCCTCTTATTTTTACCCGATTTGCTTCAAAGTTTATGTGTATAATGTAAACACACGGCAGATGTAGACCTGTGAAACGATTTTTGATATCTTTAATACTGTTGCCATGGCAACGCTTCAAACTTTAATATTCTTTTTTGATGCTTTTGAGACTCTTAACATACTTGAAATTGGATGAAACTCGACAGACACATCACATTTATTAGCCCGTAGACATGTGCAAAGTTTCAGAAACGGGCGTGGTGAGGGGCTCAGTAGCGCCACCTTTAGTCATAAGTGGGGGGGTTAGTTTAATCAACAGCAACAAAACTTGGTATGTGTATTGTTCTCATCAAGACGGACAACTTTCTAATTTACATTAACGATCTCCGACCAACAGGAAGAGAGATATTTTGGTTTGAATGTGGATTTTCTGAAGAATTTTCTCTCCCTCTCTCTGTGTCTCTGTGTGTGTGAGGGGAGGGGGGATTTGACTATTGCTTTTATATTGTTAATCAAGGTTTCAGGGGCTTTTGGGGTCCTTAACGTGCTCAAAAACTCTTGAAACTTTACATACAAGTCGGAACCCCCTGCCATCAGGGACGGGTTGAAGCTGGTACCCGGGCGTGGCAGGGGGGCTCAACAGCGCCCCCTTGAACGGGGTCCCAAAACTTGGTCCATAGATCAAACACGCTTGCATGAATTAATTTGAAACTCGGTACACATATAGATATCATCGGGCCGAACAACTTTCCCCCGGTCAAGTTTTACGCCAGCCCAACAGGAAGTCGGCTATTATGGGTTGTTTGGAAAACGCTTGCTGTGGAATGCGAAGTACTCCTCCTAGAGAATTCATCCAATCCCCACCAAACTCGGTGTGCATGAAGTCAAGACATTGAGGATTCTAAATTGCGGACGGATTTTTGATATCTCGAACGGTTTGGCCGTGGCGAGGAAACGAATTTATGGCGAGAAAAGAGAAACACGAAGTGGAATAACTTCTGCATACATTAACTGATCTTGATGAAACTTCAGCAGTGTGTTCGTGGTAAGAGGCCGATCAGATGGATGTAACTATTGTGAGTCAAAGTTATAGCGCCACCAAGTGGCAGCAGGAAGTGTGTCACTTTCAACATGCTTTTGACAAAAGTGGGCGGGTTAGTTTTAACTACAGTAAAAAAAAAATAGTTTGTATATTGTACTCATCAAGCCGGACAACTTTCTAATTTACATTCATTAGCTCCGGCCATCAGGAAGTCAGATATTTTGGTTTGAATGTGGATTTCTTTGCAAAATCAGCCTCTGAATTTTTACCCAGTCCTGCTAAGTGGTTTATTTTATTCACACCAAACTTTTTCAACATGATGAAAATACATTAAAGATGCTAAATTGTGAACGGATATTGAATATCTCAAACGGTTTTGATATGGCGAGGGATTAAAGTAATGTCAAAAAAGGAATCAGAAAACATCTCATATCTTCTACAAATGTAATTATACACCGTTTATTTTTATATAAAATTATACAAATATTAGAACTAAACCCATTTTATTCTGTTTTTGCAATTCAAGAAGTATAAAAAAAGTTAAAAACAGGCTATTTAGTGCTATTTGGTTCAACAAAAAAGCAAACATAGGGCTATTCTGCCCTCTTGTGTCCAAAAGGATATACAAATAGTATATTAAACTTTTTACTAGGTAGGCCTATATTGTATTTAAATATAAATGTATTAGGTATATGACTGTGAGGATATTTTCCCATCGGTTAATCGACGTGTGACACGAGCGGGTGCTTTTAAATCGCTAATATAAAAGTGAAAGTAAAATTCGGACGTCCGCACGGACATTGATAATGGTGCACACACGTTGGAAAGAATGATACTTTTAAACATAACACTAAACCGCCATTAGGTGTCGCCAGGCGACCGTCTTAATGAGCGAGTCATTGATTCATTCGTTCAAACGATTCGTTCGAATGACTGAGTCATTCATGATTGAGACAGATGTTTATGGATTGATCATTGAATCTTTGAGTCAACCGATTCGTTCAAAATGCTGAATCATTCAGTAATGAGAAAACAAGTTGCCGTGAGATGCGCGACGGTTCTGCTGTGATCTTTGTTTAACTACTTTTGCTACTGAAACAGAACAAAAACAGTCAATATTGCATCTAAAATGTAAGTGACTTAATGATAACTGTTTATTAACCTGTTGTATGAAATCAATGTCACAGTTTCAATCGTGATTGTATTCAGGAAACGGTAGCCTACTCGTCAAGTGAGGTTGCTTAACTCTATCATAGGTTATAAAATATATAAAAACTCCATATTTGTAATTTTTATAGTCAGTATGTTGTTAACTGGGTTTCTTTTTTGTGTGCTGCGCTCATTTGTTTACGTTTCTCCTGGAGAAGCTGCACGAGCCTCAGCAGCGCAACCTTGTTACCATTGATCAGTAATACATTTATTATCAACTGTTGATTGCAACTTAAAATGAATGTAATAAAATTAGAATAATCTCTCGTTTTAGTGATTCCCAAGTTATTTTTTGTCATTGACGTTCAAATCAGGCTACTCTGGTCGGGCAAGCCAAATTAGGTAGGCCTATTGTATATATATATAAATATATTAGGGATGTCGGTTAATCGACGTGTGACACCGCTGGGGGCTTTTAAATCGCTAACTTAAAGTAAAATACAGATGGCTGCACAGACTTTAATAATGGTGCTGAGTAGAGCGAGCATTTTCAATGAATTCCTATGGAAGTAGGAATTAACTAAAAAACGTTCGCTCTGTTCTGCTTGTTCCTCGCCGTGGGCGCTCACAGTTATGAATGCCTGTTTAGCCAAGAGCTTTTAGTTTAATTTTAAAATGAACGCCATTTCGGGGGGTGGATTGCTTGAATTTATTTTACAAAAGCACAATGTTGTGTTTTATTGCGAGTGTATATAAATATAAGCAAACACTTTGCAGTTTGAATGATGTCCTGTATGAACAAAATTGTGTGCCAATTATGTTTTTATGTGTCTACTGTTAAATCACACACACATTCCAGCATTGCAAACTTGACATCGCAGCCTGTTCATTATAGCCTTAATAAAATATAATAAAATAGTAAACCTAACATATACACACTGCTCTGTTTAAATAGTCAGTAGTACAATTCGTACATTCACAGTAAGCACTGCTCCACTGTGATTTTTCCAAGCACATTTTTGCGCGTGTGAAGAGGATGATTTTTTCCGTCGATATTGGAACACGAGTGAAGTACAAAGCCTATAATAAAGAATAGTTTAGCATCCAAATACATCGCAACTGTTGAAATGTTTTGATTCTAATGAAAGGGTTACGTGAGCCCAACACTTACTTTCGTTTTTATTTTTACATTAAATTTAAAGGATTTGTTGTGGAATATTTTGAGTGTATCATAAAATCAGAATAAGGTAAGACAAGTAAAATTTCCCATCTTTATTATATATATATATATATATATATATATATGTGTGTGTGTGTGTGTGTGTGTGTATATATATATATATATATATATATATAAATATATATATATATATATATATATATATATAAATATATATAAATATATATATATATATATATATATATATATATATATATATGTATACATAAATATAGCTGCGAGCAGCGATGGACGGCCCAAGCCGGTGACACCGCCACCCCGGTGCCTTTAGTGTAACTAAAGGCACCAGGGTGGCGGTGCCACCGGCTTGGGCCCGCAATCGCTGCTCGCAGCTATATTTTATCTTGTTTTTATTTGTTTGGTCTGGTCATTCCTCAACAAAATGCCTATATCTTGAGAACAAGTCAAACTGACTTGGTTCCAAAAAAAAAAATAAAGCTCAGATTATTAACAGCCATTTGAAAACTGTCATTCATTTCAACTGAGTGATCAAGACTGTATTTAAAGTTCTCCTCCAGAGTAATAGGATAATAATCATATAATTTTTAAAGTTTCTTAAAATAACTTCACTCAAGTGTCCAACAAGCACAGTTTTACACCCAGTTTGCAATAGTAAAGCATAGACATTCTACACGTATTAGGCCTACCGATGTCCAGCACCCACATTTATCCTGTGTGAAAAAAACAAGAAATAAATATTTGTTACCTTGCTTGATTGCTTATATTTTATTTGATATAAACCCCACAAGGTTTATGTATGTGTATACTGTCTCAAAACACCCTTTTAGATAAGTTAAACTTTCAATGTATAGCCTTTTCACGTATGTGACATCTTTTTTATATTTATGTAATTATTTAATTTTATAGAGTTTAAAGAAATTGAAAATAAAACTGTTAATCCTTTTAGAGTTAGAATATGTCTTTTTCGGCTGATTAATCAAACTAAATTAAAAATAAACTAAATAAAAATAAATTAACCCTTTACTTGATTCAATTACAAACACTTGATGTTGTGAACAATGGCAGTGATACCTTTCATGTGCCATTGGATAATGGTTACAACATATTCTATTATCTTCTACATTTTTTTAATGTGAAGTTTGGGAATTTATTTAATTTTTTCCTTCTTTTTTTGTAGAGGTTAGCAGAACCAAATGAATAAAATTATAATGTGTGTGTAAACAGGGGAAATGTTTTCATGCATTTGAAAATTATGGTTTTGCACTGAATGAATGGTGTTGTGCCAACAGAACCCAAGAAACACAATACACAACTACAAACAGACAACACTTTAACTCTCATTTAGAAAGAGTCTGGAGGACAATGAGGCTTATATGCACACTCATCTGAACATTCTGCATTTTAACATTTTAGAAAACCTATTTCTAAGATTGTTTCCTTGTGGAACACTCCCCTCAAGGTCAAAATGTATTGGTATTACTATATTTGTCCATGGGGTCATTTGGTCCCCAGAACGTAGGGATTACCAACGCACACACACACAATTTCAGAAGCAAACACACAACACCACCCATGAATTACAAACTATGAAAAATATTACTTGTACAACACTAAGATTCAAAACTTTGGGTAAGCTTTACAATAAGGTTTTATTCAGTTAACAAGAATTAAGAATGAATAATACTGAAGCATTTATTATAGTTATATGTTATTTTTTATTAATGCATTATTGTATTGCATAGCTGTATGTTAATTACTAAATGCACTATGAACCAACATGAGCAATGATTATACATTTTATTAACTAACTTTAACAAACTATATTTGTATTACCTAATGTTAACAAAGATGAATAAATATTGTAAAAATATATGCACATTGTTAGATGATGTTGGTTAATACATGAATAATGTTAACTAATGAGCCTTATTGTTAAGTGTTACCAAACCTTGTTAATAGCACCAACATTAAAACCGACCAAAATGTTTCTTCTAAAATATTACTGCAGCATTGCAGTGAATTTCTCCATTGGCAAAAAAAAAAAAAAAAAAAAAAAAAAAAAAACTTAAAATGTCCATGAAGCTGCACACCATCTCTCCATATGTGAATGGACATGTTCCAAAGAGGCAGGAAAGTCACTAAAAATACCTTAAGAGGAACCCAGAAGGAAAATAATTGTTTAAAAAACAGATCCAGTCCATTATTATAATTGTCTCAATTGAATGAAAGCGATAGATGCACATGTGGTCTAAAGTTTACAGCTTGCAGTTTCTGCAAAATGTTAATCATTTAAGAGGTATCATAAAAATGCCCTGATGAAGCAGTGTAATCAATCCATCAAGTCAATTATATAGCGCTACGATAGGCTACAGATTGTTTCAACGCACTTTACAGTAGGAAATGAATGCAACAGAGATTGTTTCGACTTGTAGCCTATAGCGGCTCTAGAAAAAGGTTCATGTCCAGCTAAATTAAAATTTGGATTGATTCAATTCCATTGTTAAAATTATTATGTATTATCGGTGGCGCTTACAAGACACTGTTTTAACTGAAAACAGAACAACTTTTAATGCGTTTCGGCCGTTCATTTGCACAACAACAGGGTTTGGTGACTGGATAATGCCAAAATTTAAATAGCCTATGTTGTAGCAACTCAACTCATAATATTGAAACTACAAATAATAATAATAATAGGCTAATAAGCATTGCATAATAATGTAATAATTATATATATATATTAGCTATAGCCTATAGTTTGTCACACTGCATTTCTGAGCATTCTCCCTGGTTTCATGTCTCTTGTTTTTTTTTTTTGTTTTTTTTTCCTTGTCCTGTTCCCTACCTGTTCCCTACTCTTTTGCCTCATGCCTGTTTTGTTTGTTTGTTTGTTTGTTTTTACGGACTGCCTATCTGTTTTTTAGACCTATTGCCTTTTCTTTGGATTACCCCTAATTAAAAGCTGCTTTTGGATCTCAACCTTCGTGTCACGGAGCAGTTCGTGACAAATTAACTAGTGCTGTCAATCAATTACATTTTCTTACTAATTAATCAAAAATTAAAAATTTCTTTAGCCCTAAATTTCGTGCTATAGATATGTGCACTTTCGCGATAATCTGGCAGAATGGATCCTCATTTTCACCTCACGATGACGGTAAGATAATATTTCTTTCTTTTATGGTTGTTTACTGATACTGATTAGCCTAGAACCGAACAGTTAAAATTGTTCCTAAAACTAAAAATTTAGACTATTTTAACACAAATTATTATCTTATTGCCGATTTTTTATAATTCTTGAGAAAATTCGAATATATTAAAAGTTTTTGTGTGTGTGTGTGCCTGTGGCAGACAGCGCAAACTTTAAATTTTTTTATTGAGTTTTAATATAGATTTAAAAAATTAGTCAGTAACACAAACACATAACAGAGTTCAAAGAGTTAACACCATTCTCATAACATAAGTATGTAAAAAAAGAATATATATATATATATATACCCACATAAACATATACAGACAGTAAAGGCCAATTTATACTTCTGCGTCGAGTGTACGCCGTAGTGTACGTCGTAGGGTACGCACGTAGGCGACGCCGTCGTGAGCATTTATACTTCTGCGAATGTCTGTGTTGCTCTGCAGTTACACCGCCGAAACGCTAGTTGGCGCGGGTGGGTTTTAATGTTCCAGTTCCACTGTGTTTACATTCCTCGCGGCTGTTTTGAGTTTAGGTTTCTACGAGCAATGGCGACTGAAGGACAGGAGTCATACAGATGGCTGTATTTCCGCACTTCTTCAAGCAATCTCTTGGTCACTTGGTCTATTTCCATGGCTCTTCACTGATCTTCGGAATTTAAAAATGGCGGGCGGGCGGTGCAGAGTGCAGAAGATCCTTCCGGAAATGCGTAGGAGGAAATGCGATGCTATCCAGCCGACCAATCACAGATCTTGCGGTCCGCGTCGCCGCGACGCGTAGTTACATTTTTGAGGAGGTGCGCGTCAGGGTACGGCGAAGGGTACGACGTATGGTACACGTCAATGCGTATGCTACGCCGTACCTTCTACGCGAACCCGACGCAGAAGTATAAATTGGCCTTAAGCCTACATGTATTTCAGAAAAGTAAAATACAAAAAAAAAAACAATTAGTTAGCCACAAAGTACAGGAATAATAAATTAATCTTACTCAAACAATATAGGAAGGGTAAATGAATCGCCATAGTGTCAGGTAAGCTTACCAAATATATTTTTATAACACTCTATAAGTCTATTACTTTTCTTATTATCTATCAGGGTAAGGGAATTGAAAATCCACTAAAACTCTGGTAAAGTGCATTATCATGACGTAGTTTTGGCGCATGCGCCACAAAACGTTTATAACATTTTGTGTATTTTCCACTCATTGTGTAGTTAGTATGGTCACACAACTTGATTCATTCACATAACTAAAAGTCAGTTATGTATTGGCTGTAGTTTGTATTTCTGAAAGTATGAAACCCATTAATAATGTTGGCTTTATAGTTCTTTGGTCAGTTCGCACCATTAACATTCAAGTGAAAAACTGGTTTACAATTGTATATGTTTCAGTTACTTTCATGAATAAAGTAATTTGAATAAAGATCTCTCTCTCTTTTTAATAGTTTTTTTTTGTGTGTGTTAAATTTTTTATACAGACCTAAACATAAAATAAAATATAAACGGTTTTACTTGTCTATTTTTTTACCAGTGTAATTACAGTAAGCATTTTTGCTCGTTGCCATGGGAACCACTAAAACCTTGGCACTTTACAAATCCTTTTTTGTCGCTATACAAATGGTAGTCAATACGCCCAATAAACATGATTTTACCATGATAAAGTGCAGACTGCACTGGGCTGAAATTTATATAGTCTAAACACTGGACTGCAATTAATTGATCTGATGTTTTTTTTCTTTTTTTCTGTCTCTCTCTTCAGTGAAGGAGCACATCTGAATGTGCTGAGTGCCATCTCTGAGAGCCTGCAGTCATTAGCTGTAGAGCTGAGACAGGCTGCTGCTGATACACACTGCGATCACTTTTTCTTTAGACTGGAAAACATTGTCCATGTTTTGTCCAGATTTGTTGTGTACAGACCACGGTCAAGAGGAGGAGATAGTTTCACTCTTAAATGCTGCATTACATGAGCTACATATATATTCTTTGCCAGTCCAAACCTGTGAAAGATTTTTCTTTCTCGGTGAACAGCAACTGAAATATTTGCTTGACGAACATTTCACAGTTAAAGAAATTGCTGCAATGTATTCTGTAAGTCAACGAACAATCCGAAACAGAATGACCCAGTATCAGTTATCTGTGAGGCAGACTTACAGTGAAATCTCTGATGTAGACTTAAAGGGTTAGTTCACCCAAAAATGAAAATTCTGTCAGTAATTACTCACCCTCATGTTGTTCCAACCGCGTAAGACCTTCGTTCATCTTCGGAACACAAATTAAGATATTTTTGATGAAATCTGAGAGCTGATCACTTCTCCATAGGCTGCTAGGTGGCCCAAACTTGCTGGCCCAGAAAAGTTATTAAAGAGATCGTTAATATAGTCCAAGTGACTACAGTGGCTCAATCTTAAGTATATCAAGCGACGAGAATACTTTTTGTGCGCAAAAACAAACAAAAATAACGACTTTATTCCACTATTCATTTCCTTCTCTCTGGGCCTCTAGTTGGTTCGCGTAGAGTTTTTACGCAGCACGTCTGTGTTATACGTCACCACGTAGGCTCACTATTGGCCGACGCTGGTCTCGTGTGTGATGCGTGATGACGTATAACACAGACGCGCTGCTCAAAAACACTACACACTAAAAAAAAATGGTTCTTCAGCGGTTCTTCAGGGGTTCTTTGCGGTGGTTAAGGTGCTATATAGCACCACTACCATTTAAAGAACCTGTTAAGCCCAGTTTGGTTCTTCAGCGGTTCTTTAGCGGTTTGTTGGGGTGGTTAAGGTGCTATATGGCACCTCTTATGGTTCTACATAGCACCATTTGACAAAGGTAGGTGCTATATGGCACTTAAAGTGGTTCCCCTATGATTACAAGCCAATGAACCACTTTTAGTGCTATTTAGCACCATTTTTGTTTAGAGTGTACGAGGCCCAGAGAGAAGGAAATGAATAGTGGAATAAAGTCGTTATTGTTGTTTGTTTTTGCGCACAAAAAGTATTCTCGTCGCTTGATATACTTAAGATTGAGCCACTGTAGTCACTTGGACTATATTAACGATCTCTTTAATAACTTTTCTGGGCCAGCAAGTTTGGGCCACCTAGCAGCCTATGGAGGAGTGAATCCAGCACTCAGATTTCATCAAAAATATCTTAATTTGTGTTCTGAAGATGAACGAAGGTCTTACGCGGTTGGAACAACATGAGGGTGAGTAATTACTGACAGAATTTTCATTTTTGGGTGAACTAACCCTTTAAAAGAACATGTGATGGAATTCATTGCCAGTTGTCCTAATACAGGACAAAAGATGGTCATGGGACATCTTAAAGCAAGAGGTATAAGGTATGTTTCAAGCTATGAGTATGTTACTTCTTCAGATAACTGTTTAAACGTATACACAACATCACGTTTAACCATGTAGAGAAATGATTTATACTTCTGGCAGGTCACGTTTGTCAAACTTGCATTAGCTGACTCAGCTGATCTACGTCTACCTAGGAGTACAATTCCTATCATGGTATTTCTATGGACCATTCAGAATTATTTAGTAGCTTAGTGTGTTCCTCAGGAGCTAATCACCCTCCTCCATTCCCAGCTCCATGCACCTCTCGTTGAAAGTAGGACTTTGCCTTCTGATATTCAAATCAGATTAATTTGTCAAATTAAGTATTGCCAATAGGAACATTAATCTGCTATATATTTGGTTATGGTGTTTACCCTAGTAGCAGGGATCTTCAACCCTGCTCCTGGAGAGCTACTGTCCTTCAGACTTCAGTCCCAACCCTGCTCTAACTCTGTAATTATCAAGCAACCGTGAACATATCGACTAGCTACTTCGGGTGTGTTTGATTAGGGTTGGAGCTACAATCTGTAGGACGGTAACCCAGAAGCATGGTTGCAGACCCCTAGTTGTTGTCATACAATACATCAACACCTTCAAGAATTAATTTTATGATTTTTAGGAAATGAGACTTTGATATGCATAGCAATATATTTTGACTAAGGACGGAGGAGAAACTTTTGCATGTCATTATAACAGTTCTGTTTCTACAGGGTACAGCAACGAAGAGTCCGTGAGGTTATGAGAGCCATTGATCCGGTTGGGACTATGTTACGTGGACTGGAACTGAATATTGTGCCAAGACGCCCTTATTCAGTTCCAGCACCTCTCTCCCTGTGGCATATTGATGGCAACCATAAACTCATCCGGTAAGACTTATAAAAGAAGGTACCGTTTAATTATTATAATTTTTTTGTAATTAGTAACATTATTAGTATTAGTAGTATTTGTTCTGGTCAACAATCTTTTTAGGGCCTGAGCACCGATGGTGAGAGGATCCTATTGTTGTTGTATTTTTATTTTATTTTTATTTTTTATTATTCTTCTAGTGTGGGGGAAAAAACGAGCCGACTGTAAATCTGTCTATTTGCAAATACACAACATACATTTTAAAACTTGATTTATCATTTGAGGCATTACAATAATCAGCAATCAAATCAATACCAGCACATTGTCAACTGTTCCTGTTAAATCATTTGTTCTAATTGTATATTCTCTTTTCATCCCTGTTTTCACAGTTGGAGAATAGTTGTCCATGGGGGCATTGATGGCTTTAGCCGTAAAATAATGTTCCTGAAAGCCAGCGATAACAACAGGGCCTCTACTGTACTGCAATGCTTCTTGGAAGCTGTGCATGTTCATGGTCTGCCTCAGCGTGTCCGCAGTGACCATGGTGGGGAAAATGTAGATGTGGCAAGGTTCATGCTTGAACATCCTGATCGAGGACCTGGTAGGTGCAGTAAGACAAGATTACAAAATACTAGAGTCTTATGACTTGTTAATACAAATCTGCATCACTGGTGTTAGTTGTACATTTCAGTACTTCATATCTGCAATGTTGGATTATTATTTTATACATCTATCTATAAATTCCATAAAAGTCTGTCTGTCTGTCTATCTGTCTGTCTGTCTATCTGTCTGTTAACCGTTCAAACTGTGCAGGTGTCTTGCTACGGGCACGAGTAAGTGCAGTGCCGAGTTTGACGTCGTTTGGATGAGAAATACAAATGATATTGTTAAATATATAATTTTTAGAAGGTTGTGGTTTAAAAACATGCTGACATTAGAGGGTTGTATCTGTAAAAGAAGCACAAAGAAAGGTTGTGTCACTTTGCCATCATTTGTAGTAACCTATATACAAACTGTTTGCTCAAGCGTATCATTTTCTCGATGTTTTAACTAAAAACATACACAAAAACTGATTTTGCACGGGCACTTTGCACTAGTATATAAAATTCTCTACATGTGTTTATTGTTGTATTACATTTAGAAAAGGATTGGCTGTTGAATAAATCAACAGATTATCAGTGCATATTTCCATTGATTGCCGTTTTTTGTTGTTTGAAAAGTGCGTTTTCTGTTAAATTATGATTATTAAATGTGTTCATTTTCTTTCAGAGCGCAAGAGCTACATCACCGGCAAGAGTGTCCATAATCAACGCATAGAGAGGCTATGGCGGGACTTATGGTGCACAGTCATCCATATTTACTATGCGGCCTTCCGGCACCTGGAGGACATTGGGGTTCTTGACCCGAACAGTGATGTTCATATCACATGCCTTCACTTTGTGATGATTCCGAGGCTGAACTGGCATCTGAAGTTCTTTTCTGACAGCTGGGCCTGACATCCCCTGTCTTCGGAGGGCTACAGGTCTCCCCAGCAGCTGTGGGTGGCAGGGCTACTTGTTGCACCACAACAGCTTCCTGAAGAGGTATAGACAGTTCCAGATGTACATCAATGTTAATACTTGACCAATGTTTATTGACAAATCTGATTACAAATTATTAACTTACCTTATTATTTGTTGTTCTTATAGGTCGAAATGTCTGACTGGGGTATTGATTGGGATGGACCGGTTCCTGTTGAAGATCCGCGGCAACAAACTGACATTCCAATGACGCAACCAGCACTTCGAGAGATGCTGGAGGCCCAGCTCCAGGGTAGCATTGACCCTTTCAAACCCAGTGACTTGTTTGGTGTGGATATTTACCAGGAGGCACTGATGGTGGCTCGAAGTGTTTTGAACAACATTTAGTAGTGAACAATCACTAAAATGGATCTGAACCTCATTGTCCTACCATATGTGTTGGAAAGGCTTTTGAATTGTTAGGTTCTGAGTTGGTAATAGATGAGTAAATCCTTCGGGATGCCGCTCAGAGCACAAATAATAAGGAGACAGGTGATCAGATTAACTCTGTGTATTGGAGGTAGATGTTTCAATGATGTACATAGTCTGGAAAATAAGTACAATAAAGATTATGAATAAACAACATATATATATATACAGTAATAAGCATTCACTGTCACATAATGTAAAATAATTATTCTTAATTTACATCAGTGACATTTCTCTACTCAACATCCAGTTAAATAAACAGAAACAAGATATTCCACAGGAAGATAGGCTGTAAGCAACCATTTGTCATCAATAATTTTATATATGGCCCATATATGGATAACCTTGTGGCTCATATAGCATTCAAACAAACATGACGCTAATCACTCGTCTGGTATTATAACATCTTAACAGACCAACATCATATCATTAATAACCCATAACACTGTTCTGCAGCTTAATAAAGAATGAATAATCATACTTTAAATAATATTACCGATCAGGGGTGCGTTTCCCGTACAACTACGTAACTCGTTGAAGAAATCAAGCTAGTCACGACTGTTTCCCGAAACCATATTGTCGCAAAGTTTTTTTTATCATTATTATTATTATTTCTTTTACAAAGAAGAAACAGCACTATATACATTTAAAAAAAGAACTGACTCCTCAACAAGTGAGAAAAAAATTTACATAGTTCTTGAGAAACTTGTTCTTACTGTTATCAATGAATTTAAAGTCCAGCTGAAATCAAAATTGACCATACTTACTTTGTTACACACAAAAAAATGTTTTGGCTTCGTAATCTTTAATCAAAATCTGACCATGCACCTCCCCTCTGCAGTGGAGGCCTTTCTCTGATGACGTAGGCTTGACTGCTTGGGTTGGGAAACGCTTAACCACTCCCCTCAAACTTTAAGTTGGCTTGAGAAAGCATATCCAGAAGTTTTAAAAATGTTTTAGAACCTTAAAGTTTTAAGTTTTAAGTTTGAAATAGTTTTAGTTTAGTAGATAGATAGATAGATAGATAGATAGATAGATAGATAGATAGATAGATAGATAGATAGATAGATAGATAGATAGATAGATAGATAGATAGATAGATAGATAGATAGATAGATAGATAGGATTTCAGTAATTTGGCTTTCTCAAGATAACTTAATAAAAAAACTATTTTTACCTATTGAACATTCTATATTTTAACTTCAAAATTTGTCTGGATGAACAATAATGAAAGACTCAATCGTGGTGATGTAAATTTAATAAAACTATTACTTGGCTTAAAGCATTAGTACAGTAGAAAAAACACCAAAACCCAGCTACACTTATGTAAAATAAAGATATGCCCATAGTATTAACTCGTTTACGATAAACTCTATGTCCCCTATCTCTCCTATAGGAAAGTAAACGGAGTCTAATATTACATTAAGTGAGTGCTTTGAATTCACATTCTGCACATATTTGCTGACCAGTAACCTAAATACAGTAGTAACGTTTTGTAAATTACAGAATCTATTAATTCAAAAGAAACTTCTGACTTTATTTACAATGAGGTATTTGTGTCAAAAAAAATTCCAATCCACTATATTGACAAAATTGCTCCAATAGGAAATTACATAAGGTTTAGTGACAATATCTCTTTCAAAAATTGCACAAATAGACCTATTACTAGATTATGTAACAACTCTTGCCCACTGCTGTTGGGAAGGGATCAAGTAAAGGAGGAAAAGTAAAAAGAGCCCTTTCACAACCTTTATCCATAGACAGTTTATCTAGGCTAAGCCTACCAGTTCTGAAAGAATAGGGACCTATTTTTAAAACGAATAATCTGACTTTTTTAAATGAAATAAGAATATGTAGACAAAGTTTGTTTATAAATATGAAACAAGCAAGAAGCATAAAAAAATGAAATGCAGAGATAGCCGGCCAATCAAAAAAAAGAAGGCAGGGCTTCGCTGCTCAAAAAAAAAAAAAAAAAAAAAAAGCGCGAACCACGAAACTTCACTTTAACGTGCACGACGTAGAGACTGTTGGTAAGTAGGGCCTACAATTCATTTAATATTATATAAGCGGATTTACAATAGCAACGATAGCAATCAGTGATCGTAATTGCAAAATATTTTAAAAATTTATAATATTTCCGTGATTATGCATTTTACAATAAATTATCGACTCAATTATCAATGTGAATATAATACAATGTGAATATACATTGTTGCTATATATTGAAATTATACATATATATTTCAAGCATCTTTACGCATAACATATAAGAATGGCTTATTGTGTAATATTGTCAATGTTACAAAGTGTCCAAAACTAACTTGTATAAAAACCCTGAGTACAGCTTTGGTCGGGAAACAAAGTTATTTATATCTAACATTAACTCAATAACTGCTTTTGGGTGTGCACAGAAAAAGAAGAGGCACAGAAGACGACGCAGGAGAAATGTCAGCGCCAAATGAAAGGTATGTTGCACTCTTCCATAGCTAAGCAAAATAGTAGCTAACGTTACTCAGTGCGATGTTCCCCTGTTATTTTTTAAATTTAAGAGACCTGTGAAATAGTTTGCTGTCGTTTACCCGCCTTTTCTTGTTTTGTTACGTTATTAGTCCTATGGTTTTTTTTACATTCACTTCATTTGAATTATACGAAGCTTGGTAACTTTAGTGACATTTATTGCTTGCAACCATGACATCGCTAACATGACTACAGAAGGCTAACGCGGTCTTAAATATATAAGATCTACATAGGAAAATAGAATAGTATAGCCTATAGCACAACCCTGCTCCTGCCGATCGTCTGTCCTGCACAGTTCATCTCCAATCAAACACATATGTCTTTAATTTTCAAGAGATCCTGAATACGTTAATTGGTTGCTTCAGGTGTGTTTGATTAGGGTTGGAGATAAACTGCAGGTCAGGACAGTCGATCGGCGGGAGCAGGTTATAGACATGTTGTACCTAAAACTAAGTTGTTATTGTGCTTGTTTTGGAGTCATTTTATCTTTAGATCGGACTTACATCGTTTTATTTGTGTTTTTCCTGTAGAATTCCTATGAATTTGAATCTAAAATCATATAAGCCTCTAATAATACATACACGTTTGTATCTAAAATCATATAAGCCACTAATAATAATACACACATATATGAATGTGTAAAAGGACAAAGAAACTGAAGCCTACAAATAACGGCAGTAGGCTATGTTGTGACTTATATCAGTTTTGTAACACGATTTCCAGACTTCGCAGTAAATATTACATTATATATCCACATTTATGCCGATGTTCGTTTTATTGTCAGTCATTTTCTTCACCGCTTGAAGAATCTCCCGAAACAGGGAGAGGACGAGGAGGACGCGGAGGACGACGAGGGAGAGTTTTCATTTTTTTTATTGCCTCAGCCATGTCCGCGAGCCGAGCAGGTGGGAAAATAGTAGCAAATGCCTTAGCTCCATGAGTATATCAGAGCCTATGGTCACGTGACGGCCGTAAAGCGATACGTTTTTATTACCGAGGCAGGAGTGTCTGTGTTACATGTGGCCATCGCAGAAGATCACGTGTTCAGAATGCCTGGATTGCGTGGTCATTTGAAACTTAAAATACAATTTAAGCACTTCGAAATATAAAGTAAAACATCCTAACGTAGGCTATTTAGTGTTTTGTAAACATTTACAAAAAAAATTGTATAAAAACCGTACTTGTACAATAAACATTTTTTTGATTTGCTTACCTGTCTATCAATACACTCGCGAGATTGCACACACTTCATGAGCGTCTGTAAAGCAGATATTAAATGTCTTCAGGAAGAGTTTCTACACATGGATTATAATGTTCTGCTTTACTCTCTCCACCCCTGAGAAAATAGATCAGATCCAGACTCCTTTATTAACACTACAAACACCAAATGCCAGTCATTTTCCCTTTGGCCGGTGGATTTGGCAGTGGCACGAGCCGCTCTGATGGGGATAATTCTCGGTCAGCTGGTTTTGTGTGCTGTGACACAGACGGAGCTGTTTAAAGCGATTCAGAGATGCTTTAAAGGCTATTTTGAATTTAATTTGCTGTAAGATGCGATGTTGTAACCCTGGCTCATTTGAAAAAACGTTCCTTGCGTTGTGCACGTTTCACAAAAGTTTCAAAGTGAAATGACCAGAGAGTGGCGCTAAAATCGTGTTTACTCTTTTTTCCGGAACAGATGAACGTGAATATGGCGACGTTTTATTACGTCGAAGTTTGTCCGTATCATTGCAGTTCTGAGTTGAAATGTCCGGTGAGTGGCGCTAAAAGATTAACCATCACGCTTTAAAATAACGTACACCTACACTATACCCTAAACCTACCCGATAGTGTTAACAAAAGCAAATGCGACATGAAAATGTAATCGTAGCCATGGTATTTAAGATTATTTATGAACTTTGAGCTCTTACATCATGACTCGTCTTTCACGGGATTCGAACCCAAGGTCTTCCAGTTGAGCTACTGAGCAAGCTTAATAAGTTATCATAAATGTGTGTGAAAACGATTAAAGGTGCTTGCTGTTTTACTGCCTCTAGTCTTCATTTCGTTTAGAAACTGCGGGAAGAAGGAGGCAGGAACCGGCGAACATTCAAACACATTTTAATGATAAAAATAAAACAAATATAAAACGAAAGTAAAAGACAGCAGCCCCTCACGGACGACTGCTGTCACAATAAAACAAAACACAACACAAGTTCAGGCCTGTCCTCTCTCGATCTCCACTGTCATCGCTCCTCTTTATGCTTCTGCTCCTCCGTGAGAGATACGAGACCGGTGCGTCGCGCAGGTGTCACTCATCAGTAATCACGCCACCGGCCTCATGCCGCTCTCCCACGGCCCTCGGCCTCATCCTGCTCGCCACATATGTACATATTGGTACGTATTTTGTGTTTTACAACGTTTTTCCAATGAGTCAGTGTTGGCTATATTTTATGAATACCTTGGTGTGTCATTATGAGAGTCAGTATGTGTCATCGGCACTATGCTCTGAAGATACTCAAGATATTTCTTCCTTGTAAAAATATAATGGTAATATCATTATATAATATAATAAGATAATATCTTTAATTTTTTTCCTTTTGTAATGAAACGGGCCTTGACAGATTTCTTGAGTCACACCGAGAATAATGATACCAATCATGCTGTTGTCGGACCGAACTTGATACACCATCGAGCACACCAGACACTGACTGAACCAGAACTGAACACAAGTACAGGTGATGATGATAGTGATTGATGAGTGTAAAGCTGAAAATCATTAGTGTCCATGACAACAAAAGAGTGATTAAGGCAGACGCTGATGAAACACAACGAGTCCAAACAAACCTGACTGTGACCGACACAAAAGACAACCATTACTGTGGGCTCGATGGTGTTTTTAGCCCCCAATGGCTCCTTCCAGATAGCTAACCCTAACCTCAACCTTAACCCTTAAAGACCTAGAACATTTTTGGGGCGCCTGACTCACCTGTACTTTTCTTTGTTTTTCTAACCCATTCTAGCAGCAAGCATCAAGTGCCATATATCATTTTAAACAGGAGAGCCTAAAGTTTCCATCTAGCCCATTTAAAGTCACAGTTTTACATTTCTTTTGTCAGAGAATTTATGAAATTAACAGGATTTTAAGAAAAACGGCAGCAAAAAATGTGGTGTTTTCAGTGTGAACTCAAACAGAACTTCCTGAAGTTTTGTTTTTTTCCTTTAGAAAGTTAGACTTGGTTGTTTTAGACTTCCAGATGAAATTTTGTCTACATGTAACAATCCCTCAGCAAGTTATAGCCATTTATTATAATATTATTCTAGGCGTTTTTGAGTAAAAACAGGTGTATTACATTTACTGACAATGTAGATGTGTCCAAATAAGTTTAGGAAGTAAAGTAATTAGAAAAGTTGTTATATTACAACAGAACACTGAAGCAAACATTTTTCTTCAGAAAATATTATAATTTGAACATGAACAACAAATGCAAACAATATAACAAGTACTGACAGCTGTGCAATATAAATACTAACAATACAATATACAGAGTGTAAATGAACAAATGGTTCACAAATAATCTTCACAAACTAAATACAAAAAGAAATAAACAGTGCAAATGAAGAAATGGTTCATTGAGGGTAATATACTGAGTGCTAATGAACAAATAGTGCAAATAATCTTCACAAACTAAATACAAATAGATAAATAAACCGTGCAAATGATTCAAACAATTTTCTGAATCGGAAGGTTCCACCACCAGGTCATCGTCTAACAACTCGTTTAAAAAAAAATCTATTCTAACACATCCTCCGATTTGTACTGCTGTTTTTTTGACATACTCATGCTCTTTCGTGTTTTGCGCTATGGTCAAAAACTTTGCATCCGTTCGTTTTCATGCGTAGTTTTCAATGCATTGCGTTTGTTAAAATGTATAAAGAAACGAGACTGGTTGTTAAAAACACCAATCACTATGTTTATTGGTTGAGTTGATGACCGTTTGGACGAATCTGGGCATGGGGGTGGGACTAAGCATCAACAATCGTTCCTGTTTGGCTCAGAGAAAGAAACCACATGTGTTTCCTTGACGAATCACTGCTGCAGATTTTGATGACGCAATCACCGGCACCAAGGAGCCACTGAATTACCAATAGAGACAACAGTGATAACACGGGAAAGCTGAGAATCTCATCTTTACGGTGCATTTTAAAGCATACAGATTGGATTAGCGACTCAAAAGTTATTAAACATTTTAGAACGATAGTTATTTTATGCCGCGGGCGGCTGTATCGGTCTTTAAGGGTTAAACCTACCCATCCCCTCGCTGCCTGGAAGGCGCCGTTGGGGGCTAAAAACACCAAACACCGTCTGGTGTCGTCTTTAGTGGATGTGTTGCATATTATTCTGTTCCTGTTTGGATTACCTGTTGGTTTAATTAAATATTCATCTCCATCTTCGTGTGTGTTTCTACACCTGTGTGACAGTCTCTTTGTGTTGTGGCTTTGAGTTCTAGTATTTTCAGAAGCATGTCATCGCTGGCTGTGAGAACTCAGTTAGTTTGACCGCACTGGTTTAACCCACACACAACTGTGATCATCTCTGAACCCAGTTTAGGTGGACCGGTGCGAATTCTCACACATTCAGAAAACACTTCTGTCACGGACTGGGTTGGTGAAAGGAGCGAGAACTAGGGATGGCTGACGCGAAACAGTCGTTCCGAAGCTTTGCGAGATCCCGAAGCGCAGATGTTTCGAAACACTGATCCGAAGCGTGATTCAAAACACCCATGTCACGTGACTATGGCCAAACGAAGCCTCGAAGTGTTTCACTAAGTGTTTCATCAGGTGTGGTCCGCCGAATCAGCGTTTGATTGACACGGTCGGGAACAGACCACACAATCGCACATCTGTATTAAGTGAAATCAACGCATATTGACCTCGTGGGTTTTTGTGAGAGGAGTTTGATTTTGAGATAGCGGATTTTTGGTGATATAGTGCGATTTGATTAGTTATAGGCTATTTAGGCTTACATTTAAATTTACACAACACATTGACTGATAGGCTAGAGACAGACAGAGTATACATATAGTGACACACAGTGTTGGGGGTAACGAGTTACAAGGTAACGGATTACAGTAATGATATAACTTTTTTGGGTAACGAAATAAAGTAACGCATTACACTAAAAATATCGGTAACTACACTACTTTACTAGACTATAGGAACGCGCTTTCCTGCGTTACCCAAGCCGTGTTTGCCTGCGTGTAAAGCTCTGATCTGTTTGTGTTGCGTGCATGTCTGTCTGTGTGTGTGTGTGTGTGTGCGCGCGCGCTTGCACCGTTGTCATAGATCGATTTGAGTGACGTAGCTGCTGGTGCTAAGGGGAGCAGGAAATGGAGACGGAGACGGAGACAGGGGGTTTCGGCCAGTGGCGATATTCACATTTCTTTCAGTTTATTGCTTGAAAGGACAAAAATATTCGCGTGAAATGCACTCTATGCCAGACGCTCCACGACCCACAAAAAACAACTAACATAAGAGTCCAGGAGGGAGGTGGAACGGTGGAGGATCAGGGGGAGGGATGGGGGGCCAGGTCCATGGAAGGGAACGGAAACAGGGGGTGACGGTTTAGCCGGCGGCCAGGGCAAAGCAGATAGTCCATCAGGTGACCAGGGCGAAGCAGACGACCCATCGGGCGGCCAGGGCGGAGCAGACAGTTCATCGGGCGGCCAGGGCGGAGCAGACAGTCCATCGGGCGGCCAGGGCGGAGCAGACGACCCATCGGGCGGCCAGGGTGGAGACTTCCCCTCAGGCGGCCAGGGGGGAGCAGATAGTCCATCGGGCGACCAGGGCGGAGAATTCCCCTCAGGCGGCCAGGGGGGAGCATATAGTCCATCGGGCGGCCAGGGTGGAGACGACCCCTCGGGCGGCCACGGTGGAGAAACAGACACCGGTCCAGGCACAGGAATTGACACCGGCTCAGGCACCGGATCAGGAACGGGAACAGACCCCGGCTCAGGAACAGGAACAGACACCGGCTCGGGAACAGGAACAGACACCGGCTCCAGCACAGTGTCCGGGGTTCCAACCGGACTGGAGGCTGCCATCTTGGTGGTGTGTGCAGCCCAGGCACGCAGGACAGCAACCATATAAAAAGTGAAGACAGCCCTCTTGGCCGTGGCAGGGCTGACGGGTACAGCCTCCGGCACAGGAACAGTCTCTGCATCGACAGACGTGACGCGAACGGTCTCTGGATCGGCAGACGGGACCTGAGCGGTCTCTGGATCGGCAGACGGGACCTGAGCGGTCTCTGGATCGGCAGACGGGACCTGAGCGGTCTCTGGATCGGCAGACGGGACCTGAGCGGTCTCTGGATCGGCAGACGGGACCTGAGCGGTCTCTGGATCGGCAGACGGGACCTGAGCGGTCTCTGGATCGGCAGACGGGACCTGAGCGGTCTCTGGATCGGCAGACGGGACCTGAACAGTCTCTGGATCAGCAGACCTGCTGTGTCTCCTCCAGGCATGCAGTACTGCTACTGCATAAAAGAGGAAGACAGCCCTCTTTGCCGTGGCAGGACTGATGGTGGGTAGCTCCGGGACTATCTCTGGGATGACAGCGGGCTGCACGGGGACAACCTCCGGGATGACAGCGGGCTGCACGGGGACAACCTCCGGGACGACAGTGGCCTGCACGGGGTCAACCTCCGGGACCACAGCGGCTTGCACGGGGACGACGGCTTGCACGGGGATGACCTCCGGGACGACAGCGGGCTGCACGGGGACAACCTCCGGTACCACAGCGGCCTGCGCGGGGACAACCTCCGGTACCACAGCGGCCTGCGCGGGGACAACCTCAGGGATGACAGCGGGCTGCGCGGGGACGATCTCCGGGACGACCGCGGGCTGCATGGGGACGATCTCCGGGACGTTAGGGAGACGGGAAGTCTTCCTCCTCCTTCGCCGTTTCTTATGGCGAGGTGCAGGCTCCGGGCTGGACAGGACCAGCGGCGAAGGGAGCTCTGGGCTGAGCATCACCGGCCCATGGTCGAAGAAAGACCGAAGTGGAGAGTGGGTCCGGGGCTCACCTCTAGCACCTCCTCCCCTACGGCCTCCACGAGTCGCCGAAAATCTGGCCAGACGGGTTCCCCTAAAAGACTCTCTGTCATCGATGGAAGGGTTTTTAGGGGATTTGAGCGCCATGGCCTCCTCAGTCTGGCAGGCCCATAAAGCAAAGCCCTGAAAAATGTTCATACTACTGGATCCATTTGTTGACGGAGTCATTCTGTCACGGGAACACACAGAGAAACAGGTGGATCCAAATGTAGCATATTTATTGTCAGGGCAATCCAACTCGTAGTCATCCATGCAGGGGTCAAAATCCATTTTAGCAGTCCAATAAACAAATAAACAAGAAACAAAACAAGAACAGGCAAGGAAACAGACTTCAGAAGTGTTAGTGACATTTAAACAATGACTCCGTGACAAGGACTAAAACAGACAGGGTATTTATACACAGACACTAACAATGTGATAGGGAACAGCTGAGTGCAATCACGAGTGATGAGAACAGACAAAGGATTATGGGAAATGCAGTTCCAGAGTGAATGGTGATAGTATGGGAAAGAGACCTCTAGTGGACACCCGGGGAAACACAAACCAGACACTGTGACAGACATCTCATACTTTTTTTTCTTTTTCTGTTTTTTTGTCTTAACGGACCATAAAACTCGTACATCGGCGGCCCATTCGTTTTGCTTAATTGGCGGCGCTGGGTTAAGTAAGTGCCGGTGTAATGCATTAGTTAAAAAAGTCTTCGTCAGTTTGTTTTTCCTGATAGCGGACCGGCCCATGAAACACCTTGGCCCATTGGATCTTTTCTTGATTGACACTGGGCTGGTCCAATCACATCTTTAAACACCTCCCCCTTTGGGCTTTGAGCGAGCGTGCAGTGTGTCAGTGTGTATCTGTCAAAATAGTCAGAGAGATGGAGAAGAAACGCAAGGATTGTGCAGAGAAATAGCGTGAAAAATAGACACAGGCCCTTCAAGCAGACGCTGTAAAATGTGTCAAAATGTTTTCTGCAGCAGCATGACCTTCATCAGCTCCTGTGACTGATGATGAGGATAGTGAGGAGGATCAGGACAGAGATGAGAAAGTGTAGAGCCTGCGGTAAGCAGAACTAACAGTTACTTTCAAAACACTTAGGCTATGTCATGAGTGCAGGAACCCATTACCCAGTAACGCATTATTTCCACATCTGCATAGTTGACGATTACCGTAATTTACTATAAATTTAATGAGACGCGTTTGTAAACCATGTTTTCCGTCAAAATAAAAAATCATGTGCTTATAGCTCTTTCAAGTATATAAATTAGTACAAAACTAATTATGAAAGTTTCCTTTATTTTTCAGTTCATTTGTTTTACAATATATGTCTATTAGTGTGCTATTATTTTTATGGCCAAAATGCCAGGGCCGATTTTTTTTGTCCCAGTCCAGATTATGTGTCTACCACCGCGGACATTTGTCCTTTATCCTGTTGTTTGTGGATTTTACAGTGAGGCATATTTCTTTGTGCAGACATGGATATTGTTCTTTCATATGGTTTTACATGCCATTTTGTATAGGCTACATTTATAAACACTATGTGGACAGGCTAAGTGATGATAGGGCTATGATGTTTGTCCTTATCTACAGGGTAAATTAAGAAATGGGAAAGTAAAGTAATAAGTAGTGAAGTTACTTTTCAAATGATCACACGTGTGCGGCTTCTCTCCGCTGTGGATCCTCTCATGTGTTTTCAGATTTGATGAGTGACTGAATCTCTTGTCACAGTGTGAACACTTGTAAGGTTTTTCTCCAGTGTGGATTCTCTGGTGCAGTTTTAATTGTTCACTGAAGTAAAAGTATTCTCACACTCAAAGCACATGTCAGCTCTTACACCAGTGTGAATTTTCTGATGTACTTTTTAAAGTTGAAGTGAAAAAATCTTCAGGTGTGATGCACAGATAAATAAATAATTTAAATGTTATTTTTCTTAATTGCATTTACACTCACAGTTGAGACACTTGCCATTGCATTTTCATTAAATGTCCCGCAATGAATGCAGCAAAATTCAATGTGCAAATTGAAAATGCATTCCGAGCCGAACACGCCCCCTCCACTTAATGGAAATGCAATCACAAGTGTCTTAACTGTGATTTAATTCATTAATAATACATTTTTTATACATTATAGACAAATCCCATGTTTCTGTAGTGAGAATATGGGATGACTATAGTATCAAAATGATTAACACGTGCAAGCACTATCATCCATGAACTTGATAAAGGTTGCAGAAATGTTTTACTATTTACAACCAAATGCCTGTGTGTTCTAAACATATTTTGTCTGCAATAATAAATGTACAAAAAAGACAAACATCTATAAACATCAACATGATCACACAAAAAAGTTTATTTTTAATTTTTTTAAGCTGGTTTGTTTAGAGTTCATAGCAAGTTTATAATTCAACTGTTAAAGCATGAAATAAGGTTCCACGAATTAGTGAATTTGAGCTTAATGTGGGTATATTATCAGTAAAAAGTAATCATTAAAAAAAATTGTAATCATTAAAAAAAATCAGCCATATATATCAATGCGATTCATAACCTGATAATGTTGTGCACTAGAGGGAGCCACAGGACTGCAAATTCTTCCAGATCTGAGTGTAAAGGTGCTGTATGTAACTTTTTTACTCTAGTAAAGCATACAAATAGCATAATATGTTTATAAAGCTTGGAAGAGCCAGAACATTTTTTAATGTAACTCTGATTGTATTCGTCTGAAAGAAGAATGTCATACACACCTAGGATGACTTGAGGGTGAGTAAATCATGGGCTAATTTTCATTTTTGGGTGAACTAACCCTTTAATACGCTTAAAACAGTGGAGATGGTCGTGGACTTGAGGAGAAACGCCTCAGCATCATTCCCACTCACCATCATGAACAGCATGAGTCTTTCAGCACCATCTCTCAGGACCTGAAGGAGGAGTTCCACATAGACTCTATTGCAAAAAGTAATGTACTTCCTTCAACCGGCTGATGAAGTTCAACCTGTCACAGGAGCTGAAATATTAGATATAATGGCAGTTTAATTGAGTCTAATGGGCTTCTGTCTGTTTTAATGTGAATTATTGTCATTTAGAGTTTGATCAGTTTTGGCTCATTTGAACATTCCATCAATGACAGTCTGTGGGACTTTTCAGAGTTTTTGATCGTCATTTCTGGAAAAACGTAAGTCTGATCAGTTATAAAAGATAAAGCAGCTCGAGTCAGAACAGTCTGAAGATCTGAGCCAAGTTTGGTGGATGTTAGGAGGAGTTACAGTTAGAAAATATAGTCTCAGAATAATAATTTACATTTATGCATTTGGCAGACGTTTTTATTCAAAGCGACTTACATTGCATTTCAAGGCACACATTTACATTCTTATCAGTTCTTGCTTTCCCTGGGAATCAAACCCATGACCTTGGTGTTGCAAGTGCCAAAGCTTTACTGTTTGAGCTACAGGAAAACTTATAATAATAATAATAATAATAATTATTATTTATAAAGCCAACCTAGTTAGTTAGTAAGTCAAACAGAACAGACGGTAAGAGTAAACTGTTTTAAACCGATACACAGACTATAAGAGGCGATGAAATGAAGATGATCAGATGCTGCTGAAGATCAGACACACACTTACAGTTTTTCATAAATCTCAACAGATCTAATGGATGTATTGTTATTTTTAACTCTTGATAGAACACAAATGTCTGAATCACACATTTAATGTTTGTAGTTTATGCCGTTAAACACTAAATGCTTGAGTTACAATAGTGCTGTTTAAGAGCTGTGGACTGATCCGCCATCATTACTGTCGTTTCTACAGTTGAAGCGTTGTGTCATAGAGTGGAAGAAGTTAGAAACCTGTGTGAATCACATTTATTCTTCAGTCTAGAAATAAAGTAATGAATTGGTGTGTAAGAAAACCCTTCACTTGCTAATGTAAAGTCAGTCCTCAGACTTCAGAGCTTTTCTGGCATCTAGAGGTCAAACTGAGCAACTGACTCAAACCTCAATGACAGTCGACGTTAATAAAAACGGCAGAGGTCACAGAGCAAACAGCATTGAGTCTTGTGTTTCCAAGGGGCTCATTATTTTTTCCACATGTTTATTTTAACGTGCAAACAGCAGCACACAGAACAGATCAACCACAGAATCTGGATTCACATCAAATTTACACAGTGACAACAGAGAAAAACACAATAAAATAATGTAAATAAAAACCATAAAATAGGCCTACACTAAAGGCCCACCAAAATAGGCCTACAGTATTTTTTATTTATTTTTACTTAAATAATTAACTAATTAAGATGACAAAAAGAAAACACTGAATCCGTTTGAAGCTTTGAAAAAAAAACCCGGCTATTTTTAAGTTTAAGTTTTTTAATTTTTTTCGTCAAATAAAAATAGCAGGCCTGCCTCAATCCACACCTTGTCTAGTTTTTATTTAAAAAAAGTAACATGTGTACATGATGTGGGGTTAGTCTGGAGCGCAGCCTGTTGACAGAAAACACCCTCTCCGACGGCACAGATATTGCTTCGCAAGTGATATTGTACTTGCGAGTTGCGACTGGTGGACTTGTAATGTACTTGTACTACTTCTGTATTTTAATTAATACCACGTAGCATATTTTGCAAGTAACTTTGTCGCCCTTTCTGTCGAAATGGTCCCACACAGTTCTTCTTTTCACTCGCTTCATTTTGCTTGCAGTGAAATATGTCCATAGGCATGTGTGGTTGTGCGTAACAAATATAGGCTATATATATATTGGTGTTGACCCAAAGGTGGTGTGTGGCGAGACAAAGGTGGTGTGGCATCGTGAGAGGGTATGTCATAGAGACAAGGTATGTGCCATCTAGGTGGTTGCAGCAATGGGGACTACAAACCAAGATGGCCACCTGGTCCTGGACTACAGTTACCAGGGACACAACTGTTGTGAGTGAAGGAGAAAAGCTGTTAATGAGCTGAGGACAGAGAGACTGGCTGTTTTTTGTTAGAGAGCATAAAGAGAAGCTGGAAAAGTGTTTTGGTTAAAAAGTGTTTTTTAGTTGATTTGGTTTTGAGTTGATTATTAAAAAGAAACCAGTGACTTGATCTCTGCCTGGACTCGATTTGTGAAGCAACCCACACTTTGGTGATCCTCTACCTCTCATGATGCCACAGTGGATACAGGCAATAAGACGTGAAGCATCCGCTGGAAGAATGGGTTAATTGTGGGATCCTGACACTCAGTATGCACTAAAAACGTATAAAAACTTGTTTCTAGGCTTTTGTAGCTTGTTTTCTGTACACCTTGTCACATAGCAGCTTTTAGACATTGTTTTTGGTTATAAGTCAAAAGCTTCAGGCAATACAAAGCCAATGGAGACGGTTGGCCTAAATGCCTAAATGCGCTCTGTTTCTATTTCAATTCTCTCTGTGAACAGTGTGTTTGAAAACTCTATCAATATTGCATATTAATTAAATAAATAAATGTAATGTCAGAGAATGCACAAAGCCACAGGCGTAACTATCGGTAAGCAGGGTAAGCGGTTGCTTACGGGCCCGGACCAATCAGGGGCCCGGCCGCGTTACTGAAGATATTGATTGACAGCCGTGTCCCCCTATCGCATTTTACTACTTTTAGTCTGATCGCATTTAAATTTTTTGCGAATTGATTTGAATAAATAATATCAACAACATATTTGACTGATCATTAAATAAATGTTTGAAACGAACAATGATGAGTTTGGTGTAATTTGTTTCGAATTGGGACTGGGGAATCCCCGGGTGAACATGCGCATTGCGTGCAAAACAGTAAAAAACTTTGAACTTGAGACAGATATGGAGTCGTCAAATTTTAAACACAAAAGTGGCTTTCAAAAGCGCAAACGAAAAGAGGAATTTGATAAATTAATTAATAAATTACCAAAAATAGGAAGCTTCTTTAAAAAGATGACACAGGGGGAGATTGAGATGGAGCAAGAGAGTGAAGCGAGTAAAGCACCTGAAGCGACCGTTGGTAGTAGCACCTCCGTGGTTAAATGCAGCTATAATGTAAGTGAGCATTTTTTTTTTTTTTTATGTATTTGGACCTAGGCCTATGTGTATATAGCAGTAGCAGTGACAGTAACAGTAACAATGTGTTATTATGGTGCGCCGTCACCAGCATTTTTTTTTTTTTTTGGCGCGTAGCGTCATCACGTGTTGTAGTAGGGAGGCCCGCCTTGATAATCCTGCTTAAGGGCCCGGTGTTGGCTCGTTACGCCACTGCACAAAGCGCATCCTTTTGAGATGTAAATTACAATACATTTTAATTAAAATAAAACACAAAAGGCCTACATCATAAAACTCAGAAGATTATGTTTTTTTAATATATTATATTATAATACAAATAAAAAGGCGTCAGTCGAGTCCCAAAATACACGTAGCCTAGGCTAAATCAGCGTCTTCACAGCAAGGGAAATGTTTGGAATAACAAGTAGAACTGTGTGCGGCACAGCTTGCCCTTTATATTGTACAACAGACCAATTAAATTAGGCAGAATAACTTTTTATATGTTTGGTTGACTGTTTCATTTTGATAATGATCAGTCTGCGATATGAAGCAACGCCAGAACTGATATGTTGTGTGAGAGCTCGATGCGCGAGCGCCATCACTTGGATTTGTTCCACTGCTGGGATATTATAACGTAATACTCTGTTATTTATAGTCATACAGATAATATGACATCATTCGAAACAGTAAAATGTATATTTTTATTTGTGTACATTCAAAATGACTACAAAATATAATGCCATTGAAAAATAAATAAAACAACATGATGCGCTGCTTTAGCGCGTCTCGGTCTCTTTATCTTTCTGGCGCTCACCAAAAATGAACCAAAATACAGAGAATAGCCTTCTTGGCGCGCCTACTTTTGAAAGTCAACATTTAGATTATTTAACGTTAAATGCATTATATATGCCAGAGTCACTTTGGAATAAATCACAGCGTGTTTCATAAAACGTGACTTAGCCTATACAGTCCGGAAAATAGGCTATAGGTTATAGCAAATTCAGACCAACTGCTGGTCTACTCAGAGAAAAAGCCCTTTTCTGGGCTCTTCTGTTGTACCGAGCCATTCGTTAGTCTAGTTGTTTGATGAGGAAATGAAATATAGCCTATAGTTGCAAGACACGCGTTAAGTTTTGTAAGCTCCATGCAACAGCGGACTATTACTAGAATATTAGAAATCTAATACTCAAGCTGTTTTCTCATTTTTACTCTTAATATTAACGACTGAACAAAAGATACACGGATTCTCTTGAACCACCACCGCGTTTGCGGCAGAAAACTACTGCAGTGCAGCCAAAATGCTCTGTTCGACTTATCTGAGATCCTTTACTCTTCCCTGTGGATGACCTGTGACCTACTTTCTGTAAGATCTGAATTTTTTTAACTTGAATTTTTGAGATTGAATTTTAGAAAACTGAATATTTGCAGTATAAGAATTCAGAACAAAAAAACTAGCTGTTTGAAAATACATGTCTATAAAATTCAGCCATAAAAACATTTCAGTTTGTTAAATTTCAAATGTTCAATATTCGTTTAAAAAAAATCTAATTCAGAACTATTTAAACTACCACCTAAAATTCTATTTTGTTAGATTACACTTGCAAATAATTCAAATTTACACAATTCAAATTCAAATAGTTTAGTCATATTATAAGCTCCATAGTATCCACTTTTGTCCTTAAACGCTTGTTTTTTGGGTTCAACAGCTTATAAAAACTTGTTTCTAGGCTTTTGTAGCTTGTTTTCTGTACACTTTGTAACATAGCAGCTTTTAGACATTGTTTTTTGTTATAAGTCAAAAGGTTCAGGCAATACAAATCAATGGAGACGGTTTTATTTACTAAATTATTTAAATTATTTTTGTGAACAGTGTGTTTTAAAACTCTATCAATAGATAGCCTAGTAGGGAGTTAATAATTTTACTGGGAAAATTTACAAGAAAATGGGCTCTTTGTAAAAAAAAAAAATATTTGTTTATTTTGCTCCATATGGTTAGAAAAAAACAAAAACAGAATAAAAGCTCAAAACAAACTGTAGGCCTATATATAATCATATAATCTATGTGATCAAAACAACTCGCAGTGACCCAAAAGCAGTAGGCAGAAGCTTTGCTTATTACACATACTGTACATTTCAGCCTCAATTCAGTGTTTTTTTCCACCATTAATCATATTAAACAACAGAATACGGCCATTCAACTTTAACAAAAATGTAAAGAATAACCTTCCTTTAACATAAATGTATTAATTCCATTATTCAATTTTTTCTGTGAACCTTAGATGATTCATATACATTTGTACTGTATGTCTGATACGTTTTCAATCATAAGATTTTGTGCAGTTTGGATGCTGTCGATAGATATTTTACATTTCAATGTCTGTTTCAGTGGTTCTTTGGGCTTCCAAATTACAAAAGCACAGACGTTGTACAAACAGTAAAAAAAAAAAAAAAAAAAAAAAAAAACTAACATTAAAATAAGCTAAAACAACAAAAAATTCAGCAATTTTTTTAATTGTTTTGGAAACAATCCTGGAAACCTGGATATACAAGATAGCCTACATTTAAAAGAGGGATTTTCTAGACCTGGAAAAGTCATGTAAATTACAAAAATCTTTCTAGTTATGCCAACGCCTAAAATAATTAATTGGGAAGACATTGTGAGTAACTGTGTGCTTATTTCCCATGTGTGTAAAATGAGCTATACAACTTATAGTTATGCATTGTCAATGTAAAAAATGTAGTTCCCTTTCGTCCTGGGAACTCCGACGTGTCATTGGGGGAGTTCCCTGACGAATTGGGATCACGCTAGGGAGCCGCGACCCGCCTACCAGCGCGGGTATAAAAGGCGGAAGTAAACATTGCGTCAGTGCTTTTTGCTTCGGAGCCATCCAGTGTGTCTCTGTGTGAGCTGCTGTTCTTTTGCCTGAAGACTTTAACTGAAAAAACGAGTCCTCTTTTGGGAAGAAGAGCCTTTCTGGTGCTGGTGTGACAGCGCTTCAGCGACCATCGCTTCTTAAAAAAAAGAAAAAAAGAGCTGTTTTCACAGCTGGTAGTGGTGAGTGCACCTTGCAGTTTCCCCGTCGTGTCTGCCGCGGTGGTCCCTCGGTGCGTCGGCACATGACAGAGAGTAATTCTCTTTCTAAAAGAGCATTACAGGCGTTTCGCGTCCTTTTCAGGATGTCGTTTCACCCGTGCGTTTCTGGATGCGGTCGACTTCTCCCTCAGGAAGATGGTCACAAACACTGCCTCTCGTGTTTGGGCTTAAAGCACGCTGAGGCAGCGTTTCATTCGTACCATTCTTCCCGGAAGTGCATGAGGAGTTTAGTAAGTCCTGGCTGGCCCCTCTGGCGACCAGACGCAGACAACCTCGCTCCTCCTTCCTCACCACTCTTGATGGCGGAGCGGCGCACGGGTATGAGGGAATCCCCCCAGTGGAGTCACCGCATGTTCCCTGGGTCGGGCGATGTCCACTCTGGTGGTCCAGGAGCGCCACCTATGGCTTACCCTTGTGGATATGCGGGAAGCAGAGAAAAACAAACTTCTCAACTTCCCCATATCCCAAGGCGGCCTCTTCGGCGACACGGTGGAGAGCTTCGCCCAAGAGTTCTCCACCGCCCAGAAGCAGTCGGAGGCAATACGGCACGTCCTGCACAGGAGGCAGACTGCTGCTGGTCCATCTTCTGTGGCCGTAGAGCCTCCGGCTGCTCGTCGCCGAGGGTGCCCTCCTATGGCCGCTCCTCCTTCAGGGCAGCAGTCTAAACCTGGGGGGTGGAGGTCTGGTCATAAGAGGGCGGCCCAGCCCGCTCAGGCACCTCCGGCCCCTTCTCGGAGGAAGAAGGGCGGGAAGCGTTCCTGAGATGGGCGACCTGGAGGAGGACCTGGATGCTGCTCACGGGGAGGGTGCCTTTGCACACCTCCTTCTCCCGGGGGAGGGCCGGGTGGAGAATCCTGTTTTGAGTTTTATTTCTGTTCCGCTGCTGACCACTCAGTCAGCGGTACCCAAAATTTCAATGAAAGAGCAGTTTCTACTTCCTCCTTCAGGTCATCCACGGCTGAGACTGGCGGGCACACAGTCTCTCCCGTCCAAGAGAACCAGAATGGCAGTGTGCGCCACCCCCGAGCGGCACCACTCCCGTTCCCCTCTCCCCAGTTTGCAGATAGCAGTGACGCGTCGCTCCGGTCTGCAGCTGGGCCCGGAGGCGCAGAGACCAGGACACGAGGAGTCAGGGCCTCGTTCCTCGTCTCTCCCCCTCCCCTCGCCACCGGGCAGCCCGCAGCAGAATGCCCACGGGCCTTCTCTACTGTCTGCCCCCCGGTGGAAGCAGGTTGGTGTCAAGTTTCACACCCAGACCCCGCGCTCGGTCGCTACAACGCCACCAGTGCCGGGTCCGTCTTCCACCTCGCTGCCCCTCCGCGGGTACGCCGGTGGTTCGGGTGGGTTTGTTGGGACGGTATCTGGAGGCCTGGCTAGCGCTTCCGGGTCCGTCCCGATGGCTCATCCGCACCATTCGGTTCGGCTATGCAATTCAGTTTGCACGCCGGCCTCCCAAGTTCAGGGGCGTCCACTTCACCCGTGTGCGACTCGCCTCCCAACTCCTCCTATGGAGTCAGAAGCATCTGAGGTCGCTTCGTGCCGTTCATGTTCCAGGGGCGCTCAACCGTGTGGCAGACGAGCTCTCACGGCAGCCCCCCCTTCCAGGAGAATGGCGACTCCATCCCCAGGAGGTTCAGCTGATTTGGAGTGTCTTCAGAGTCGCACAGGTAGACCTGTTTGCCTCTCCAGACACGACCCATTGCCAGTGGTTTTACTCCCTGACCGAGGGGACCCTCGGCACGGACGCCCTGGCTCACAGCTGGCCCCGGGACTTGCGCAAGTATGCGTTTCCCCCAGTGAGCCTTCTTGCACAGACCCTGTGCAAGGTCAGGGAGGACGAGGAGCAGGTCCTTCTAGTGGCGCCGTATTGGCCCACCAGGACTTGGTTCACGGAACTCATGCTCCTCGCGACAGTCCCTCCTTGGCCAATCCCTCTGAGGAAGGACCTTCTTTCTCAGAGACGGGGCACTCTATGGCACCCGCGTCCAGACCTCTGGAAACTCCATGTCTGGTCCCTGGACGGGACACGGAGGTTCTAGGTGGTCTACCACAGGCAGTGGTAGACACCATCACTTCCTCTAGAGCCCCCTCTACGAGGCGCCTCTATGCGTTGAAGTGGAACTTGTTCGTCGAATGGTGTTCCTCCCGTCAGGAGGACCCCCGAACTTAGGGCACGCTTTCCCAGTGTTATTCAATATCCACTGAGCGGGTCTTGCGGAACAGCAGTGTGATTCCCTAGCTAGCTCCCGCAACTTATTCAAGAAACTGCTGCAGGGTAGCTTAGCTGGGCGCTGGAAAGGGCCAGCACCATGGCGTTTTATTAGGGATCCCAATTCGTCAGGGAACTCCCTCGACGACACGTCGGAGTTCCCAGGACGAAAGGGAACGTCTCGGTTACGTATGTAACCCTCGTTCCCTGAGTTCAGGGAACGGAGACGTGTCATCCCTTCGCCATGTGGCTGTACCTTCGCGGAGGACTGGACACTGTTCGGCTCCTCAGCGAAAAGCACTGACGCAATGTTTACTTCCGCCATTTATACCCGCGCTGGTAGGCGGGTCGCGGAATGCAAATCTTGCATGCCACTGTTCATTGGCTCGTTTTAATTCTCTCGAAGGCAATTGGCTCCCTAGCATGATCCCAATTCATCAGGGAACACCCCCGACGACACGTCTCCATTCCCTGAACTTAGGGAATGAGGGTTACATACGTAACCGAGATTTTTTTTTAATATGCAAATAGAACTATGGTTTTTTCAATTATCAATGTCTAAAACCAGTATGGTCAAACTAACACACATGTGTTTCTGCCTAATTGTTGACTTTTGTTCTAGTGCTTTCACAACTGTTTTAATAACCTTTGGTAAAGTTTTAATTTAGCAATGTGGAACTAGTGTGACTACATATTTTCAGGAGTATTTTAAGAGCGATGAGCTCACTGTTGAGGTTTGGAAGAGTTTATTCGTTTATTAGAGAAACACGTGTGGTTAAAGAAGAAAGAAAGAAGAGGAACTGACATCTTAACCCACACAGAACTGGTCATCTCTGAACCCGGTTTGGACTGAACCTGGTAAAACAAAAATAACTTATTTAACTTATTTTATATTACTGTGTTTAACCAAATACATAAACACGGCACGTTGAATAGCATAATTATCTTTATTTATCATCTAATTGATGCTTGTGATGATGATTTTATAGAAATGTATATGTATTGAAAGCCATCTGTACACTAACAGACTGTACCTCATATGTTCACTAAATGAATGTGACATGATTGTTTAGGATTGTCTGGATGAGAATGATGTGTCTGACATTTAATGACAGTTACTTTTTACATTACGGTATTAGTTTTCATGTTTATGGGTTGTTGCTGATGTACAAGAGAATGGAATTATAAAGTGATGTAGATTACAAATTAAACATGGCTTGAGTCAAAACCTGTGATCGGCTGTTCGAACAACGAGTCGTTGAGGATGAGGATGAGGATGATGTTCATACACACCTGGAATCGGAGGGTTTGGTGTGATATCTGGAGTTGTTTCTGTAGTTGATGTTACAACTGTTAAAAACAAAATGGAAATATAAATATATAATATTTTAATGCATGAACATAATATCAAGGCATTTATTTCACAAACTGCTGTAGTCCAGAGCTACAGTATCAGTGCTGAAAGCTGCTCACACTAACATGGGATGAGTTGTGTTCAAAATATCAGATATCTTTGTTTCCCCGCCTCCTCAGACTCGACACTTACGCCGGTTGCCAGTTTGAGGACACGCAACAGAACGAGCGCAATTGACAATGAAAGCCGAGGAGACTTATACACTGTAAGTTGATTTATCCGTGTTTTAATAAGCTCTCGTTCATAGAGATGTTTAGATGGATACCGAGGCTTTTTAGGTTGTGTAGAATCTGCGATCCCTGACCCAGTTTGTTTGGTCGTTTCCAAGGCTGCGATACGCTGTGTTTTCCTGCTATCTGGCATCCAGGCGTGTCAAAATACTATTGGCTGAACTGGCAGTGGGCGGAGTCACACAGACCAAAATCAAAATCCGACTGACAACACGGAAAGTGTAATCCAGAGAGGATTCAGATACTGATTCTAGAAAACTCCATGAGTCGGTCAAATGAAGATGATGACCATAAACACCTGGATTTGGAGAGTTTGCTGTGGTATGTGGAGTTGTTTCTGTAGTTGATGTTACAACTGTTAAAAACTAAATTGAAATAGAAATATATAATATTTTAATGCATGAACATAATATCTAGGCATTTATTTTACAAACTGTATCAGTATCAGTGCTTAAATCTGCTCACACTAACATGGGATGAGTTGTGTTTAACACTAGAAGTGCCAGAATTCCATAACTACTAGAACTGCCGCAAGCGGTCATTTTGACCGCTAGATTCCAAACTCTATATCTTTAATGATACATACCCAATTGAGAGATTAATGCATTTATTGTATTAGGATATATTTTAAAAACAAAACAACACCAAACTGTACATTTAAACAAGTTTAATTATACATTTATAAATAATATCTGTAGATGTCCTGAACAAAATAACGGAGTAGCCTATGTTTTCATGTTTCCACTGTTCGATCGCGCCCGCCGACACACACACACACACACACACACACACACACACACACACACACACACACACACACACACACACCATATTACAGCATTGCAGTCTTGACATTGCAGCCTGTTCATTATAGCCATAATAAAATAGTCAACCTAACATATAAAAATTCCACTGCTCTGTTTATATAGTCAGTATAGCCTCGTACAATTCGTACCATTTTGCACGTGTGAAGAGGATGATTTTTTCCGTCGATATTGGAACGTGAGTGAAGTACAAAGCCTATAATAAAGTAGTTTAGTTTAAAATAGTTTACCATCCAAATACATCGCAAATGTTGAAACATTTTGATTCTAATTAGAGAATTAGGTGAGCCTAACGCCGCTTACTTTCACTTTCGCTTATAAAGTATTTCATTTTGGCTTGTTTATAGTTATTTTTTCATTCTTGTTCTGTTCTGAATATCATTACATTTAAATTATTTGTTGTTGAATATGTTTTGTGTATTTTTACCACATTTTATTGTTGTGTATATTGGTATAGCCTATAATAATACCGCGAAATTCAGTGCGGTCAATATGACCGTCTATGGCCGAAATAGGTAAATATGTTCATTTGTTTTTTTGCCTTATGTGCAATTTATATGAAAAACATTTTAAATGAAAATACAGACACTTTTAGGAAAAGTCAGGAACCGGCAGGATTTTATTTATTTTTTCAACAAAGTTATTGCAGATATAAAATTCAAAACGGTCAAAATGACCGCCATGGCACTTCTAGTGTTAATAAATCCTCACTATGATTTGATTAATTTATCATGGGATGGTGTGAGTTACACTAGCTGTATATTATGATTATTTTGCATCAGACAACAGACTGTACAAGACCGGTCATATGTATCAAAACTCACTGACAAATCTGACAAAGAGCTTTTTTTGATGATAATATGTGTGATGATAAAGCAGTCTGTGAGAGCCAGTGCAAACCACTGAAGCGAGAGACTGATGATGTGTGACAGTGATCATGTGATCATGAACCTTGTGTAGAAGCTGCTGCTGTAGTTCGGCTTGATGTCTTCTCAGAGTTTGAGCTTCTGACTGGAGTCAGTGTTGTTGAAGCGACTGGAGCTGCAGAAGATGAATGTTCAGACGCATCAGGACATTAACATCATATTTTCATATTGATCATGACATGCAGTTTGTGTTCAATCATCACAGCTTACAGTGGCAGTAGTTGAGAAGAGAGATGTTACTGTATCATTTATTCCTGGTTTATATGAGAGTGAAACACAGTGAGCTGCTTCCCATAAACCTTCAGCTTTCCTGAATCAATGACATTATTAAGCCTTAGAATTCCTCAAACTGCATACAAATCCTTATAATTCCCAATATTGACGTCCCTCATGGGTCATACATGAAATATTGCATAAATCAGAAGAGTCTATTTTAGCCTAGTATGACCCATAGGAGGTCAATATTGGGAATTATAATAATTTTTATGCAGTTTATGACATTGACCACTAATATTTTACAATTGCCAAACATATGAAGCCATCAGGAAGAGTAGAGTCAGTGTGTGTGAAAGTTTTGACAAATCTGTTTGAAAAGAGTGTTTTCTCACCTGAATACTTGACAGTGTATCTGACTGAGGTCTTGAGTTGATTTCTGTGAGTAAGCCGACATCTCCACTCTCTGTTGTTATCTTCATTCAGGAGTGTTGTAGTCAGAGTGATGATACAGCGATATTGATCTGATGATGATGATGATATCTGATATCTGGAGTCTGTCTTCAGATCAACACCAGCCTGATTCACCCACAACAGCTCAACTCCCTCAGAACTGACCCATTCATCACAGGAGAATCCAGTATCTGAATACAACTGACAGGAGAGAGTCACAGAGCGGCCTGGACTGATCTCAGTCTGTGAGGATGAAGATGATGATGATGATGATGATGGAGACACTGAAACTGAACACAAGACACAAATCACAGACTCTTCAATCATCATCTGAGTTTAAAAGGAGAATCTGCCCTTTTTAAATTGATCACATAATCATAAACTTACCATGAAGAACATGCAGAAAAACACGTGCATCAGGTCCTTGTTTCTGTCCGTTCACATATTGTTGGCAGATGTATAATCCATAATATTCTTCTGTGACGTTCTTGATGTTCAGAGAGCAGTCAGACTCCAGACTCAGTCTCTCATGTCTCTCTGTGTTTTTCCTCTTTATCCCTCCAGCAATCAGTTCAACTGTCCCTGAATGTCTGAAGCTGTTAGAGTAGGTCCATGTAGTTTTAGATTTGCAGTCAGGAAGAGCATTATTACAGGACAGACGCACATTTTCACCAGAACTGATGAACACATGATCCTCCACTCCACTGATACCTGAAACACAGTATATCTCAGTGATCATTATGATATTAATAAATATAAACCATACCAGCATAAAAACCAGAAGAATCAAATCATACAGTCTTTTTCCCGTGTTTGATAGTTAATGCATTAATAAACATTTATGGATAAACCAAATCAAACGCCTCTTTAAGAAGGAATAAGAAATACCCTGACTTTGAAACAAATGTAAATAATGTAATATCATCATATCTTGAACTCTTGATTTCAGCTTTGTCATAAACATTACTGGACGGCACAGGATTAGTTGATCCTCCTCTTCAAGCGTAGAAAATACACTAATAACTGCCCTTAAAAGCTCTTTATCTGTTCTGTGTTTCTCTCTTTCCTTCAAACTCACCCTACTGTGACTTATGCACAGCTAAATACAAAATAACAATTCAAAACCCACAAAGAATATTTGTGGAACAGTTCCCAAAGGAAGGAGCAAAACTCAGGGAAGGTTTGCTGGGATCAGTAGTTCACTCTCCATCCAGACACAGTCGTGATGATACTGTACTTCTGTTCTCTGACCACACAACATCACTTCACTGAGCTGAACACTCGTTGTGTGTTTGATAGTAAGTTTATGATCAATCATGAGCTGAGTTTGGGAAGTAGTTAACAGTGAATTTGATCATGATTAGGGCCCTCTCAAGTAAAGTCATGACAAAATAATGCATTAAAGCAACACTATGTAACTTTTCAACCTTCATAATATATTTCCAAGATCCTTGTGATGGTACATCAACTTACAATAGGTTGAATGACACGTCTGCCATAGCCTGACAGGGTCGGTAGTAACCAGAGCACAAAAAGAACTACAAAATTCGACTGCTTTACGGCATACGTCACTTCCCCCACCACTTCCTCAAATTTGGACGTGAGAGGCCAACCAGCGTTTGTTTTCAGCTTTCGTGCGTATGTTTTTGTCATGGGGGTTGTTTACACCTGGCCACTTCATGCATTTTCTCAGATCGGATAGCTATCCGATCGTGAAAAGTCCAGGTTTAAATGCCCTCCGAAACGCATTTGAGACAGATTTGAATCCGATCCCTCAAACCACTTCAGGAGGAGATCTGAGACGCATTCCAGACGAAACTGGACAAGTGTAAATGCATATGGTTGTTGAAACCACATATGTAAATTGTACTCCTCCCAAAAATGCAAAAAAAAAAAAAAAAAAAAAGTGTGAGAGCGTTGTATAGGCTATTATGTTATATCCAGATATGACGACGCGCTGGAACACGCATCACCGCAGATGAGCAACTGCATCAAGCCAACGTGCAAACTATCGCAAATCAAAGTGAAAGTAAGTCGCAGACGCTTAACACACAATCTTCATCATTAAAAGTAAAGAAACGAAATGATCTTACCAGGGCTGTTACTGCTCTCTCTTATTGCGGTCTTTGATTTTTAAATTTTAGCTGATGATCTATAAAATGCAGCTCATATCTGTTGCTTTCGGTGACGTGAACTCCAATCCGATGAATTTAAATCCGTTTCGCAAAAATACATTTATGTGACCAGGTGTAAATGGAATCGTTTTGATAAATCAGATAGCTATGCCTCACGAATTAGTTTGCCAGCTGAACTCAGGTGTTGTGAGGTGTATTTATCACGTAGTCCTGAGGGATATCAGACGACGCTGTTGACGTTGATTCCTGCAATTATCATGAGAACAGCTTTCAATATCTCACATAATTATCATAAATAAGCCTAACGTAGAGGTTGTAAATAGTGTAAACGAGCACAATTTGCAAACTATTATGATAAATTGCAGTAATCATGTCTAATGACATCATAACGGCCAATGTTATGAAATAATGCGACGTACATTTAACTTAATTGATGTTATCTGGCATTTTGTAATGTTTACATTCCAATAAAAACAACACAAATTAAATTATACAGTAGGCCTAGACTATAGACTATTTACTTGTGATTTAGCTGCAATCATGTAAAAACGTTATAATATAATATATTTACGACAGTGCAAGTATTCCACAGCGACTCTAGGGGTCGCTGTTTGACAAAAACACAATTTCTACTTAGTGTGGCTTTAACAAATCATTTAATAAAATATGATTAAACATGCACTAGGAGAGTGATTGTATTTTTTATTTTTATTTTTTACATTTTTAATAATACAAATATTATATACATTTTTTTTTTACTTATGTTTTTTATAACATCTATGAATTAATGCTATGTTTTGGGAGATGTGAAGTACTTTTGTGCCTATTTACTGCAAAATACCTCAGCTACACCATTAGCATGCATACGAAATATTACCTTTTTATAAAAAAAAAAAATAAAAAAAACACATTAATGATGATCGAAATGAAATCTGAGTTGTTTCTGGATATTGATCTCGGTGTGAGATGCATAATTCTTCATCTGCTGGTTAGAATTTTTTTGGCAGATAATATAGTTTTACCAAAAAGTGTAATTACCATACACTTCCAGCAGAGGCGCCATAGAGATCCATTCATTTTTTTGGATGTGACTGACTGCTCTTATAACAGCTTTTGTTATGAATATATATATTTAAACATTTTAAAACACATTAAATCAGTACTTTTGAAGTGTCTTGTTTTTGCAATAATGCCACATAAATTTCCAGTAATGACACTAAAAGAAAAGACTTGAATGCAGTTACATATTATTTATTTCAATAATCGAAATGTATATAATTATTAACTTTAGAATAAGAAACACATTTTAGTACATCAAAGTAAATACCTGTGTGTGTGTGTGTGCGCGCGCGCGCGTGTGTGTGTGTGTGTGTGTGTGTGTGTGTGTGTAAGTGATCATGTTCGTTCCACATTGTATTTTAGTCCAGGAGTTTTAGGAAAAAAGGGTGAACAAATTGCAACAGAATCAAACTCAACTGATTTTGTATCCTCAATATGTCCTGAGTAAGGGGAAAAAAGCTCTGAAGAATCCCATTAGGGGAAAGTTCTGAAAAAGACCCAAATATATCCTATTCATACGCCTATTCATTATCTTTCTCACATGAATAGGGTAAAAAATGTAACCTTTAGATATCACCATGAAAATTACTGAGTTGATTACTTATATCAAGACAAACAAAAAATGTATTACAAGTTTCAGAGCACTACATGATGACTATATCGCTATCATCATCATCAAGTAGATGACATCATCTGATCACATTAGTAGTGGGAATCTAGTAGTAGTAGTATATTTATCAAAGTGATTTCCCCCATTATAGATAAAGTTTAAATTACCAACTCTTTTGGTACATTCATATGGAGAAGAACTAGCCTGGGAAAACCCAGACTACTTCCGGCGAATTTTAATTCTCTCTCCAGGATAGTCTGGAGAAGAGCCCATTCAAACTCATTTCTGTGCCGCCGAAATCGCGGCACCAATCAGAAACGTTTGGGGAGGGATTTACATGATGACGATAGCGCAGCGACGCTGAAGGAGATTTCATTACAAAGATGGATGCCGCCGTGGAACATCACTCGTTCGAATCATAGACCGTATATAAACGAATCAGTTATCGCGTCTGTTTTGAGCGATTTAAACTTACCGTTTTCGTTAAAACCGGAGCAAAGAACAACACTCGAAGCATACGTCATCTCCTTCATCGATCTGATTTTATGACTATCCAATTGCTCCCAGAGGAATTTGAGCTACGTCGGTTGGTGACGCCCCTTTGGAAATGATTTGTCTACATAGCTTCGCCAGACCCTATACTCAGTTTCAACTGAGAAGGGTCTGGTTTTAACCAGGCTAGAGAAGAACCATCATTTGAATTTGAATTAAATTTGAATTGAAAGAAATAAGAAAGCTATAAGAAATGGAGATTGAGAGCAAAAACGCAGCATGTAACTGTTAAAAAACTGACTACACGCTTGTTTATAAGAAAGTTTGGGAATTATTAACTCATTTATGTGTCCAGCGCTGTCACATCACGTCAGGTGTCAAAAGAACGAAAGACTCAGAAGAATCAGACCCGAAGACTCAAGAGATGAACTAATCATTTCTCTTTCCGGTACAGAACCCATCAGGAAGAGTAGAGCCAGTGTGTGAAAGTTTTGACAAATCTGTCTGAAAAGAGTGTTTTCTCACCTGAATACTTGACAGTGTATCTGACTGAGGTCTTGAGTTGATTTCTGTGAGTAAGCCGACATCTCCACTCTCTGTTGTTATCTTCATTCAGGAGTGTTGTAGTCAGAGTGATGATACAGTGATATTGATCTGATGATGATGATAATATCTGATATCTGGAGTCTGTCTTCAGATCAACACCAGCCTGATTCACCCACAACAGCTCAACTCCCTCAGAACTGACCCAATCACCACAGGGAGATCCAGTATCTGAATATAACTGACAGGAGAGAGTCACAGAGCGGCCTGGACTGATCTCAGTCTGTGAGGATGATGATGATGATGATGATGATGATGAAGACACTGAAACTGAACACAAGACACAAATCACAGACTCTTCAATCATCATCTGAGTTTAAAAGGAGAATCTGCCCTTTTTAAATTGATCACATAATCATAAACTTACCATGAAGAACATGCAGAAAAACACGTGCATCAGGTCCTTGTTTCTGTCCGTTCACATATTGTTGGCAGATGTATAATCCATAATATTCTTCTGTGACGTTCTTGATGTTCAGAGAGCAGTCAGACTCCAGACTCAGTCTCTCATGTCTCTCTGTGTTTTTCCTCTTTATCCCTCCAGCAATCAGTTCAACTGTCCCTGAATGTCTGAAGCTGTTAGAGTAGGTCCATGTAGTTTTAGATTTGCAGTCAGGAAGAGCATTATTACAGGACAGACGCACATTTTCACCAGAACTGATGAACACATGATCCTCCACTCCACTGATACCTGAAACACAGTATATCTCAGTGATCATTATGATATTAATAAATATAAACCATACCAGCATAAAAACCAGAAGAATCAAATCATACAGTCTTTTTCCCGTGTTTGATAGTTAATGCATTAATAAACATTTATGGATAAACCAAATCAAACGCCTCTTTAAGAAGGAATAAGAAATACCCTGACTTTGAAACAAATGTAAATAATGTAATATCATCATATCTTGAACTCTTGATTTCAGCTTTGTCATAAACATTACTGGACGGCACAGGATTAGTTGATCCTCCTCTTCAAGCGTAGAAAATACACTAATAACTGCCCTTAAAAGCTCTTTATCTGTTCTGTGTTTCTCTCTTTCCTTCAAACTCACCCTACTGTGACTTATGCACAGCTAAATACAAAATAACAATTCAAAACCCACAAAGAATATTTGTGGAACAGTTCCCAAAGGAAGGAGCAAAACTCAGGGAAGGTTTGCTGGGATCAGTAGTTCACTCTCCATCCAGACACAGTCGTGATGATACTGTACTTCTGTTCTCTGACCACACAACATCACTTCACTGAGCTGAACACTCGTTGTGTGTTTGATAGTAAGTTTATGATCAATCATGAGCTGAGTTTGGGAAGTAGTTAACAGTGAATTTGATCATGATTAGGGCCCTCTCAAGTAAAGTCATGACAAAATAATGCATTAAAGCAACACTATGTAACTTTTCAACCTTCATAATATATTTCCAAGATCCTTGTGATGGTACATCAACTTACAATAGGTTGAATGACACGTCTGCCATAGCCTGACAGGGTCGGTAGTAACCAGAGCACAAAAAGAACTACAAAATTCGACTGCTTTACGGCATACGTCACTTCCCCCACCACTTCCTCAAATTTGGACGTGAGAGGCCAACCAGCGTTTGTTTTCAGCTTTCGTGCGTATGTTTTTGTCATGGGGGTTGTTTACACCTGGCCACTTCATGCATTTTCTCAGATCGGATAGCTATCCGATCGTGAAAAGTCCAGGTTTAAATGCCCTCCGAAACGCATTTGAGACAGATTTGAATCCGATCCCTCAAACCACTTCAGGAGGAGATCTGAGACGCATTCCAGACGAAACTGGACAAGTGTAAATGCATATGGTTGTTGAAACCACATATGTAAATTGTACTCCTCCCAAAAATGCAAAAAAAAAAAAAAAAAAAAAAAAAAAAAAAGTGTGAGAGCGTTGTATAGGCTATTATGTTATTTCCAGATATGACGACGCGCTGGAACACGCATCACCGCAGATGAGCAACTGCATCAAGCCAACGTGCAAACTATCGCAAATCAAAGTGAAAGTAAGTCGCAGACGCTTAACACACAATCTTCATCATTAAAAGTAAAGAAACGAAATGATCTTACCAGGGCTGTTACTGCTCTCTCTTATTGCGGTCTTTGATTTTTAAATTTTAGCTGATGATCTATAAAATGCAGCTCATATCTGTTGCTTTCGGTGACGTGAACTCCAATCCGATGAATTTAAATCCGTTTCGCAAAAATACATTTATGTGACCAGGTGTAAATGGAATCGTTTTGATAAATCAGATAGCTATGCCTCACGAATTAGTTTGCCAGCTGAACTCAGGTGTTGTGAGGTGTATTTATCACGTAGTCCTGAGGGATATCAGACGACGCTGTTGACGTTGATTCCTGCAATTATCATGAGAACAGCTTTCAATATCTCACATAATTATCATAAATAAGCCTAACGTAGAGGTTGTAAATAGTGTAAACGAGCACAATTTGCAAACTATTATGATAAATTGCAGTAATCATGTCTAATGACATCATAACGGCCAATGTTATGAAATAATGCGACGTACATTTAACTTAATTGATGTTATCTGGCATTTTGTAATGTTTACATTCCAATAAAAACAACACAAATTAAATTATACAGTAGGCCTAGACTATAGACTATTTACTTGTGATTTAGCTGCAATCATGTAAAAACGTTATAATATAATATATTTACGACAGTGCAAGTATTCCACAGCGACTCTAGGGGTCGCTGTTTGACAAAAACACAATTTCTACTTAGTGTGGCTTTAACAAATCATTTAATAAAATATGATTAAACATGCACTAGGAGAGTGATTGTATTTTTTATTTTTATTTTTTACATTTTTAATAATACAAATATTATATACATTTTTTTTTTACTTATGTTTTTTATAACATCTATGAATTAATGCTATGTTTTGGGAGATGTGAAGTACTTTTGTGCCTATTTACTGCAAAATACCTCAGCTACACCATTAGCATGCATACGAAATATTACCTTTTTATAAAAAAAAATAAATAAAAAAAACACATTAATGATGATCGAAATGAAATCTGAGTTGTTTCTGGATATTGATCTCGGTGTGAGATGCATAATTCTTCATCTGCTGGTTAGAATTTTTTTGGCAGATAATATAGTTTTACCAAAAAGTGTAATTACCATACACTTCCAGCAGAGGCGCCATAGAGATCCATTCATTTTTTTGGATGTGACTGACTGCTCTTATAACAGCTTTTGTTATGAATATATATATTTAAACATTTTAAAACACATTAAATCAGTACTTTTGAAGTGTCTTGTTTTTGCAATAATGCCACATAAATTTCCAGTAATGCCACTAAAAGAAAAGACTTGAATGCAGTTACATATTATTTATTTCAATAATCGAAATGTATATAATTATTAACTTTAGAATAAGAAACACATTTTAGTACATCAAAGTAAATACCTGTGTGTGTGTGTGTGCGCGCGCGCGTGTGTGTGTGTGTGTGTGTGTGTGTGTGTAAGTGATCATGTTCGTTCCACATTGTATTTTAGTCCAGGAGTTTTAGGAAAAAAGGGTGAACAAATTGCAACAGAATCAAACTCAACTGATTTTGTATCCTCAATATGTCCTGAGTAAGGGGAAAAAAGCTCTGAAGAATCCCATTAGGGGAAAGTTCTGAAAAAGACCCAAATATATCCTATTCATACGCCTATTCATTATCTTTCTCACATGAATAGGGTAAAAAATGTAACCTTTAGATATCACCATGAAAATTACTGAGTTGATTACTTATATCAAGACAAACAAAAAATGTATTACAAGTTTCAGAGCACTACATGATGACTATATCGCTATCATCATCATCAAGTAGATGACATCATCTGATCACATTAGTAGTGGGAATCTAGTAGTAGTAGTATATTTATCAAAGTGATTTCCCCCATTATAGATAAAGTTTAAATTACCAACTCTTTTGGTACATTCATATGGAGAAGAACTAGCCTGGGAAAACCCAGACTACTTCCGGCGAATTTTAATTCTCTCTCCAGGATAGTCTGGAGAAGAGCCCATTCAAACTCATTTCTGTGCCGCCGAAATCGCGGCACCAATCAGAAACGTTTGGGGAGGGATTTACATGATGACGATAGCGCAGCGACGCTGAAGGAGATTTCATTACAAAGATGGATGCCGCCGTGGAACATCACTCGTTCGAATCATAGACCGTATATAAACGAATCAGTTATCGCGTCTGTTTTGAGCGATTTAAACTTACCGTTTTCGTTAAAACCGGAGCAAAGAACAACACTCGAAGCATACGTCATCTCCTTCATCGATCTGATTTTATGACTATCCAATTGCTCCCAGAGGAATTTGAGCTACGTCGGTTGGTGACGCCCCTTTGGAAATGATTTGTCTACATAGCTTCGCCAGACCCTATACTCAGTTTCAACTGAGAAGGGTCTGGTTTTAACCAGGCTAGAGAAGAACCATCATTTGAATTTGAATTAAATTTGAATTGAAAGAAATAAGAAAGCTATAAGAAATGGAGATTGAGAGCAAAAACGCAGCATGTAACTGTTAAAAAACTGACTACACGCTTGTTTATAAGAAAGTTTGGGAATTATTAACTCATTTATGTGTCCAGCGCTGTCACATCACGTCAGGTGTCAAAAGAACGAAAGACTCAGAAGAATCAGACCCGAAGACTCAAGAGATGAACTAATCATTTCTCTTTCCGGTACAGAACCCAGAGGATTTTGCGCATGCGCGGTCGACACAAGATGAACAAATCACTCTCTGTACTGTAGGAAAAACAACAACTTGCATCACAATATTGCAATTGTAATTGTGTAATTGCAGGTGTAATTGTGATTGTCAAAACATTTGGTAACTAAACAGAATTTTACACAATTTTCACGATTTCAATTGAATTCTTGGGATTTGATTTCAATCTTGATTCAATATTGACTCTTTGGATACATATTAGGTAGGCTACTACAGTAGAGAGCCTACATGTTAATTTTTCTCAAGAAAAAATATCTCACATAATGCTGTAAACATACAGAGAGCCCTGTCAGCTGGTATTATTAAAGGTTAAAAAATAATTGGTTTTCATTATAATAACAATTATGACAAGTAAAAATATAATACAAATGTAATATAGTGCACATATTTAGCAAAATACTCCTCTCTATAGCTATTTTTTCTAGTCAACTAGTGTTGGTCATTAAATGGCTTTCCTGAGGTAAATGTAACTAATGTTCTGTGACATAATTGTTCACCTGCAGTTTTATTGACATCTTTCCATGGTTGAAAAACACTGATTGATCGATATTATGTATGAGGCATAAATACCTTTCGGTAAGTTGTACTGTATCTTTAAATAAAAAGTAACAGATGATCGGTTTACTTGAACTGAGGCGTTACAGCGATCGGTCCCGTCACATTTACAAGCACCAAAACGGTATTTATTGTCTGAATTTCGTAATAAAATGGACATAACCTGAGAGCTGAGAATTGTTTTCATATCAGTAGTAACCTGCTCTGACTAGTCTGTCGGTGTCAGTGTCCTCTTTGCTCCACGATTTTTCTCTGCGTGAGAAAATGGATGTGTGGCGCGAGAGCGTGTGAAAAGTGTAAATTGCGTGAGTCTCACGCTGAATGCGTAGAGTTGACAGCCCTACTTTTAGAAGGGGAATAAATCGTCGGCAGCGTTCCTCCTTCCGCCATGCTTCTTCTCCATGTGAGGATTCATTACATTAGACTAGAGTGCGCACGGCGCCTCATGCACACAGTGCTAATACATGTGGGGATTGTTTACATCAGAGTGCGCACGTGTTTTGCGCAGCATATACGCAGTGTTTGTTTAAGCGGTTGATGGAAAATAATACCGGCACATGTCTAATTGCAATTCAATATCATCACTCTCTATAGCAACGCTCTCCCACATATTAATCTATTGTAACTGCGCTTATTTCCGTCGTTGGTATAAGTAGCAGTGGGTGGAATAGACAAGAAATGTACAGTTTTCTACCATCTTGCTGACAACTTTTCTTTAGTCATTCGGCAGTCTTGCAGCTTGAACCTCTACAGGAAATCCACCCTTACGTCCGTTTCACACATACTCCATTTGCAGTGCGTAGTGCTTTCACATATGCATACAGTAACTGATCTGCGGCTGTACCACAAACACAAGTTTTGTCAGCATTGCGATTCTCTTTGTACACATATACACTCTTTAATAGACGTTTAAACACAATTTAAACAACGTATTATTCAATGCTACTTTATATATATATCTATAAAGTTGCTCAAGCAAGTGGTAAAATATTAAATATAAATTATGGTGAGATTACTACATTTTATTTAATTAAATGCATTTATGGTGAGATTATTATATTTTCATGTCAATCTGTGTTCATTTTGACTCATTTTAATTCAGCGCGTGCAGCACAGCAAAATTAGACTCGGTGTGAAAACGATCGCTACCTCGAACGGATCGCCGGACCGCATCCACATGAAGTTTGAAAGCTCTAACCTGTTAACATGGGTGTGGAAAAAAATATGCACACGGAGTATGTGTGAAACGGGCGTTACACTCTTAATATGAAGATAATTCTTCATCATCAGATGTTTGAGTGACACTATGTCCAGTATCAGGAATAATACAGTATGATCTGTGTGTATCAATACACAACTCTGAGATCACAACGTGAATGTGTGCAAGAATAAACTGAGCATGTTCAAATGAACTCTTTCCAGACTAATTCCACTAAATGTCTTTAGAGAAAATACAGATTTCTTTACCTGTGAGAAGTGAAGAGAGAATGATCAGTCCCAGCAGACACAGATCACACTTATCAGCCATTTTGTGTTTCTGTCAGTCTTCCTCTTCACTATATATAGTTACAGCTCTTCCTTGAAACATCATCAGCTCCTCCTCTGGTTGGTTACTTCCTCTGATCTCATCAGTGTTTAGTCCTGACTCTATGACACAGCTGAAGAAGCGATCAGAAAGATCTCTGGTGTAAAACTGTGTTGACTTTGAAAAGCTCTGGATCAGAAAGTAAGCTGAACTGTACAGTGGCGTCCAGAAACCAACCAAGTCCATAAAGAAGTGTTATGTTTGACACTGAACAAAGTACTTTGAATGAACAGTTCCACACAAATCAATACAAACATATATTTATCCTCTCATTAGCAATGTTTCCATCACCCTGTTTTTATGCATATTTTGAAGTATCGCATCAGAAACGAGTGATGGAAACGCAAAATTTATAAACTTTAAGTTTGGATGGAAACCCAGCTATTGTAGCTACTGATTATTTGTCAGAGAAAACAATTTCAACATAATGAAATATAGTTATTTTTAAGTGACCCAATACAGTGTCCTCAGGGTCATTTTTATGTCTATTTTTTAAATTTTTATTATTGACACTTTTTTTCCCATCACATCACTAACACATTGTGTTGCTATATGTGTGTGTGTACCATGAAGCTTTTATTAGGCTACTAAGTTTGTGCTTGTGAAACCACAAATTCACAACCTCCAGAAGTGTTTCACTGACAGATGCGTCAAGATCACACTTCATCTATACACAGCAAAAACTCCAGTGTTAAATTAACTCTCCTGGGAATTTATCTTAGACCACACTCAAAAGTGTTAAAATAAGGGTACATTAAAAGTCAAAAGCCCAACTAAAGCAAACACTGATCACCATAACGGTGAGATTTTCTCCTTCAGTGATTCTGCTTGTTAACATCAGGTGTCTTCAATAATTGTCAATTATCACTCAATTAATCACTGAATATTTAATTACCCATACAGAAATGTAATATATGTCAATACAGTATATGTAAATTACATATATAATGTTAGTGCCCATGTATGTCTGCTGCATATATGAGAATATATGCAAAATTCATATATGTAAAACACATAGACATATATGAAACATATATTTCAAAATATAGCAAAAATGGCCGTTTTCATGTAAGTGCCATATATTTTCCCGTATATGCACATAAATGTGAAATATATGTAAGACGCATATATGTATACATGCATATATGTACTTATTTCTATAGTACATACTTTCACATATATTAGGGATACAAATCTTATATCTGAATGCCTTGAAATTAAATGCCTATAGTTGGAGATTGTCTATTGTGTGAATACCAAATATTTTTTGACAAATACATCCACAAAGCACCATAACCATATGCCACAGCTTTAAAAATGCATCAGTATCACATGCATGTACACTGTAAAACTTTTCACTGTAAATTTACAGTAAAATACTGGCAGCTGGGTTGCCATCCACATACTGTATTTTTACAACACTAGTACAGTAAACAGCATTTACAGTACTCCACTGTAATTACCAATTATACCACATTTTACATTATTAAACTTGTCGACAGCAATACATTGTATTTTTACAGGGAATACTGCTTTTATTATTACATAATTAAAATATTATACTTTAAGGTTTCATAAGAGTAGTCACACTAGGAAAAAGAAAACAACATTTTCTGGGTTTTAAAACATTTATTTAGTTAAAATGCCATCTGTGAACATGTTGGCTGAATTACTTTTTAAACATAAAATGCAATTTTAACACTTAACAACAAACAGGTAACAGTTAGCACTTAATTAAAGGAATAGTTCACCCAAAAATTTAAATTAGCCCATGATTTACTCACTCAAGTCATCCTAGGTCTATATGACATTCTGCTTTCAGACGAATACTGTCGGAGTTATATTAAAAAATGTCCTGGCTCTTCCAAGCTTTATAACGACAGTGAAATTCTGTTTCTTTTTTGAAGTCCATAAAAGTGCAAACGAAATCCCATTCAAAGTCTGCAAGTTTTCGCAGAAGTGAGGACACCTGTAGGCTTACAGTGGTGTTCTTGTTTTGCACAACTTGGCCAGTTTTCTTTGAAGTTACTTGTCCTTTCTTTGTGTTTGATCCACGTTCAGGATTGATGTCAAGAAAGCGTCTAAAAGGCAGAAAAAAACAACAATTAAATATTATTAACTGAGTGTATATATTTTGACAAAGAGAGAAAGCACAAAAGCTGTCTAAAACTGAACAACATGAAAAAAAAAAATGCAATGTTGGATGTTGTGATCAATAACTGATATTTTTTCTGCCCTGGTAAAATGCATCAACTCAATGTGTCTGTTTACATGCAACACTGTCAACTAACTAAACTTTTGGAAGTGGGGTTGCCAGATTTAAAGTTTTATTCTACAACTTTTGTCTACTCATCACCCAGCTCATTAACAATATCATCCCCTCATCAGGTCCATCAGAGTATCAGTGGAAAGGCAGTCATAGACTCTCAGTTTATATAGAGCACACACTGCCAGAATCCAGCCCAAACATTTGTGACAGAAATAATTTAACTTAATTGCAAGCCTTGCAATGTTTATTGCATATATGACAACATGATCTACCAGACTAAAATGCATGTTTGCACCCAAAAATTTTAATTCTGTCATTATTACTCACCCTCAAGACTTTTGTTCATCTTCGGGACACAAATGAAGATATTTTTGATGAAATCCGATAGTTTTGTCCTTCCATTGATAACAATATCATTGCAACTGTCAAAGCCCAGAAAAGTGGTAAAAACAATGGTAAATATATAGCTACAGTGGTTCAACCTAAATATTATGAAGCAGGGTTTCTGCACATTTTTTAAAGTCAAATTTAAGGCTTTTTAAGACCTTTTTAAGACCCGAAGAAATCAAAATTAATACCATGCATTAGGGGTGCGCAATATTGACAAAATATGTCTCGATCGATATTTTCAAAGTTTTCTTGATAATAATTAGATAACATTTTACTGATTGTGTTTCTGTGCTTGGTGCCATGGCTTGTTTAGGCCTGTTGACAGCTGACTGACAAAGATATTCATATTTTTCATATTCTATGCAGTGGTCAGTTTACAGCACTGACAGAAATTAACATTTTTTATTAAGGGGTAATATTTGCCACCTTAAATTGATTTCAAGGGGCATTTTCACCCATATATGGACATTTGTAGATGTTTCAACAAGATATCTTTCACATCTACTGCAGTCAGATTCACCCGTGTTCACGCTGAAGGAATCACTCACATGGCTGGGCACTTGTATGACACATCAAGGATATTAAGAGGCTAAAAGCAGGTTTAAACATTGCCCCATTGAAGTCAACAGGGTGAAAATTTTAAAAAGAGGATAACACGGTGTAGGCAACACTGATTTTTGTCGTTGTTCTCTGTATTGACAGCACTCCAAATTTACAAAAAAAATGCTTTCTGGGCCTTAAAAGTTGCAAAGACGTTGCTGTCTATGGGTGGTTCAGAAACCTCTCAGATTTCATCAAAAATATCTTAATCTGTGTTCTGAAGATGAACGAAGGTCTTACAGGTTTGGAACGACATGAGGGTGAGTAATTAATGACAGAATTTTCACTAATCCTTCAACTGAAAACAACTTGCACTGACATATCTTAAAATATATGACTGCCACTGTTTTATCTCAAGATGCACACCAGTAAGGTTTTTATTTTTTATGATACATTATTATAAAAGCTGCTTAAATACCCTAATTTTATTAAGGCCTAGACCTGGCTTAAGCTAAGCCCTGTATGGAACCCAGGGCCATATTGTTCATACCAGTAGTCAACATAATAAATACTGTCAAGTCAAGGTTAGTGACACAATTCAGTCTAATATATATATATATATATATATATATATATATATATATATATATATATATATATATATATATATATATGAATGACAAATATGCCAATGACTAACCTCTGAACAAACTCAAGGTGCTGCCTCTTCCTGGTACTGCAAGCTGAACTCATAGGAGGAGGCAAACAGCGCTGCCAGGCCATGATGAAGTCAGGCTGTGATCCTTCACACACACCTTGACCTTCCAAACTTAATATCCAGCACTGGTTGCTTAGAGATTGACCTGTAATGGAATAAAAATAAATAAATAAATAAAATAATAATAATTAAAATAACTACTGTGGGTTCCACTGTGGTTCGATGTAGTTGTCTATTCATAGTTCTATGAATTAAATTTTTCAACTAAAAATTAAAATTGGTTAGAATGCTAAAATGCACTGGCATATAATTATGTTTGTTTTAAGCATAAACTCACTTAATTTTGACTTATTCTTTCAGAAAACAAGACCATTTTTACTTGTCTATTAAATGCTTCTTCATGTAAGAATTGTAGATATCTGGACTGGAAACAAAATAAAAACACTAATTAAGAAAAACATATTTTGCAGTGGGGTGAGTAAATGATGGCTTTTCATTTTAGGTTTCATCTACCCCTTTAATGTTTACATACCAGGAAATAAGTCGTGGACTTTCTGGCAAATGTAGATTGCTGGACATCAGCGATGCAAATTCCTGAAACAATTTTTAAAAAGGACAGCACAACCTTGATCAACAGAACCAAAACATAAAACATATTACAGATTAATGAGATTTGCTTAATAATCTCTACTTATCTGCTTGAAGGATAACACCGTCTAACTTCTTTGAATTAGGGAGTAGTTGTAGGACCATGGGATGGCAATCAGGAATAGGCCCACTACATTTGAAAACAGCATTAGGAACATGGATTTTCATGTGCTAGCAAAATTCTGACAACGAAAAGCACGATCACAGACCTGACAGAATTTGACAGCATTTTTTTTTTTACCACATAGACTATGTAACACTACTTAAAAGCACTTACATTAACAATGGCCATCAGATTACAAAGCCTAAAACGAAAAAAATATATATCAAATGCACGTCATGCAAATAGCATGGTAAAGGTTGCCTATTATATGAAATGTCGAAGTTAACGTTACTTGGTAAACAGGTGAACAGAGTCAGTGAATTGCTTGCGCGGCCACGGTAGTAAACCGCGTTCGCAAAATCAAACCAAAAATAACGTTACGTGAAAACAATGTAGAAATGCGAACGCAAAAAAAGATAAATAATAACTTATATATTGGCTTACCGTATCACTCAGTTGAACAATTCTCCATCTTCTCAAACTCTAAATCCCACTTATCGTCACGCGCAGATTATTCAATGACAAATTCTTCCATCCGTCCTCAGGTAGCTGCTACCTTTAACGTCGTCCAGCTGCGTCACAGGCAACTAATGTTTGAAACACGAACCGAACCTCAAAAAAGCTTTAAAATTGCTCACAGATTCACAGACATTGTTTATCTTGATAACAGGAATGATTATTTGTTCAGTTGAATCCCGCTGACGAAACAAGTTTGCCTGTTGTAGCTGCCTAACGTTACTGTCTGCTCGCATGTCGCGTCACATTTGAACTGAATTGAGCGCGAAAGAAATCAATCCCACAATGCAATGCCTTTTCAGTCAGTATGATGGTATGATCCTATAGGGATCTCCCAGTCACGTGACCCCTAGCCGCGTGTCAGCCATTTTGACGGAATACTATTGCACAAGCGCACATACATGAGAATGCGAATTATCACGTTTTATGGCTGCGAATTGATTAAAATAACGAATAATGGTCACTGTATTAATTATCTTGAGCCTGCTGAAATGTTCCTATAAATATATTTTCTTTCCAACTGTGCAATCTTAATAAATAGGCTAAATATATTTATCCACTAAGCTACAGCAGTCCTATTGTCGTCTTCCCATTACGTTTTTTTTCTCTTTCTGACATTTCATACCTGTTGTTACATTTTTTATTTATTAAATTGACTATAAAAAGATTGCTTGTGTGTGCTAGTGTTTATTCCAGTCTTTTAAAATAGTTGAATGAATGAATGCTCGCGAGGTGCCTGTAACGATTTTGAATAGGCTAACGACGTTAGGCTATTTAATCAATAATGTACACAGGGTAGAGGAGAACGACAGTCAACTACTTTGAATATTATAGCATTTTGGACATAAACATGTAAATAGTGAAAAGACTGACATTGAAAAATGACACAGAATGATTAAAATTTAATATTTAAATATTTAATCCAAATAAATAAATTTTCGTGGTTTGCACTGATGTTATTCATTTGTTCTCACACACTTCAGCGTCGCGGTCACTGGCCACTATCTATTATTAGCGCAGCGGCCGTCAGCTAACTCTTCACGTCATGTCATCATAAAAAGAAATATACAAGAGGAAGATAAAATAATTAGGAATCATAGATCCATATGAAGCACCACGAGTTCTTTTTACAGGCATTAAATGTGTAGAAAAACTTCCTGACATTGAGTTCGGTGACATTTACAGCTACCTTATTCACTTCCCATCACGCTACACCGGAGCTTCATTAAAAGCATACAAAAGCTTAGCAGGCTATCGGTATCACGAGTCCGGATGGGTCAGCAACTCTTTGATTTGGACGCCAGCGGGGAAGGATTTTTCAATCATCACCGCAAAGGTTGGTAAATAGATGAATATTTCGCGACGAGCTGTATTATCACCAGCGGTTTAGCATTTTCTATTCCGTCAAGATGGCTGCTCCAAATGGCGTGACGTCACGCGGGACGTCCCTATATAACGAATTTATCAGGACGAAAACAGAAATGTGCTGTATATTTACAGCTGTTCTGTAAAAGATACAGCTTAATACTGTATTATGGAAATACAGTACAATTCTGTAAGAAATTCGTTGTAAATTTACAGTAAAGGGTTACAGTGTATGTTTACATACATTTATTAAATATGTGGAAAACAAATATGTATGTCACATATTTATAATTAATGTTGTCCATATATGCGAGAAACCAATACTATACTGTAATATATGCAGATATATGGTATCATATATGGATGAACTCAAATATTTTCTTCACATGTTTGGACACATAAATGTTCATATATGTTGCAGGCATATATTGTGTTCTCAGATAAGTCAAATATATGTATAGATATATGTTGCAGGCATATATTGTGTTCTCATAAGTCAAATATATGTATAGATATATGTTGCAGGCATATATTGTGTTCTCATAAGTCAAATATATGTATAGATATATGTTGCAGGCATATATTGTGTTCTCATAAGTCAAATATATGTATAGATATATGTTGCAGGCATATATTGTGTTCTCATAAGTCAAATATATGTATAGATATATGTTGCAGGCATATATTGTGTTCTCATAAGTCAAATATATGTATAGATATATGTTTCAGGCATATATTGTGTTCTCAGATAAGTCAAATATATGTATACATATATGTCATGCTATTTAAAATATAAGTACATATATGGCCATATATTACATTTTTGCATGGAGATATTTCGTAATGCAATATTTGTGCTTTTACTGATTCGTTGGAATCACAAATTACAAGCAGAGATAAATACTAAATAACAAAGTTACAAAGTCTAACAGTTGTATTCCAATAGGCTACAGAAATTATTCTGTAAATTACACCTATGACATAACCAAAAAAAAAAAAAATACTTGCTGAGACGGGTAGACGAGTTTTTAACATCATTTTGTGTGCATGTGTGTCCATTCAAAGGCAAGGAAACACAAAAGAGGAATCAATTCGGTGTTCGCACGCACTTCGGGTAATGAGTGAATCCCGATTTTCGCCTCTTTTGCGTTTAAAATTGTTTGAACACATCCAAATGACAAACTTTCACTCTATGATGGTTAAATTTAGTAGTTAGTCCGCAAATCACATGCGTGCCGAACCGTGTGGCAGCTGGTCCTTACAGATCACAGATTAATGTAGCCTATAGGCATTTTATCACCCCAAATTACAAATCTGACCCTGTCAAAAAAGGTGGAGTGCTTTTTGCAATTGGGTCGGTTCATGTTCACACCGTAAACAAACCGTACCAGAGTTCGTTTGGAACCGTACCGAGAACGTACCTCTTCAGCTGGGTCTCGGTTCGGTTGTTTGGTCCTCACCCGAGTGTGATTGCTGTATTCACACCTGCCCAAAAGATTCGCACCAAGGGGGGAAACGAACTTGAGTTCAATTCAATCGAACCAAACAAGTCAGGTGTGAATACCCCCTTAGGTACCGGTTCCATATCGGTGCCAGGTTTCAGTACCCAACCCTACTTTCAAGTCAGTGCTGTTTGATCTGATATACAGTATATGGTTAATAACAGAGAATTCTGTGTTGTGTTGTTAATACTGCGCTGAATTCAAATGCTTTCTCACTAGATCTCGCTGCGATGTTATTAATACTGAATTAAAGGGATAGTTCACCCAAAAATGTTAATTAGCTCATGATTTACTCACCCTTAAGTCATCCTAGGTGTATATGACATTCTTCTTTTAGATGAACAATCAGAGTTATATATATTTTTTTTTTATTCCCAGTTTTGTAATGGATTATAATGAATTTGCGTTTTTTGCTTTGATCTGAACTGACAAATTAGACATTCCTGTTGGTTGAACACGAGTTAATAGATATCAATCAATCAACAAAGTGTCCTGTGCTCTCCACACACCGGCTATAGATGGAGAGGAGAGATTTGGCTATAGAGTGATGTGTGTCTAACTTACACAGAAGACTTTGTTTCTCGGCACATGAAAATAAACTATAAGCTCAGTTCTTCAGTGCGGAGGACGTGAGCCACGTTGCTCTTCACTGAAGCATTGACTATATCTGCGAAGCGGGGTGGTCTGTGAGCGAATTGGAGCGAGTAACCTCATGTCATCATGTCCAGTATACTGGCGAAAATGCTGTCAGGCTTCTATGGCCGTTACTTCCTCTTTCCCAAGAAGGATGGCGGCATCAGGCCAATCCCAGACCTCAGACATCTGAACTATGTCCTCACGAAATGGCTGTTCAAGATGCTAACTTTGAAACGAATCCTCATGCTAGTATGCCCAGGGGCTTGTTTTTTCTCAGTGGATCTGAAAGATGCACACTTTCATATCCAGATTGCCCCCCTTCACAGACCGTTCTTGAGGTTTGCATTTCGAAGGGGTTGCATACCAGTATACAGTCCTACCATTGGACTGTCTCTGGCACGACGCATGTTTAAGATGTTCATGGGTGTGGTGTATTTCCCCTGAGACAGAAGGGAATGCGCATCCTCAACTATCTCGATGACTGGCTCATTCTGGCCCAGTCAGAGACGGAATTAAACTCTCTCAGATCTGTGCTCCTCAGCCATTTGGGATGCCTAGGACTCAGAATCAACGTATCCAAGAGCTCACTGCTCCCCAGTCAGAGAATCTCTTCCTGGGTTCAGTAATAGACTCAGCCGAATGAAGGTTTGGCTGACACCCGAGCGCGCTCAGACCATTCAACGGCTTTTGACTTCGTTCAGAGTAGGGGCCCGTACTATGATCTCCATATCAATATTGTTAAAAGCTCTATATAAATGAAGGTGACTTGACTTGATTTGACAATATGAGCTCATCCCAGATAGAAATGTTGTTGTTCTACACTGTAAAACCCAATAAGTTAACTCAACTCAAACCGATTGAGGAAACTAATTGCGGCAAACCATTTAAGTTTAAAAACAAATACATATGAAGTCTGTCTTCAGATCAACACCAGCCTGATTCACCCACAACAGCTCAACTCCCTCAGAACGAACCCAATAATCACAGGAGAATCCAGTATCTGAATACAACTGACAGGAGAGAGTCACAGAGCGGCCTGGACTGATCTCAGTCTGTGAGGATGAAGATGAGGATGATGATGATGATGATGATGATGATGAAGACACTGAAACTGAACACAAGACACAAATCACAGACTCTTCAATCATCATCTGAGTTTAAAGGGAGAATCTGCTGTTTTTAAATTGACCACATAATCATAAACTTACCATGAAGAACATGCAGAAAAACATGTGCATCAGGTCCTTGTTTTTGGTCTCCTCCATACACATTTATCCATTGTTGGCAGATGTAAAATCCATAATCTTCTTCTGTGACGTTCTTGATGTTCAGAGAGCAGTCAGACTCCAGACTCAGTCTCTCATGTCTCTCTGTGTCTTTCTTCTTTATCCCTTTAGTAATCAGTGCAACTGTCCCTGAGTTTCTGAATCTGTTAGCGTAGGTCCATGTAGTTTTAAATTTGCAGTCAGGAAGAGCATTATTACAGGACAGACGCACATTTTCACCAGAACTGATGAACACATGATCCTCCACTCCACTGATACCTGAAACACAGTATATCTCAGTGATCATTATGATATTAATAAATGAAAAAACATAAACCATACCAGCATAAAAAGCAGAAGAATCAAATCATACAGTCTTTTTCCGATGTTTGATGGTAAATGCATTCATTAACATTTATGATAAACCAAATCAAACGCCTCTTTAAGAAGGAATAAGAAATACCCTGACTTTGAAACAAATGTAAATAATGTAATATCATCATATCTTGAACTCTTGATGTCAGCTTTGTCATAAACATTACTGGACGGCACAGGATTAGTTGATAATCCTCTTCAACCGTAGAAAATACACTAATAACTGCCCTTAAAAGCTCTTTATCTGTTCTGTGTTTCTCTCTTTCCTTCAAACTCACCCTACTGTGACTTATGCACAGCTAAATACAAAATAACAATTCAAAACCCACAAAGAATATTTGTGGAACAGTTCCCAAAGGAAGGAGCAAAACTCAGGGAAGGTTTGCTGGGATCAGTAGTTCACTCTCCATCCAGACACAGTCGTGATGATACTGTACTTCTGTTCTCTGACCACACAACATCACTTCACTGAGCTGAACACTCGTTGTGTGTTTGATAGTAAGTTTATGATCAATCATGAGCTGAGTTTGGGAAGTAGTTAACAGTGAATTTGATCATGATTAGGGCCCTCTCAAGTAAAGTCATGACAAAATAATGCATTAACAAATCATTTAATAAAATATCATTAAACATGCACTAGGAGAATATTTGTATTCCTTTACACCACCAGTACAACAAAACAAACAAACAAAAGATAAAGGTTATTTGTAGTTCTTTTACTCACAGCGCATTCACTGTGTGCTCATACTATGATCTCCATATCAATATTGTTAAAAGCTCTATATAAATTAAGGTGACTTGACTTGATTTGACAATATGAGCTCATCCCAGATAGAAATGTTGTTGTTCTATGAATGTTTTGAGAGCATTATGTTTTGTTCTTGTAATGTTTTCTGTAGATAATTTTATTTTTGTTACCAGAATGTTCTCCTAAAAGGAAGGATAACACTCTCTAAACATTCTTATACAGTTTTAGCGGAAGTTTCCCAGCAGACACAGGACTGAACCATCTTTTCCTCATATGTCTCTAGTTTCCTGTTTACACTCAGTGCATTTGGGGTCAATATGATCAATCATGAGCTGAGTTTGGGAAGTAGTTAACAGTGAATTTGATCATGATTAGGGCCCTCTCAAGTAAAGGTATGACAAAATAATGCATTAACAAATCATTTAAAACAATATGATTAAACATGCACTAGGAGAGTGATTGTATTTTTTATTTTTATTTTTTACATTTTTAATAATACAAATATTATATATATTTTTTTTTTTTACTTATGTTTTTTATAACATCTATGAATTAATGCTATGTTTTGGGAGATGTGAAGTACTTTTGTGCCTATTTACTGCAAAAGACCTCAGCTACACCATTAGCATGCATATGAAATATTACCTTTTTATAAAAATAAAAAAATAAAAAAAACCATTAATGATGATCGAAATGAAATATGAGTTGTTTCTGGATATTGATCTCGGTGTGAGATGCATAATTCTTCATCTGCTGATTAGAATTTTTTGTGCAGATAATATAGTTTTGCCAAAAAGTGTAATTACCATACACTTCCAGCAGAGGCGCCATAGAGATCCATTCATTTTTTTGGATGTGACTGACTGCTCTTATTACAGCTTTTGTTATGAATATATATATATATTTAAACATTTTAAAACACATTAAATCAGTATTTTTTTTGTTGTTATTTGAGGTCTTTTGAAGCGTCTTGTTTTTGCAATAATGCCACATAAATTTCCAGTAATGACACTAAAAGAAAAGACTTGAATGCAGTTACATATTATTTAATTCAATAATCCAAATGTATATAATTATTAACTTTAGAATAAGAAACACATTTTAGTACATGAAAGTAAATACCTTTGTGTGTCTCTGTGTGTGTGTGTGTGTGTGTGTGTGTGTGTGTGTGTGTGTGTGTGTGTGTGTGTGTGTGTGTTTGTGTGTGTGTGTGTGTGTGTGTGTGTGTGTGTGTGTGTGTGTGTGTGTGTGTGTGTGTGTGTGTGTGTGTGTGTGTGTGTGTGTGTGTGTGTGTGTAAGTGATCACGTTCGTTCCACATTGTATTTTAGTCCAGGAGTTTTAGGAAAAAAGGGTGAACAAATTGCAACAGAATCAAACTCAACTGATTTTGTATCCTCAATATGTCCTGAGTAAGGGGAAAAAAAAGCCCCAAAGAATCCCATTAGGGGAAAGTTCTGAAAAAGACCCAAATATATCCTATTCATACGCCTATTCATTATCTTTCTCACATGAATAGGGTAAAAAATGTAACCTTTAGATATCACCATGAAAATTACTGAGTTGATTACTTATATCAAGACAAACAAAAAATGTATTACAAGTTTTTTTTTAATTGTTTGTTAACATGGACAAATGGTGCATAATCTAATTACAGATGTGCTAATTTGCATAAATACCACAACAGATCTAAACATTGGGAATAGCGTTTTTAAAACATTCAGAGATTCAGTCAGTCATTAATTCAAGGTCCACTCAACTATCAACTCTCAACTTTCAACTGTCACTAAGCTGTCCCTCAGGTAAGAAATATGTCCTTTTGTTTTTCCTACATGGATTATTCATTAATATACATTAATAAAACATACCTGGTGATCAACTACAATTTATTGGGAACATCTGGATGTGTGTTGAGCTGTTGTACGACTATTTTTGGTGAAACGATGTCAAGTTTAGGATTAGCGAATAGTTTCATTAGATAGCTAACACGGCTAGCAGCAGCAAATAACTTGTTAGCTGTCTTGAGATTAATCGACTTGAATTACATACATGGCAGTGTAATGCCTACAATAATCCATGTATCCATGTCTTAAGTAAGGGATAATGTATAGCGAGGCGGTTGTTATAGCGGATAACAACCCCGACAGGCTGAACGGGACCCCGACGCGAAGCATCTCATGAAACATCTTCTCGTCCCCCAGAAACAGTCCCACGGACCCAGCCCCAAACCCCATCTCTGCAATAATAATTAATAAAGGCTGTTTTAAAGTACTTCTTCCTGCCTCTATGTATTAATGCTCATGGGTAGCCTAAATGGGTTCCATTCAGACCTTAACATTTAGTCTTTTACTGTTATATGTCAACAAGATTCAACAAGACATTTTCTCCTGGCTAGACCCAATGTTTAGATCTGTTGTGGGATTTATGCAAATTAGCACATCTGTAATTAGATTATGCACCGTTTGTCCATGTTAACAAACAAAAAAAACAAAAAAAAACATTTTTTGTTTGTCTTGATATAAGTAATCAACTCAGTAATTTTCATGGTGATATCTAAAGTTTAAATTTTTTACCCTATTCATGTGAGAAAGATAATGAATAGGCGTATGAATAGGATATATTTGGGTCTTTTTCAGAACTTTCCCCTAATGGGATTCTTCTGAGCTTTTTTCCCCTTACTCAGGACATATTGAGGATACAAAATCAGTTGAGTTTGATTCTGTTGCAATTTGTTCACGGTTGACCCCCATTTTGGCTTAAACCGCCTGGACTATTTGTGCTCTAGTACATTGACGTATGGAAATTTTCAGATTTATTCTGGATTTATTGATTTTTTTTTGACAAATGAAAAATAAAAAAACAATTTTCATTTCAAAGACATTCATTTCAAAGGTCTTGAGTCTGACTTTTTTTTTTTAAATACCTTCAGAACAACCGAATCAAGCCCAGTTTTTGTGTGTGTAAAGATAGATCATTTAGAAAAAGTCACAAAATCTTATTGCACTGAGATGAAGGAAACCATTTTTTTTTAACTAAAGAAAAGTCGACAAATTAGGGTTCGGTCCTGGAGGGCCACTGTTATACTGTTATATTTGTTGTGTTTTATTTTCTGAGAGTGCAAGCATGATGTTGAATCATCATCATCACATTGTAACATAAATTCAATGCCATTATCATTGATTTTCGGATGAAATCTAAAAAAACATTATGGGTGTAAAAGTGATGTTGATTCAATGCAGTAACATTGACACATTAACACTGATTTAACATTGTTTGGATGGTTGCTTGCTATCTGGGACCCTCATCAAACACAGCTAATCAATGACTACGTTTACATGCAGCCAATAACCCGTTCAAAACCGGGATATTAGCAATAACCCGGTCGCGCACGGCCATGTAAACACCGGCAAAAACCCGGATATGCTCATATCCCGGTTTTTAAAAACCCGGATATTATCCCTGGGGTACCCCTTTTCTAACCCGAATATTTGGTCATGTAAACGCGTATCGGCATATCCCCATCAAAAGGAACATTGATTTGTGTTCTGCGCATGTTCTATTCGCAAGGAATCTTGGTCTTTTGAGTAGAGACGGCGCATACAAAAACCCGCGTGCAGTATAACGGAAGTAAACAAGAAGTAGAGGTAAACATGGCGAGACACAGCACAGCACCACACTTTTGGAGCGAGGAGGAAAGCGCAAACAAAGGCGATCGCTATCTGCCCCGAGCTATTCATTATCCGCGTGCTTCTGCTGTTGTTGTTGCCTTTGGATACAGGAAGAAGAATCGGAAATGACGCACATTGCGTCTTAACGTTGTCCGTACGTCCAAACGCTAACCGTGCGTCGCCGTTTACATCGGGATATTGCCAATTGATTACAAATTCCATGTATACAGGAGTAACTCTCTCTACTCACGCATGTAAACGGGTTATTCCGAATGTTTCAGAAACCCAAATAGTGACCTTAACCCGACCATAACCCGACCATAACCCGATATTTGTCAGCATGTAAACGTAGTCACTGTCTCCAGGATTACTAGAAAGCTACAGACAGGAGAGTTTATCAGGGTTGGAGAGAAACTCTGCAGGACAGTGGCCCTCCAGGACCGAGTTTGCCCATCCCTGGTTTTCTTTATGAAGCACGTCACCGTTATTGAGATTCACGCGCTGATTCTTGAGGTTTGAGTGTATCAAAGTGAAACAGTAGTTCAAAATGTTTAGTGTTTTTCTATATGTTTTACTCTAATCAATTATATGAAATGAATAACACGCATGACAGTCTAGAAGAGGTCAGCTGATCAGAGCACTACATGATGACTATATCGTTATCATCATCATCAAAAAGCTGACATCATCTGATCACATTAGTAGTGGGAATCTAGTAGTAGTAGTATATTTATCAAAGTGATTTTCCCCATCATAGATAAAGTTTAAATTACCAACTCTTTTGGTACATTCATATGGAGAAGAACCATCATGATAGAAATTCTAAAAAAAATTGAATTGAAAGAAATAAGAAAGCTATAAGAAATTGAGATTGAGACCAAAAACATTGTGTACCCAGAGTTCACTAAAAAGAAAGATTTTGAACAACTCACTGCAGCTCCGCCGGCATTTTGACAGTCAAAAATAGTTGATAGTTCTTAGGGCTCTCTCTCTCTCTCTCTCTCTCTCTCTCTTTACTTCCTCTTTTCTTTGTCTCTTACTCTCTCTCTCTCTCTCTCTCTCTCTCTCTCTCTCTCTCTCTCTCTTTACTTCCTCTTTTCTTTGTCTCTTACTCTCACTCTCTCTCTCTCTCTCTCTCTCTCTCTCTCTCAGGAAACATGTACATGCTGGCTAAGATTAATGGTATAAGTTATCATCATCTCATGCATATATTTTGTAACTATGTTAAGTGTAACTATAACCATATTTTGTAATTAAACCATTTCAATTACAACTAATGTGCTAAACTGTTTTGATTTGCTATTGACTTTGAAGTGCTACATATTGCAATACAATATCGTCACTCTCTATAGCAACGCTCTCCCACATATTAATCTATTGTAACTGCGCTTATTTCCGTCGTTGGTATAAGTAGCAGTGGGTGGAATAGACAAGAAATGTACAGTTTTCTACCATCTTGCTGACAACTTTTCTTTAGTCATTCGGCAGTCTTGCAGCTTGAACCTCTACAGGAAATCCACCCTTACGCCCGTTTCACACATACTCCATTTGCAGTGTGTAGTGCTTTCACATATGCATACAGTAACTGATCCGCGGCTGTACCACAAACACAAGTTTTGTCAGCATTGCGATTCTCTTTGTACACATATACACTCTTTAATAGACGTTTAAACACAATTTAAACAACGTATTATTCAATGCTACTTTATATATATATATATAAAGTTGCTCAAGCAAGTGGTAAAAGAGGGCGGGCTCGACAGGCATAGACCACTCGAGGTCGAGGCCTTATACGGCCTACGCTGTCCTCGTCAGCGTCCTCACCGTTAGGTCCACCAAACCTAGCTCCTGGAGCAAATTGTGAAACTCCTGAAACCCTCCGGAGGGTCTGGTGGACCCGAGTACAGCGACGATGTCCCCTACGCAGCTGTTTCTGCTCTCCAGAGCATATACGAGCGGTGACTCTCTCGATTAATGCTAATGCTCGATAAACATCTAAAAAAGATGGCCGCCAAAACTTTCACCTCTGACGCGCGTAAATTTCGCTTCAAACTTTTGTTTTTACGCGCGTTAGACACGCGAATTAACACAAAGTGGTCAAGCGTCAAACTAGACGCGGTAGACGCGAATTTGACGCGCTATTCGCGTCCGGTGTGAACGCACAGTTAGGGCTCTCTCTCTCTCTCTCTCTCTCTCTCTCTCTCTCACTATCTCTCTCTCAGGAAACATGTACATGCTGGCTAAGATTAATGGTATAAGTTATCATCTCATACATCTATTTTGTTACTATTTTAAGTATAACTATAACCATATTTTGTCATTAAACCTTTTCAATTACAAATAATGTTCTAAACAGTTTTGATTTGGTGTTGACTTTGAAGTGCTACATATTGGAATACAATATCATCCCTCTCTATAGCAACGCTCTCCCACATATTAATCTATTGTAACTGCGCTTATTTCCGTCGTTGGTATAAGTAGCAGTGGGTGGAATAGACAAGAAATGTACAGTTTTCTACCATCTTGCTGACAACTTTTCTTTAGTCATTCGGCAGTCTTGCAGCTTGAACCTCTGCAGGAAATCCACCCTTACGCCTGTTTCACACATACTCCATTTGCAGTGTGTAGTGCTTTCACATATGCATACAGTAACTGATCTGCGGCTGTACCACAAACACAAGTTTTGTCAGTATTGCGATTCTCTTTGTACATATATACACTCTTTAATAGATGTTTAAGCAAGTGGTAAAATATTAACCATGTAGCCTACTTATATTAAAGTCGCAAACATTTTAAATTAAAACGTAAAATGTACAAAAACAGCCGATTATGTCAATTAAGAAAAAAATTACAAGGTTTTATGGTTAAAGGGTTTGAAAAAAGGCCTATTAAAGTATCCGCTTATGCAGATGATATCACTGTTTTTATCAAAAACAAAAATGATGTTGAAGCATTAAAAGAAAGTCTTAATATTTATGAAAAGGCCTCATCTGCAAGGGTCAACTGGAACAAAAGTGAAGGGTTCATTATGGGGAATTGGCAAGAGAAGCATCCTCCAGTACTCCCAGGTGAAATTAAATGGGGAAATGAAGGATTGAAGTTTTTAGGGGTATTTCTTGGGAGGGAAAGATATCAGGAACAGAACTGGGAGGGAATGGTTGAAAAAGTGTGTGGAAAATTGTCCAAATGGAAGTGGTTGTTGCCTAAGATATCATATAGGGGGAGGGCACTAGTGACAAACAACTTAGTTGCCTCTATGATCTGGCATAAAATGATTGTAATGAACCCACCAAATGATGTTGTTTGTGAAATCCCAAAGAGATTGATTTCTTTTGGTCTGGATATCACTGGACAAAGGCTGCTGTGCTTTTTTTGCCCGTCAATGAAGGTGGACATGGACTAATGGACATACAAAGTCGAATTAAGACCTTTAGAATCCAAGCAGTGCAAAGACTGTTGTATTCTGGGAATTCCATGTGGACTGATACGGCTTGTGCTTTATTGCAAAAAGTGGACATTTTTAAATATGATAAACAGTTGTTTTTAATAAGGCTGACTGATCTGAATTTGAGTGGTACTTCATCCTTTTATCAGTCAGTTTTAAAAGCATGGAAATCTGCTTTTAAAGTAGAGAGAGAGTTTTCAGATCCTGGAAGCTGGATACAACATGAACCTCTTTTCAGCAACCCTCTGATAGAAGCCAAGGAACTAAGTCTGAAGAGCTTGAGATCTGTAATGGCAAAAGCTCATTGTACAAAAGTATCCGATTTGAGAACTGGCAACAAATGGAAAAGTCCTGAGGAGATGTGTTGTCTGACTGGCATCAAGTCTGTGAGGTTCATGAATATAATACTACAGAGAATCTTTTCGGTTTTACCTTCTGCATTGAGACAGTTTCAAGAAGCGAATGAGATGACTCCACAGAACAATGAAGAACATTATGAATTTCCAGACTTAAATATTTCTGCAGCCATTGAAGAACAACCAGAGGATGATTCAATTCTCAATTTCAGAACTCCTCAGTTAAAAACGTTTGAAGAAACATCTAAGAAAGCAATCTACATAACATGTGTGAAAGTGACACACTACTCCTCCCTAACGACAGTAAGGGAATCAAAATGGACAGATCTTTTTGGGGAAGATTCCTCCCCTAAGGGATGTTGGAGGACTTTTTATAAACCTCCCCTGGAGAAAAGGACTGCACATCTCCAGTGGAGAGTAGTTCACTGGGCGATAGCCACGAATAAACATGTGGCACATTTTGATCCCAATGTGGTAAAGGGATGTGTTTTTTGCAATGCCGAGGAGTCAATAGATCATGTTTTATTGCTATGTTTTAGATTAAGAAGATTATTTCAGACCTTGGAAGATTGGTTTATAAAATTGGGAGAAGTGTTTAGCACAGTGAATTTTATTTTTGGTCTTAAATATGTTGCTGCAAAGAGGAAGAATATTTCCTTGATAAACTTTATAGTGGGCGAGGCAAAGTTGGCAATATGGTTGACAAGGAAGCGGAAACTAAAAGGTGAAGTTTCAGGGGACCCTGATCTGACTTTAAAGGCCATAATAACGGCAAGAATTAGAGCAGAATTTGTGTACTATAAAATGACAAATCATTTAATGGTTTTTAATGAAATTTGGGGAATAGGAAAAGCTTTGTGTACAGGTCTTTACACTGGCTCCCAGTTAGATTTAGGATTGATTTTAAGGTATTATTACTGGTATATAAATCATTCAATGGCCTAGGACCTCAATACAATGCAGATATGCTCACTGAATATAAACCCAACAGATCACTCAGATCATTAGGATCATATCAGCTAGATATACCAAGGGTTCACTCTAAGCATGGTGAGTCTGCTTTTAGCTATTATGCTGGAACCAGCTCCCAGAAGAGATCAGATGTGCTCCTACAGTGGTCACATTCAAATCCAGACTCAAAACACTTCTGTTTAGCTATGCATTTACTGAATGAGCACTGTGCCGCTGTTTGTCCGACTGTTTGTTTTCCTTTCAAAAGCAGGGCATTTAGCCCGAAACTGTAAATGCACACTCAGAAGGTGTAAAAGAAAGTGATAATGTGAAAGTGACGTGTATTAATGTGGGTTTGAAAGTAGTTAAATGACAATATTAAAGTTTTCGTCTGAGAAAGAATGTGAACGCAGTGCTAAAGAAAGTGACGAGTAAATGAGGGAGAAAAGGAAGTTAAAGGAAAGTTGATAGATGGAAGTCGTAAGAAGATTGAAGGTTAAAAGAAGGTTGAAAGATTTAAGTCTTAAGGGAATCCTTTTGAAGGAAAGATCTATAATAATATTCTTTTTATTTTTGTATTTTTTTTAAGTACTGTATTTTATTTTATTTTTCTAAACGGTTTTAATTATTCTTAATTATTCTTAATTTTTTTTTATTATTTTAATTTCTTCTATGTAAAGCACTTTGAATTGCCATTGTGTACGAAATGTGCTATATAAATAAACTTGCCTTGCCTTGCCTTACAGTTGATGAAGAGGAACAATTAATTTTTCTTTTGTAATTTTCTTTTTTATTTAAGTTTTTTTTGTAAGGTTTTAATTTGGAGGAAAAAGTTGTAAATTTTTATGTTTTAAAGGAGTTGGAGTTGTAAAAAGAAGAATGTGATAATAAAGGAGTGTAAAATTCAATTTTCTCTCTCTCTCTCTCTCTCTTTACTTCCTCTTTTCTTTGTCTTACACTCTCTTTCTCTCTCTCTCTCTCTCTCTCTCTCTCTCTCTCAGGAAACATGTACATGCTGGGTAAGATTAATGGTATAAGTTATCATCATCTCATACATCTATTTTGTTACTATTTTAAGTATAACTATAACCATATTTTGTCATTAAACCTTTTCAATTACAAATAATGTTCTAAACAGTTTTGATTTGGTATTGACTTTGAAGTGCTACATATTGCAATACAATATCATCACTCTCTATAGCAATGCTCTTCCACATATTAATCTATTGTAACTGCGCTTATTTCCGTCGTTGGTATAAGTAGCAGTGGGTGGAATAGACAAGAAATGTACAGTTTTCTACCATCTTGCTGACAACTTTTCTTTAGTCATTCGGCAGTCTTGCAGCTTGAACCTCTACAGGAAATCCACCCTTACGCCCATTTCACACATACTCCATTTGCAGTGTGTAGTGCTTTCACATATGCATACACTAACTGATCCGCGGCTGAACCACAAACACAAGTTTTGTCAGTATTACGATTCTCTTTGTACATATATACACTCTTTATTAGACGTTTAAACACAATTTAAACAACGTATTATTCAATGCTACTTTATATATATATATATAAAGTTGCTCAAGCAAGTGGTAAAATATTAACCATGTAGCCTACTTATATTAAAGTCGCAAACATTTTAAATTAAAACTTAAAATGGACAAACACAGCCGACTCATGCCTTTTCTTTTGCATTTAAATTTTAATACAATAAATCTTGCATGTCACAAAGGACTTGTTTTTCCACCTCCACGAATGAGATGATTTATGGTGAGATTACTACATTTTATTTAATTAAATGCATTTATGGTGAGATTATTATATTTTCATGTCAATCTGTGTTCATTTTGACTCATTTTAATTCAGCGCGTGCAGCACAGCATAATTAGACTCGGTGTGAAAACGATCGCTACCTCGAATGGATCGCCGGACCGCATCCACATGAAGTTTGAAAGCTCTAACCTGTTAACATGGGTGCGGAAAAAAATATGCACACGGAGTATGTGTGAAACGGGCGTTACACTCTTAATATGAAGATAATTCTTCATCATCAGATGTTTGAGTGACACTATGTCCAGTATCAGGAATAATACAGTATGATCTTTGTGTATCAATACACAACTCTGAGATCACAACGTGAATGTGTGCAAGAATAAACTGAGCATGTTCAAATGAACTCTTTCCAGACTAATTCCACTAAATGTCTTTAGAGAAAATACAGATTTCTTTACCTGTGAGAAGTGAAGAGAGAATGATCAGTCCCAGCAGACACAGATCACACTTATCAGCCATTTTGTGTTTCTGTCAGTCTTCCTCTTCATTATATATAGTTACAGCTCTTCCTTTAAACATCATCAGCTCCTCCTCTGGTTGGTTACTTCCTCTGATCTCATCAGTGTTTAGTCCTGACTCTATGACACAGCTGAAGAAGCGATCAGAAAGATATCTGGTGTAAAACTGTGTTGACTTTGAAAAGCTCTGGATCAGAAAGTGAGCTGAACTGTACAGTGGCGTCCAGAAACCAACCAAGTAAATGGCAATTATGTTGACAATACTTTTATTAGTTTAAATTAGTAAAAAATCTGTATATGTCACTGCTGCTAAGTTTTCACTCATTTGAGAGTTTGTTGCAAGTCCACATCAGGGAATGCACATCTCAACTTTCCTGCAAGGGAAAATAAATAGTACAGCGTAACTGAATGCCACTGCATAGTATAATAGAGGAATCATTGGTAATGGGTCATTGAATTACTGAAAAATAAATTTTCAATAATTATACAGTTTAGAGAAATTTCTTTACTCCATAAACATTTTTCAGGTTTATGTGGTTTTTGTCCCTAAAATGATTTTCTAAAATTGTACAGTACTGGTTCCCAACAATTCCTAACCCTCACTGATATACAATTAGTTAAAACGATTATTTAATGCAATCTGCAATTTTGGGCCGAAATCTAGGCTGGGAGAAGTGAATCAGCAAGTGGTTTATTTTTGTGTGTGATAAAAGTCATGAATTTAGAGAGCATGCTAAAATACCATGTAACAACTTCACAAAACAACAATCTCAAAACTACCATACCAGGGTTTTTCCTGGGTCAGAAATGGTCTTCGGTGGAGGCATAGGCGTAATTTGTGGGTGGGGCGGGTGGGACGGGTGTGATATGTCCCCATCACTTTTTGCCAGGGTCCATTTTGTCCCCACCACTTTTTAAAATTTGTATGTATCATTACAAATAAATAAAACATCTCCAGTTAACTAGCAGAGCATTCATTTAGTTCGTCTGTTAAATAAGAGGCGATCTAGCGCTTAAAATGTGTTGCTATTGAAATCAAGTGAACAAAGTGCTTGTTGCCGCTGATATCAGTGGAGCGGATACAGTGTGTTCTCTTGTGGCTCGCTCACAGTCTTCACACAGACCCGCGCTTCAATCTATCACTTAACGCCGTTGCGGAGACTAGGGGTGTCGGAATTAATCGTTTCTACGATGCATCGCGATGCAGACGAGGACGATTCGGTATCGGTTCAGTAATAGACCATAACCGATTATAATGTACTGACGCTTTTCTGACGTCATTTGTCACGTACGTGCTTTGTCGCGGTAGCATACAGTGGCAGAGGGAGACGAGACGCGAGTGCAAGTAATTAAAAATGATCCAACTACTTTAAAAGCCTACATCTGGGCACATTTCGGCTTTTATGAACAACCTGGTAAGCACGACCTGCAGAAGACACGCACTGTGTGCGCTCATGTCATGCACAAATATAATATGCAGGAGGTAATACCACTAACTTGATAAACCACGATTTTCACCCCGAGCTGTTAACGCCTGGCAGAGTCTGACTGCTTTAGAGTCAGCGGATGAGCTCCAACGCCGAATCCGCAGCCAAAAACAAATCATCCACCCGCCCCAATAATTTTCTCTGATTTAAGTATCCACACCCGATGGTCAAATTACAATTATTCTGTGTTGTTACGCGTGATTATAAATGGATGATCGTCACCTTCAACAGCAGATTCGGCGACGGTTGATGCGTGCATCTTTAATGGTAACATAATACACTGATTAATTGTATTGATTAATTAATTTGTATTAATTGTATTAATTGAGGATGCAGTGCATCGTGATATCGAATTGAACTGAATCGATGACATGATAATCGTAATCGAACCAGTGTAGGTTCACACCCCTAGCGGAGACTTTCTATTCGTTCTGGTAAAATCACAAAACAAAATGCACACAAACGCGTCCGTGCTTAATATACAACCAGAGATGAACATATTCGGTTTTGATGAAAAAAACAACAAACATACGAATGCGGATTAGAACCTGTAACGCTTGTCAGAGAAGAGTAGAGCTGCACGATTAATCGTTAAAAGATCCCGATTTCGATTCAACCCCCCACGCGATCTTAATCTTGCATTTCTACGATTCTGCCAATGATATTCAACGAGATAATGTGCCATAACTCACAGCGGGCGCGATGACGCCTTGACGTCTCATTGGGTATTGCGAGAGCCAGATGTGCTTGAGCTAGATGCATTAATCTCCTGAAATGAGATGATTAAAAACAAAACTGCTCAATCACAAAGTACCAGCGGCCAGACGAAACAAACGTCTAGAAAAGCAACGCAATTCAACGCAACACCATACCCATCAAACTCCCTCAGGCTCAAAGAAATTACAGATGCAATAGCATTTCACCTGGCAAAAGATATGGCTCCCGTGACCACTGTTGAAAAAGATGGCTTTAAAAAGCTGATTAAAACCCTTGATAAGCGCTATTGCATGCCCTCTCATAATTATTTTTCACATGTTGCAATACCTTCTCTGTACAACAAGTGTTGGGTGAGCAATTGAAGCGGAACTGCGAGATGTACAGTATTTTGCAGCAACTTCAGATTTATGGTCCAGCAGAGCAAAGTTATACATGAGCATAACGATTCATTTCATTATTCATGATTTTGAGTTGAAAAGTCGGTGCCTACAGACTGGGTTTTTTCCTGAGGACCACACTGGCGAAGCATTGGCACAGGGATTAAAGAATGCTCTCATAAACTGGAAATTGGAGGAGGAAAATCTTGTTTGCATAACTATAGACAATGGAGCCAACATTGTAAAGGCCATGTCCATAAATGATTGGACACGACTACAGTGTTTTGGTCACAACATGGGACTGCATTATATCCTACAACATCTGGACAAATCAGGGACTTATGTGAGGATCCTATTTGTGGACTTCAACTCGGCCTTCAACACCATCATACCAAACATCCTCCTGTCCAAACTAACCCAGCTCCCTGTGCCCGCCTCCATCTGTCAGTGGATCACCAACTTCCTGACAGACAGGCAACAGTTAGTGAGGCTGGGGAAATTCTCATCCACACCTTCATAATCAGCACTGGCGCCCTCCAGGGGTGCGTTCTCTCCCCACTGCTCTTCTCCCTGTACACCAACGACTGCACCGCAAAAGACCCCTCTGTCAAACTCCTGAAGTTAGCAGGCAACACCACACTTATCGGCCTCATCCAGGACGGTGATGAGTCTGCTTACAGACTGGAGGTTGAACAGCTAGCTGTCTGGTGCAGTTATAACAACCTTGAACTTAACACACTCAAAACAGTGGAGATGATCATGGACTTTAGGATAAACCCCCTGCACTCCCCACTCTCAGCATCATGAACAGCACTGTGGAAGCAGTGGAGTCATTCAGGTTCCTGGGCACCACCATCTCTCAGGACCTGAAGTGGGACAATCACATTGACTCCGTTGTCAAAAAGGCCCAACTGAAGAAGTTAAACCTGTCACAGGAGCTGCTGATACAATTCTGCTCTGCAGTCACTGAATCCTCTGCACTTCTAGAACTGTCTGGTTCAGCTCAGCTATCAGATCTCAGAAGACTACAGCGGATAGTCTGCTGAGCGAATCACTGGTACACCCTTCCCCACTCTCCAAGAACTGTACTCATCCAGAGTGAGTAAAGAGCTGGCAGAATCACCCTGGACCCCTCACACCCAGGGGTCAAATTTTTGGGATTAACTCTTTCCCTGCCATTAATATAAATTTCTGTGATTTATGTGACTTATGCTGCGTCCCAACTCGCCTACTTATACTACGCCCTTAAAAGTATGTACTCCTTTTGTGAAGAAAAATTACATACTTTTGAGTGTGTAGCAAAAGAGTAGACCAGCGCCACTTCCTCTTTGAACTGTTGTCGTCTGGTGAGCCAGTCCAGTGGATCTCGCGGTCCAGAGTTGAGGACAACTCGCGGTCCTATAGCAGGATAGGTGCATACTCGCACGTGCTTAGAGCTTGTGTTAATCGCACGTAGAAAAGGAAGTTAAGGAACGACCTCGATCCATCAGGAAACGCCACATGGGTCGCTGCATTAGGTAGGCTATAGCGTTGCAGTCAGACTAAATTCAGTTATATTTAGACTTTATATTTAGACTATAGACTTTATTCACGAGTTCACGCATTACTTGCTGGTGCAAAAGTGATGTTGATTCAATGCATTTAACATTGACACATTAACATTGATTGTTTTGATGGTTGCTTGCTATCTGGGACCCTCATCAAACACCCCTGAAGCAGCAAATCAATGTCTTCAGGATTACTAGAAAGATACAGGCAGGAGAGTTTATCAGGGTTGGAGATAAACTCTGCAGGACAGTGGCCCTCCAGGACAGAGTTTACCCATTCCTGGCTAAAACCTTTGCTTGAAAAGTGTTGAATAGATGTGATAGTGATATGCGATAGTTTGGCTACACCCACTACACGCTCCTGCCAGTCGGACTGATAACAGCTCCAAACCCTAAAAGCTCCACATTTCACAACTCCACAACAATGTTTTCTGGACGTATCCATACACAAGAGACACAAGCATAACAGATTGTTATGATCCAGAAGATCACATTTGCTTTTATTTTGGCCTAATGGACAATTAGAGAAATTCACATGATTGTGTAGGCTGTCTGTATATGTGCACTGCATTAAAGCAGATTTTTTTATTATTTTTTTTTTTAGATGAAGGAAAAGGATGCAAAAAGAAAAAAGAAAAGTGCGTGCCTTGCACTCGACACCATATTCATAATTAACACATTTGACAGACCAGACGATGCCAGATGACATCATCTGATCACATTTCCTCTTACTGTTCTTGCCACACACACACAGTTCCAGCAGAGAGAGAAAAACTAACATTAAAATGAACACTGATCACCATAATGGTGATTATTTTCAATAAGTCAAGTCAAGTCAAGTTTATTTGTATAGCGCTTTTCACAATACAGATTGTATCAAAGCAGCTTCACAGTATTAAATGAAAATAATACAACAAAGGTTGTTTCAAGAGGAATTTATTTAAAGATAAAATTAAATTAAATATCCCCAAAATATCCCCAACTGGGCAAGCCAAAGGCAATAAATCATCATCATCTAAACCTCTGTTAATCTCAATATGTTTGAGATACAACAAGTATGCAGCCCAGTTAAGTTGTTGTGTGACTTTTCCAGAAGTCAGAGAACGGAGGTGCAGTCAGGGTACTTCTTATTCCTTCTTAAAGTGGCACTTTGATTTGGTTTATCCATAAATGTTAATGAATGCATTAACTATCAAACATGTACTAACATGTAGTTCAGGCTGCCGCTATTCATGCGTGAATCCATAATGACTCCATCGTTCATGCTTTCAATTATCATTAGTGTCAAACTATTAGTCTTTATGAGCTGTTCAAATCACTGACACACTCTTAATATGAAGATAATTCTTCATCATCAGATGTTTGAGTGACACTATGTCCAGTATCAGGAATAATACAGTATGATCTGTGTCTGTGTGTATCAATACACAACTCTGAGATCACAACGTGAATGTGTGCAAGCAGTGCTCGAAGTGGGGCGGTACTCACCGGTACGCAGTACCGGCACTTCTACATTTTACTCTTAAGCGTACCTGCACTTTTTCTTGTGTACCGCTACTTCTCGCATGTAGCCGGTACTCTACCACTGACAGAAAAAGCGTCAGTGTCACGCCCGTTTCACATATACTCCGTTTGCAGTGCGTATTTTTTTCCGCACCCATGTTAACAGCTTTCACACTGCATGCGGATGCGGTCCGGCGATCCGTTCCAGGTGCGGTTCGTATACAGTAATGCAGCGTTCATTTCCGCACAGATCTATTTCTGCTGTGCTGCACGCGCTGAATTAAAGTAACAGCACATGGTTCGTGGTCAAAATGAACACAGAATGACATGAAAGTATAATAATTTCACCATAAATGCATTTAAATAAAATAAAATGTAGTAATCTCACCATAATTGTATTTTTGGACTTGCAGACTTGGAGGAGTTCCGTTTGCACGCACGACTTGTTTAAATATGTTGTTAATAAATAACAAACAATAAATTGTTGTTGTACCTGCAATATCTCCAAGTTTAGTTTTTCACTGTAGAAATTTCAAATGTCATGATTTGCCAATGCAAAAGTGCAGGCCAGCTGACAGTCTTGCCTGGGCCCTGGACGAGATAATCTTAGATGCGCACAATGCACACCCCGCGTTAATTGAAGAGAAAAAAAATCTCCAAATGCTCCACGTGAAACTGCGGTCTTCCAACCTTTTACTATCATGTCAAAAATTATTTTGATTAATATATGCGCGAGGGAGAGAGAGCAAGACAGCACTCGACGTGTTGTTTGAAGACGTGAGTGCGCGCGCGCGGCTGGGGCTCTCTCTCTCTCTCTCTCTCTCTCTCTCTCTCTCTCTCTCTCTCTCTCTCTCTCTCTCTATATATATATATATATATATATATATATATATGCTCGTTATGCGCCTTGTCAGGCGATCAGCACTCATTCTATTCTATCACTCGCAGATCAAATAAGGCTTTGACGGGACAAAAATTTGCTTTGGCGGCCACCAAAAAAATTTCAATGCAGGAAAACCGCTGACAAGGCTCGGGAACATTGTATCGGCTGCGCTGTTTTGTACCTTGCTCTAAGTTGACTTTACTAGTTCCAGCTTCACCGTCACCACCTTTTTTAAAATATTTGTTTAGAAAATCTCCCAGACCTCTATTTTCCTTTTCTCTTCTTCTCTTTTCTGAGCACCGGACATTTTGAGCGTACTGAACTTCAAATCAAATGACATCAAATTTTGATCAGTGGCCAAACCATTTTTGTGTTGGGGGTGTTTTTTTTGTTGTTGTTGTTGTTGTTGTTTGTTTTTACCACTATTTCAAGGACAATAGGGGATTATCACGCTTCCGGGTTTCATGGGCGGGATTTGTCAACTCTGTGCATATCCACTTCCGGCGCAGTTCAACAATGGCTGAAACGAAGGCTAGATGTCACTGCTCTGTTCCACTTTGTAAATCAAACAAACAACGCCAACCCTACTTAAGTTTTCATGGATTCCCGACTGAATTGAGTCTAAGGAAGAAGTGGATTAAAGTGGTTCGTCGGGATGAAGGGCCAAACTTTAAAATAAAACAAGGTAGCACGTTTGTTTGTAGCCGGCACTTTAGTGAATCAGACTACTACACTAACGATAGCAGGCTAGCGTTAGCTGACATGGCTAACTTTACCAACCGGGGTCGCATCAAGCGTCTGAAAATCGGGTCTGTGCCCTCCCGTTTCCAGTGGAACAACTGGGGAGAAGGGACTCCAAGAAGGGAGTCCGCTTATAAAAGAGCATCAACTTGCTTAGGCCATGACATTTGCCCAGCCCTTCCTCTGGAGCAGTCCCTTCCATGTGAGGAAGAGGCGATGGAGGAGGTCGCAGCTTCGGTGGTGATGACTGAACATGATTACGGTTCTGCTCCTAAACCAGGTATGTCCTTGTTTGCCGCCTTGCTTGTGTTCTGAAATGTGGTTTATGAGGACATCTGTGTCCTCATAAACCAAACGGCTTAAAAAAAACAAACTAAATGGTGTTTTTTGAAATCCAAAAAGGCCAAAAGTTTTCTCTGATTGGTAGGTTTAGGGGTAGGGTTTGTAGGGTGATAGATTATACAGTTTGTACATTAGAAAAACCATAACGCCTATGGAAAGTCCCCGTAAACCACATATCCAAGTGTGTGTGTGTGTGTGCGCGCGTGCGCGTGCGCGTGCGCGTGAGTGTGTACGTACGTTTGAGAGAGATTTTGTGTGAGTGCAAGAGTGAGTTTTGTGTTTATACACCTGCCGTTCCCGCACAGGGTTGTAATTCTTAAATGTGATCTAACAAAGGTAAAGAGAAAATGAAGAGTTCAGATGCAAAAGCCTCTAAGTGCCATCTGAAATTTTCTTCTAGAATGATAATTTTGATCAAGCTTATTTAAGTTCAGTTATTTCACTTAAATGGCAATTCATTTTCATTGCCATTTAAGTGAAAATTACTGAACTTAAATATACGAGCTTCATAAAAATTATTATTCTAGAAGAACATTTCAGATGGCACTTAGAGGCTTTTGCATCTGAACTCTTCAAATATTAACCATATATGCAGTTTATATTGCTTGTAATTGGGATGAAGTAAACATTTGTTGAGTATTTTAACGTTTATTTTTGTGTTGATTTTTGTAATTAAGAAAAAAAAAATTTTCTCTCATCTCATACAGGTGCACTGGATGCTGCTGCTGCACGCATACAGCAATTGGAAGACGAAGTCAAGGAGCTGACAACAGAGCTGTCACAGCTGAAAGTGAGTCAAGTGCTTTTTCACCGATTTTGTGTCTCAGACAAGGACATCCTTTTTTACACAAGATTCACTTCAAGAGATGTTTTTTGTTACTTCTGGGAGGCTATTCAACCATCTGCCTCCATGGTGGTTTATTGGTCGAAAGCTCAGAAAAAGGGACAAACATTTGAACCGCTTTCTCCCAGTCCAACGCATAGACTGCAACTGGTTGATGAGTTTTTTCTTTTCTGCTGTCGAGTTGCTGCAGGCCTGCAAGAGAAGGTGCTGGCTGACATGTTTCAGGTCAGTGTGTCCACTGTCTCACGTGTTGTTATAACGTGGGCCAACTACCTTTACCTGCTCCTTGGCTCCCTTCCCATCTGGATGAGTAAACAGCAAGTCAAGAACACCATGCCAAGCAAATTTGTGCAGTACAGTCCAGATGTTCGGGTAATCATCGACTGCACCGAGGTGCGATGCCAGAATCCATCATCCCTCACTCTCCAGTCAGAGGTTTTCTCATCGTACAAAAACACGACGACCTTTAAGGGATTAATTGGGATTGCCCCATGTGGTGCTGTGACTTTTGTGTCAAGTCTCTTCACCGGCTCCATCTCTGACCGAGAGCTGACTGAACGAAGTGGACTGCTCGACTTACTGGAGCCAGGAGATGGCTGCATGGCAGACAAGGGTTTCACCATCGAGAAGCTGCTAGCTGACCGTGGGGCAACGCTGATTATACCACCCTTCAAGATGACAGGTAGGCATGAAAGGAATGAACATTTCAAATTAAAACTGTGACCAAAATGATAATCATTAAGATGTGCAGACAAATGTTTATAAAGGACTGAGGCACTCACTGAAATAATAGAAATTAACTTATTTCATCTCTAACCACAGCGCAGTTCACCAAAGAGGATGCTCTAAAAACACAAGCAATCGCCCGACTTCGAATCCTCTTGGAAAGAGCAATACGCAGAGTCAAGGAATACCGCATCTGGCAACACACTGTTCCTCTAACCTTGTCTGGGACAGTCAACCAGCTGTGGACCGTCTGCTGTGTGATGACCAACTTCCAGGGACCACTTGATTTAAAAGGCTACATCCCTGTTGAATAGTGTTTCCCTCGATCACATGCATTTAACTGTATACTGAAAACATTGTATATAATTGAATGAGATGTATATAATTGAATGAGATGTATACAATTTAATGAGATGTATATAATTTAATGAGATGTATATAATTTAATGAGAAGTCATTCCTCTATAATCAATTCTAAATGTCAGTCCGTCCTGAAAGTATTCAAAATAATGTAAATAATGTACTCAGAAAAAGGGAATTAATAAAATCAATTCAGTTCCTTTATTCATTGTTCATTTCACTTTCTGCTGAAGATACACATTCATATACGTACCAAAGAAGTACAGGTCCACCTTCTTTTTCATCTCTTTTATCATTTCATCATCCCTCCAGACTCTTTCAACGGTGAAGTCTCCCTCAGTGTCTGTTATAAAATCACACCAACTCAATCCAGTTACTGCCAATTGACCTTGAACCTGCCAGTGGTATTTATGATTCTGCTTCAGTTTTGCCTGACCATTCACCATTTTTACATGTCCTGCCTCAGAAATGCTACAGATGTCTGGGCATTTAACTTCAGCAAGCCCAAAACAGGGAATGGCACTAGGGTCATATACCCTTGCATCGGGGCTAGCCCCGAGGTGAGGAGCATCAGGATGGATAACAAATCCACAGCGTGAGACATTTACATTAAAATGTTTTGAATATTGTTCCAGCACCTGTGGCTCGCGTTCAAGGCCCCTCTTCATGGCGGGAGTTTGGCCTACTCCCTTAAGTATCCGCCCTGCCAGGGTCTGGCCAGAAGATGGCCCTTTCACATGGCTAACCTCATAGAACCTACTAGCTGTCACTCTAGGCTTGCGTAAAGCTTGCCATAATGGGCACTCAGACTGCTCACGTGTCTGCTCTTCTCTCTCAGCTGCCATCTCGTGTGTCACAGTTAAGATGTCAAAATGGAGAAACTGTTGGGAGTTTGGGTCAAAGTTTGGAAAAGTAGTGGGAAATGTTGACCCCTCTAAAGGCAGTTTAGGGAATGTTGGTGTATCTGGGTGTTGGACATAATTTCCGCGTTTGACCACAGGAGGACACTGGTAGGACAGGGGTGAACCTCGCGGCACAGGTCCGAACCTGGAGTCGACCATGGAGAGTTGAGACAAGCCATGCAGCACTGAGGATATTAGTGGTTGCGGCCTGAGGTTTTTCAGTCCTTTCCCAAGAGACAAGACTTGTGGGTCAGGGAGGGATCCTGAAACGTAAAATTAAAAACAGTAAGAGTTAAATTATCCACACATCTCTTGCAGCTTGTTTTGGTTTTCAATTCTGATGTCAAGAGTCTTTCTGGAGATTTGCTCACTGCAGTGTTATATTTGCTACATAATCTATGTGTATAAAAGTGGCAAGATACAATTATGTATTATACGGCAGCCAACAGTATGATATTAGTTACAGTAGTAACATTACCTGTGTATGCTTGATAGAGTGTTGATTTGCATACACTCCTGGCGGATGGCTTTGGTCTCCTAACAACCAAGTCCTGAACCGGCTCTGCATGGATCCCCTGGGAATGATATTAACAAGTAGCCATGATTGTAATAGTATCTTGCTTGACAGTATCTTGCCCCACGCGCTGCACCGCACTGAATAGACTTCCAGTCTATTTTTCAGCCATGGCGTGAGCTGCCACGCGCACCACGCTTCGCTCCGTGAACAGTGTGTCCCAGGTGTAACGTTTGGGACACACTGCTCGTGGAGCGAAGGGTGGCACGCGGGGCAGCTCACGCCACGGCTGAAAAATAGACTGGAAGTCTATTCAATGCGGTGCAGCTCCACGCGGCTACAATCTTACCTTTGTCCTTGGTCGATGCCATGTTTGCAGAGAGCCTGTGCAGGCCACAGGTGGTGGTACAGCTCTCACCTGCAAAACAAGAGATAGAACAGCAAACCGGGATTGAGGATGTGCTTGTTAACAGTCAAAGGTAGACCTCTAGAACCAGTGTCACTCCAATCAACCTGCCCATGTAAACATCATCCCAGACCACAGCTCTTACCTGCAACATGCTGTAATTGGCACTCTGGAACAACAAGGCCACTAGATGGTTGCACAGAACCTTGCCTGCTGTACAGCTGCATGAGGTTTCTTGAAGTTCGGCTGCATCAGCTTGGAAAACAATCTACATTAAAGACACAACACTAATAATTTTAGTTGATAAAGTTAAACTAAAATGAAAATCTTGCTGCAAATGATATAGAAATGTAAGGAAGAGCATTTCAATTAACCAAAAATCCTAGGAAAACTGCAACCGCAGTAGAGTAGTTAACCCCTTACACCATTAACATGTTGGATTCAACAAACAGGATATTAAATAATTTAAATGCAAAGTTACATTATCATGATATTGATATTTTGCACACCGTACGTATGTCACAAAGGTATAGCAATTTATTGCACATGGCTGTTGACTGACTTAATGTAAACAGGTAACAGTGTAAGGGGTTAAACTTCTTGCCATTATGCCTTAGCTTCCTAAAAAAACCTTCAAATAATGGGGCTGTTCTCGCTTCCTCATCGACCTGTAACACCTAGACCTGACAACCACCGCCCTGCCAATGATGTTGGACACTGGTAGACAAAACTATAATTAATGCATATACTGTGGATTGTTCTTTGTAGCAAAAGGGACACTCGTATGTTGATGTTAGCTAGCTGACACTGACAGAGATAGAGGATAACGTTCTTCCTATCAGAATACAAATGAAATGGGTGAATAGTACGGAGCCCGGGAAGTCACCTGTCAGAGAAAAAAAAATCCGTGGCGACGGTCTTAAAATCTGTCCGCTCAGTTTATAAACCGTACTCACGAATTATCAAACTGTTCCCTTGGTTTAACAAATCGTGCCCACGGATTAATAAACCGAACCCACGAGTTTATAATCCGCGCTCTCAGGTTTTGTAAACCGAGCCTTCAGTTTTTGCAATCTGTACGTTACCCACAAATTCATAAACCGTGCCCACGCTTTCGCAATCCGTTCCCACGGGTTTGTAAACTGTACTCACGGATTTGTGGCTCGCCCTCATTTTAGAAGAACTCCAGGAGGTATACGTTGTTAACGAATCTTATTGTATATTGTTTTATTGTGTATTAAGTGGAATACATAAAATTGTCTTAACTGCGTCTGCATTCCTAAAGTGATTCTCAATTGTAGCGGGGACTTCCCGGACTCCGTAGTATTGACTCAGCCTGTGAATAATCTTACTTTAGTTGGGTTTAACGTAGGTTAAACACCTTATAACCATACGAACATCTGAGCTGACGCCAAACTGACGTTGGCATAAGCTAACCTACCTAGCTAATGTAATGTTATGTTAGCTAGCTAGTAGCCACTCACCTTCGTAGTCGTAGATGAAGTTCTCGAAAAAGAAACTGTATCCCTTGTCCACTTTGGAGCGGGCTGTGATGGAGTGTTGTTCAGTTAGTCGATGTACGTCAGAAAAAGTTATTTTGGGTAAATTTACCAGGGATGCAGTATACGTAAACTTAGGGTCGTCCATTGTGGGTTCGCCAGAGTGATGAGTGATTCACCGGAAGTGGCAGTGCACAAAGATCACCGAATGCGGAAGTACTACGTATCAGCGTGATAATGGCCTATTAGGAAGAAAACAAATAAAAAGCTTTTATGTAACTCAAATATTACATTTTTTTTCCACAAATAGGACTATTTTTAAATGTTTAAAAAAAATTATTCCATAATTTAATGAGGGCCCAGCTGCCCCCTCTCCGCCCCCCTCCTTACTAGAGAGTACCGGCACCTTTTTCCCCCCACTTCAAGCACTGTGTGCAAGAATAAACTGAGCATGTTCAAATGAACTCTTTCCAGACTTAATTATGTCTTTAGAGAAAATACAGATTTCTTTACCTGTGAGAAGTGAAGAGAGAATGATCAGTCCCAGCAGACACAGATCACACTTATCAGCCATTTTGTGTTTCTGTCAGTCTTCCTCTTCATTATCATTCCACGAAATCAGTGCCTTTTCAACTTTGAAAAATTAAAATATAAAATGAGTTTAAACAATTTTTTTTAAATATCCATTAAATGAAGACAGCATAAAATAACAAGAAATCGTATTGTGCCATCTCAGGCTATGTAATTTTTTATTTTATGAATCTACCTCATGTTTTGATATTTTTGTCATGCCTGTTACAGACACATGCATTACTATATACTATAGTTTTAATTAGAAATATGTTATAGTTTTCACATATATGAGCAGTATTTTAGTCGCTCTTTTCACTGGAATTGTTTCAAAATTTAGATTTTTTTTTTTAATCTTATATTTGCCATTCAGATGACCAAGAACATACACATTTTGGAGGGTGATCACATGTCAATTAAGAAAAATATATATTTTTACAAGAGAGATATTAAAAGAAGGGCTTTGTCAAAAATACAATATAGATAGGGTTACAATGGAAAAACTTGGAAGGCCATTTCAAATATAATTTTTATATTTTTTATGAAATTAATGACAGTAACAGGATTGACATCATAGTAACAGGACTGACCAGAGTAACAGGGATGACAGGACACACATTCTTCAGCGTACACTGCACATATTTGTTTACATAATTTTGTAAAGTTTTACCTTTTTAAATTGTATTACTTGACATAGCCTAGTTGTATTAGTGAAGCACATTACATTTCTAAGAGATCTAAAGATTTAAGGGTATTGTAATTAGAGTAATTAGACCCATGCGTCCATCTGTTTGTCTGTGTGAGTATGTCCCCTCACAGAACTTAAAATATACTGATCTGGTTCAATTATTAGGCAAGGAAGATAATCAGATCTTGGTCTTTCTATGATGATCTGAAAACAGATGCTAACATTTGGTTTCACTTTCTTGAACATTACAAGATTGGGGCGAGGGTCTGCAGTCACCTTACTGCTATTGTTTGTAATCGCACAATAAAAGTCATTTTTATTGTTAGAATTGTGATTTCATAATATTTAGATATGAATCCAACTGGAAAAAAACTTGTGAAAAGATATCTTTCAGTTAGTCAAATAGCAAATAGCATATAATGGGGCTCTATAGCCATCTAGTGGCTAAAATTAAAAAAATTTACTTTTAAAACTACATTTTCCAAAATATGGGCAAACATTTTACACAAAACCATGTCAAATTATCCATGTTATCCCCATGAATGAACATTTATAAAGTGAATTTTACATTTAAAAAAACTGTTTAAACTGTTTTGTATAAAAACCTATTTAATTTATTTTATTTTTATTTTTTTTTATACAAATTTTAAATATATCATAAATCCTCCCAAAACTGCACAAATGTGGAGTAAAAACATTAATAAACAGAGTAAAATTACATTTGTTAAAAAAAAAATATTATTCTGTTACAAAATTACATGTTATTGTCTGGGGTCTCTGGAGACCCCGAAGACCACGAAAGTCACTATTTTTTTCACGCTAACATAAAAACAGATATCATTACAATTTTTTTTATTTTATTGTACATCTAGAAAGGGTTGAGAGCCGTACAAAGTTTCATGCCATTTAGACAAAGAGACATTTTTTTTTTTAATTCAGCAAAAGTCATTTGCGGGTCAAAAAGACCCCGAAGACCATCAGAGGGTTAATACTTCAATTGCCAGATGCACCAGCAATACCAACTCTGAATGTATAGGCATTAGCTCAATAAAACACCCAGGATGACCTTTAAAAATGTTAGCAATTTACACAGATAAACTTTAAAAACAGTGTGGCTAAGGTGACACCTAATCTATGTCATCCCTGTTACCCCACATGTCAAAACCTGTTACTATACAAAAGTAACAGGCCTGACAGTAACAGGTTTGACAAATTCAAGCTAATTTGCTAATTGCTAGCTATTAGGGCAAGGCCACAAAAGCACATGTTGTACACTTTGAAAGGATATTACTTGTAGATATTGATTACATTAAGTTAAATAAATAATTGTTTAAATTTATACTTTAAAAATCAGTAACAGTTTTGACATTGCATGATGTCCCCACCTCAGTTATACCTAATAAATCATCAAAATAGAGCATTATAGAAGAGAGAGAGAAACTTACTTGTGTTTTAACTGTTGGAATAATAGGCTTGTTTGAGATGCGCCTTGCCTCGCCTGAAATGTAGTCGAGAGTAGGCGGCTGCAGTGAGAGGAGGAGTGAAAAAAGCGCAGGCAAGCCGGACAGATCTCTCTTCTCGTAGTGGATCTGATACCTGCGAGATCAAAGATGGATATCGCGGGATTCACCGGATTCACGCTCGTGCACAGTGTTGCTAATAAATTGGATGGAATTTAAGTTCTGTTGCTTTTATATGAAAATAAATATAATGAACAAGACACCCAAAGTACTTGTTATTTAATTCCATTCCAAATACATGTTTATCAATATTTTTTTTCTTTAATACAGACATATGTGTTTTTATTTATTTTCTTTTTTTATAAAAATTAAATTGCATAACCCAAAGAGATCGCACTGTCAGATAGTTTGGGAATATTCACACATAAAACCTGATATTAGAGTTTTAAAATCAAACATTTTAAAAGAGAACAATACATCACAGTTGTTTAAACCAATGAGCATTAAGCTGTGTCGTCAGCAAGTCGTTTCCCATCGTGCTTTTGATCAGCGCAGTCGGTGGAGAGCAACTGCGCTCGACTGCAGAATCCGACAAGTCCGCCTTGCGCTCGCGAGAGATTTTTGACATACGTCAGCATGACATCAGAGCCAGGCGGTCCGCACTCGGACACATTTCTAACCGGCATGCATCTCGCGCTGATCACCGCTGATCGATTCTGCGCAGATTTTGCTCATCTCAAACAAGCCTACTGATTGAGAGATGATGTAACTTCCTGGAAGTGATGTCACAGGAATGTACCATTATTTTACAAAGGTTTTTTGGTGAGGGTAACAGGCATGACATGAAATCAGGGGACACCGATAAAATGGTTTATATTTTATTAAAAATAATGTATATTTATGCCAAAACATTGCTTAACAGTGACACTATACTTAGAACAATATGAAAATGTGATTTTTGTATAATTTTGCCTTCAATTTGCAAATTAAAAGTCCTGCAGAAAAAGAACAATCACAGGGAGGGACAGGCCAAAAACCTTACCCTTATCAGCATAAATGCAATTTTAATTATTTAAAATAATATATAAATTACTTTAATTTAATGTAATATTGAGGAAATAATACTACTATTATGTTTTTAAATCACAAATTTATTTGGTGTTATAGTAATTCTACGTCTGATTATTTCTCAGGGACACAAAAGGCACCAATTTCGTGGAATGACCCACCATCAGCTCCTCCTCTGGTTGGTAACTTCCTCTGTTCTCATCAAATGAGTGTTTAAATTCTGCTAGAGTTGCTGTTTAGTGACCCGATGCCACAGTGAAGTGTTGCCTTAAGTGCGTGTGAAACGTGTGAGAAGTGCATATACTGTGAACCACACTGTCTCACACATCTGATCTGAACAGTTTATTGGCTACTTTTGCACACGAGAGACTTACTGTTAGTCTCACTTCTTTCTTTTAGCAGTTTCCCACATGCCGTTAAAATCTAGAAATAAAATAATTACATTATTAGTAATAAAATTTGTTTGCTACTGAAAAGGTTTCCACTATCCATGACTAACTTGTAGGAAATGAATTCTAAAACAGTTTTATTTTGAAATAATTAACATCAGCTCCAGTTTGGTGAAACAGAAAGTATTTGCACACACTTCATGAGCGTCTGTAAAGCAGATATTAAATGTCTTCAGGAAGAGTTTCTACACATGGATTATAATGTTCTGCTTTACTCTCTCCAGCCCTGAGAAAATAGATCAGATCCAGACTCCTTTATTAACACTACAAACACCAAAGGCCAGTCATTTTCCCTTTGGCCGGTGGATTTGGCAGTGGCACGAGCCGCTCTGATGGGGATAATTCTCGGTCAGCTGGTTTTGTGTGCTGTGACACAGACGGAGCTGTTTAAAGCGATTCAGAGATGCTTTAAAGGCTATTTTGAATTTAATTTGCTGTAAGATGCGATGTTGTAACCCTGGCTCATTTGAAAAACTTTCCTTGCGTTGTGTGTCAGCCATCCCTAGCAACACCCCTAAAAACACCAAACACCGGCTGGTGTCGTCTTTAGTGGGTGTGTTGCTGGGGGTGTTGCTAGGGATGGCTGACGTGAAACAGTCGTTCCGAAGCTTTGTGAGATCCCGAAGCGCAGATGTTTCGAAACACTGATCCGAAGCGTGATTCAAAACACCCATGTCACGTGACTATGGCCAAACGAAGCCTCGAAGTGTTTCACTAAGTGTTTCATCAGGTGTGGTCCGCCGAATCAGCGTTTGATTGACACGGTCGGGAACAGACCACACAATCGCACATCTGTATAAAAGTGAAATCAACGCATATTGACCTTTTATGACTTTTTATGAGAGGAGTTTGATTTTGAGATGGCGGATTTTTGCTGATATAGTGACATACAGCGATATAACGATTTGATTAGTTATAGGCTGTTTAGGCTTACATTTAAATTTACACAACACATTGATTGATAGGCTAGAGACAGACAGAGTATAGTGACATTAATAGATACATAGATATAAATATATATAGACAGCTAGATTAATAGATATATTATAGATACATAATATAAATACATAGATTATAGATAGATACATATATAGATACATAATTATATCTAGATACATAGATAGATTATAGATACATATCTAGATTCATATAGATAGGTACATATATAGATAGATTTGGATAGATAGATAAAATGGAGGCTCCCCAGAAGAGATGCCGTACATCTGTGGTTTGGGAGCATTTCCGTTTAGAAACCCCAAATAAAGTGAGATGCATGTATTGTGATCGGCAGCTAGCCTACTGCAACAATACATCATCCATGATGCGCCATTTGAGGAGAATTTGAAATTTGCGTATTTGCCCAGAACTCATGATCCACTAACTTACTGGAAAGAGAGAGCAGTAATCTTTCCTCATTTGTATGTCCTAGCTAAAAAATATCTTTGCATGCCAGCAACAAGTGTCCCTTGTGAGAGGATTTTTTCAAAGGCTGGAGAAATTATCTGTAAAAAAAGAAGTAGGCTAAGTCCTTCCACAGCAGAGAAATGAATATTTTAATAAAAATCTCTAAAAAAGTGAGACATTGTGGCTTGATTTCTTTTATTAATATTCATTTTGCAGGACCAAAATAACATTATGCACAGTGAGGAGCCTATAGGTTACAAGCTTCACATTATTAGAAAAAAACAATAATAAAAAAAATATATTTTTTTAATGGCTCATCAAGGTTGTTTCAGATCAACACCTGCAAGTGACCACTAGGTGTCACCGTTGAGACGGGTGTCGGATTGATTCGAAGCCTCAAAACAATATGGCCCATTTGGTTCAACTGTTTCATTGCTTCACGAAGCCTCGATCTGCCCACCACTAGCGAGAACTCAAGTGCAGAAAACAAATAGGTATTTATTAACAAAACAAATAATACAACACTACAAACAAAAACTCCCCATGGGGGAAAACAGGACAGGCATCAGCAGGAACAGGAAACACAAGGGAACTTAGACAACGAACTAGCACAGGACAGCAAACACAGGGAGACTTAATAGGAAGCAAACAAAAGAGGGTAACGAGAAAGGCAGGAGGGGCAAATGAATCAATAATCAGGTAACAAGATGGGAGGGGCTAGACAACTGACAGGAGAGCACATGGCACAAGGAAAAACACGACAAGCCATGTGCTCACAACAAACCAGACTATACCCAACGCATGACAGACCGGGAATGCCAGAGCTCTGTCACCAACCCAAGATGTAACCCAAACAGAAGTGACAGAACTCTGGCAAGTTCCTCTTTTTTTTTTTAAGGAACAAATTGAGAACAGAATTAACATTGCTTTATTTTTTTAAATGTAAAATTAATAAAACAATTATTTATAGTGAAAGAAACAGCCATGTTTGAACAAATAACTATTATACAAAAAACAAATGAGTGTAAAACAAATGAAATAAACTATATTTTTCTGTAAAAGAACATACAGTGGTACAAAGCAATACGGGTGGGGCATGTGTGGCGATACGAGGGAGCTGAATGGTTAAGGGGCACGCTCTCAAATACAGAGCTATAATGAATCACGACTACGCCACCCCAGCATTAACCCAGCTGGGGAAATACCCATAAAAAAAGGGCACACAAGTTCGTTTCTCCCTCCCACAATCACAAGACACTGAGACGTGAATACGTACAAAAATATATATAATTCTTTATTTAATGATCATAAATCATTTTTAAAAAAGGGTACTAGAGTCAGTCAAACAATGGGGCTGGATGGCAAGGCCACTACTTTGTATATGAGCAACAAAGTTCAATCAGTAAACAGACATGTCGACTCTCGTGACGAAGCTGGGGTGTACCATTAGCTGGGCAGGCTGAGCACTAGGCCTCAAATCAGCCCGCAAGGAGTACACCGTGCCCAAAACTTCCAAAGCACACACACACACTTGTGAAATCCACTACAAGAAAACCTCTACCGCACACTCAGAGGAGAACTTCTGTTCACCATGCACAGGATGGCTAGCCTGCCCGCTTTTGGGTCACCCCTGCTCCGATCAGCCGGACTTCCGTTCGAATATCCGGCAGACCATTCCCTCATCCCATTTACTCACGCACCGAGCAGTAAAGTAGCAGTCACTCACAGCACGCCGGGTTATACGTGCGATCGGTTCCCTTTTCTACACTGGAACTACAGCAGCAATGTAGAGGAACAAAAACCCTCGAGCAAACGCCTCAGAAAACTCAGAGGCAGTCAAAGCATTAATGGGCCTAACACGACGGCCAACTGACTCACAGCCTCGAGTGGGCCTAGTAAAAAACATTACAATTAACCCCTTAAACACTGAGGCCATTTTTGGAGTTTTTTGTCTGAGTGACACACAAAAAAGTAAAGACTCATAACTTCAAAACTATAGAGAGGAGAGTCAAAAGGTAGATATCATTTGTTAGGAAACTTTTTATATTTTTAGAAAATATAAATTTTTATTACTTTTGGACAATCTAATGCTGAGAAAATGCTGATAAAAGACAAAAATATTAATAATATTTTTTAATAATTTAGATATCTTTCTTATTTGAAATGCAATAATTCAGGAAGGAAATACGGTGGCAAAATAATTCTTTTTTTGTGATGTTCCCCTATGTGTGGTCTGCGTCTGGATCGTTATTTTATGATGATAGCATAAAGTAATCCAAAGTTACAGTACTTGGAACAAAGGGAGCCTTTTTGTTAAGTCCTCACACATTTGGAAGGCAATAAAAAAATGAGTTTTCTTAGTGACATACACAAAACTAAATACTCATAACTTCAAAACTATAGCAAGGAGATTCTAAAGGTAGGTATCGTTTGAAAGAACACTTTTCAAATTTTTTGAAAATATACATTACATTACATTTGGACATTCTCCTGCCGAGAAACTGCTGATAAAAGACAAAAAATATATATAATTTTTATAATGATAATGCATATCTTTCTTATTTGACATGGAATAACTCAGGAAGGAAATAAGGTAGAAGGAAAATTCTTTTTTGGGGAAGTCCCTCTACATATGAGCTGCATCTCGATCAAATTTTGTGGTGATTGGATAAAGCAATCAAAAGTTATAGCATTTGGAACCAAGATAGCCTTTTTGTTGAGACCTTGACGCCCCCTCATGGGCATTTTTAAAATTGTTTCACCATGAAGAAAATCTTGTCATAAAAGCAATAGATTAAGTAAATTTTGGGCTCATTTGAATTGTATTAATATGCTGTAAAAAATTAAGTGCAATTTTCAATGATTTTTGAATGTTTCATGAGATGTATGATGTTTTTGACACATTGCAGTACATAGTACAAAAAACTATTTTATAGATTATGAAAAAAAATATTCTATTTATCAACAAATAACTCAGCAGTACTTAGGAGTTTTTCGAATTGGCTACATTCACTGTAAAGTTCAGACTCTAAGCTTTCAAATGACACCAATTTTGTTTGAATCAAGGCAATATTTTGGAAAAATATGATAATTAATATTTTCGCAGCTAGGTGGCGTCTGTGGGGCGTCTACGGGCGGTACACTCCGGTTGAGAGAGACTAGTCAGCACTCGTTCAGAGTTGATCGAAGTGGTTGGATGCATTAAAAAGCTGAGATTCTAAGCTTTAATATGATACATATTTTGTGTTATTCCACGTTTGAAATCGAGCACGGATGGTTCCGGGAAAACTGGAAAACACTTTGCACCCCGGGAGGATGAGAGACTTGTTTTTTAGCCAAGTATGCATCACTTCGTGAGGAATATCTCGTGATCAAAGCAATGGATTATGTTGTGTTTGGGCTCTTTGTAATCGTGAGAATCTGCTGTCAATAAAGATGTGTGATTTTTCACAATCCATGCATGTTTCATTGAGTTATGAGCTGAAACGTCACATCAAAACAACATCGCATCACTGCTATTGCTACTTCATAGATCCGCCTGTGGAATTTTTTGTGTTAGAACGCCATAAGGAATATATTTAGATCTGAGTGATGGATTATGGCGAGTTTGGGCTCTTTTTAATCTTAACAATCTGCTGTAAATAATGATGTGCCATTTGCCACAATTGATGCATGCTTCATTGAGTTATGAGTTAAAACGCGACAAGTGCTACACTATAATAAACGATCTATGCGCGCCGGTGGTGGTTCGTGTGTTATAACTCCCACGAGGAATATCTTTAGATCTGAGTGATGGATTTTGCTGAGTTTGGGCTCTTTTTAATCGTGAGAGTCTGCTGAAAATAATGATGTGCATTGTTCTACGATCTGTGCATGCTTTGTGAAGTTATAAGTGAAAACCAAACGCGAGTGCTTCATGAGTATATACTAGGATAGGCGCGTCTGAGGTATTTTTTGTTTTAGAACGCCATGAGGAAATATCTTTAGATCTGATTGATGGAATATATTAAGTTTGGGCTCTTTGTAATCGTGAGCTCCTGCTGTAAATAACGATGTATAATTTTTCATGATCGGCGAATGTTTCATGAAGATACGAGTAAAAAGGCCAAGTCTAAGCTACCTTGCTAGGCTACGTGAATCAGTGGATTTTTTGTGTTTTAGAACTCCATGAGGAATATCTTTAGTTCTGAGTGATGGATTATGTTGAGTTTGGACTCTTTTTAATTGTAAGCATCTGCTGTAAATAATGATGTGTCATTTTCCACAATTGGAGCATGTTTCATGAAGTTACAAGCGGAAATGTGTCTAAAATGCAGCATCCATATATGGTTTACACATGGGTCTCTTAAGGGGTTATTTTACAAAAACCTTGCTCAAGTTTATTAAAAACCCTGGAACAATTATGCTTGTTGTATTCTACTCATTGAGACCTTTCAAATGACATATGACACAGGACTATCTGAGCTGTATGATGTTTTTGACATATTGCAGTATGTGGTACAAAAAAAGTAGTTTATAAATTATGAAAACATTTTTTTTCTATTTATCAGCAAATAACTCAGCACTACATTGGAGTTTATCAAATTGGCTACATTCATTGTAAATTTCAGACTCTAAGCTTTCAAATGACATCTATTTTAAGTTGATCCAGGTAATATTTTTGAAAAAAAATTATGATTATTAATTTTGCAGCTAGGTGGCGCCTGCGGCGGGTGCACTCGTATTTAGTGGAATAACTCTGCAATCATTAGAAGTTGATCGAAGTAATTAGATGCATTAAAAAGCTGAGATTCTAAGCTAAAATGATACATATTTTGTGTTGTTCCATTCAGTGGTTGCTTAGTAATTTGATTATGAATATTTTTCATGGGGTGGCGTCCCGCCGGCGGGACGCTTAGGGTTTAAGGGGTTAATAATATAATGATCTAATAGCCCAATGTTTTCTATAACAAGCTCACACACCGGAACACCCCAGGACAAAACCAAATCTAAAGTGTGGCCTTGTAAGTGAGTAGATCCCACTACAGACTGAGTAAGGTTAAAATAAACACAGTTACAAAATCTTGTACTAGGGGCCTATCCGGGCAGCAGATATGAATATTAAAATCACCTAATATAACAAGGCTGTCAGAAGCAAGTGGTCATAGGAGATAAATTCAAAATTAAAAGACAAATTAAATCAAGTGAGTTTCTATGGACTATTTTATGCAAACATCCAGCTAATCATGGCTTACTCATGTAGTTCAAAGTGACGTTCTAGACATTCTACTGACTCTACTAATACTCTACTAATACTCTACTAACACTCTACTAATACTCTACTAACACTCTAATGAGAGATAGTAAGACATGTAGGTGCAACATTACTTATACTCAACAGAATGTGTAAAAGGGACCATTAAAATAAAGTGAAACCATGTTTTGTAATCTTTTAAACTAAAGTTATGGCTATCTCTTGACCCCCTCACACAATCACTTGTCAATGCAGGCGTATGTTGTTGTTCCATCCCTTTAGCTTGGTTTTATACTGGGAATCAACAGCCTGGGCCAGTGCTGCCACCTTGTGGAACAACCGATTACTGCAAAACAATGCAATTCAAAGCACAGGTGCGACCTGCATGGCAAGGTTAAATCAGGTGGTGCGTGTACTATTCTGGTGATGAACTGTATCACATCCACTGTACGAGGAGCCTAACATACACATAAAAAACTAAATATACTTGATTAACAGAGAAATAATCTGGATGCGTCTCTCTCGTCTCTGTATTCTTAATACCATAACAATCATAATAATCACCATAGCAAAAACAAAATTCTGAACGGCTGTTTGAAAACATGCAAATACTGTTTGACATTCTTCTTCTTAACAAGTCGGTGTCAGAAACAGAAAGTTGTATAGTGCTTTATTTCTGCTTTTCCAGGAGCGCCACCTACAGTGAGAGAGTGAATTTGCATCTACTGCTATTTTATGCATTGGTCTGAACAGACAAATTGCATGTGAAAATCGGACTGAACTTTCGTGTTGGTGTGAACATGAGTTAGTAGATAATGTCCTCTCGCTCATCATGGCTGTTGGGAAACTAACTTACACAGAAGAGACTTTTGTTTCTCAGCACATAAAGATGAACTACTCACTGTGATCTCAGACTGTGGTGATGTGGTTTCTGCACTGTATGGATCTTCATGTGTCGCTTCAGGTGAGTTTTATAATAGAAACTGGTTCCACACTGATCACACGTGTGCGGCTTCTCTCCAGTGTGAACTCTCATGTGTTTTCAGATTTGATGAGTGACTGAATCTCTCGTCGCAGTGTGAACACTTGTAAGGTTTTTCTCCAGTGTGAATTCTCTGGTGCAGTTTTAAACTGTTCGCTGAAGTAAAAGTCTTCTCACACTCAAAGCACATGTCAGCTCTTACACTATGGGATTAATATCCTGCCATGATTCAAAACTGAAAATAAAGTTCTGAAAGGTTGAAACTAAGTGTTTGAAAACTCAAAATCGTAAAAAAAAAAAGTTAAGCAAGATCGAAAAATAAGATTTGCAAGTTTGCAAAATGTTAAAAATAAATAAAAATATCTCTGCAAACATTATGTTGTTTTTGAGATTTCCTTCTTCAGAACTGCAAAACAATTTTTACGATGTTGCGCAAACAATTTTTCAGAGTTTCAAATTTGTCAGTGTTCTCCCACTGTATTAGTTTGTTTTCCAGGTTTGAAACCTTGTAAATGGTGATCTGAAAACTGGTGTGCGAATGTGTGAAAAAAAAGTGATTTGAAACTCTGAAAACTGAGGCTCGAAAGGGCGAAACTTATTACATTACATTACATTTGCACTCCTATTGCAGACTATTTTTTCAGAGCTGAGTTTACAACACCCACTTTGCGGAGACGCCCACACAGTTGCGAGCTTGCGACTCACGTGATTTGTGGCAACGTGCACTGCACGTGCTGAAAGTCCAATATTCTGTGGAAAGTTTTTATTGCGCTCTTGAAGAACGTCACGTCTGCCTCCTGTCATCAGTGAGTTGGTTAGTTAGCCGTAAAAGGGTAGCTTGTATTTTTGCTATCTTATTATAACTGTTAAAGCATATATCAAGAACATATTTTATAACATTATCGTATAAATTTCTCTTTTTTTTTGTCCGTTTCGCTGTTTTGCCGAACATTTTCAGACAACCACCACGTGTTGTGAGGGTGAGCTCGACCAGCAGCCAACTAACGTTAGCTAGCTGCTAGCAAGCTTCACACAGCAACAGTTCAAAATGTTTATTTGCAAGTTTAGCACATGTGGTAAGGAATTTAATAAAGTTTGTGAGTTTACTCAGCACATTAAGTTGCATAGTAATAGTGCTAATTACAGATATCAGTGTGGTGTGCCTGAATGCTCCAGACAGTATGTTAAAATTCCTGTACTTAAAGCTCACATGTACAGAGACCACAAACCAGATGTGCCTTTGAGGAACAGTCAGCGACCATGTACTCCTATACAATGTGACTTTTGTGCAGTAAGGTGTGAAACATCATCTTTACTAGTTTGTCACTTGAGGTCGCATTTGCGTGAAGGGTTACACATTGAATGCCCATTTAGAGGATGTGACAGAAGGTTCTCTGTTTTGTCGAGTTTTGCATCCCATCTTTCTAAGAAGCACCGCAATGACAGTGTTGAACATGTAGAAAACCCCTCTAATGTAGAAAGACCTGTTGCCAGTGAATCAGTGAGTGAGTGTGAACCATCTAACGTTAATTATTCTGATGATGAGCAAGAAGTGCCTGTTGCAGTTGATGAATCCCTTTTTCTTCAGAATATCACACTTTTCTATCTAAAACTTCAGGCTAAACTACTATTGCCGGCTACTACAATACAAACTATTATTGAGGGATATCAAGATGTCCATCATGTCAGTCTGACAAATCTGCTTAATACCTTGAGTGAGAAACTAACTGTCCTTGGAATCCCAGAGGCCACAATTAGTAACATTATGGATGAAATGAGAAAAGACGATCTCCTCACAGCCTGTAACAGTGGGCCTTTGAGCACAGATCAGAAAAGAAAGACGGCTTTTAAAAAACATTTTAATTATGTTGAGCCGGTGCCTCAGTTATTAGGTATCAATGAGAAAGGCAAGGAATTGTTTGCCCAGTATGTGCCTATTAAAGAAACATTGGCTGCACTTTTTAAAAGCAAGTCCATGCAGGAACAGTATGCAGCAACACGTTCCCAACCATCATCAGAGGGTATTTTCCAGGATGTAAATGATGGGAAGGGAGCTCAGTGCAACCCTTTATTTAAAGCAGAGCCATCTTCTCTTGGTCTTATACTTTATCAGGATGCATTTGAAGTGGTTAATCCACTTGGTTCTTCTAAAAAGAAACACAAGATTCTAGCAGTTTATCTCACTTTAACAGATATTTTGCCTCATAACAGATCATCCATAGATCAAATGCAGCTTGTTCTCTTGTGTAAGGAGCAGGACTTCAAATATTTTGGGATGGACAAGGTATTTGAGCCCCTCATTAAAGACCTGAAAGCTCTTGAGGAAACTGGCATCGAGATAAATAATGGACAAATTGTCAGAGGTCGACTGTGTGCTATTTCGGGTGACAATTTAGGGTCTCACTGTATAGGCGGATTTGTTGAGAACTTTAGTGTTAGCCATTACTTCTGCAGGTATTGTGATATAAAAAGATCAATTTTTGAGAGCTCTCCATTATTATGTGGCAACAAGCGTACAGAACAGTCTTTTCTGAATCATCTACAAGAATTAGAAAACACTGGTACCAATTCTGAATGTGGTATCAAATCAAACTCTCCTTTTAACCAACTGTCCTTCTTTCATGTCTGCCAGCCTGGATTACCCCCATGTCTTGGCCATGACCTGTTTGAAGGCATTGTTTCCTGTGACCTTAGTTTGTTGATTGGTTATCTAGTTGAGGAGAAACATTTTAACTATACACAACTCAACAGGTGCAAAGATCAGTTCAACTATCAGGGAAATGATGCCCAGGACAAACCAGCCGATGTTTCACCAGGTAGCAGAAGACTTAGTGGACATGCAGTCCAGAACTGGTGCTTTCTGCGTTTGCTCCCTCTCCTGATAGGAGATAGGATTAGGAATCCATGTGAGAATGCTGCCTGGCAACTTGTGCTGCAGCTCAGAGAAATTGTAGAGCTCATTTGTGCACCAGCAATTACTACAGATCAGGTTGCTTATCTTAAAATACTCATTGAGGAGTATATCTACTTTCGAAGGCAGCTCTTTCCCAATGAGCCCCTGAAGCCCAAACACCACTATTTACTTCATTATCCAGAGCTCATTACCCACTTTGGTCCCCTTATTCGCCTTTGGACTCTCAGGTTTGAGAGTAAGCACACATTCTTCAAAAGATGTGCTAGGAAGTTACATAATTTCAAGAACATCTGCAAGACTGCTCTTCCAGGCATACTTGAGTACAGGTGAAATGTTTCAGCCGAGTGTGTTACTGGATAAAGAGATGACATTCTATGTAAATGACTACAGCGACAAAATCCGAGAGGCTGTTGTTGGTTTGCATTTTGAATCCAAAGATACAGTAGCATCTTACACAGTGACGGTGAAGGGCACATCATACAAAAAGGGCATGTTTATTTTGCTGGGGAAAACTGAAGAAGATTTGGAGGTTGGCAAGATAGAGCTAGTCATTGTGCACCGTGGCTCTGTGTCGTTTGTCACAGAAAAATATTGTTTTGTTAAGTTGAGGGACATTGGGGTCTATAGTGTTTTGGGGACACCTCAAGAGCAGTTTATTTGCATGAGGCATGATGATCTACTGGATTATTATCCTTTGCCAGCCTACACAATGTGTGACATTACAATGATCTGTCTCCATCACTCCTTTGCAGAGACATGGCTGCAGCACAGGAGGAGCTCAGGAGGGCTGTCTTGGCAGTACTTCCGGACCTCCCCGCAGACACACTAACTACCTTGATGGCAGGCCTGGAGGAACTTGGTGTGGAGAACAAGGAGGACATGAGCCTTCTAAGTGAAGAAAATCTTCTGCCCTTTCTCCGTGTGGTCCAGTCTAGAAAGCTTCTCTGTGCCTTTTCATCTCAAGGTAACCGTAGGTTGGGTGGTTCGGGTTCCGGGATGGGGGTGGGGGTGGTCGTCTGCATGGAGTGACACAAGGCACTTTTATCCTTCATCCTATTTAATGATTTAACTGTTTTTAATTCTAAGTATATTAGGGCTACACATTGAAATGTTCACAATTGAACTTGTAAACCTAGGGTGCGTTTGTAAATTCACTCCGAGCACGCTCTGCTACACTCTAGACGGTTCGGAAACTGCACTCAGAGTTAATTTATGAACGCACCCCTAATCTCTTAACTATGCGATCTCTAGACTACTTTTATGGTGCCACTCCCATCATTGCTCCACCATCATAGCCTCTCTGCCATAGCCACCCCATCACACCCGGTAAAAATGTATTGATTATGTAGCCTTACTAGCCTATTTCATGAACTATGCCCTGAGTGTGCTTTTGTTATGTAGCTTAATGTGTTCTAATATGATTGTGATGACGGTGTTTTTTATTTTTTTAATACGGTATGATTGTGGCGTGATGTATTAACTGATGTGTTTGGCAGATTGTGAAATCCACTTTCGTTTTGTGCCCTAAAAGTTGCAACATCGATGGCCAAATGGAATTCCCACCCTGGTCACCAATAAAAAATTTTTTGAAACGTGACATGATGTGACCTTGGCTGTCAGGTGGCTTTCTACAGTTGTTTTTTGGGGCTACCACGACAAAAAGTTTGAAATAAATGAAAAATGAATGGTTTTATTGTATAGAAAATATGATTGGTGTTTAAATACACCATAATATATCTGAATCATAGGGGTCTAATGGTAAATATTTTTCAGGTTCCTTCTCAGCCCTGTCTCCTCTTGGCTCTCCACAACTCTCCTCAACCCTGTCCCCCGCAGGAAGTCCACAACTCTCCTCACCTGAGACACCTCGAACGTCCAACCCAATGCCCTCACCACGCACACCATGGCCTGTACATTTTAAGGTGGGGCGGGTCTTGGCGATTCCTAAAATATATTTCTATTTTACTCGATAGGGATGCACCGATGGCAAAATTCTGGGCCGATGCCGATGTTCAAAATAGCAATGTGGCCGTTGGCCGATGGCAATGGCCGATGTTTGTTTTTTATCATATTTTGTTATACTTAAAAAAAACAAAAAAACAAAAAAAAAACACAATAATAAATGGAATAGAATGGGCTGGGTAGGCTACGCTTTGTACATTATTGGTTAACCCCATGTTAACCTCAGCCTCGTTTTCGTTTTCTAAGTGACGCAGCAAGAAGTCTGTCTATGATCAGGAATTTCTAGGTGCGTTCGTGTAGGATGCCGGGGCCGTAAGGAACATGATCAACTCTCCTCCTCTTTTGTGGACAGTTAATGCTTCACTTAGGCACATTTCCCCCATATCACGAAATATTAAATATTACATTTATTGCAGATGGACTGCAACTCAACCTGCTTACACAGCGAGGTGTAATGTTGGTGACGTATACCTAGCCTACATCAGAGAGAGAGAGAGATTAAAATACTGAGCGACAGGGTTCTGTAAAATCATCTATTGCAGGCTATATTTTGGATCACAAACATAATGCAGAACTTAGCCTAAGGTACCCCATTTCCCTGTGAGTTAATTTCTTGATTTGTACTATTGTTGGGAGTGAGGAGGATTAGATAAAAATTCATAAAGCCTACTATTCTAATCGCGTTCAGGCATCTCAATTCTCTTTGAAATATCCTGGAAAAAAACATCTTTGGAGCCACTTAACTCGCTACGTACGATCGTTTTTGACAGGCCACTTAGTGAAACTCTCAACAACTGGCTACAAACAGACCTCTTAGATTACATTTAGATCTTAGAATTAGATCACTACTTCGTTTGAGTCTGATGCTGAATTTTACTATAAATGCACCCTTAAAAGCTTATATCCTTGTATCCTTCTCTCTTTTTTCGCCATTTTCTGTTTGCATCCTTGAAGGTTAACTGGGAGAAGATGACGCCAGAGATCCAGTCAGCCATTGCAAAATCTACTAGACCGAATCCTGCTGCCAGAAGAGCGATGGTCAGAGAGGTTGTAGATCAAATGAGGGTGCACAATGCAAATCCAAATAGAGGGATCTGTTTGAAAGTTGTAAACGATATAATACAGAAGTACCCCACATGTTTTGGGGATGTGGATGATGATGAAAATACAGCTGGGGCATCGCTCATCCAGCAAATAAAAACCAGAATCGAGCACGTCAACCGAAACAACACATTGGCACGGTTAAGGAAGAATAAGCACAGCAATCGCCAGGCGAGGACAAATGGAAGAGGTCCTGTTGATCAGTATGGATGTCTCCGATGGGCACCTCAAGAACTCCCCTCAGGGGAGACTGATGAAACCTTACAAGAGATGAAGACTCAGATGCAGCAGCTATATGCCCAGGTAGGAATAGTGGAAATTATATTTAGGCATACTTGGGCACAAACCTATATTTTATTTTTGAGTATTGATGCATCCAAATTTTGACTCCCCCCTCCCCTAGGAAGGAATGTCAGGTGTGGAGAGAGGAGCGCTTCAGAGATGGCTTCAGAGAACCTACATTCTCCAGCGTTGTGACCTTAATGCTGACCCTCCACACAGCATCTCAAAAATGAAGGATGACTGGCCCTTTCTCTTCTCCTTGAAGGGCCTGTTCTTGCATTTCAGTGAGCTGACCGGAATTCCTATCCAGGAGAAGCTGCCAGCTGCCATAGACAACAGGAGTCAGAACATCATAGAGTACTTCCAACAGCAGAAGACACCAGGAGTGGGGAAGGTTCTGGAAGCCTACAATGAAGAGAGTGGCAACAAAGCTATCTGCACCATCATGTGCCTGCTTGCTCACTTCAAAGAGGGGGATGGTATCTTCCTTACGGCTGATGTGAGTATAACTTGCAGTGCATATACATAAATTAACCATTCCCTCACCCCCTCCCTCCAATCTCTGTCCTGCTATTTTGTAATTGTTAATTACCAGAAATCAGTCACCAGCCCCATCCTTTGAATTGAACACACTTTGCAAAAGTTATTCTAATATGCCATAGACTCTGAACAGCCTGAGTATCAGACCAAAGCTAGCGCTTCAGTCTGACACCTGTCTCATTCAAAGTGTTTACAAAGGGGGAGGGCTTTAGATACCTTTTCAAAAGAAAACTTGTCCCATTTCCAAAACGTCACCCCTTCTAAAAAAGCTATCCATGCAGAATACTGGTCTGGTTTCACAGTTATTCGAGTAAACAGTCTGTTTTTTTACTAAAACTGCCTCAATCTATATTCTCCGTTCTTCGAGGCAGTCAGCGCACAGGCAGACATTGCTTGAAAATGGGCCCCCAGCTAATTGGTTCATCACGTTTATTCCCATCCACCCCCAGCGCTCATTGGGCTAACATTCTTCCGATCTGGCTGTACTCGTTGCTCTGAATGGGGAATGTAGACCCGAGACGGAGCCTACTCAGCAAAGTGGGCGGAGTCCATGGTCTGATCCAGGCTATACTCTGATGGGTTAGCCATTGCTTCCTGCCATGTAGTTCATAAAATAATTTTAATTTACTGTTTTATTGACATGGCATCCATATTTAAAAAAAAGAATTGCCATGTTCAAATGTTTCTACATTTGCACCATAATTTAAAGCTGATTTCCCCCTTGGTGTTGAGCAGAACTTTACAGATTTTGGGGCAAGTTTTCTTTGTCGTTGTTTACTCAACTTACCCATGGTTAACTTATGGTTTTTATTCTCCAGCCCTCTGCCACGACTGCCGATATTGAGAGAGCTGTCACCCTGCAGCTTTTAGTTATCATATTGTTAATGGGTTTCAGGAGAGATATTGCTTGGCGCAGACACTTGGATTATGTCCATGGAAGGAGCATGTGTGATGGGGCCCCACAGCAACCTCCTGCATGGATTGGCAGCAGTCTTCGCTGCCTACTATGTATTCAACTTGCAATATCCGGCAGAAGCCGCAAGCACACTTGAATTCATTCAGAGGTGAGTTTAAACATGGCACTGTCATGAAAACGATCATAGCAATTATGGAGGTATATTTGATTTAAATCAACTGAACACCTGTGACAGTGCAATTTGTAGTTGTTTTGCAGTAAATTTGAAGTCAAAGAGAGAAATGTTTTAAGAGTTGCAAACTTGTAGAATTTTTTTTTCTCTCTCCCACAAACACAACACAACAGTTACACCTTCTTAAATTCTTCATTGCAGGTTCACAAATCCTATTCTACAAATCACAAATTTAGAAACTCGTACGCTCACATTTTTGATACAATTGCTGCAGTGAATATGGTGCCAAACGCATTTACACACCCGTATCAAGAAATGTGAAGTCGTGGAGAAATTTTGCACATCCGCAAATCAGTATGTAAATCCATCCAATGAGAGTTGCACACTTGAAAAATATTTCTTGTATATGTCTTGTATGTTTCTAGCACAAACACAAGTACATACTGTAACTACAGCTGCTTGAATCTGCTGCAACGAATCTCAAACACTGTTTTTCCCTTTTAAGTGACAAGTTTCACGTGCTCTCCATTTTGCACTGTGATATTTGGTTCAAAAGTGAGTTGTGCATCTGTAGAGGCAGTGGGCATTAATATTCATGAGTTTCCCCGAGCATGCGCGTGTCTAACTGCTCATTTTAGTTCACGCGATCGGTTCTCAGCAGGTTTAATGGATTATTTAAAAAAAAGGTAAATATAGTTTTAGCGCAAACTTAAAATACAATTGTGCTTAATTTTATTTCAAAAAGTATTTGATCTTTATGAAATGATGCACAATTGTACTATATTTACCTTTTTTTGAAATAATCTGAAAGAGGACATTTATCTAAATTACAACATTTAATTGTAATATTTACAATATTATGTCCTGTGAAATTACAGGAAATCCCTAAAATTACAGGAAATTCCTGGCTACTAAGTTGCCGTAAATATAAAATTTTGCTGTAATATTTACAGTATTCTATCCTGTAAAATTACAGGAAATTCTATTAAGTACAATACCTTGTTGTAGTTATTTTACAATAACAGTCCTGTATGCTGTTTACAGTAAATTTACGGCAACTATTAGCCAGGAATTTCCTGTAAAATTACAAGAAATTTCTAACAGTGCACTTGCCATTGCATTTTCATTAAATGTCCCGCAATGAATGTAGCAAAATTCAATGTGCAAATTGAAAATGCATTCCGAGCCGAACACGCCCCCTCCACTTAATGGAAATGCAATCGCAAGTGTCTTAACTGTGATTTAATTAATTAATAATTATTTTTTTTATACATTATAGACAAATCCCATGTTTCTGTAGTGAGAACTATATGGGATGAATATAGTATCAAAATGATCAACACGTGCAAGCACTATCATCCATGAACTTGATAAAGGTTGCAGAAATGTTTTACTATCTACAACCAAATGCCTGTGTGTTCTTAACATTTTTTGTCTACAATAATAAATGTACAAAAAAGACAAACATCTATAAACATCAACATGATCACAAAAAAAAGTTTTTTTTTTTTTTTTTTAAGCTGGTTTGTTTAGAGTTCATAGCAAGTTTATAATTCAACTGTTAAAATAAGGTTCCACAAATTAGTGAATTTGAGCTTAAAGGTGCATTGCGCAAGTCTCTGAGTTTTTGCAGAACTATGCCCCCTCTGGCGGCAAGCGAAACTGCAGCCAGAAGTGTGCACGCTCACGGACAAAAGTTTTCTTTTTTTTATCTTACGTGGAGTTTGCGTTGGTGTTTGAAATGAACTACTAGCCGGTCTCTTAGAATCCATCTTCTACGGAGAATGGCGGCGAATACACAAACCTGCCAGACAGCCAGGTGAGCGTGCCGTGAACGCGCATGACGTCACGCCCAGTCTCAAATTCCGACCCGAATCCCTCTTATTTCCCACTGCGCAATGTGACGTCGTAGTGACGTCATTTTCATGTAATTTTTGGACGTCCAAATTTGGTCCATTGAAGGGGTTGTTTTGTAACGCCAGGCGACGTCTTTTTTCGACGTCTTCCGCACGTCATTTTTCGACGTCTTTCGCACGTCATTTTTCGACGTCTTCCGCACGTCATTTTTCGACGTCCATCCACAAAAGTTTGTTTACAATAAATCGCGCTCAGTGCTCTCAAACAAAACATCGGCTTCTCTCACACACACACACACACACACACACACACACACACACACACACACACACACACACACACACACACACACACACACACACACACACACACACACCTTGCTTTACCTGGGACTCGAACTCGTGATCATCTGCTCCACGTGCCAACGCCCTACTGTTTGAGCTACAGAGAGAGTGATATAATTTATGATTATCGCGTTTAGGCTAAAAATAGGTTCGGCGCTTGGATCACGAGCATCTTGCAGTACATTTAAAATATTTAAAATATAATATTTTAAATATTTTAAAAATATATTACATTTTAAATATAGCGATTTGGAAACGTGGATGGAGCAGTGAATAGGTTCATTACACAGCAAAATGACACGACAAACTCGCGTTTTGGAAAAGAGCTCTTCATTTGTAAATTAAAAAAAATTATAATAATCATGTACATTTCCTGCACCTGTCATAGACGTCCAAAAAATTACCCAGTTCAGGTCCAATGTTGAACGTAAATATGACGTCCAAGTTGGGTCATGGTTGGACGTCCAAATAGTGGACCTAGTTTGGACGTCGAAAAAAATCACCCAGTTCAAAGGTCCAATGTTGAACGTCAATATGACGTCCAAGTTGGGTCATGGTTGGACGTCCAAATAGTGGACCTAGTTTGGACGTCGAAAAAAATTACCCAGTTCAAAGGTCCAATGTTGAACGTCAATATGACGTCCAAGTTGGGTCATGGTTGGACGTCCAAATAGTGGACCTAGTTTGGACGTCGAAAAAAATTACCCAGTTCAAAGGTCCAATGTTGAACGTCTATATGACGTCCAAGTTGGGTCATGGTTGGACGTCCAAATAGTGGACCTAGTTTGGACGTCGAAAAAAATTACCCAGTTCAAAGGTCCAATGTTGAACGTCTATATGACGTCCAAGTTGGGTCATGGTTGGACGTCCAAATAGTGGACCTAGTTTGGACGTCGAAAAAAATTACCCAGTTCAAAGGTCCAATGTTGAACGTCTATATGACGTCCAAGTTGGGTCATGGTTGGACGTCCAAATAGTGGACCTAGTTTGGACGTCGAATAGATGTCCAGAATTGGTCATGGACCGACGGACCCAATATAGACATGATCTGCACGTCTATCCGACGTCCAATGTTTAGTGGGTTATTTTACTGTACAGGATTATAGAGACAATCGCAGTGATCAGAGAAGGGCTCATTCAGCCCATCAGGCAATTGTTTAAGCATGTATGGGTTAGAAAACGGGTATTTTTAACATGAAAAAGTTGCTTAATGCACCTTTAATGTGGGTATATTATCAGTAAAAAGTAATCATAAAAAAAAAACCCATTGTAATCATTAAAAAAAATCAGCCATATATATCAATGCGATTCATAACCCACTAATGTTGTGCACTAGAGGGAGCCACAGGACTGCAAATTCTTCCAGATCTGAGTGTAAAGGTGCTGTGTGTAACTTTTTCACTCTACTAAAGCATACAAATAGCATAATATGTTTATAAAGCTTGGAAGAGCCAGGACATTTTTTAATGTAACTCTGATTGTATTCGTCTGAAAGAAGAATGTCATACACACCTAGGATGACTTGAGGGTGAGTAAATCATGGGCTAATTTTCATTTTTGGGTGAACTAACCCTTTATATGCTTAAAACAGTGGAGATGATCGTGGACTTCAGGAGAAACGCCTCAGCATCATTCCCACTCACCATCATGAACAGCATGAGTCTTTCAGCACCATCTCTCAGGACCTGAAGGAGGAGTTCCACACAGACTCTATTGCAAAAAGCAATGTACTTCCTTCGCCGGCTGATGAAGTTCAACCTGTCACAGGAGCTGAAATATTAGATATAATGGCAGTTTAATTGAGTCTAATGGGCTTCTGTCTGTTTTAATGTGAATTATTGTCATTTAGAGTTTGATCAGTTTTGGCTCATTTGAACATTCCATCAATGACAGTCTGTGGGACTTTTCAGAGTTTTTGATCGTCATTTTTGGAAAAACGTAAAGTCTGATCAGTTATAAAAGATAAAGCAGCTCGAGTCAGAACAGTCTGAAGGTCTGAGCCAAGTTTGGTGGATGTCAGGAGGAGTTACAATTATTATGCATTTGGCAGATGCTTTTATTCAAAGCGACTTACATTGCATTTCAAGGCACACATTTACATTCTTATCAGTTCTTGCTTTCCCTGGGAATCGAACCCATGACCTTGGTGTTGCAAGTGCCAAAGCTTTACTGTTTGAGCTACAGGAAAGCTTATAATAATAATAATAATAATCATAAAAATTGTTATTTATAAAGCCAACCTAGTTAGTTAGTAAGTCAAACAGAACAGACGGTAAGAGTAAACTGTTTAAACCGATACACAGACTATAAGAGGCGATGAAATGAAGATGATCAGATGCTGCTGAAGATCAGACACACACTTACAGTTTTTCATAAATCTCAACAGATCTAATGGATTTATTGTTATTTTTAACTCTTGATAGAACACAAATGTCTGAATAACACATTTAATGTTTGTAGTTTATGCCGTTAAACACTAAATGCTTGAGTTACAATAGTGCTGTTTAAGAGCTGTGGACTGATCCGCCATCATTACTGTCGTTTCTACAGTTGAAGCGTTGTGTCATAGAGTGGAAGAAGTTAGAAACCTGTGTGAATCACATTTATTCTTAAATAAAGTAATAAATTGGTGTGTAAGAAAACCCTTCACTTGCTAATGTAAAGTCAGTCCTCAGACTTCAGAGCTTTTCTGGCATCTAGAGGTCAAACTGAGCAACTGACTCAAACCTCAATGACAGTCGACGTTAATAAAAACGGCAGAGGTCACAGAGCAAACAGCATTGAGTCTTGTGTTTCCAAGGGGCTCATTATATTTTTCACATGTTTATTTTAACGTGCAAACAGCAGCACACAGAACAGATCAACAACAGAATCTGGATTCACATCAAATTTACACAGTGACAACAGAGAAAAACACAATAAAATAATATAAATAAAAAACATAAAATAGGCCTACACTAATTATTTATTTTTTACTTAAATAATTAACTAATTAAGATGACAAAAAGAAAACACTGAATCCGTTTGAAGCTTTGAAAAATGGCAATTTTTTTCCGTCAGAATAAGTTTTTCGTCAAATAAAAATAGCAGGCCTACCTCAATCCACACCTTGTCTAGTTTTATTTTAAAAAGTAACATGTCTACATGATGTGGGGTTAGTCTGGAGCGCAGCCTGTTGACAGAAAACACCCTCTCCGACGGCACAGATATTGCTTCACAAGTGATATTGTACTTGCGAGTTGCGACTGTTGGACTTGTAATGCACTTGTACTACTTCTGTATTTTAATACCACGTAGAATATTTTGAAGAATGGGCTAATTGTGGGATCCTGACACTCAGTATGCACTAAAAACTTATAAAAACTTGTTTCTAGGCTTTTGTAGCTTGTTTTCTGTACACCTTGTCACATAGCAGCTTTTAGACATTGTTTTTTGTTATAAGTCAAAAGCTTCAGGCAATACAAAGCCAATGGAGACGGTTGGCCTAAATGCCTAAATACACTCTGTTTCTATTTCAATTCTTTTTGTGAACAGTGTGTTTGAAAACTCTATCAATAGATAGCCTAGTAGGGAGTTAATAATTTTACTGGGAAAATGCACAAGAAAATGGGCTCTTTGTAAAAATAAATAAATAAATTTGTTTATTTTGGTCCATAGGGTTAGAAAAAACAAAAACAAAATAAAAGCTCAAAACAAACTGTAGGCATATATATATATATATATATATAATCATAATCTATGTGATCAAAACAACTCGCAGTGACCCAAAAGGAGTAGACAGAAGCTTTGCTTATTACACATACTGTACATTTCAGCCTCAATTCAGTGTTTTTTTCCACAATTAATCATATTAAACAACAGAATACGGCCATTCAACTTAACATTTCAATGTCTGTTTCAGTGGTTATTTGGGCTTCCAAATGACAAAAGCACAGACGTTGTACAAAATAAAATAAGCTAAAACAACAAAAAAATCAGCAATTTTTTTAATTGTTTTGGAAACAATCCTGGAAACCTGGATATCTATAACTCTTAATCATCTTCTGCTGAGTGTGAGAACTCAGTTAGTTTAACCACACATGTTATTAGAGCAACACATGTGGTTAAAGAAGAAAGAAAGAAGAGGAACTGACATCTTAACCCACACAGAACTGATCATCTCTGAACCCAGTTTGGACTGAACCTGGTCAAACAAAAATAACTTATTTAATGGATATATTTGTCTGGTTCCTTTTATTGGTGAATAAGACAAAACAAGAGAAAATTAACTTCCATATATTGCAGATCCTTTATGTATTCCTTAGCATGTTTTTAATGCAAATTAATTCAAACTGGGTTCAGAGATGATCAGTTCTGTGTGGGTTAAGATGTCAGTTCCTCTTCTTTCTTTCTTCTTTAACCACATGTGTTTCTCTAATAACATGTGTGGTTAAACTAACAGAGTTCTCACACTCAGCAGAAACATGTTCCCAAACCTCAACAGTGAGTTCATCGCTCTGAAAATACTACTGAAAATAAGTAGACACACTAGTTCCACATTACTAAATTAAAACTAGACCAAAGGTTATTAAAACAGTTCTGGAAGCGCTAGAACTCAAAGCCAGAACACAAAGAGGACAAAAGACAACAATTCATTACAATTTGTTTGTTAACATGTAAAATACATTGAAAGTATTAACAATGAATGAAACAATTAGGATTGAGTTATATTAGATTGATATTCATAAAGTTGACTGCAGTTCTCCTGAGCTCCAGCTTTTGCTCCTCTGATGGAAGCATAAGTCACTTTATCATCACAGCAAACCTGAATGAACATCACAGTTGTTTCAACCCACGATTATTACAGCATGTTGTTTGAGCTCAATTCATGAAGAACTGCATATAATCACACAATTCATGAAGAACTGCATATAATCACACAAATCAAGAAGAACGGCATATAAGAGGAAAATACAAACTATCATGTTGAGAGAAGATGACTTCAGTATAAGTCCCATCATCTGTCTTCTCCTAAACATCAATGGAAATATGGAAAAATCAAGCTATTAAATGCCATCCATCAATGATATTTTCCTCAGGTTCTGCAAATGTTCAGGTAATATATGTGTAAAACGTGTGTCCTGGCAATTTCACATTAATGTTTTGTGAAAATCACTTATAAAGACACATAAAGTTATGATGACAGATCCTATTGTAACATGACAGGATGATTGACTTGACTTGACCCACACAACAGGAACAACACATGATGAAATCCACAACTAGAACAATGGGCAATAAAATATGTTGAGAGAAGCTGGACAACATCGAGGAAGTGTTCGCTCACCTTGTTCTTTTTACTTCGTTTTTTACTGTGCGCAGCGACTTCAGTATAAGTCTCATCATCTGTCTGCTCCTAAACATCAATGGAAATATGGAAAAATCAAGCTGTTAAATGCCATCCATCAGGTTCTGCAAATGTTCAGGTAATATATATGTAAAACATGTCCTGGCAATTTCACATAAATGTTTTGTGAAAATCTATTATACAAACATGATGTTTGAATGGGCAGTTAGTAACAATAGCACAACACACTCAGGGTACGTTCACACGAAAACAATATGCTTAAAACGGAGACGTTTTTCCTGTGAGTTTTCCGTGTACAGACGACACCGTTGTCAAAACGATCCCCATTCACACGGATCCGCGAAAACAACTAAAAACGCTGTATTCTGCTGCCAGGCCACTAGATGGCGATGAAACACTATAGACTGAACACGTAATACGCATGTGCATGACCTCATAGTCTTCACAGATTCACGTTTTTGTTATTTTACACGGAGACCGTTTTCAAAATCTTGCACTTTGAAACCCATTTTCAAAACTTTACGTTTTCAGGCCCCAAAACACCATTGTCGTGTAAATGAAAGGCCAAAATGCATAAAAAGTTTTACGTTTTTGTCGTGTGAACAGCCTCTCAGACAAAGAACAGGTGAACACACACTCAGACTGACGAGGACCATAGACAGTATAAGAAATGGACAGAGTCATCTCATTGGAACTCAATTGAGGCAAGTGAAGCCCATTTTCAGCGTTTGTTTAGGACTTCCGTTCCTGACTCAAACTGAGCTTGACGACGTAGATGTGACGTGAGCAACCCGTCTGTCTTCTAGTGGCTGTGGCATGAGAAATCTGAATCATTCCCTTCCGAATTTTGCAGAGACGGAGATCGTGAGTCCATGAGCTAGGAGCAGGAGAAACTTTTGCTAGGTATTCTGATTAATTATTTTGTCTTTTTGCCTCCACGTCTCCCCGATTGCCCGCGAGCTTCTCCTCCCGTGAATACGGTAATCTCTCTACTGTGCGACAGAGAGTCGCGTGGTTATGACGCAATCGTTAGCCTACTTTTACAAAAACTGCTTCTACGGGGCCATAACGTAAGCTACAAGGTAATGGAGCATTTTATACATTGTCGTGTTTCTTTAGAAATAAATAATGGACAAATGGAGTCTTCAAACGCCTCAGATGCAAAGTTATTCACTGTCAAAGTGACGCCAAAATGAATGGGAGTCAATGGGATGCTAACGCAAGTGAAGTTCTGCTACAAGATGGTGGCACGCGGCTTCAACTTCCGGTCGACTTCCTTCCCGCTTGACGAGGACTCATCAACGACTAAACAAGAGGGCGTGATCACGGGAAACTAGGAGGCGGGACAAGAGGAACACATGGCCAACACAAATAGAGACAGAGCCATGTGCTCAAACACAACACACACAGAGACACATTAAACTAAGACAAGACTGACAGAACTGTCTGCTGAGAACCCTGACATTTTATAATCTGAGTAATAAGAGTGTCATATTTCAGGGTCAGTCCTTATGAACATTAATAACTCATGGATCAGCCTGTAATACTTACCACAGAGTCACCAGTCCCTCTTCTGTTGCCTGAAACATAATGTCACGGGAAAGTTTATGATCAAACACACACACAGTCTCTAATGCAGATGACAATCAGTTTTAAAAGAGTCTAGAAGAATCTAGTGCTGTAGAATAGAAACATTATTTTTGTAACTCATTGATTTCTGAAATATGAAATATGAAAAATTCACCTGCTCTTTTTTTACGAATCACCCAGAGAATAAGAGCCAGAAGGAGAAGAGCGAATGAAGCGGCAACAACAATCACAATCACTGAGAGAGAGAGTATAGAGATACACATTCAGCAGGACTATATTACTGTGTTTAACCAAATACATAAAAACGGCACGTTGAATAGCATAATTATCCTTATTTATCATGTAAATTGATGCTTGTGATGACGATTTTATAGAAATTGATATGTATTAAAAGCCATTTGTACACTAACAGACTGTACCTCATATGTTCACTAAATGAATGATGATTGTTTAGGATTGTCTGGATGAGAATGATGTGTGTGACATTTAATGACAGTTACTTTTTACATTACGGTATTAGTTTTCATGTTTATGATTGTTGGTGATGTACAAGAGAATGGAATTAGAAAGTGATGTAGATTACAAATTAAACATGGCTTGAGTCAAAATCTGTGATCAGCTGCTCGAACAACGAGTCGGTCAAATGAGGATGATGTTCACACACACCTGGATTCAGAGAGTTTGCTGTGGTATCTGGAGTAAGTGCTGTTGCTGTAGTTGATGTTACAACTATTAAAAACAAAATGGAAATAGAAATATATAATATTTGAATGCATGAACACAATATCAAGGCATTTATTGTACAAACTGCTGTAGTCCAGATAGTCCAGACTCCGTATCAGTGCTGAAGGCTGCTCACACTAACATGGGATGAGATATGCTAAAAATATCAGAGATCGTTGTTACTCGCCGCTCACACGGGTCGCCAACAGAAAGAGCGCAATTGACAATGAAAGGCGAGGAGACTTACACACTAATGCCTGGCTCACACTACAGGAGTTTTAGGCCGATTTATGCCTGATTTTCCCCTCCCGAGAATCGGAGACAAAATCGTGTCGAGGACCTCGATCGGTTCCGATGTTCGGCGCAGATTATCTGGTAATGTGAGGCGTTCACAGATCGAATCTTGCCCCTCCCGATCTGCTCTCACACAAATCGGGCTCGCCCCGATCATATCAAACATGTTTGTTGATTATGTCAGTACTGTCACAATAGCCAATAAGAAACAACAGGGCTGTTGTGGTGAAGGAATTTCCATTGAGGTAATTTTGAGTGACTCAACAGCGCGATATGCGGTATTATCTCCATTTATTTATTTATATATTTATTCCTAAATAAATAAGTGTTAGGCTGTGGTCAGCAGGCACGAAGACGAGTACATGTTCAGTAATGAGATGAAAATATAAACCGCACTGAAACGAAGTGGAGTAAACAGAAGATACAATAATATAATAATATATTATTGTCCACATAATCAGGGCCGGCGCGTGCACTTCTGCCGCTCTAGGCGAAAAACATTTGTGCCGCCCCTATAGGGCTGGTCCGAATACCATTTTTTGAGCTTCGAAGCTGCGGTAGTAATGAACATCGAATATTCAAAGCTTCGAGAGGGTGCTGAACATATTCTTCTCTCTAATAAAGGCAGGAATCTCTATGTGTCTGTATGTCCGTTTGCATTTTGATTATTTCGAGAACCGTTCATCCAACCGACTTCACAAGGGAGTGCAGTGTCGCATTTGGTGGTGCAATATAGATGGACACGCGAGACACGACACGTTCAGAATTAATAAACTTTTAGTAAACTACAGAACACCTCGAGCGGGAAGCGGCGCACCTCAAGCGGGCAGGGCTTATATACTTGACGCGCGCTGCACTAGCAATATAAAACGCACACACACATGTCTGGTAGTCTATACTTTAAGGTATTTTCTGACTAAGATCATTTCTGACAGAACATAAAATATTATTTTTATTTTATTTTTCGTGTTCGCATTTATGTGAAAAAAAAACAAAACAAAAAAAAACAATGTTACGGGCTGCTCTGAAAGCGACTTTAAAAATTTCACAGAGACCTCAAACAGAAAGCACAAAGCCTTTCTTTAAAGTGAATTTCGTTTTTTTATTAATTGTATCTTAATTTTAATCAATGTTTCATCTGGATTTAATAAATAAGAAGTAAATATAGTAGAAAATAGATAATCACGGAGGCGCGGGCGAGTGAACTGGACTCTTGTCTCATAAATGAACTGAAACTCAGCGTAAGGTATGCTACTTGCCTCACAGACCTGAGAAATATATAGAAAGCTTGAAATGTCTACTTTTAAACAGAACAATTAAAAAAACAGACTGCTTTCTGCTTATGAAATGTGCATTTCTCTCTGGCGCGTTCTGAGAAGATCGCGACGCATCGTCAACTTCATCTTTGCAGTCGACACAGAAAACACTTGTTTATTAATAAACAATTAAAATGTTTCCTTGCTATATTTGACATATTAATAATCATTACTTTTGCTGGTTCTTTGTGACAGCTTTTAGATGCTTTATTGGCAGCGCCACCCACATGTTCACCATCAGCACCGAAAACATGATTTTTTTCAAATCTAAAATCAAAAATCGTGATACGAACCGAATCTTAGGTTTGGTCTATCGTTACAGCCCTAGTAAGATGAGAAAGCAAGAGTTTATGGTTTAAAAAAAAACAAAAAAAAACAAAACAATGGCTATCTGAACATCTTTGCCAAGCGCAAACCAGTACAGAAGTAGGCTAATCAATAAATTATCGGGGAGGGTCATGCCTTTTTTCACAAACATTTTGGAGGGTCATAGAAAAATGTATTGCTGGCGAAGGGAGGGTCATGTCTTTTTTGACAACAGATCTCAAAACTCCTCCGGTGGCCCCTTAAATAAAAAACGAACAGTCCCTAACAAATTACTGACACAGTAAAGGGTAGATTTAAATTAAGAAAAACAAAATTTCAATAAAGAAAAACAAAATTTAAATAAAGAAAAAAACAAAATGTAAAATTTAAATAAAGAAAAAACGAAATTTAAATAAAGAAAAAAAACATTTAAATAAATAAAAAACAAAATTTTAAATTTAAATAAAGAAAAAACTAAATTTAAATAAAGAAAAAAAAACATTTAAATAATGAAAAAACTAAATTTAAAATTTAAATAAAGAAAAAACTAAATTTAAATAAAGTAAAACGAAATTTAAATAAAGAAAAACGAAATTTACATAAAGAAAAACGAAATTAAGTTAAATTAAAATCGAGATTAATTTAGATTGATAATAATGGGTAAAAAGGCTAATAGCCTATATTTTGTTTCTATTGTTATATTTTCCACAATGTCAAAGCAACGCAGCTTAACCCAAAACACAAGCTCAGGCATGCACTTCTGTCCATACAAACTCCGCTGTTCTGCGCTCTAGCCAGAGAACACTCCCGTTGCAGGAACACTTTAGGCCAAGAGGAAGCAAATATATACATATACTATATGCGTAGCAGGTGGATGTGATCGGGGATTTTGGCTGTGTAACATTTAAAGCCACTTAAATTAACGAAATGACTCAAATAAAGATTCGTTCATTTTTATGAACGAGATCGAACAAGAGAGTCAGTAAAATTATCCGAACTTCCCATCACTCAGTCATGAGTCACTCGTGAGAGCAGGGGGCGGGGCGGGGCGGCGCGGGGCGGCGCAGGGCGGCGCAGCGGCAGCTCAGCAAATCATATAGCCTATTTTGTGAATTGTTCATTCCCGATTGGTACACATTTTGCCGCCCTAGGTAAAGTGCCGCTCTAGGCAATTGCCTAGTTCGCCTATATGGACGCGCCGGCCCTGCACATAATATAATTACAGAACATAAACCTAACAATAAGCTTGTTAATCCATTGTAATATAACAGTTATATATTAGTTCGGATCCTTGAATCTCACTTTACGAGAGGCTTTCTGCTGATATTTCACCAGTATAGGCATTGCTCGTCTCAGCGCATTCTAGACACGCTGTCACTCAGTCCAGTTACACTGTTACGCCACTAGGTGTCGGGAAGGGACCGTCTTTGAGTGAGTCATTAAAGGTGCAGTGTGTGATTTTTAGCGGCATCTAGTGGTGAGATTTGCGAATTGCAACCGGTCAATAACTCGCGGCCTTTCCTTCAAATTGCAAACTCGAATGAGAAACTACGGTGGCCGACGTAGGATCGGAAGATGTCGTCGTCTGAGTCAGCAGAGAGTAGCAAGTCAAGCAATGAGGTTTCTCTATATTATATTTTATATTAAATTATATTTACTTAATTATTCAGTAAAACCACATGTTATTGCGATTGATATTTTTACTTGTTTATCATTGTGTTAGTCTTTTATTCACTGACTTTACCATAGCTTGTTTCCATGCTAGTTAGTATAAGATAAGAGCATCAAAGCAGCTAACTTAGGTAAGGGGAAATAGCTAACGTTACGATGTCCGAGGCGTCGTTCAGACAGCATGTTTTTCTCCATGTTTGACGTCACAGTATGTCGACCTTCATAGAAGGGGGTGGCCGCGGTTATGTAGATATAAATGACTCATTCTAAGGTAATAAAAACATAACGGTTCATTAAGTGAGGTCTTTATACACCACTGAAAACATAGTTATGGATCTTATATTGCATTTCTGTCAATAGATCCTCAGAAATATCACACATTGCACCTTTAAACTGTTCATTCAATGGAAATGTATAAAAAATGCGGATTCATTCAAAGATAGATGTCATTATATTAATATTTAAATAAATAACGTTGAGCTCCACTTTACAAGGCTCAGCTGAGCAGCAATGCAGCACATGGGCAATGCTGAAGCTGATGCGTCACTTCAGAGAGATCAATGGCATTGATTCATTGTATTGACCATGTGACCATGTGATTTTGCTTTCCTATGTCACGGCTACCTTTTCACGAAGATGACTTGATGAAGATGAAGATGAAGATGACGCTATAGGGAGGGGTTAGCAGGTGCTTCAGCACCCCTAAGAAAGACCAAAGCACCCCGATAGCACCCCCACAAATCATTTCTGGAAGCAATTATATTCAGGCTGTATAGACCCTTTTACAGTTGGTAAACATGGTGACGTATTTGTGTGGGCGGGGCTTAGCTGGAGGCAGAAAGATCCCTCTGGCCGCTTCACTAACGCTAGTTTGCAGTTTTGTTAGCTTGTTTTTTAACAATGACTGTAGAAAATCCGATTTTGTCTTAATGTGCAAGGTCACTCACTGTCCAGGACCGCGATTGTTATTTGCAAAAGTTAATTTTAACGGACGGAACCAGATGACCGTACACGCGCTCAGTCAATGGACGATCTGACAGGATTAACGTTAACGCTACCTCTGGTTGAGTGGCCTGACTTCTACACCTACCCGTTAGAGAAACCGAGGGTGAAGAGAAACTGAGGGCATATATATATCTATATTTAGATGCCTATAACTATGTGCTGAATGGTCATGTAAAGACTTGTGTGGTACGATCCGCAGTTCTGCCTAGCCAGCGTCAAGAAGACGACAATGTAAAGAGTGACATTACGGTGCAATTTAATGATGTGAATATTTTCTAGAAATAAACAGCATACTCATTTTTCATCGATTCTTGCACCCAACAACACAACAAGATGACATTTAATAATAAAAATAATAATTTAAGCTCCTTATTATGTAGCCGAATCTGTGTTGGTTTGTATTGGCCAGTTTTCCGTTTGTTTTGCCTCCAGCTAGCGCCGTGACGTAACTGTGACGTCGCCGCAAAAGGACTCTATGGAAGCCCTGAACCGCATGGTGGAGAAGAAAAAAAGAAAACTATTTCTTGTTATTTCGAGATATTAAGTCGTTATTTCGACGTAATATCCCGTTATTTCAACACAATAAGTTGGTATTTCTACATAATATCTAGCTATATATTATGATTATTTTGTATCAGACAACAGACTGTACAAGACCGGTCATATGTATCAAAACTCACTGACAAATCTGACTAAAGAGCTTTTTTTTATGATAATATGTGTGATGATAAAGCAGTCTGTGAGAGCCAGTGCAAACCACTGAAGCGAGAGACTGATGATGTGTGACAGTGATCATGTGATCATGAACCTTGTGTAGAAGCTGCTGCTGTAGTTCGGCTTGATGTCTTCTCAGAGTTTGAGCTTCTGACTGGAGTCAGTGTTGTTGAAGCGACTGGAGCTGCAGAAGATGAATGTTCAGACGCATCAGGACATTAACATCATATTTTCATATTGATCATGACATGCAGTTTGTGTTCAATCATCACAGCTTACAGTGGCAGTAGTTGAGAAGAGAGATGTTACTGTATCATTTATTCCTGGTTTATATGAGAGTGAAACACAGTGAGCTGCTTCCCATAAACCTTCAGCTTTCCTGAATCAATGACATTATTAAGCCTTAGAATTCCTCAAACTGCATACAAATCCTTATAATTCCCAATATTGACGTCCCTCATGGGTCATACATGAAATATTGCATAAATCAGAAGAGTCTATTTTAGCCTAGTATCCCAGCTAGCAGGGAACATTCTCAGAACGTTGGGCCATCCTTAAAAATATTTTGGTTTGCAGTAACAGCAAAAAAAAAAAGAAAAAAAGGGACGGTAGGTAGGTCTATATTTTTTTATATATAAAAAAAATAATATAAAAAAGTCTATTTTTTTTATTAAAAAAAAAAAAAAATCGGGGTCGGGTCGGGATACATTTTTCACCTATGTCTAGGGGCTGTTTACACCAGGCCACTTCATGCGTTTTCTCAGATCGGATTCCAATCTGATTTATCAAAACGATTCCATTTACACCTGGTTACATAAATGTGTGTTGTTGTTTTTTGCTGATATAAATCCGATCTTCAACTCCCGCTATATGCAGATTTAATGGAGTGCACGTCACCATTATTTTATTGATCATTAGCTAAAATTTCTGAATCAAAGCCCGTAATAAGAGAGAGCAGTAACAGCCCTGGTAAGATCATTTCGTTTCTTTACATTTAATGAAGATGATTGTGTGTTAAGCGTCAGCGACTTACTTTCACTTTGATTTGCGATAGTTTGCACGTTGATGCAGCTTCTCATCTGCGGCGAGTGTGTTGCAGTAGCGTCGTCATATCTGACTAAAACATGACATATAGCCTATAACACGCTCTCGCATGTTTATTTTTTAATAAACCATATTCAACAACATATAAAAATGAAATAATCTTTAGAGTAAAGCCGCAGCCATCATTACCAAGCGCGAACCATTGACAGTGAATGAAACGAAGCGAACTTAGCCTACAGGCTGTAGTGTGATGCGTTAACCAATGGTGTAAACATAATCATAGATGACGCGCCACAGGTTTTTATTTAAAAGAAAGAACGTAGCTTATGTTTGTATGTAGGTCTAGGCAATTTATATTCACAATACTTAATAACTAATATTATTTTATTGCATTTGTATTAGTTGTTTTAAGAGTTAAAAAAAAATCGGTCGGTCTTAACGCAAGTTTACAACCGGCAAGTCAGTCGGACTAAAAGGGAAAAAAAATAAATAATTGGGTCGGTACTAAATTGACAGGGTCGGTCGGGTTACGGCAAACAAGAATATTTTTAAGGATGGCCTTGGCTAACATTCCCTACAAGTTAGGTTAATGTTTTAAAGAAAACATTTGAATGTAATGTTCAAATAATGTTTTGAGGATGTTTTCTCATTCCAAATAATGTTTCTATAAGGTTAAATGTAAACTAAGATATAACTTTTAACTGTAACATTTTGAGGATGTTTTTAGAGAATGTTATCCTACACAGCAAAAACTTAAATTAACTCTCCTGGGAATTTATTAGACTCCACACTCAAAGGGTTAAAGTGTTCAAATATGAGTGTTAAAGGAACACTGAAGAGTGTTAAAATGAATGAGATAATTAAGTGATTAATTGTGTGATGATTGACCATTATTGAAGACACCTGATGTTAACAAGCAGAATCACCAAAGGAGAAAATCTAATTTTAAGTTACCATTAAGGTGATTAGTGCTTGCTTTAGTTGGGCTCTTGACCCTTAAACTACTAACTTTATATTTTGTCTGGCTGTTGTATCTGAGTTATAACTCTCAGATGAACAAAGATAAAAGGTGATCAGGTGGTGTTGGTTATGTTTTGATGTAATCATCATTTTGACCTGAAACACCAAACTCATTCACACTCAGTCATTTAGCAGATGCTTTTATCCAAAGTGACTTACAACAGGGGACTAAAGTTTAGAGAGTTAAGTTTTCCTTGTTAATTGCAGCAGCCTGGTGATTTAATAGCATACGATTTGTAGCATTTTCTATAAAATCCAAAATATTTCTTAAAAGTTCTGTTCAAAAGATTTTATTTAGACACACAGACATCAAGATTCAGCCTGTAAATCTCAACAATGGTGACAATAATAAAGCATGTTGCAGTGCATTCTGGGTGCCACCAATCAAAACTCATTCATGGCTCCCATCATGCATTGCGTTATGAATAAATTATGATCTGAAATTGTCTTAGTAATTTCCTTTTCCTAATTAAATATTTCGTTTGTCACCATTGTTGAGATTCATACACTCAATCTTGATGTCTGTTTGTGCCTAAAGTTTTTTTTTTTTTTTTTTATTAAATCAAAAAACTTTTAAGAAATCCTTTGGAATAAATAGAAAATTCTGGATCTTATGTTGTAGAATCACTTCATGATGTAACCAACAATATAAATTTAAGTCAGAGATTAGGCTCTAAATGAGTTTTGTGATTCAGGTAAAATGATGATTATGTCAAAACATAACCAACAACATCTGATCACCTTTTCTCTTTGTTTATCTGGGAGTTATAACTCAGTTACAACAGCCAAACAAAATCTAAAGTTAAAATTGTAAGGGTCAAGAACCCAACTAAAACAAACACGGATCACAATAATGGTGACTTAAAATTGTGATTTTCTCCTTCAGTGATTCTGCTTGTTAACATCAGGTGTCTTCAATAATGCTCACTCATCACTCAATTAATCACTTAGTTATCTCATTAACTTTTATCACTGGATTTTTTTTTTTTTGCTGTGTATGTTTTAGGAGAACATTCTGGGAACCAAAATAAAACTACCCGCTGAAAACATTATTAGAACTTCATAGTAATGTTCTCAGAACGTTTTTAGAACAAAACATTTCTAGCTGGGATGACCCATAGGAGATCAATATTGGGGATTATAAGGATTTTTATGCAGTTTAGGACTTTGACCATTAATATTTTACTATTGCCAAACGTATGAAGCCGTCAGGAAGAGTAGAGCCAGTGTGTGAACGTTTTGACAACGTCTGAAAAGAGTGTTTTCTCACCTGAATACTTGACAGTGTATCTGACTGAGGTCTGGAGTTGATTTCTGAGAGTAAGCCGACATCTCCACTCTCTGTTGTTATCTTCATTCAGGAGTGTTGTAGTCAGAGTGATGATACAGGGATATTGATATTGATCTGATGATGATAATATCTGATATCTGGAGTCTGTCTTCAGATCAACACCAGCCTGATTCACCCACAACAGCTCAACTCCCTCAGAACGAACCCGATCATCACAGGATAATCCAGTATCTGAATACAACTGACAGGAGAGAGTCACAGAGCGGCCTGGACTGATCTCAGTCTGTGAGGATGAAGATGATGATGAAGAAGATGATGATGATGGAGACACTGAAACTGAACACAAGACACAAATCACAGACTCTTCAATCATCATCTGAGTTTAATAAATAATTTTAGTTAATTGACCACATAATCATAAACTTACCATGAAGAACATGCAGAGAAACACGTGCATCAGGTCCTTGTTTCTGTCCGTTCACATATTGTTGGCAGATGTAAGATCCATAATCTTCTTCTGTGACGTTCTTGATGTTCAGAGAGCAGTCAGACTCCAGACTCAGTCTCTCATGTCTCTCTATGTCTTTCTTCTTTATCCCTCCAGCAATCAGTTCAACTCCTGCTGACTGTCTGAATCTGTAAGAGTAGGTCCATGTAGTTTTAGATTTGCAGTGAGGAAGAGCATTATTACAGGACAGACGAGCATTTTCACCAGAACTGATGAACACATGATCCTCCACTCCACTGATACCTGAAACACAGTATATCTCAGTGATCATTATGATATTAATAAATATAAACCATACCAGCATAAAAACCAGAAGAATCAAATCATACAGTCTTTTTCCTGTGTTTGATAGTTAATGCATTAATAAACATTTATGGATAAACCAAATCAAACGCCTCTTTAAGAAGGAATAAGAAATACCCTGACTCTGAAACAAATTTAAATAATGTAATATCATCATCCAGACACAGTCGTGATGATACTGTACTTCTGTTCTCTGACCACACAACATCACTTCACTGAGCTGAACACTCGTTGTGTGTTTGATAGTAAGTTTATGATCAATCATGAGCTGAGTTTGGGAAGTAGTTAACAGTGAATTTGATCATGATTAGGGCCCTCTCAAGTAAAGTCATGACAAAATAATGCATTAACAAATCATTTAATACAATATGATTAAACATGCACTAGGAGAATATTTGTATTCCTTTACACCACCAGTACAACAAAACAAACAAACAAAAGATAAAGGTTATTTGTAGTTCTTTTATTATTTATTGACATCATTAAACACAGACTCATCAGTCAACATATATTAGAGTAAAATGGCAGCGTTACCGTAGCAACACAACTAACACGCCGAGAGCACCTGTAGTGAAGATATTTTAAGTTGAACTAAATAGTTTCCACCTCTTCTATTTTTGACAGATTGTGGAACATCTAATGCAAGAGCTTTATACACTAAGTGTCACAACCCTTCAGTTTTGGATATTCTTCCTTTTAATGATCTCTCATTAACCATGAGTTCAATCAGGCCTACACAAATGCTTACTGGTTTTAAATGTGTTCGTTTGGGAATAAAGGCTATATTTAATCCACAGCACATCTCAACATTATCCTACTGTAAGATATAGAACAAAATCAATTTCAAATAAAGTTAAAGAAGTTACATATAAGGCCATTCATTTGATTTATCCAGTGAGAAGAGCTCAAGATGTTTTAGAGACATGGAGACTAAATGCGTCTTTTGTAATTTAGAAGAAGAATCCATAAAACATTTATTTTATGAATATATATTGTTTTGGATTGATATTGAATATCTAATATTTAAATTCACAAAATCAAATATTCGACTGTCTGGTAAAGATATAATTTTGTTGAATAAAAATAAGAGTTTTGAGCAAAATGTGGTGATTAACTTAATAATTATGTAAAATACCATAAACAGAAATGGACCAATAATAAACCTAACATTATATTATTTAAACTGAACTTAAGCATTATATTGAGGACCTAAAAGAAGCAAAAAAAAAAAAAAAAAAAAAAAAAAAAGCAAACGGATGTCATTTTTGAATCCTTTTCTTTTTAGATTTGTTTTAATAAATTTTCCACTGTATAGTTTTCTCTTTTTTTCTTTCTGTTGTTTCCTTTGATGCTCTAATGAATGTAATAGATAACAGTTGAACACACAGTGATCCTCTGATATGTGTATGTTGTTCTTGTAGCATTTAGGCAGATTTAAACTCTCATGTTTACCAATATCTTATACAAAATGTTAAGAATATAAATACATGCTGTTTTACTTTTGTTCCTTATTTATGTTATAAACATTAACACTTAGTACAGAAATGTAATAATGAGAATTGTCTGTGCAATATATTTGTGAATTTTACAAATGTTTATCCTCAAAATCTTTAGTTATATTTAATTACAATTATTTCTAATTATATTTAGCTATATCTAATTTGTTATATCTGTAATTGTATGCTACACATGACCCATAGGAGGTCAATATTGGGGATTATAAGGATTGTTATGCAGTTTAGGACTTTGACCACTAATATTTTACAATTGCCAAACGTATGAAGCCATCAGGAAGAGTAGAGCCAGTGTGTGAAAGTTTTGACAAATCTGTCAGAAAAGAGTGTTTTCTCACCTGAATACTTGACAGTGTATCTGACTGAGGTCTTGAGTTGATTTCTCTGAGTAAGCCGACATCTCCACTCTCTGTTGTTATCTTCATTCAGGAGTGTTGTAGTCAGAGTGATGTTACAGTGATATTGATCTGATGATGATGATGATGATGATGATATCTGATATCTGGAGTCTGTCTTCAGATCAACACCAGCCTGATTCACCCACAACAGCTCAACTCCCTCAGAACGAACCCGATCATCACAGGAGAATCCAGTATCTGAATACAACTGACAGGAGAGAGTCACAGAGCGGCCTGGACTGATCTCAGTCTGTGAGGATGAAGATGATGATGATGATGAAGATGATGATGATGAAGACACTGAAACTGAACACAAGACACAAATCACAGACTCTTCAATCATCATCTGAGTTTAAAGGGAGAATCTGCTGTTTTTAAATTGATCACATAATCATAAACTTACCATGAAGAACATGCAGATAAACATCAGCATCAGGTCTTTGTTGTTGGTCTCTTCCATACACATTTATCCATTGTTGGCAGCTGTAAAATCCATAATCTTCTTCTGTGACGTTCTTGATGTTCAGAGAGCAGTCAGACTCCAGACTCAGTCTCTCATGTCTCTCTGTGTCTTTATTCTTTATCCCTTTAGTAATCAGTGCAACTACTACTGAATGTCTGACTCTGTAAGAGTAGATCCATGTAGTTTTAGATTTGCAGTCAGGAAGAGCATTATTACAGGACAGACGAGCATTTTCACCAGAACTGATGAACACATGATCCTCCACTCCACTGATACCTGAAACACAGTATATCTCAGTCATCATTATGATATTAATAAATATAAACCATACCAGCATAAAAACCAGAAGAATCAAATCATACAGTATTTTTCCTGTGTTTGATAGTTAATGCATTAATAAACATTTATGGATAAGCCAAATCAAACGCCTCTTTTTAGAAGGAATAAGAAATACCCTGAGTTTGAAACAAATGTAAATAATGTAATATCATCATATCTTGAACTCTTGATGTCAGCTTTGTCATAAACATTACTGGACGGCACAGGATTAGTTGATCCTCCTCTTCAACCGTAGAAAATACACTAATAACTGCCCTTAAAAGCTCTTTATCTGTTCTGTGTTTCTCTCTGTCCTTCAAACTCACCCTACTGTGACTTATGCACAGCTAAATACAAAATAACAATTCAAAACCCACAAAGAATATTTGTGGAACAGTTCCCAAAGGAAGGAGCAAAACTCAGGGAAGGTTTGCTGGGATCAGTAGTTCACTCTCCATCCAGACACAGTCGTGATGATACTGTACTTCTGTTCTCTGACCACACAACATCACTTCACTGAGCTGAACACTCGTTGTGTGTTTGATAGTAAGTTTATGATCAATCATGAGCTGAGTTTGGGAAGTAGTTAACAGTGAATTTGATCATGATTAGGGCCCTCTCAAGTAAAGTCATGACAAAATAATGCATTAACAAATCATTTAATACAATATGATTAAACATGCACTAGGAGAGTGATTGTATTTTTATTTTATTTTATTTTTTTACATTTTTAATAATACAAATATTATATATATATTATTTTTTTACTTCTCATCTATACATTAATGCTATGTTTTGGGAGATGTGAAGTACTTTTGTGCCTATTTACTGCAAAATACCTCAGCTACACCATTAGCATCCATATTAAATATTACCTTTTTATGAAAAAAATTAATAAAAAAAACACATTAATGATGATCGAAATGAAATATGAGTTGTTTCTGGATATTGATCTCGGTGTGAGATGCATAATTCTTCATCTGCTGGTTAGAATTTGTTTTGCAGATAATATAGTTTTGCCAAAAAGTGTAATTACCATACACTTCCAGCAGAGGCGCCATAGAGATCCATTCATTTTTTTGGATGACTGACTGCTCTTATTACAGCTTTTGTTATGAATATATATATTTAAACATTTTAAAATACATTAAATCAGTATTTTTTTGCTGTTATTTGAGGTCTTTTGAAGTGTCTTGTTTTTGCAATAATGCCACATAAATTTGCAGTAATGACACTAAACACTCTCAGAAAAAAAGGTACACGGTGGTACAAATAATGTTCCTCAAAGAACAGTTTTGTACCTTTTCAATAATAGTACCTTTAATGGTACAGGAAAGACCACTGACGATACTGTTTGGTACCTGTTAAGGTACAATTGAAATTAAGGTACATAATTGTTCTCACATCAAGGGTACAGTTATGGGCCAAATTACTGTTTCATTCATGATTGGTTGCTGTGTTTAGTATTTGGCATAGCAACAAGACACTGATTGGTCGAAATCGCTTCAGCCGCGGAATTTTCCGAACTGACAGCGGGAAGCTGTTACACGACTGCAGCGCGGTCGAGAGTTTTTTTTATCAAACTTGAAGACGAAATTTAAAGGTGAGTTCTGATAATTTATGTATATATTTAGTTCACAAGTCTAAAATATAAATGTTTCGACCTCTTAACGTTAATTTAGCGAGTTAGAGTTAAAATAGCACCAAATGCCTTTTAGCCATTTGTACGTTATAGCCTAGACTTGTATAACGTTAGCTGCTACACTTTTTAATTTTTTTTATGCAATTATTGACTAGTATTAAGTCATCCTTGTACATTATATGGCGTTTGTTCTCCATTATCCACTATAACTGTTAAATCTTAACTTTGCTATTAGGCAACATGAAACTGATTGCCCAAGGTTGCTGCAGCCGTTACTGCATTTTCAAATAGACCGGAGAGCGGGAACTTCGGGAAGAAGATTACAAGCACGAGCACCACCACAAGCCATGGCTTCGCCCTCTTTATTGTCAGAAGTACTTTCAAAGGTGGGTTTTATGTTTATGTTTAACCAAATAAAAAATGTATAAAACGTTACAGCTACTCAACATGATAATAGCGAGTGTAAATAGCTTAATTAGGTACGAATTCAGTCAGTGATATTAGCCGTCTGCAAATATTTTTTAACCCTTGTATGGTGTTCGGGTCTGTAGGACCCGTTTTCATTTTTTATCAAAAGAAAAATGATACGATTAATAATTTTTTCAACCTCAAACTCATTGGCCTTGGCTCATTTTCTGTGAAGAACAGTGTGCGGTTTCTGTGCGGTTTTGGAACAACGTGATTGAACGCCAACGAACAGTGCGCAGATAAAATAATTTATCACTCGTTCTGTGTTTAAATGAATGCGATTACCTGATTCTGTCCTAAGGCATATACATGTCATATACATTCATTTTATCATAGACCTTTGTTGAAACTCAGGAAATGTGTCTTTGATTTTTAGATCATGAAGATGATGGGGTAAACTACCAGTGCTGGTCTCACTGATTATCACACGTCTGAAAGTCTTCCTGCATCCTCATCTGTGAGGCAAGTATCAGTACAATGTGTTATTTGAGTTTCTTAATCTTATGATATTCTTTTTTCTGATGAGGTTGAATTTATATTTCTAAGAATTCCTAAGACAAAATGTTTGCCATAATGACAGAGTGATGTCAATCTTGATAAAGCACAGTAACTGCACTTCAAATGAACATTTTTGTCACTTAACTGAAAGTATATTCATATATATGGTAGCATACAGGTACCAAATGTCAATAGGAAATGTAACATGCAAAATGGCAATGCAATGTGTAAAATGGCAATGTATTTCAGATTTAATTTAGGCTTTTATTCACATAAATATTCATCAATTCACACATCAGTTGCGGTAAACGGAAGTTCAAGCATGTTTGCTTGATGTGCGAAAACCGATGATGTTCATTCTCGTGTGTTTTGCAGCACGTTTGAGCTTCCGCAAGAACCATTGAGGTTTGTTCTCGCTTGTCAAAGCAAGTGCAGTTGAGCTTCTGTTTGTTCAATGTTTAAATGTGAATAAAATCCTAAATTTTATCTGTTTATTATATAAAGTGGGTGTCTTTGTGACATTTTTTACTAAACTTCTCAATTCAAATGGATTAGTTTAACTTTTTACTTTTCTGGGTGTTTTATGTGAAGCTTTAAGTGAATAATTTAAAACTACTTTTCTTTTTTTTGTGGAAAATGTAAAAATGCAGAAAGTTTTTTCTTTTTGTGAAACATGTTTTCTTATCTGCATTTCAGTTATTCCAGAAAATGGACCGAATGCATGCTGTGGTTGATTTAAGGTGTTTCCAGGATTCCTTTAAGGTATAGTTCAGCAAAAATGTTTTTTAATTCTGTCATTAATTATACACCCTCATGTCATTCCGAACCTGTAAGACCACTCCAAGAGCTTTCTGTTCCTCCTACGCAACTAATACATTAAAGACACCATTAAACTAATCCATGTGACTCCAGTGGTTTAACCTCAATCTTATGAAGCGATGTAAGCTTTGTTTTGCCCCCAAAAAATTAATAATAATAATTTACCTCTATATTTACAAAATAATATTATCTAAAGCACATTCACGGAACAACACCCGGTCTTGAGTCAACACAATTCGCATGCGTCGTAGTGCTCCCCCTACTGGATTGCAGGTCAGTATTTTCGTAAATAAAGTGGTAAATTGTGTTTTTTGCTAAAACAAAGCACCTGCATCGCTTCATAAAATTGGTTAAACCACTGGAGTCACATGGATTACTTCAATGATGTCTATCGTTCTGGGCCTTGAATGTGTTACAGTAGTTGCATTTCTCCCAATGGAAGGACAGAAAGCTCTCAGAATTTCATTAAAAATATCTTCATTTGAGTTCTGAAGATGAACAAAGGTCTTGTGTGAAATGACATGAGGGTGAGTAATTAACAAAATAATTTTCATTTTTGGGTGAACTAACTCTTTAAGTAAAATTGTCCAATGTGTTGAGGTTGGCTAATCCGTTATAGAAGCACATTACATGAATGCCAAATGAGATGTTGCAGGATTTGTAGTTCACCCAAAAAATAAAACAGTCAATGGGGCCCCATTGACTTCCATAGTATGAAAAAAATTGAAAAAGATTCTATGGACGTTAATGGGGCCCCATTGACTGTTTCATTTTCAATTCTCAAAATATCTTCTTTTTTGTTCAAGTAAAGAAAGAAACTCAAACAGATTTTGGAACAACTTGAGGGCGAGTAAATGACAGAATTTTAAGTTCTAGGTGAACTATCCCTTAAAGTCTAGAGGTCAAATTTGAGCTTGTCATTGGGAGTACAAATTTAATAAATTTACATCTGTCTTTTCTAATATTGATTCTTCATTATGTTCAGGAAGAACCGGCTACATCTCAACCCACTGTGCAGCTCTTGGGAACTTCTTGACTGGACGTGTCTTCAGTGAGAGGAGAATCTTCAGCAGTGTATAAATGGAGGGATCTGAAATTGCTGAGCAGTTCGGTTGGAGGATGGTGTTTTAAAAAAAAGTTTAATAAATGCAACGGTATTGTGTTTAAAGTGAAAAAAAAAAACAAGTCTAGCTTTGTTGTAGATGAGAAAATATATTTTATGTACTGTAACATTTTAGTGTAATTTAATTTTTAATTCTTTCAAATCTTTTTAAAGAAGTGATATTCTGCTAATTTTGCTAAGTCTTTATTGTATTGTGAAGTCTTTGTACCTTGTACAATTTTGTACCTTCTTTGGTACAAAATTGTACCTTTTTTTCTGAGAGTGAAAGAAAAGACTTGAATGCAGTTACATATTATTTATTTCAATAATCCAAATGTATATAATTATTAACTTTAGAATAAGAAACACATTTTAGTACATAAAAGCAGATAGGAACACGAGTAAAGAGTAAACACACCTGTGTGTGTGTGTGTGTGTGTGTGTGTGTGTGTGTGTGTGTGTGTGTGTGTGTGTGTGTGTGTGTGTGTGTGTGTGTGTGTGTGTGTGTGTGTGTGTGTGTGTGCGCGTGCATGTGTGTGTGTGATCATGTTCATTCCACATTGCTTTTGTGCTCTAGTACATTGACGTATGGAAATTTTCTGATTTATTCTGGATTTATTGATTTTTTTTTGACAAATGAAAAATAAAAAACAATTTTCATTTCAAAGACATTCATTTCAAAGGTTAAAGTTTGAGTGTGACTTAAAAAAAAAACCTTCAGGACAACCGAATCAAGAACAGTTTTGTGTGTATAGATAGAAAAAGTCACAAAATCTTATTGCACTGATAAGAAGGAAACCATTTTTTTAAACTAAAGAAAAGTCGACTGGGTCATATTGACCCTAAAGGACAAATTAGGGTTCGGTCCTGGAGGGCCACTGTTATACTGTTATATTTGTTGTGTTTTATTTTTGAGAGTGCAAGCATGATGTTGAATCATCATCATCACATTGTAACATAAATTCAATGCTATTATCATTGATTTTTGGTTGAAATCTTAAATCTCATCAAAATGATGGGTGTAAAAGTGATGTTGATTCAATGCAGTTTACATTGACACATTAACACTGATTTAACATTGTTTGGATGGTTGCTTGCTATCTGGGACCCTCATCAAACACAGCTAATCAATGTCTCCAGGATCACTAGAAAGCTACAGACAGGAGAGTTTATCAGGGTTGGAGAGAAACTCTGCAGGACAGTGGCCCTCCAGGACCGAGTTTGCCCATCCCTGGTTTTCTTTATGAAGCACGTCACCGTTATTGAGATTCACGCGCTGATTCTTGAGGTTTGAGTGTATCAAAGTGAAACAGTAGTTCAAAATGTTTAGTGTTTTTCTATATGTTTTACTCTAATCAATTATATGTAATGAATAACACACATGACAGTCTAGAAGAGGTCAGCTGATCAGAGCACTACATGATGACTATATCATTATCATCATCATCAAGTAGATGACATCATCTGATCACATTAGTAGTGGGAATCTAGTAGTAGTATATTTATCAAAGTGATTTTCCTCATTATAGATAAAGTTTAAATTACCAACTCTTTTGGTACATTCATATGGAGAAGAACCATCATGATAGAAATTAAAAAAATTTGAATTGAAAGAAATAAGAAAGCTATAAGAAACTGAGATTGAGACCAAAAACGCAGCATGTAACTGTTAAAAAACTGACTACACGCTTGTTTATAAGAAAGTTTGGGAATTATTAACTCATTTATGTGTCCAGCGCTGTCACATCACGTCAGGTGTCAAAAGAACGAAAGACTCAGAAGAATCAGACCCGAAGACTCAAGAGATGAACTAATCATTTCTCTTTCCGGTACAGAACCCATAGGATTTTGCACATGTGCGGTCGACACAAGATGAACAAATCACTCTCTGAGACAACTCAGTAGTCCTGAGTCATATTAAAGATTTGTTCAAAATAAACGAATCGTTCATGACCGACCCATCACTAGAACACATTTACTCTTACTGTTCTTGCCATAACACACAGTTCCAGCAGCCAGAGAAAAACTAACATTAAAACATCAAGACTCAAACTGACAAACTGACTTTTTGTTAATCTACCCGAGGCGAACCTTCGTCTAAAAGCATAATTAAAATGGAAACGGCACTTTTAAGTTTGACCGTATTTACGTTTTCAGTCAAATTGCCTCTTGAATGGGAGTGAATGGGAGTGAATGGGAGTGAATGGGGCTCGACTATGCATCAAAAATCGCTATTTTATGTTCTAAACAGTTTTGATTTGGTATTGACTTTGAAGTGCTACATATTGCAATACAATATCATCACTCTCAATAGCAACGCTCTCCCACATATTAATCTATTGTAACTGCACTTATTTCCGTCGTTGGTATAAGTAGCAGTGGGTGGAATAGACAAGAAATGTACAGTTTTCTACCATCTTGCTGACAACTTTTCTTTAGTCATTCGGCAGTCTTGCAGCTTGAACCTCTGCAGGAAATCCACCCTTACGCCCGTTTCACACATACTCCATTTGCAGTGCGTAGTGCTTTCACATATGCATACAGTAACTGATCCGCGGCTGTACCACAAACACAAGTTTTGTCAGCATTGCGATTCTCTTTGTACACATATACACTCTTTAATAGACGTTTAAACACAATTTAAACAACGTATTATTCAATGCTACTTTATATATATATATATATAAAGTTGCTCAAGCAAGTGGTAAAATATTAACCATGTAGCCTACTTATATTAAAGTCGCAAACATTTTAAATTAAAACTTAAAATTGACAAAAACAGCCGACTCATGCCTTTTCTTTTGCATTTAAATTTTAATACAATAATGCAATCTTGCATGTTACAAAGGACTTGTTTTTCCACCTCCACGAATGAGATGATTTATGGTGAGATTACTACATTTTATTTAATTAAATGCATTTATGGTGAGATTATTATATTTTCATGTCAATCTGTGTTCATTTTGACCACGAACCACCGCGTGCAAAAATTAGACTCGGTGCGAAAACGATCGCTACCTCGAACGGATCGCCGGACCGCATCCACATGAAGTTTGAAAGCTCTAACCTGTTAACATGGGTGCGGAAAAAAATATGCACACGGAGTATGTGTGAAACGGACGTTACACTCTTAATATGAAGATAATTCTTCATCATCAGATGTTTGAGTGACACTATGTCCAGTATCAGGAATAATACAGTATGATCTGTGTGTATCAATACACAACTCTGAGATCACAACGTGAATGTGTGCAAGAATAAACTGAGCATGTTCAAATGAACTCTTTCCAGACTAATTCCACTAAATGTCTTTAGAGAAAATACAGATTTCTTTACCTGTGAGAAGTGAAGAGAGAATGATCAGTCCCAGCAGACACAGATCACACTTATCAGCCATTTTGTGTTTCTGTCAGTCTTTCTCTTCATTATATATAGTTACAGCTCTTCCTTTAAACATCATCAGCTCCTCCTCTGGTTGGTTACTTCCTCTAAATCTCATCAGTGTTTAGTCCTGACTCTATGACACAGCTGAAGAAGCGATCAGAAAGATCTCTGGTGTAAAACTGTGTTGACTTTGAAAAGCTCTGGATCAGAAAGTGAGCTGAACTGTACAGTGGCGTCCAGAAACCAACCAAGTCCATAAAGAAGTGTTATGTTTGACACTGAACAAAGTGCTTTGAATGAACAGATCCACACAAATCAATACAAACATATATTTATCCTCTCATTAGCTATGTTTCCATCACCCTGTTTTTATGCATATTTTGAAGTATCGCATCAGAAACGAGTGATGGAAACGCAAAATTTATAAACGTTACGTTTTTTTTTCATTGACACTCTTTTCCCCCCATCACACCACTAACACATTGTGTTGCTATATGTGTGTGTGTACCATGAAGCTTTTATTAGACTACTAAGTTTGTGCTTGTGAAACCACAAATTCACAACCTCCAGAAGTGTTGCACTGACAGATGTGTCAAGATCACACTTCATCTATATATACACAGCAAAAACTCCAGTGTTAAATTAACTCTCCTGGGAATTTATCTTAGACCACACTCAAAAGTGTTAAAATAAGGGTACATTAAAAAGTCAAGGGCCCGACTAAAGCAAACACTGATCACCATAACGGTGTGATTGTCTCCTTCAGTGATTCTGCTTGTTAACATCAGGTGTCTTCAATAATTGTCAATTATCACTCAATTAATCACTGAATAATTAATTATAACTTAGTCATATCTTAATTATAACTTTAACACTGCTTCACTGTTATTTTAACTCTCTTAGGGGCTGTTTACACAACACCGTTTTCAACGTTACACTTTTTACGTTCATTTACACGACAATGGTGTTTTGGGGCCTGATAACGCAAACGTTTGAAAACGGTCTCCTCGTAAATAATCAAAATGTGAATCTCTGAAGACGATGAGATCATGCACATGCATATTATATGTTCAGTCTATACTGTTTCATCTCCATCTGATGGCGTGGCAGCAGAATACAGGGTTTTAGTCGTTTTCGCAGATCCGTGTGAATACAGGGCTGAATAAACGGGACTAAGTGAGCTCACGCCGGTCTATTTCCCGCGTGTCTCACTATCTCTGTAGCAGGAAAACTCCAAAAACAGTGAGAGCGAGCACAACGCTGACTACGCTCAGCTGAGCACAGTGCTAAGTGTGATGTTCTCCGCTGTGATTATCAGTTGAGACTCATTAGAACGTCTTTCGCCGCTGTTTATTCTTAAACGCCTCTGAGTGTGTCTATGCCCACGCAAGCCACATCCTCTCTCACTCTCCTGCTGGAGCAAGCACAGTGCTTAAGGGTCTGCAACTGAAAAAGATGTCTGTGGCTATCAGGGACAATTATTGAACATATCACTCTCTAAAGAGCATCTTTAGCCAGTGGTTGTTTTACAGCCCTGCGCCAATGTGCGTGTCACTGGCTAGGGCTGTGCCCACGCAAGCCCATTCATCAAGGATGAACACTCATGGCAAAGCGCAAGTCTCGCATCTCTGCGCTCGTGTTCTGCAGCTCAGCAGCGACCCAGACCCCGAAGCAAAGCCGTAAGCCGTGCCTCCACCCGGCCAAACAGTACATCTGAACGAATTCAGCCCTTAGCCACCCGCGCCGAGCCTTGGAAAGGTATCCCCGGTGTGTCAAAATGGGTTCTGGACATGATGACATGAGGTTACTCGCTCCAATTCACTCACAGACCACCCCGCTTCGCAGATATAGTCAATGCTTCAGTGAAGAGCAACGTGGCTCATGTCCTCCGCACTGAAGTACTGAGCTTACTGGCGAAAATGCTGTCAGGCTTCTATGGCCGTTACTTCCTCTTTCCCAAGAAAGATGGCGGCATCAGGCCCATCCCAGACCTCAGACATCTGAACTATGTCCTCACGAAATGGCTGTTCAAGATGCTAACTTTGAAACGAATCCTCACGCTAGTATGCCCAGGGGCTTGTTTTTTCTCAGTGGATCTGAAAGATGAATACTTTCATATCCAGATTGCCCCCCTTCACAGACCGTTCTTGAGGTTTGCATTTCGAAGGGGTTGCATACCAGTATACAGTCCTACCATTGGACTGTCTCTGGCACGACGCATGTTTAAGATGTTCATGGGTGTGGTGTTTTTCCCCTGAGACAGAAGGGAATGCACATCCTCAACTATCTCGATGACTGGCTCATTCTGGCCCAGTCAGAGACGGAATTAAACTCTCTCAGATCTGTGCTCCTCAGCCATTTGGGTGCCTAGGACTCAGAATCAATGTAACCAAGAGCTCACTGCTCCCCAGTCAGAGAATCTCTTCCTGGGTTCAGTAATAGACTCAGCCGAATGAAGGTTTGGCTGACACCCGAGCGCGCTCAGACCATTCAACGGCTTTTGACTTTGTTCAGAGTAGGGGCCCGTTGCCCTCTCAGAACCTTCAAAGGATGCTAGGCCTCATGGCCTCGACAGTCCTTCTGCTGGGTCTGCTGCATTGCGCCCCCTGCAGGACTGGCTGAAATACCAACATTCTATTCACCTTATTTTTAACCGAAATACGGACACAGCCAGTTGAGCGAAAGAAACCTAAAATTCTCGGGACAGCAGCATGTGTCCAAAATTTAATCTTAACCGTTCTATTTCATCAGAAACGATCAGTAAACAGGGCTTTAAGTGTAAAATACCGAACTTGTCCTTTAAGGGATGACACTTCTGATATAGCAAGTCTGAGGAAGGGCCATTGGCTCGAAACATCACTGCAAATAAAATCTTTCAACAGGAACTACTTTGTGTGTGGATCACTCTCAGCACCCATTCTAGTAGGTTTGCAATGTGCATGTCTTTGTAATTCCCACAATAAATATTAAATGTTTTAATGAGTGATATAAAAAATATTTTGAAGAACAGTTGGAATATGAAATGATAACTTTTCATTACAAAGATATTGCAAGAAAACAACCACATTTTCCTACTCATGCATCGAAGGGTCAATATGGTAAAGTGTAACTAGCACCATTGGATTCCTTGACCCTTACAGTGTGAGTTTAGCAGTAAAAATCAACATTCCAGTTTATTCAGAAGTTGAGATATTACATTTTACGGCGGCCATTTTTTTTACTTCAATATGGCCGCTATATAGACATCTGAGCAAATGCAAACATTGATTTTCTGACTCCTTATACAATAACCTTTCCAAAAATGTATAGTTTAGCAAATCCCCCAAAAAATTCCCACAAAGGTTAAAATCTGAATATAATGAACCTGACTAATTCTTCTGTTATCCAGAACAGCAGCAGCTGAAAGGTTTGTTTGAGCGGCGTCCTCTACTGTACAGGAGTAAATCTGCATTTCCTTCAACCTCAGGCTTATTATTTCACTTTTGGTGTGAAAAAAGTGTCTTTACATTTGCCCCCAAAAAATATATTTTTGTTATAAAAAAAAGCCCAGGTGAAAAAAAGTAATGCAAAAGTAACATAGCGCATTACTTTTTTCTAAAAAGGTAACTAAGTATTGCAATTAGACAAATTCAAGGAAAACGGATCAGAACAGGGCAAATACATGAAAGAGAATAAGCAAATATGAATAAAATATTCAGGTGGAGGATAAATTAACTTATGACTTTAACGTATGACTTTTTGGCTATTTTCTTCTGGAAACAAACTGTGTTGCATTATTTTCCTGCTATCTCTGTAAAGCTGCTTTGAAACAATCTGTATTGTAAAAAGCGCTATATCAATAAATGTGACTTGACTTGACTTTACATTATTAAAATATACTGGAACAGATACTGCTAAATACTTTACATTGAGCCTATAATGAGCCATGTGACATTTTAAATTATACATAAATATTAATATAGATAATAAATATGATTACAGTTTGACGCTGATGCTTTTTATTTTTGGAGGTTTTATGTTGTCGGTTTCTGCGCATGTATATATTTTAATTATTTAATTTCAATTAATGTACTTAATTTAATTAAGTACAAATTTCCAATACTTTATTAACTAAGTTAATAAAGTATTGGGGAAAAAATATATATTTAGATTCATATGGACATACAGTATGATGCTTATGTAGTTATTTATCTGTAGTGGATGATGAAGATGAGAGACATTAGTGATTGTTTTTCTTGAATATTGTGAGAAATAACTGTCTTTCGATAAAGGCTTTTATCATGTATCCTGACTCAAATAATGTGTTTCTAACAGCAAACACTCCGAATAAAGTGAGATGATCTGCTGATGATCCTGAATGGCTTGTTGAATGAGTGTTGATAGTCTGAGGCTCATCAATATTAACAGATCTGCTGAAAACACTCTTTATTTCATGACAATAGTTCCTGTTTTCACCTCATTTATTATGCTGATGTCTTCAGATCTCCTGTAAATTGACACTTAAAGCTCATTTCATTGGTGTCAGCAGACTGAGGGGATTTGTTGGTTACAAATATTACTTTTATGTTTCTTACAGTTCTTTCCCACTTTCTAGATATTTGCCCTCCTTTTAATAAATAAACACAATAATGTTAGAATTAGAAATAAAAATGTGTAAATTAGCATACATTGTTTTACGATAGACAGATAAATGATGACATGTGACAATTGGCATATGGATAAAAGACAAAAAGGTATACAGCAAAAAAAAAATAATAATAATAATAATCTGGCATATTTAGAACAAAAATCATTTGATGACACACTAAAACACTGTTTTTAGGGATCATAGTGCAGCCTAAAAATACTCATTAATTGTCATTTTAAATCTTTATATATTGCCACTGTCCTTCAAACCATTAAGTTTTACCCATTTGTCACCAATACATTTTTAATAATTTAAATGAACACTTGATCTATGGGACTATAGGACTATGATCACTTAATCTTTTATAAATACTTTATATACAGGTATATATGTAATACAGGTCAGAATAACAAGGTTGCTTAATTTTTACACAAATATATCTGTTACGCTAACATTATGTAACCTATGTTTTGACATTTTATCACAAAATATATTTTCAAGATTAAAATGGACAGTTTACTTGCATATAATGCTATTTTCTATGTATAAAATCACTTTTACATTTTATTTGATGCAGACACTAACATTTGACATCTGTTCTTTGACCCTATAAAAACAAAGCTAGTTACTGATATATTTTTGATTTTGGCAGATCATCTCCTCCAACCAATCTGCAGTTCAGTCAGTGAAGCTCCTCCCACAGCAGTCACATGGACAGTGAAGCTCCTCCCACTACAGTCACATCATCAGTGAAGCTCCTCCCACAACAATTCATCATCAGTGAAGCTCCTCCCACAGCAATTACCCAATAAATGCTGTAAATTCCCATCAGCTACAAGTGAAGACGAGCATCAGGAAGAGCTGAAATCTGCAAAGACTGAGTTTATTAAAGAGGACAGTGAGAACATGAGTGATCCAGAACCCTGCAGAATGAAACACACTGAAGATCCTGAAGAACAAAGAGGTTGGTGTTTATTCTTCATTCTTCATTCATGTTAGAAAGATTCAAGCACTTCATCACTTTTATATATGCAGTTCAACTATCAAATAGATACTGAATTTTCAACAAATGGTCAGTAAAGGGAGGTTTGAGAAACTTTCATATTGTCAACATCAGGTCAAACTAAGTATAATTTTAGCTCTTGTTTATGTTAACATTTTCTTTGCAACCATGTTGGAATATACCAAATGTTTTATGAATTGTGAATTCCAAAAAACAAATTAATTACCCAAATGTTGGATATTTCTCAGTATAGTTTACAATTCTTTTTTAGCAATAAACAGTAAACTTTATCAAGTAAATGAAGAGAATGGCTGACAGGGTTTTAATCATAACGTAAGTGAAATATGATTCTTAGTTACTGATAAAGTTGTATTTCCCATAAATTATAGAAGCTATTCTAATTATAGTGATTATTTTTCTTACAAATAACTTTGGTAACAGGGTTGATGAATGTGGTCAACACTACATTTTCGGTAAAAACTGAGTCGATGGATTGAGATTATTTTCTTGCATCACACGCATCACACACATGACCAGCGTCGGCCAATAGTGAGCCTACGTGTGACGTATAACACAGACGCGCTACGCAGTTATTCTACGTGAAAAAACTCGAGGCCCATAGAGAAGGAAATGAATAGTGGAATAAAGTCGTTATTTTTGTTGTTTTTTGCGCACAAAAAGTATTCTCGTCGCTTGATATACTTAAGATTGAGTCACTGTAGTCACTTGGACTATATTAACGATCTCTTTATTTGCATTGCATTGCATTGCATGTCTTAGAAGCCTATGGAGGAGTGAGACAGCTCTCAGATTTAATCAAAAATATCTTAATTTGTGTTCCGAAGATGAACGAAGGTCTTACGGGGTTGGAACAACATGAGGGTGAGTAATTACTGACAGAATTTTCATTTTTGGGTGAACTAACCCTTTAACCTGAATGTTTAGATAAAGTTATAATCACTTTAGCTTTCAATATCATCAGTGAAAAAAGGAAAGATTCTCAAAGTCTTTAAAGCAGGCAAAGTTATTTATTAAGTTACATGTGTAAATATACAGACAGTAAATTGGAACAACATACTGTAAAGAAAACTTAGTTGTAACAAATAGTGCACTGTTGTACAGAAGAGGCCGTAAAAGCCTTTCTCATAGTATGAGGTTACGCACCGGTGTGTGGGAGTGGCGGGGTTACAGCCTTTCTCCCAGATACACAGTTACCTTTCCTTCTTATACCCTGAGCAAAGCATTGTTAAACATGAGTGGAATATCAACACCGAACCTTACCGACAGGAAACCGAAAGATGAGGCAGATGGGTAGTGATCAAGAGGGGGAGAAGAACATTAAAGGGATAGTTCACTTTGAAATTAATTTTTGGTATGTTTTAGCTTACCTCAAGGGCATCCAAGATGTAGGTGTCTTTTTTTCCGCAGTAGTTTCAATTTTGATATTTATTTGATATTAGTCCAAATTAAAACAATTCCCCGTCGTCCAAATTAAACAATTCTCATATATTTCTACCTAGCATTATTTATGCATGCTCTTTGAGACAGTGACCATCGACCTGCATTATATGACTGACAGACAAGAACGGTTTGACCTAAAAATATCAAAATTGAAACTACTGCGGAAACAAAGACACCTACATCTTGGATGCCCTTGAGGTAAGCTAAAACATACCAAAAATTAATTTCAAAGTGAACTATCCCTTTAACATTCTCCTCAATGCATGTGTAAGCAAAAATACCTAGATTGTACATTAAGATACTTTAATATCTCTATTAAGTTCACCACCGTTCAGTTCAATTCAGTTTTTAATCTGTCAGATGAGACCAAACATGACATAGTCACATGTTAGAACACACTAGTAAATAGGGATGGGACGATTACCGGTTTCACTATAAACCACGATAAAATGTACTGACGGTTAGTATTATCGTTCAAATTTTAATTATCATTAAAATATCATTAAAACCGTGTTTGATTATCGCGATTTTAATAACTCACTGTAAATCCGCTCCAGCCAGCAACAGTGTGACGCAGGCGCAGCGCGCAATGTTGTTTTTTCTATTCGAGAAGGAATGGCGAAAGGCAATGACCGTACTCGGGAGATTTTTCAGCGTTTTAAGAGGACCAAATCTGAGGTGTGGTCATATTTTGGCTTTTGGGCCAGTGACAAATAAGGTTTTCAACTGATAAAAAATTCAAAAAGGTTAAAACTGCACATCAAAGTAGTTATTATCTTTATGGGGATGTTTTTTACTTATTACTAAAATCTCAATTTTAAACAATGTATTTTAAGCGGTTTAACTGAGAATCATGTGACGACACCAGTCAAAATGTCATACGGGATAACGTTAATGCATTTTCTAAATACGATATTAAAACTTTTCAAATCAATAATACTTAATTAATATATAAAGTGATGCAGTAAACAATATTTGGAGCACAGAAAAAAATGTTTTGCACAACAATTTTTTCTCATTATATTGTGATTTCTTTAAACGTGACCCTACTTGTTCAAGTTCTTTACTCACATTTTAACACTGCAATGTGATTTAAAATGTGAAATGTCTGAAAATGTTTTACAGGACTTGGTAACATGTTATTATTGTTTCCTCAACTCCATGAAGTGAAATAATGCATTTCAATGGGAAAAAAACAGCGTTATCCCGCCTGACTTAAGTTGTTACTCGGTATGACACCATATGAGTTAACACATGAATTGTCATTTTTACAACACTTAATAATGTTCATAAATAATTAATGTTTATGTTATGCAATGTTTTTCCAAGGAAATTAATTAGGCTCCACTGTAAAGAAATACAGATGTGGTTTTCAGTGTGTAAACTGTTACACACAAACTCAGTGTGGTTTCTTCCCAGATTTGGCAAGTATACAAATACATTTAAACATTTTTTCATGTTTATGAATATCAGAACAGCACAACTTTTCAACATTAGGTTTAAATTAGTACTGAAAAGTACCGTGAATCATTTTATTGATGATCATAGTCACTCTACATCAATATTCATAAATAATGTAAAGGGTTAAAGTAGGCGATCTTCACTCATTTCACTGAACATCATTTATTTGAACAACAAATTTACAAAAGCATGTAATTGAACAACATATTTATAAAGAAAAATCTTATTAATGGGTTGAAGTACCTTGAATCACTAAATTTCATTAGTTTCATTAAATGAACACTATATTTTTATAGACTTAAAGGGGCTGATTCCCCAATATGACAGGTTGGACAATAATTAAGTGTAATTGAATATTATTATGAATTATATAATTTGCTAATATTTAACTAAACAATGTTAATGATATGTTAATATCACAATTTTAATGGAAATTATACAAATTAAAGCTGAAAACTGTATAATAATATATTGTCAAACAGAAAGTAACTGTTATCCTATATGACAAAATTGTTATCCGGTATGACAAAACTCAGTTTAAATCTTAATCAGGCAGTATTTGGCTACCTATAGAAATCTGCAACCTTTACCTTCAACTTCCAAATATGTAAATTCATGCTAAATAAACATATTTACATAAAATCCACATTATATATGTTATTTTAGCGTTATCCCATATGACACAGGATTTTACTACATAGTGTGCTAGTGAAGAAAAAGGGTAAGTTAAACACATTTTATGAAAGACATACTTACCTTTCACCATTGTTTGGGGGTCCATCAGGGTCTTCCTGATTGGGTAACATGCTATCTCACATCGTGTCAAAATAATATTCACAATAAAATTGCTCCAGTTTGCTTGTTATCCCGGATGACATTGGCTGACAACCAGTTTTGGGACAGAATGCTCCAAAGCATAACAATCAACTGGATGTCATATTCTTTGTAATATTTAAATATATTGTTGTCAAGACTCATACAATAATGCCTGTGGCAGAGATGTTAGGGTTTATTAGATTTTTTACAGTTTGTTTGGCTTTTTTGTATGTCACTCTAAGGTCCGGACAGTTATCCGGTATGACATTATGTGACTATAATGTCTAATAATTCTTACACTTTGTAATACCCTCAATATATGTTTATATCATTTGATAAACAGAGATCAATAGATTCAATAAATGTGCTTTTTATTAAACATTTCCTTATTTTGACTTCATAAAGGGGTTTGGACATCAAAATTGCACGTCACGTCATTGGGCCTTTTACAAAAGTGTTGAGTGAAACTTAATCGAGGATGGTCACTACAATAGGGGGGAAACACTTCAAATCTGCCGAGTCCTCTTGTGTGACCATCACCCACTGTTTATAGCGAACGCAAGGCAAGTTAACTTACCAAAAACTACGTCTGGGAAATAATTGGGCACAAATGTTGTTTTGAGTTGAAATATTTTAGCTCACTCACTTGAAATAAACGTGAAGCTTCCGCGAAGAAAAGTTCGCAGCAAGTGGCTTTGAGCCAAAAACGAACAAGTTCAAACAAGACTATCATTGTACACTTATTACACCAAATTTTTTTTTTTTTTTTTACCACACAATTACAGGGACATATTGAATTGAGATTAACGTTTTAAATCTTACCTGTTTATAAATCAGTTTTGTACAGCGTACAAAACAATCGCCCAAGAATTGAGACGCAAGACGGCAAGTTGTATTTGAATGAAACGAGAGAGCGCGTGCGCGTCCGTTGCGATACATGGATGTGCGCTGTGTTATAATGCGTTGCTATTGACGACGGTCATTATAAGGAAGGAAATGCCTTTAAAGCAAGCTTTAAATATGCTTTTAAGCATAATTATCTTGCTTAAAAAAGTGCATAGAGCTGCTTGTTTTATTTGTTGTTTGTTGATTTTCAAATATGAAACTGTTTTTAGTGTGAGCATCAGTTCTTTTTGAACACTTTAATCTCGTTTTAACAAAACCGTGATAATATTGATAATCACGATAATTTTGGTCACTATAATCGTGATATGAAATTTTCATACCGTCCCATCCCTACTACAGACGCAAACAGACAAAGTGTAGTAAAATAAAGACCTAAATGTGTATTTTGGACTTTTTTTCACCACAAGTCTGAAAGAAGACATGTTATTGAAGACAAATATCCAGAAATCTCAAAATTGACCAGTAAAAAAACCCGATGTTTTTGCCTTGCTGTGTCTCGCCTTAAGAACACGGTTTCTATAGCAACCGGAGCTTCAGTGGCAGCGGCAGTGAATGATAACTTAATCAGTCATGGATGGGTATTTATTTAGGTGTTTTGGACTTGCCCCTATTTTGCACTTTCTCCAATTCATAAGTAATGAGTGCACCGTATTTGGTTTAGCTCATTTTAGCAGTTCATAGTTGAGCAAAACTGCCATTTTCTGTCGATTCTCGTTTTCCACACATTTGGGCGTAAAGTCACTTAATTCTGTGTGTGTTTTACAGTTATCAGTGTATAACTGTTGTAATTTTGCGTTTGTTCAGAAAATGACGTGGATGGAGAAACAGTGGACTGTGGACTCACTGAAGCCATGGTTGGCTACCTGTTTGATGGTTCCTTCAAAAAGCAACTAAAATTTCAACAATTTGTACGCCAATATAAGGAGTCTGAGACCACTGTTGTATTAGAGCCCGTACCAGTTGAAGTCGCTCAGTCTACGGAAGAACCCCAGCCTCATCCATTCACTAATCCAAGGTAAGGGCAGCATTATGAGGGTCCCGTTTTCACAAGATAAATGTGTAAATGGTAAATGTGTTCAACAAGAGTTTGTCTGCTCGTTTGGGCTTTTGCTGGATGGTGAATTTTATCTCTTTTTATGCAATAGGATCCACCCACAATTGACCCTTCGCAGGGAGTTTGATTGACAGGCGATCTGACCAATCATAATCCGCCGTTTTTGTCTGACAAAGCAATCAGGAGAGTTAGTAGATTAACGTTGGAGGATTTAAACTTGGAAAAAAGGAGTGTACTGATGCCTTTCCGCGGTTAAAACAACACTTCTCCTTATATTAATTTGATGCTATAAGTTAACTAGAAGGAAGAGATGATCGGTTCACGAGCAGCTTTAACTGAGGCTCTACAGTGATCTGTCAGACATGTTAAAGAGCCACAAAACGTTATTTATTGTTTTAATTTATTTAAAAAATGACCCAAATTTTAAAGTTGTGACTTTGTTTCATATCAAAAGTAACCTGGTCTGTCCTGTCTGTCAGCGCGTTGTCAGTGTCCTCTCTGCTCCGCAATGTATTTTTCAGCGCGTGAGAGCGGCGTGGCTTGTCGGACATAGCAACAGTAACAGCTGGCGCCTCATTTATAAACGTGGCGTACGCACAAAACGGGGCTGATGCCTTTGACGATATCAATACGATAATTGGCTAGTTTTCCCATTAAATTATTATTATTATAAAGCTAGTATTGCTATTAAATTAATAAGACCTACAATTAATTTCCCTTGCCTTAATTCATAAAGACATAACCACACTTGCGACATCACCGACATGCGCGTATGACAAAACTATGACAAGTGCTTGCAATAAAAATGCCAATAAACTATATTTACTTGTTTGTTTATTTGAATTTGAAAATCTGTTTTCTTTTAATGTAGGAAGACCCTGCTTCACCCTTTCCAACCATACAACTGATGGATAAAGACTGAAAAACGGCGATCATTGGAGGAGGGCTCAGTGTGGTGAATGTAGATGGAATAGATGTGTGCCAGTGCACCAGCCTTGATGAAGCCTTCTTAACTGCCTTCTGTATGTTCTTTACCTTCAACATTGCATATCCACCACCCCTGAAAAACACACTGACTTTTCTTCAGAGGCGCATTGTCAACATTGTGGAAGAGGGAGACAAGCCACTGCCAGTAACTTTAGTCCGGATGATTAACCTTTTGTATTAGATCCTCACCATGCCTCAACTGTACAATTGCCCAAAGTGCACTCGAAGGACATTCACTCTTGTGAAGTTAATCCAACATGTTGGAGTTGAACATGCACATGAACCAAATTTTAATATCACCTGTGGTATACATCAGTGCCAATCAACTTTTTCATTTTTTATTATTTAAGATATTTTAGATTTAGTCCGAGAGCCTTCTGTTCCTCCATTGAAAGTCAATGGACGGCATACTGTCCATGTCCAGAAAGGCAATACAGACATCATCAAAGTAGTCCATGTGACATCATGACCAGCGTCGGCCAATAGTGAGCCTACGTGTGACGTACAACACAGACGCGCTACGCAAAAACACTACGTGCAATAGTTCGAGGCCCAGAGAGAAGGAAATGAATAGTGGAATAAAGTCGTTATTTTTGTTTACTTTTTGCGCACAAAAAGTATTCTCGTCGCTTGACTTCCTGCTCAGCTCAGCTACCGTTCGGACGCTCTTGCTTACTGCTCCGCGCTTTGCTCTATCGCTTTTATATTTTATCTTCTATATTTTTATATTTTAGCTCCTTTTATCACCTAATTTTAACTTCAGCAAATCAGCACAGTGCTCAAACGACAAAGTTTGGATTACCACAAAAACGCAGAATTCTTCTACCTGACCAGCTTACATTCCGGGGAAAGGAAAACACAACTGCCTACAAGGATAAGAGAGAAAATGCCTCTTCTGGAATCTACTTGCTGCACTAACTGCCACAGACTTTTACAAAGGATTGCAGTTCTTGAAACAAAGTTATTTACGGGACCACCAAACCAGACGGAACACACAACAGAGCTTCGTCATGGACACCCTCAGCATATAGCCGGTGAGTTCCATGAAACTAGTGCTCCTCGACAGGTAGAGAAACAAGCCGATCGACTTACAAATCGATGGCACAAACAGGGAGCGAGACCCAAAGGCACTCGAGACATCAGATTGTCACGAGCCCCACATATTGCCGCAGTAGCATCCTCTACCCCAGATACAGCTCTGACAAGGACTGCAAACACTGGTCTCCTACCAACACCTATACATCTTGAGAACAGATTTGAAGTACTAATGAATATAAATGAGGAATCCCCAAACGTGATGAATGTGATCGAACACAGACTGTATCAGCCAGTAGCTAACACTGATGCTAACTGGCGCTCAAGGTCGAGCAGACAGCGGCACTCAGCTCAGAGCGCAGCCGAGCCCAGGACTCTGATAGTGGGGGACTCCATAATCAGAAACATTAGCGGCAGGGATACGACTACATGCTGCCTTCCACAAGCTACAATTTCGGATATAAACAGGGAACTTCAGAACATTCTGATGAAACATAAGACTGCAAATCGACTCATCATTCATGTGGGGAAGAATGATATTCATAAAGAGCAGTCAGAACTCCTTAAGAAGGATTTCAATGAACTTTTTGAAACACTTAAAAGACTGAAAGTTCAGACATTCATCAGTGGACCACTCCCAGCAAGAGGAACAAACAGGTTTTCACGGCTGCTTGGGATTAATACATGGCTGCAAAAAACCTGCAATATAAAAGGAGTAAACTTCATTGACAACTTCAATCTTTTCTGGAGTCAGAGACAACTATTTCATCGGGATGGCCATCACCCAAACAAACTTGGTTCAAGAGTGTTAAAGGACAATATCGACTTCTCCCTCAATCATCCTTCTGCAGTGTGTGTCAATCTGAACGACACACACACACCTGGAAACAGTATGAATGAACACAGGACTTCACTTCAGCAGCAAAATGGACATGCGGTTGACATATCACACAGGGACAATGATAACACCACTGAGCCACAACAACCTCTGCTCACGGACACAATCTCAGCTGAGCCCTGCCCACAGAGCTCACCACAGACATATTAGAACTGCTCCAAGATTCAGCACCCAAGGACGACTTCCTGGAAAACAGCCAGGGAAGCCAGGACAGCATATCCCAGCCTCCGATAACACCTGAGCAACAGCCCCTTTCACCAGATACTTTCTCCCTCTCGCCAGCAACTCCACTTTTGTGCTTCTCACAGAAAATGGAAGAACTGGTGGATGCTGGAACCAGACTATCCCACTCTTTTGCTGCAAGCCCCCAGATACCAACCAAAAAACGTCAGGCACCTCAAACACCGAAGCCTGCGCGCCGAGCTCGCCCGCCCCCTCCGGTGAGAGCTCTTCGGCCTCTTCGGCCAAAACGCCAGGGCCCACACCCTCCTCCATCTGCTCGAGGTGAACCAAAAACAACTGATACCAGCTCTCAGTGATGTGTGTCGGGTCCCCGCTTTGATAACAGTAACTTTCTCAAATGTTTACAGAACAAGCGGGAACCCAGTGTGCCTCTATCTTTCTCTATTGCTGTTCTATTACAAGATAGAAAGTCTAAGGCCTTCAATAGCCGTACAGCAAACCCAACTAATCTGGTGCCTATTACATGTCAAACTAAGATTGCTGTGGGGACAAAAAGTAAGACTGTTAAGTTAGCACTTTTAAACATTCGCTCACTTAAAAATAAATCACTTCTAGTCAACGACTTAATAACCACAAACAACCTGGACTTTATGTTTCTAAATGAAACCTGGCTAGAAGACAGCTGCAGTGCAACAATCCTCAATGAAACAGCCCCTCCTAACTTTACTTTTATGAGTGTCTGCAGAGCTGTTAAGAGAGGTGGGGGTCTAGCTGCTCTTTTTAAAGATATCTATCAATGTAAGCAAATATCATTTGGGAATTACCCGTCTTTCGAATATCTGGGTACTGTGTTAAAAGGGTGCTCCTCGCATTTTACTTATTATTATTTACAGGTCTCCAAAATATTCTCCAGCCTTTGCTGAGGACTTTACAGAACTGTTATCAACAATTACCTCAGAGTTTGACTGTTTTGCCATTGCTGGAGATTTTAACATTCACATAGATAATGCAGAAAACAATATGGCAAAAGAAATCAAAACTGTTTTAAAAACTTTTGATCTGACTCAGCATGTACATGGACCCACACACAATCATGGACACACTCTAGATTTACTTATCAGTAAGGGTCTAAACATTTCATCGATTGTTATTAAGGATATAGCACTGTCTGATCATTTCTGTATTTTCTTTGATATATTGATCTCTCATGCCATTGAAGCTAGATCTGTGTCTGTCAAGAAGAGATGCTTAAATGAGAACACTAGTGTACTATTTATGAAGGCTATATCCTTAACACCAAGCATATCTGCTGACTCTGTTGATTTTCTCCTTGATTCTTTTAACTCAAAAGTTAAAAATATAATTGATGATATTGCTCCTGTTAAAGTCAGGAAGAAGAGTGGCAGACAAAAAGCACCTTGGAGAAACTCAACAGCAGTGCAAAATATGAAAAGACAATGCAGAAAAGCAGAGCGCATGTGGCGGAAGACAAAACTTGTAGTCCATTATAACATCTACAAAGACAGCCTGCATGCTTTCAATATGGAACTAGGCAAAGCTAGACAGACTTTCTTCTCAAATATTATAAACAGCAATTTAAACAACACACGCACTCTTTTTGCTACTGTAGAGAGACTGACAAACCCCCCAAGCCAGATTCCTATTGAAATGCTCTCAAACAGCAAGTGCAGTGAGTTTGCTTCTTTCTTCTCTGAGAAAATCAATAATATCAGAAAGGTGATCAGCACATCCTTGAGTTGCACTGAGGTCAGACAGATCAGACCACCTGAGAAAGTAGTTACTATGTCTGACTTCAAAGAAATTGATGGCAAAATTTTGGAAGAAACCGTACAACACCTTAAAACATCAACATGCGCCCTTGACACACTTCCCACATCTTTTTTCAAAAGTGTGCTAAACAGTTTAGAAGCAGATCTTCTAGAAGTGGTAAATGCCTCACTTCTCTCTGGGAGTTTTCCAAACTCCCTGAAAACTGCAGTTGTCAAGCCCCTCCTGAAAAAGAGCAATCTGGATAAGACCATATTAAGCAACTATAGACCGATCTCAAATCTTCCTTTCATAGGCAAGATCATTGAAAAAGTTATCTTCAATCAGCTGAACAAATTCTTAAGCTCGAATGGATACTTTGACAATTTTCAATCTGGTTTCCGACCGCACCACAGCACAGAGACAGCGCTCATAAAGATAATAAACGATATTCGCTTAAATACTGATTCAGGAAAATTATCAGTGCTGGTACCACTCGACCTCAGTGCTGCATTTGACACTGTCGATCATAACATACTTCTTGACAGGCTGGAAAACTGGGTGGGGCTTTCTGGGATAGTCCTAAAATGGTTCAGGTCATACTTAGATGGGAGAGGTTATTATGTTAGTATAGGAGACCATAAGTCTGAGTGGACATCCATGACATGCGGAGTCCCTCAAGGCTCAATTCTTGCGCCACTCCTGTTCAACCTGTATATGCTCCCAATGAGCCAAATAATGAGAAATAACCAAATTGCTTACCACAGCTATGCAGACGACACACAGCTGTACTTAGCCCTATCGCCTAATGATTACAGCCCCATTGACTCCTTGTGCCAATGCATTGATGAAGTCAACAGTTGGATGTGTCAAAACTTTCTTCAATTAAACAAAGACAAAACTGAAGTTATTGCGTTTGGAAACAAAGATGAAGTTCTCAAAGTGAACGCATACCTTCACTCTAGGGGTCAAACAACTAAACATCAAGTCAGGAATCTTGGTGTGACACTAGAGTCAGACCTTAGTTTCAGTAGTCATGTCAAAGCAATAACTAAATCAGCATACTATCATCTGAAAAATATTGCAAGAATTAGATGCTTTGTTTCCAGACAAGACTTAGAGAAACTTGTGCATGCTTTCATCACCAGCAGGGTGGATTATTGTAATGGACTCCTCACTGGCCTTCCCAAAAAGACCATAAGACAGTTGCAGCTCATACAGAACGCTGCCGCCAGGATTCTGAGCAGAACCAGAAAATATGAACATATCACACCAGTCCTCAGGTCTTTACACTGGCTCCCAGTTAGATTTAGGATTGATTTTAAAGTATTATTACTGGTATATAAATCATTCAATGGCCTAGGACCTCAATACATTGCAGATATGCTCAAGGAATATAAACCCAACAGATCACTCAGATCATTAGGATCATATCAGCTAGAAATACCAAGGGTTCACTCTAAACATAGCGAGTCTGCTTTTAGCTATTATGCCAGCCACAGCTGGAACCAGCTTCCAGAAGAGATCAGATGTGCTCCTACAGTGGTCACATTCAAATCCAGACTCAAAACACTTCTGTTTAGCTGTGCATTTACTGAATGAGCACTGTGCCGCTGTTCGTCCGACTGTTTGTACTGTACTGTATTTTATTTTTCTAAACTGTTTTAATTATTCTTATTTCTTTTAATTATTTTAATTTCTCCTATGTCAGCAGGGTATTTAGCCCGTAACTGTAAATGCCCACTCAGGTGTAAAAGAAAGTGATAATGTGAAAGTGACGTGTATTAATGTGGGTTTGAAAGTAGAACAGTATTTAAATGACGATATTAAAGTTTTCGTCTGAGAAAGAATGTAAACGCAGTGCTAAAGAAAGTGAAAAGAACGTGTGAGTAATTGAGAGAGAAAAGAAAGTTAAAGGAAAGTTGATAGATGGAAGTCGTAAGAAGATTGAAGGTTAAAAGAAGGTTGAAAGATTTAAGTCTTAAGGGAATCCTTTGAAGGAATGATCTATAATAATATTCTTTTTTTTATTTTTTTAAAAGTACTGTATTTTATTTTTCTAAACTGTTTTAATTATTCTTATTTCTTTTCATTATTTTTTTTATTTCTTCTATGTAAAGCACTTTGAATTGCCATTGTGTATGAAATGTGCTATATAAATAAACTTGCCTTGCCTTGCCTTGATAAACTTCAAGCTGCTAGGTGGCCCAAACTTGCTGGCCCAGAAAAGTTATTAAAGAGATCGTTAATATAGTCCAAGTGACTACAGTGGCTCAATCTTAAGTATATCAAGCGACGAGAATACTTTTTGTGCGCAAAAACAAACAAAAATAACGACTTTATTCCACTATTAATTTCCTTCTCTCTGGGCCTCGTAGTGTTTTTGCGTAGCGCGTCTGTGTTACACGTCACCACGTAGGCTCACTATTGGCCGACGCTGGTCATGTGTCTGACGTGTAACACAGACGCGCTTGGAAGTGTGCATCCAATTAGGCTGCATAGTTTAGGTCAGCCGGAATTGGGAACACTTCCCATAAATCCTGATGTACTCGTGACACAAGAAGAATGGCATCTACGCTAATTTTAGTGTCTTTGTTTATCCCAAGGTTTTCCCGCAGCCTGCCGGATCCAGGCCGTATCCAGATCTGATGAAGGACCTTCGCCTGGACCCGACGACAACACAGTGCTGAAGTGCCAACTAGTCTCTCCCTATGGAGGATCCTTTTACCACTCAACAGATAAAGCGTTGTCGGGAAAACTCAATTCGCGTACCTACCCCGAAATGAGAAAATAAAATAAAATTCTGTATCAAAATGTATAACGAAAGACCAGTACTTTGTTTAGGAAAAGGAACATTGATTTGTGATCTGCACATGTTCTATTCGCAAGGAATCTTGGTCTTTTGAGTAGAGACGGCGCATACAAAAACCCGCGTGCAGTATACCGGAAGTAAACAAGAAGTAGAGGTAAACATGGCGAGACGCAGCACAGCACCACACTTTTGGAGCGAGGAGGAAAGTGCAAACAAAGGCGATCGCTATCTGCCCTGAACTATTCATTATCCGCGTGCTGCTGTTGTTGTTGTTGTCTTTGGATACAGGAAGAAGAATCGGAAATGACGCACATTGCGTCTTAAGGTTGTCCGTACGTCCAGACGCTAACCGTGCGTCGCCGTTTACATCGGGATATTGCCGGTTATTCCTAATGTTTCAGAAACCCAAATAGTGACCTTAACCCGACCATAACCCGAATTTTAACAGCTTGTAAACGTAGTCAATGTTCCTTTTGATGGGGATATGCCGATACGCGTTTACATGACCAAATATTCGGGTTAGAAAAGGGGTACCCCAGGTATAATATCCGGGTTTTTAAAAACCGGGATATGAGCATATCCGGGTTTTTGCCGGTGTTTACATGGCCGTGCGCGACCGGGTTATTGCTAATATCCCGGTTTTGAACGCGTTATTGGCTGCATGTAAACGTAGTCATTGCTAGTTCTTTGACGTCGGTTTTGTGTTTCAGGGCCTTAAGAATTTATTTATTTTTCTGTACAAAAAGCTTGTTTGCTGTAGCCTAACCTAGTAGTCCAGAGATAATTCAATCCTGAAGTCCTCCCTGGCCACCCCTCCCGCTGAGAACAGCCAGCACTGTGTTAGTGTCAGTCATTAACATATGAAAGGTCTTCACACCTAACAGTTGTCAGTCCTCTCCCACCCAGCAGTGTTTCAGCTGTATACGTCCGTGAAATTTCACGGATTCCTGAATATGTCTGCATATGTGAGGTTTCCGGGTTTATCTGGAAATATACTGTTCCATGTTACTCTGATCCGCTTTTTCCCACATACATCCGGCAAACATCAAATTACACAGGAGTTTACCATGCCCGTATTTTGCCGGATTTGAGTCTTTTCATGCAGTGAAAGGGGACGCGATTAAAACTCTATAAGTACATAAATGTATTAAAAAAAACATTCCGAGACGCCCTGGTCCATTCTCATTCGTGTTTATTCTGCCGGAGTCTCTTCATCATCCGGGTCCGGCCGGGATTATGCAGCTCATTTACATTTAAGGTGGTACACACTAAAACAGCTCTTTTTAAAACAGGCCCGAAAAATGACATTTTCAAATGGTTATAATAAATTAACTGTGGGGTATTTTGTGCTGAAACTTCACAAATACATTCTGGGGACACCCAAGACCAATATTACATCTTGTAAAAAGGGTCATAATAGGTGCCCTTTAAAAAATAGTGATTTTTGATGCTATCATAGAAGTGCCCCAAGCACTCCTATTCAAAAGGCAATTTGACCAAAAACGAAAATACGGTCAAACTTAAAAGTGGCGTTTCCATTCTAATTATGCTTTTAGACGAAAGTTTGCCTCAGGTAGAAAAAGCCAGTGCAGCGCTTCTAGGTTCTACGTCAGAACGTAGGCTTATTATTGTCCGACTCTGGTCGTGTGAGATGAGCCATGAGCTAGCCAATAGTGAGCCTACGTTCTGATGTAGAACCCAGAAGCGCTGCACTGTTTACACTACGTCAACCGTGTAGGAGAATGACATGGAAAAGAAGAGATTATTCAACAATGTTGTTATTTTGGGGGGTTTTTTTGCGCACAAAAGTATTCTCATCACTTCATAATATTTAGGTTGAACCACTGTAGTTCCCTTTCGTAGTCACTCCGAGTTACGAAAGGAGAATTTCCTTTCACAAAAAGAGCATTGCACGCGGTACGTCTTTGCGGTCGACTAGTTTCCGATTCTGATGGGCACAATCGTTGTCTTGCGTGTCTGGGTGTTGACCACGCTAAGGCAGCTTTTGTGGATGAATCATGTTCCCATTGCGGGAACATGACCATCGCACTGTTGCGGTCGAGAAAAAATTACCTCGTTCGAGGTAGAGTCCTCTCATCCGCACCCCGATCTACGAGCTCCACGAGAGCTGGTACTTCGGCTGGCGGCCAGGGTGACCTGACGGTGATGGTGTGGAACAAAGCGCCGACTCTTCCACGCTCCACACCCTCCTCTAGCACAGTGCAACCCATGAGTGTTCCAAATGAGCCCACCGTGCAGTCTCACGGCGCACCGCGGGTCTCATTTGGCGCTCCAGATGACGATCAAATGTCGATCACTGCATCACAAGGTGGGCAGGAGTCCTTGGGAAGTGACGATTCGGCTGTGCTGCTGCCTTCGGGTGTGCCAGCATTGCCTGAGTCAGATCCCGAGCTGACGGCCATGCTTTCCCGGGCAACCGCGGCCATTGGCCTCGAGTGGTCTCCACCACCCGGTCCAGTGCGCTCGCGGCTGGACAAATGGTTTTTGGGTGCGGCCGCTGATCCCCGTCAGCGTCCAACCCCAATGCCATTCTTCCCGGATGTGCATGAGGAGGTCACGAGGTCCTGGAAGGCACCCTTGTCTTCCCGTGATCGCCCGGCGACCTCCTCCGCCTTGCCTTCTCTCGATCAGGCGGCTGCCAAAGGGTACACTGGGGTTGCCATGCAACTATGTCCTCAGAGTGCTTATTCCCGTGGCGACCAAAAGCACCCCTCCAAGGCCTGTAGGTTCTCCTCCACTCTCGTGGCGAAGACCTATAGAGCTGCGGGGCTGGCAGCCTCCTCACTGCATGCCATGGCGACGCTGCAGGTCTACCAGGCCCAGCTGTTACATGACATGCACGAGGGGAGGACTGACCCAGCACTCTTTGATGAGTTGCATGCCGCCACCAACCTTGCTCTCCAGGCGACGAAGGTGACCGCACGCTCACTGGGTCAGGTGATGTCCACTTGCGTGGTCCAGGAGCGATACCTGTGGCTCAACCTGGCCAATATGCGGGAGGCCGAGCGGACCCGGTTCCTCGACACCCCCATATCCCAGGCTGGCCTCTTTGGCGGTGCAGTCGAGGACTTTGCCCAGCAGTTCTCGACTGCTCAGAAGCAGACTGAGGCTTTAAAACATGTCCTGCCCCGGCAGCCCGCTGCTCCGGCAGCGCAGTCGTCGGCACAGGTGCCTCCGTCCACTCGCCGCCGAGGGCGCCCTCCTGCGGCTCCCGCACCTGCCGATCGGCCCCTGCAGCAAGCTGCTTCCGGGTCGCGTCGTGGAGGAAGCCGCAGGAAGGCGCCACAGCCTTCTCCCGCCCCGCTACACGCCAGGCAAAGCGGCGCTCCTGAGACGGGCTGCTCAGAGATGGCGTTGAGTTCCTTTCAGGAGACGGTAGCAGGGGTGCTCCTTCCCCCGGTGGAGGGCCGGGGGAGAATCCTTGGTTTTCCCACTGTGCCCTATTGTGGTTAAAGAAAGAACTGACTCTCCCATCTCTGAGCACAGAGTTCTCGGATGACAGTGCGCGCCGCTCATGAGCCTCGCCACTCTCGTCCCCCTCTGTCGCCAGACCCCTGCCAGAGCACGGCCCCGTGGAACGCTGGTCCTCCTCTGGCAGGACGCGGCTAATGACCGTGCCCCCACACCGGGCCGCTATGCCACCCACGCCTGGGCCGGTCATTCCGCCTCGCTGCACCACCGAGGGTACGTCTGTGGTCCGCATGACCCCGCTGGTACAGTTTTTGGGAGCCTGGTTAGAGCTTCCCAGACTGTCCCGCTGGGTCGCGAGGACCATCAGGCTCGGCTACGCGATTCAGTTCGCCACCTTGCCACCCCTGGGGTTGAAATATTCCACCTGCAGCTGGACACCCCAGTGATACTCCATATGCAGCCCCCTGGGGTCATATGTGTATTCCAAGTCCCCCCCTTCGGGCTGGGCATAATTGCATATTTCCACTGAGATATGCTTCCCAGTGTACCTTGGTATTCCTGTGTTAAGTAGGACTCCTTCGTCCGTGCCAGTCTCATGACAGGGAGCTCAGACCTACACAGGGCACTGGAAGACAGTCGATAGGTGGCGTGATTACACTGGGAACCCCATTCGTCGTCATCCGGCATAACTCGGAGTGACTACGAAAGGGAACGTCTCGGTTACGTATGTAACCCTCGTTCCCTGAGTAGGGAACGGAGACGTTACGTCTCCCTGCCACTTCCGCTGTACCGCTGGAATGCCTGAGTTCAGTCTCGGCTCCTCAGCGAAGACATATCTGCATGTTGCTGGCGTACTTCCTTATATACCCCCAGGGTGGGGCGGAGATACGCTATGCAAATTCCGCAGACCCATGGCATTTCATTGCCATTGGCTCGTTTTATATACTCGAAGATGATAGGCTTTCTAAGCGAAACCCCATTCGTCGTCATCCGACGTAACGTCTCCGTTCCCTACTCAGGGAACGAGGGTTACATACGTAACCGAGATGTTATATGTACTATTTACCAATGTTTTTACCACCTTCCTGGGCTTTGACAGTTGCAATGACATTGATATCAATGGAAGGACAGAAACCTATCATATTTCATCAAAAATATCTTCATTTGTGTCCCGAAGATGAACGAAAGTCTTGAGGGTGAGTAATAATGACAGAATTTTCATTTTTGGGTGCAAAAATTCATGTAAGAATTTTCATTTTTGAGTGTAACATTATCATGTAGTCATATATGCAATAAACATTGCAAGGCTTGCAATTAAGTTAAATTATTTCTGTCACAAAGGTTTGGGCTGGATTCTGGCAATGTGTGCTCTATATAAACTGAGAGTCTATGACTGCCTTTCCACTGATACTCTGATGGACCTGATGAGGGGATGATATTGTTAAAGCTGCAATCGGCAAGTCTGGCAGATTTCTCTCCGCCATCACGATTCGTGCAATCTTCAGGCGAACTTCAGGCGTGTGCATGTGAGATATTGTAACGTGCGCGAGGGAGGGGGGATCTGTGGCATGTGCACAACCTGTGATTGACAGTCAGATCTCACAGTCACCCCCCCCTGCGCTGATTGGACCCGATGATCCGGGAGCGGTGGATTTTTGCAAAACAAATAACACGCTCCAGGTGGAGTTAGAAGCTCTGTTTTTTTTCTAAAACCACCTTATTTATGTTGTTCTGTCGGATTATAGTGTCGACGGCAGCTTTAATGAGCTGGGTGATGCGTAGACAAAAGTTGTAGAGTGAAACTTTAAATCTGGCAATCCCACTTCCAAAAGTTTAGTTAGTTGACCGTGCACATGTAAACGGACACATGGAGTTGATGTATTTTAACCAGGGCAGAAAAAATATCAGTTATTGATCACAACATCCAACAATGCATTTTTTTTTCATGTTGTTCAGTTTTAACCAAACAAGGTTAAATAATCTTGCCTTTCCAAGATTGCCTTGTCTGTTCTTGGTCTTGGATTTTGTGAAATTAATTTCTAAATAAATATGACTTATAGTCCAGTGCGACTTATATATGTTTTGTTCCTCTTCATGACACATTTTTTGACTGATGCGACTTATAGTCCGGAAAATACGGTAGTCGTTAAAACCGATATCTGGTTTCTTTTTACACATCTTTTGTGCTGTCTCTCTCTGTCAAAATATATACACTCAGTTCATAATATTTTTTTTTTTTTGCCTTTTAGACGCTTTCTTGACATCAATCCTGAACGTGGATCAAACACAAAGAAAGGACAGGTAACTTCAAAGAAAACTGGCCAAGTTGTGCAAAACAAGAACACCACTGTAAGCCTACAGGTTTCCTCACTTCTGCGAAAACTTGCAGACTTTGAATGGGATTTCGTTTGCACTTTTATGGACTTCAAAACAGAAACAGCTATTCACTGCCATTATAAAGCTTGGAAGAGCCAGGACATTTTTTAATATAACTCCGACAGTATTCGTCTGAAAGAAGAATGTCATATAGACCTAGGATGACTTGAGTGAGTAAATCATGGACTAATTAAAATGTTTGGGTGAACTATTCCTTTAATTAAGTGCTAACTGTTACCTGTTTGTTGTTAAGTGTTAAATTGCATTTTATGTTTAAAAAATATTTAATTAAAAAATAATTCAGCCAACATGTTCACAGAAAGCAATTTTCTGATCTTTGCTTTTAACCTAAATAAATGTTTTAAAACCCAGAAAATGTTGTTTTCTTTTTCCTAGTGTGACTACTCTTATGAAACCTTAAAGTATAATATTTTAATTATGTAATAATAAAAGCAGTATTCCCTGTAAAAATAAAATGTATTGCTGTAGACAAGTTTAATATTGTAAAAGTATGTGGTATATACCTTATTTGGTAATTACAGTGGAGTACTGTAAATGCTGTTTACTGTACTAGTGCTGTAAAAATACAGTATGTGGATGACAACCCAGCTGCCAGTATTTTACTGTAAATTTACAGTGAAAAGTTTTACAGTGTACATGCATGCATTTTTAAAGCTGTGGCATATGGTTATGGTACTTTGTGGATGTACAGTATTTGTCAAAAACACTGCATTATTGTATTAAAATACTATATTTGGTATTCACACAATAGACACAAAATCTCCAACTATAGGCATTTAATTACAAGGCATTCAGATATAAGATTTGTATCCCTAATATAAGTGAAAGTATGTACTATAGAAATAAGTACATATATGCATGTATACATATGCGTCTTACATATATTTCACATTTATGTGCATATACAGGAAAATATATGGCACTTACATGAAAACGGACATTTTTGCTATATTTTGAAATATATGTTTCATATATGTCTATGTGTTTTACATATATGAATTTTGCATATATTCTGCACTGACATTATATATGTAATTTACATATATTGACATATATTACATTTCTGTATGGGAAACTGTAGCATTGACTGTATTCATCAACCCTGTTACCAAAGTCACTGTAAGAAGAATCTCTATAACTATGAATAACTTGTATGATATTTGACAAATACAACTTTATCAGTGACTTGGTGTTTACTGATTATTCTTAAAAAATAATAATTGTTTTAACTATGTTGAAAATGACTAAAATTCTGGTAACGTTGTTGCAAATTGGAAACCAGATATAATATAAATGTAAAACAGTATTTAGCTTGTTCTAATATTGATAATCAATATAAAAAAAAGTCTCAAACCTCCCTTTACTGACCATTTGTTGAAGAAAAGTCTGAACAATCTGTTGACTTGGAATTTAGTCTTTCCCCTTATTATTAGATTAACAGGGCCGAACACCAGTTATCTTGCCAAGAAGATTTTTTTTATTCTTATATGTCAGGAGAGAAACTTTCAGAAGATGTTACATTCATGCCAGGTCTATGCGTTCTCTATTTATTATGTATTGTGTCAGACAGAGAGAAGAGGTATATAAGAATAAGGCTACATGAGAGGTCTTCATTCCAGATTTCTCTGTTCCCCATTTCTTTATCTTCTCATCCCATCATTCTAGATGTAAATGGTTTCTCCAACTTTATGTTTCTCTGCCATTATGCTTCTCTGCCCTCATGGCTCTGTCTCTCTGCCATTATGTTTCTCTGACCTTAAGTTTCTCTGCCATCATGCCTCTGTCTCTCCCTCTAAGTTTCTCTAAGGTGGTAAAGTAAGGTTGAGCTTATATACATTACAGAGCAGCTTCCTTTTAAGGTAGCAAACTATATTGCTTGACCTTTAAAAATGGAACGTATATGTCATGCGAACACATGGCACAATTCACTTCCATATTAAGAACTATCTTTGTTGTTTACATCTGCATCTGTTGCAACATGTTACATTGTATGTTACATTGTACACACCCTCTACAAAATAGCTTCCCTCTGGTCTCTGACATATGATCTTCACATGGTTCTGAGCTATCTAGTCTCCTCATGCACTCAACACGAAACTCATGAAAATCTGACTTGACAAGATACATTATGAAATTATCATGAAAAATAATAAAGAAAAATAATACAGATACATAACATTAAACAGTAATTTTTTAGTCTTCAAATCTGTACCATTTCATAGTTTAACTGTTTATCTAAAAGTGATGTAGTTCTTGAATGTTTCTAACATGAATGTTCTTCAGCATCATGAATGAATGAAGAATAAACACCAACCTCTTTGTTCTTCAGGATCTTCAGTGTGTTTCATTCTGCAGGGTTCTGGATCACTCATGTTCTCACTGTCCTCTTTAATAAACTCAGTCTTTGCAGATTTCAGCTCTTCCTGATGCGCTGATGCTCGTCTTCACTTGTAGCTGATGGGAATTTACAGCATTTATTGGAGAATTACAGTGGGAGGAGCTTCACTGATGATGTAATTTCAGTGGGAGGAGCTTAACTGATGATGAATTCCAGAGTTGGGGGAGCTGATCTGCCAAAATCAAAAGTATCAATTACTGAGTTTGTTTTTGTTTTTTGAACCATCTTCCTTTCACTAGTTAGCACACACAATAACATGCATGAAGCAATAATGTACATGCTTTACATCTGGGCTGTTCAGTGCCATTGGACATCAATAAATACAAGAAAACTTTTAAATGAACACATTACATTCTAAACCTGGTATTGGGAGTACATACCTGTCCTGTACAATTTCAAAGAGAGCAAACGTTCAGGATTCTATCTCCATTCAGAATCAGCCTAACATAAGAAAAAGGACAACTGAAACATGTGGGCTGCATTAGATGATAGACTGGCGAGCGCTAGCACACAGCAAAACAAACCACGAGGTTAGCAATTTCTTAAGCACTCAAAACAGCAGTTCTCGACACATTTCAACTAAATGTATGTGCACTCACCATAAAATACACGTACAAGTTACCATGTGCACTAAAGCTAAAGTTACAACCGGTATATTCCAAGCTTACATCGCACTGATGTGAACACATACCTCTCTCGGTCCAGTAGAAATGCAGACTGAGAAACGAACGCGAAGCTTCAGTATATGACCACCACTCGAGCCTCTATCCAATAGAGGGCGCACTTACACAACAAACAACTCTCCCGATACCTATGAAATGACTGAACAATACAAGACTCACATAAAACTCACATACCCACAAAATAGAAAATGAGAGGTTGCAAAAACATTTGTCATTCTTTAACCTGTTAAATAAGCATTTATGTCTGTCTATCTATTCATCCTACAGTAACTGGTGCAAATTCATTAATTATTTTTAACAATTTGTATTGCTAATCATAACATTATTCTGCTTCTTCATTAAAATCCAGGTATCTAGAAATATAGAAAAGAATATAAGTGATTTGAATTCTTCCAAATATAAATAATGGTAAGAAAAACAGTTAAATCATAAACACATCATCAGCAGATCATCTCATAAATGTATTCTGCTGATGATCCTGAATGGCTTGTTGAATGAGTGTTGATAGTCTGAGGCTCATCAATATTAACAGATCTGCTGAAAACACTCTTTATTTCACGACAATAGTTCCTGTTTTCACCTCATTTATTATGCTGATGTCTTCAGATCTCCTGTTAATTGTCACTTAACATGAAAGAATAAAAGAATACAGGCAAATGGGAAAATAGCGTTAGCCAATCAGTCTTGACCGGTTGTTGATTTTTATCAGCTAGCTTGTCAAACGTGTTTAAAGCATCACTGCATGTTAGGACTGGGTGATATGACACTACATATCATAGCAGTGATATAAAGTTTGAATTGATGGAACTTCTTCTAAATCGTTTACATGGATGGGCCTATTTGTGGGGTAAGCAAATATCTGTGCAGCTTTTAGTGGGCAGAAATTATTGGAACGTTGGAGTGGAAAAAGAAAAATAGTGAAATATATATTGAAATATATAGTGAAATCTTATATAGTGAAAAAAGAAGCACTGATGAATGATACACCACAAACATCTTCAGCTTTTAGTTTTATTATACATAAAAAAAATAATAATCAAAAAGGGGTAAATAGTGTCAAATGAATCTAAATGAATTCTAATTTTAAATTTTAGATACACTTTATAATTTTGATAAACTTATAGAAACAAATAAACTTTACATAAAATAAACATAAAATTACTTAAAAAGCATTGGACTACCTGCAAAAAAAACAAACAAAAAAAAACAAAAACAAAACTGTGGAATCAAAACTGATATTGAGAATTGTGAAACCATGATATTGTTACTGTGAAGTAAAATGAGATTTCAGTCATATCGCCCATCCATATTCTTTGCTAGATAGCAGAAAAAGGTTCCCAGTTTTACATTATGAATTTTTGAATAGTGTTCACCACAAGTAATAGACTACATTGTAACCAGAAATAAGTAGCCTATATAAATGGCTGATATTTTGCACAAGTTTATTTGTAATTGTCAGAAAGAAAGAAAGAAAGAAAGAAAGAAAGATGAGGTAGTTATGTAGCTATGTAGTTTCTTCGTTCACTGTGACCTATCCCTGCACTGGATGGCCAATTTCACATGTATTTTGTGTATTTTCAAAATACAAAATACTGTATTTGTATTTAAATACATTTTTTCACACAGTATTTTGTATTTGTATTTTAAATACATTTCCATGTATTAATGCCCATCTCTGAATGGCGGTCTGGACTGTCTTCCTGTCTCTCTGTCTTCTCATAGCTTTGAGAGCTTCAGGTAAGAGCATTATTCAACGTTTCACATCATAACTGTTATTTTAACATGAATTGTAGCACACCTGGGACTCTGTAATGACTAATCAGAAGAATGATCTAATACAGTATGTGCACTAAAGTAAACCTGAGTTTGTTTCTTAATTATAATGATGACATTTAGACAATAAAACAACGACAATTATGTCAGTTAAAGTTGATTCATATTAATGTATTGTATATTTTTATTGTTGACAATAAAAAACAACAACAAATATGCATGTTAAATCTGTAGTATATTTATTATTATTATTATCAGCTAAAGTTATTGATTCTTATGAATGTATTTTATAGTTTTATTGTTGACGATTGTTGGCGGTAAGGCTTCTCTTGTCTTCTACTTCTCTTGTCAGTGTGTATACAGTCCAAAAGTCCAAAACCTTTGCATTTCTCTACCTTAACAAGTGTGTGTGATGCCTGATGATCATGTTCTCCAGCATGCTTTCAAAATGTCATAAAGAGCATCTTGGAAACAAGAAAATTTGACTCAAAAACAAGTTTGCATGATTAATGTAAACAAAAACTAAAAAATACTTATTTGATTAGTGCAACATCTTAAATGTCTTTTCACATCATGATGTTTCTTTGTTCATATATATTTTTTTTTATATATTTTTTTTTTTTTTTAAGGTAGTTTTTCTTGTTTAATTAATGAGTCATTACATGATTCAAACAAACATGATTCACTGATTCACTATGGTAAGCCTGTTATAAGTGTTTATATGTTAGACCTGTCGGAATGGTTTTCATGGGGAATGGGCCTCAGTAACAATAATCAGACACACCTGGATTAATCAGTTTGTCCAATAATGGCAGACAGGAAACAAAGAGCTGGCTGAAGTTCAGGAAGTAGTGTAGCTGTGCATAAAGCCCATTGCGTACATACACTCGCCCGTGCGTGTCTCGTCATATACGTAAATAGAGAAAAGTTGCTCCGGCTACTTTGCCATGTGTCTGGTGTGTGAGTGGCAGGGGTTAGGTTGCCTTTTTGTGTTTTAACCGGTAAAGGGATAAAAATTACATAGTGTACCTTTAAATGAAAGTTGTTCATTTAATTACATGAAATGTCATTAATGGTAAAAAATAATAATAACACACAAAACTTCCCTTTAACAGTGTGTCGGGCTGGATGGTCTGCCAATGGATGAAGATGCTTCAGGTTTTTCAATAACGCTCTCACGTGGATTGATGCCGAGGTATGATACATTCATCTTCTAAGATGACATAAAAATCATAAACAAATATTCTTGGTTAAAAAACTTAAGCTCTGTAAACATCTGTGACAACTGTCAATTATCGCAGGAAAATAATTTCAACTTGTTCCTCAGTTTAAATATGTTAACAATAATACAGTAAAGAAAATACAATGGAGCTGACATACAAAATACAAATGCTGAAAATACAAAATACAGACTCAACACATTTCATGTTATCATGAGAGGATCACTTAAAACCTTTGTATGTGAAGTTATATCTAATCTAATATATATACATATATATATACAGTATGAACCTTTTCTACAAAAGTAATCCTGCCTCAAAAGGCACAATTTAGACTTTATTTAGAAAGTAAACAGCACAAGTAAAAAATATTTTGATGGTAATTGAAGGCATGTCACAGATTTTGTAATTAATTTGAAATAATATATTATTATTATTATTATTATTATAGTGGTGTTTCTTCATGTCTCCGCCTCTACTGGTGGGAACCTTGCTTCTGTGCACAGCCATGAGGAGTACACTTTTATTAAAACTCAAGATAATTCACTTTATTGGCAGAAACTGACTGCCATAAAATGTCCAAATGCCATTTAGGTTTATAAACTAATGTACCAATAACATGAGCATATTACAACTGTGAACTTATTTAATTTCAATTGTCTAAGAAAAATTCTTAAAGTAAAGAGGTAATAATTTATTTAGAAGGATGGAGTAACACTTGAGTCATTACTATCCAAAACCTTTCAAAAATCTTAAAAGTTTACAATGACTTTAGTCAGTTTTAAGGAGTTATCATGCTTTTCACTTTAGTTTTCTGGGAGGTATGGAACAAATTGTATTGATTTCTACCACATTCGACTAAGCACTATTAATTACTAATTCGTTAATCAGAGTTTCTTGTTAGTTAATTGTAGTTACTATAGTGTTAAAATTGCATTACTCATTTGTTCCTGTGTAGTTATTCATTAATGACGGAACAAAAGTGTTACCTTTAACGTTTCTGTCCATGCGTCCTCCTGTAACATTATCGTTCCAAAAACGGTTTGATTAGAAAATCAAATTTTATGTTATGTCTGCATCAATATACAACACTGATTTTTTATATGTATATATATATATTCTTTCCAGTAACAGACGCAACACCACGGAAATGGGGAAAACAACTTGTTCTTCTCTTATTACTTGTCAGCATCTGCCCTTCAGTGGCATCAGGTAAGTTTAAATTACCACAAAAACATAAATGTCTCCCCTCTTAATCAAATTCCCACATATCCAAACTTATAGAAACACAGGGAATTTAACTTAAACTATAGCAATATCCAAACTTAAAAAATGCAATACTTGTTTAGGTTTTCTTTAGCTTATTTATTTAAACTGTTATGTTTCAATAAATAATAATTAATGGGTGTTCAATAAATAAGCTAAACCACCGGCCCACCGCAACTTTTCGATTTGATTATCCGGCCCTCGACTTTAGCTAAGTGAATACACAGTAAAATCCCCAGTGTTAAATTAACACTGAAAAGTGTGAATTATATAAACTCTGAGCAGAGTGTTAAATGAACACTGAAGCAGTGTTAAAGTTAAACGTACAGTATCGAATTTTTCGCCACTAGGGGTCGCTAACCTATTTACAATAACAAAGGCATAGTTTGATGACGCAACATTTGCTAAGAATTATGGATCTTGTCGTCAACGTCAAGCTGACCGATCTAATCTATGGATCTAATAATGTTTATGGATGACTGAATACATCGATGCTTTTATCATGACTGTGATATGAAGCAGTTCGGGATTGCTAAGAGACAGCTATCAGCTCCACACGCGACGCGATATGGACATTTCATTCTACTGAACTAACGTTACACGCGAGTGCAGAATTACTACTCACAGTCACAGGTCAGTTTATTAGACAAATTAAACTTGTGAGGTAACGCAGCGTTGTTTCACTTGGTCTAACATTACACTATCACACTAAACTGCATTTGAATGTGTTGAAATGTATGTGTTAGTTTGTCTGTATGAGACTAGCAGTAAGCTAGATTAACATTAGAATAACATACAGATCATATTCTAACATTTCATCATGTTGAGCTGTATAACATTGATTAGTTTTATGTAAATGTGCTCACCTGTTTAATAAAGTACATGTAGGAGCGGTCGAAGTCTCGGACGTGGAGCTCTCGTTTATATACTGTCTATGGGAGCTCTCGGCATCTCGAAAACACCGCGCTGATATTGATTCTCGTTTTAGTTCTCCTTTTGTATCCAAAGTCTGCTTGCCATGGTCCATAATGTTTGAACGAAACAACAACAGCGTGCAAATAGACATTGCGAACTACCGTCAGTCGCTTTGGTTACTATCAGAGGGCTCTGGTTCATAGCTCTGGTTGCCATGGCAGTACGAGCGGAAACCAGGGACAACGCGGATATGACGCCATTGACGGCGACAAAACGGAAATAAAGAAACGGGACGTTTCTCGAATTAAATTACAAATTTCTCCTGGTTTGAAAGTTGTTGGAAACAGTCGGGATAATGTAAGTACACAACTAAAAAAAATATATAACATAGATATAGTGATTTTTGCTATTTTTAAAGCAAAAAAGTTACATATTGTGGCTTTAATGAGATAATTAAGTGATTAATTGAGTGATGATTGAGCATTATTGAAGACACCTGATGTTAACAAGCAGAATCACTGAAGGATTTATGCTGTTGTTGATTTATAACAGTCAGATGAACAAAAAACTAATGTGATCTGATGGTGTTGGTTATGTTTAGACATAATCATGCTGTGATCTGAAAAATTAAACTTATTGAGATAATTTGGTTTAACTTGTTAATTACAGCAGCTCTGTGATTCTACAGCATATGATTTTCAGTATTTTTAATATAATCCAAAATAATTAATAAACATTGGTCTGATCAAAAGACTTTTAAATAAATTTATTTAGAAACACAGACATCAATAATCAGCCTGTGAATCTCAACAATGGTGACAATAACTTTTCCTCTGGCTGCCACCAATCACAACTCATTAATGGCTCCCATCATGCATTGCGGTATGAATAAATTATGAACTGAATTGTCTATGTAATTTCCTTTTCCAAATTGTAATTCTGCTCGTCACCATTGTTGAGATGCATAGACTGAATCTTGACGTCTGTGTGTGCCTAAAAGAAAGTTTTTTTTTTTAAACAACTTTTAAGAAATCCTTTGTATTGTATCTAAAATTCTGGATATTTATGCAGAATCACAGTTATGCTGTAATCAACAACATAAATCTAAGTCAGAAAGAAGGATCTTAATGAGTTCTGTGATCAAGTTCAAATGATGATTATCATAATATAACCAACACCATCAGAAAACTTTTTTTCTTTGTTCATCTGGCAGTTATAACTCAGTTACAGGAGCCAAACAAAATCTAAAGTTAATAATATAAGGGTCAAGAGTCCAACTAAAGCAAACACTGATCACCATAACGGTGGCTTACAATTTGAGATTTTCTCCTTCAGTGATTCTGCTTGTTAACATCAGATGTCGTCAATAATGTTCAATCATCACTCAATTAATCACTTAATTATCTCATAAACTTCAACACTCTTGAGTGTGGACTCTTACACTCCCAGGAGTGTTAATTTAACACTGGAGTTTTTGCTGTGTACAAAGAGCCGTAGTTAACTGACAAGCTGAGCCATATCGCATTAATTATCGTTGGCGATAGTCCGCGATATTAATGCGATATGGCTCAGCTTGTCAGTTAATTACGGCTCTTTGTAGTAAATGTCGCTCCATCTGAAAGCAGGTGATGGTGATTTACTACTAATCAAGGAACCGGCTTTACTGATGAGATGCGCATAACAACATCGTGCGATACAGAGCCGATCCTGACCTCCCTGGGGCCCTAAGCAAAAAAAAATTAAGGGGCCCTCCTACCTGACTCACACTAAATAAACAATAAGTAAAATTTACTTCTTTTTTTTTTATTTCACACGCATATTTTTTAAGTTAATTTCACATATGGAATTAAGTATACGTTACTTAACTAAGTTAGGTGAAAGTATTTTAACTTGGCTAGTAAAAGGTTGGGTAGTATCAATTTAGTTGAAATTTCCTTTGCATTACATTTCACTCAAACAATATAATATTAAATTATACCACACATTTATGGTATGTGCTTTACTTGGGAAATCCATGTACTTTATACTACAGATATTTTTGCGAGACACCATATCTACATGTCAGATGTTAAGCATAATGTGAATGCAGAGACCTCAATACTTGTAGACAATACACAATGCCAATAACATTTGATAGAAAATTAACTCCAAATGTCACAAAATGGCAAGTTACTAATCCTGACAACAAAAGCAAAGATAAAACTGTAAATACAGCTGGAAAACAGTGAAGAATTAACCTTGTTAATTAATCAAGGTTCAGTGCATGATTGGAACCCCAATATCAGAATTTGTATTTTATTACGTAGATATTTACGCTTTTGTTTACTTGCTGAGTAATAATATTATAAAGGTAATATAATAAAGGTAATTCCTGATATCAGAAATAGACAGTGTTACTAGTAAAATATTAAGTATTCACACTTCAAATAGAACAAATTGAATTCTTGAAATCACAAATGCATCCTGTGCTGTGAATGAATAAAAGTAGCTAAAATTGCCACAGCATGTCACTGTGTTTTAAATGATAACAGCAATACTTAATACTTGAAGGTTATTATTTACTGAGGGATGTGCATCCATATTGACCAGTATGTCCAGTCAATCAGCATCTTAATTGCAATATAGACTATAAAGCCAATACATTGTTTTCCATCTGGCATGGCAGAGTTGTAACTTAACCTTGACTTGGAGAGTAGATGATCATTGTCTTGTTTTAAAAGTATGTGTGCCTACGCCTACAATGAGGATTGTCATCCCGCTATTGTAGTTTATTTTGGAAAGTGCGCGTTTCATTTCGTGCACGCGCATATGAACGCATGTTAACGTGCGACGCGGTTATCTTTTCCCAGCTGCAGTTTATAAACAAGCAAACTCAGTCTACCTGATTGCTGTTCCCACAATTCACTCGCATAGTGTTTTTTCCTCTTTCTTCGTGACCAGAAGGATAGTTCCGCTTCATTTTCTCACGTCTCAACGATGTTGTAATCTTTGATTGACGCGCTTTGACACGAGGGGGAGGCGGGGCCTTGAGTAATTTGCGGGGCCCTACGCAGCTTGCGTAGTGTGCGTATAGGGCGGATCGGCTCTGGTGCGATATATCGCCCAGCCCTAGCTGGAAGTAGTTCTTGTGTTTCTCTTTCCTTCAGTGATTATGCTTGTTAACAGCAGGTGTTCATCAATAATGCACAATCATTATTCAATCACTTAATTATCTCATTACCACCAACACTGATTTGAAGTGTTACATTAAACAGCCTGTAGTGTGCACACTAAGCAGTGTTCATTTCATCTGGGCAAACCCATGTGGGGCCTACATGGAAACTGGCTGCAAAACTGGCTGGGCCCCAGTTAGATAGCCCAGGTCAAACCCATTTGGGCCCCACATGGCTGTGCTGGCTGGGACAAGGGTTAAAACTTCATGAACTTATTCGTTCATGGCACAATGTTTCTCCTGGCTTCCAAGTCAGTGTTGTTTGATCTGATATACAGTGTATGGTTAATAACAGATAATTCTGTGTTGTGTTGTTAAAACTGCACTGAATTCAAATGCTTTCTCACTAGATCTCGCTGTAATGTTTTTAAAACTGAATTAAAGGGATATTTTACCCCAAAATTTAAATTAGCCCATGATTTACTCACCCTAAAGTCATCTGACTTGTATTTTACATTCTTCTCAAAAGGCCTGTATTAACCCCCCCGGAGATGTGTGGAGCACTTTTATCATGGATAGATGCACTTTTATGGACTTCAAAACAGAAACTGCAATTCACTGCATTATAAAGCTTGGAAGAGCCAGTACATTTTTATAATATAACTTTGGATTGTATTCATCTGATAGAAGAATGTCATATACACCTAGAATGATGTCACAAACTACTCCAAGACACGAAGGTGGAGAATCCAAACACAGCTTTATTATGGGCAATCCAAAGGCATAATAGAAAGTACAGGCAATGGGTCAATAACACAGGCAGGCAGTCCGTGCAAACAAACAAACAAACAAAACAGGCAGGGGGCAGAGGTTAAAGAGTAATCCAGGGAACAGGGCAAGAAATCCAAAACCAAGAGACAAGAAAACCAGGAGAATGCTCGGAATTGCAGTGTCGCACTAAAACAAAACTTCGCAGTGAGTGAATGAGTGAACATGGCATAAATAGGCTGAGACTAACAGGGTGATGAGGCACAGGTGAATGCAATCAGTGATGATAAGTCCAGGCAGTGAGTTATGGGAAATATAGTTTGTGAGGGAGTGATAATAGTCTGATGTGGAGTATCCTCTGGTGGCTCTCAAGGGCACTCCAGCTGGTGACCATTACATGGCCCCTCCTCAAAGGAGCGGCTTTCAGACGCTCTAAAATTGTCCAGGAGGGAGGTGGAGCGGAGCGGACCCGGGGGAGGGATGGAGGCCCAGACCCATGGAACGGAAGAGGACTTGGAGACTGCGGCAACACGGGAGGCCAGGACGGAGCAGGCAGTTCAGGCGGCCAGGGAGGAGACGACCCTTCAGGCGGCCAGGGAGGAGACGACGGTTCAGGGGGACCAGGCAGTTCAGGGCTACAGGGCAGACCAGACAGTTCAGGAAACCATGGCGGCGCGGCCTCCATGGTCCTATCAAGGGACCTCCTGCCCCCCCCCCTTGGGGGCGGCTATGGGGTTATGGGCAGGAACAGACACTGGCTCAGGAAGAGATACCGGCCCAGGAACAGACACCGGCTCAGGAACAGGAACAGACTGCGTGGCAGCGGCCATCTCTGATGAGGGCTCAGGTTCAGGCGTGGCAGCGGCCATCTCTGCTGAGGGCTCAGGATCAGGCGTGGCAGCGGCCATCTCTGCTGAGGGCTCAGGATCAGGCGTGTCGGCGGCAATCTCTGCTGAGGGCTCAGGTTCAGGCGTGTCGGCGGCAATCTCTGCTGAGGGCTCAGGTTCAGGCGTGGCGGCGGCCATCTCTGCTGAGGGCTCAGGATCAGGCGTGTCGGCGGCCATCTCTGCTGAGGGCTCAGGTTCAGGCGTGGCGGCGGCCATCTCTGCTGAGGGCTCAGGATCAGGCGTGTCGGCGGCCATCTCTGCTGAGGGCTCAGGTTCAGGCGTGTCGGCGGCCATCTCTGCTGAGGGCTCAGGTGACGTGGCGGCGGCCATCTCTGCTGAGGGCTCAGGCGACGTAGCGGCGGCCATCTTGTCCAGAGACACTGGCTCATCGGAGACCATCTTGCCCTGAGACACTGGCTCGGCGGCGGCCATACTGTCCAGAGACACTGGCTCAGCGGAGACCATCAGAAGTGACGTGAACAGTCTCTGGATCGGCAGAAGTGATGTGAACAGTCTCTGGATCGGCAGAAGTGATGCCCACAGAAAAAGTTGGACCGCTCAGTTGCAGGGCTAAGTCAACATACTGTTTCAGAGTCCAGCTAGGGTCATGCAATGGCATAAGGTAGCTAAGCGGCTCAGATAGACCTCCCCGAAAAAATATCATCAAGCATACCTCATCCATGCAAGTCAGGTGAGCAAGCTCCAAAAAGTCGACCACGTATTTTTCAATGGGTCGATCTCCTTGATGGAGACGCATAATTTGTGCTGCTGGATTCATGATGGGTATCGCTGCTGGATCTTGATGTGGCAAAGTTTTCTGTCACAAACTGCTCCAAGACACGAAGGTGGAGAATCCAAACGCAGCTTTATTATGGGCAATCCAAAGGCATAATCCAAAGTACAGGCATTGGCTCAAAACACAGGCAGGCAGTCCGTACAAACAAACAAACAAACAAACAAAACAGGCAGGGGGCAGAGGCAAAAGAGTAATCCAGGGAACAGGGCAAGAAATCCAAAACCAAGAGACAAGAAAACCAGGAAAATGCTCGGAATTGCAGTGTGACACTAAAACAAAACTTTGCAGTGAGTGAATGAGTGAACAAGGCGTGATGAGACACACGTGAATGCAATCAGTGATGATAAGTCCAGGCAGTGAGTTATGGGAAATGTAGTTTGTGAGGGAGTGATAATAGCCTGATGTGGAGTGTCCTCTGGTGGCTCTCAAGGGCACTCCAGCTGGTGACCGTTACAGATGACTTGAGGGTGGGTAAATCATGGGCTATTTTTCCTTTTTGGGTGAAATGCTTTCTCAATGGATCTGCCAGCGCTGTGTAGTAACGTTGTTTCGTGATCGAGATCGGCCCACGAGTAAACCGCTGTCTAGTATTGCTCTGAGCTGATAAAATGTTTGCACTGCGCAGCTCAAGCGAGTAGCGTGGTTCCATTCTGCTTTCGTTTGCCATGTAAGGTTTCTCATATGCAGCAGAAATGGCAGCTCTCTCGCACCGGCAGAAAAAAAAAAGTCGCAAAATGTGACCATTTAGTAGCAGTCTAGAGCCCTGTATAGTGCTTTTTTCTGCTTTTACATGAGCGCCACCTACTGTCAGAGAGCGAATTTGTTTTGTTTTTTAGCATAGATCTGAACTGACAAATAACAGATTCCTGTTGGTTGAACACAAGTTAATAGATATCAATCAAATCAACAAAGTGTCCTGTGCTCACCACACACCAGCTATAGGTGGAGAGGAGAGATTTGGCTATAGGGTGATGTGTGACTAACTTGCACAGAAGAGACTTCATGTTGCTCAGCACATGAAAATAAACTACTTAACGTGTTCGTATTTCAGACTGCGGTGATGTGGTTTCTCCACTGTATGGATCTTCATGTGTAGCTTCAGGAGACTTTTAACAGCGAAACTTGTTCCACACTGATCACACGTGTGCGGCTCTCTCTGCTGTGAATCCTCTCGTGTCTTTTATGATCTGCCGATTGACTGAATCTCTTGTCACAATGTGAACACTTGTAAGGTTTCTCTCCACTGTGGATCATCTCATGTGTTTTCAGATTTGTTGACTGACTGAATCTCTTGTCACAGTGTGAACACTTGTAAGGTTTTTCTCCAGTGTGGATCCTCTCATGTTTTTTCAGATATGTTGACACACTGAATCTCTTGTCACAGTGTGAACACTTGTAAGGTTTTTCTCCAGTGTGAATTCTCTGGTGCAGTTTTAAACAGTTTGCTGTCATAAAAGTCTTCTCACACTCAAAGCACATGTACTCTCTCACACCAGTATGAGTTTTCTCATGTGCATGTAAAGTTTGCCGCTGTGAAAACCTCTTTCCACATAAAGAACATGAATGCGGCTTCTCCTTCGTATGAACTGTCAGGTGTCTCTTCATTGCTGATGCACAGATAAATGTTTTGCCGCATTGATCACATGTGAACGGCTTCTCTCCGGTGTGGATCTTCATGTGTTCTTTAAGGTGTGAAGAATTACTGAAACTTTTCCCACATTGATCACATGTGAACGGCTTCTCTCCGGTGTGAACTCTCATGTGACGGTCAAGAATATGTTTGTGTGTGAAATTGTTTCCACATTGATGGCATTCATGCGGTTTCTCTCCAGTGTGGATCATCTCATGTGTTTTCAGAGATGATGAGTGACTGAATCTCTTGTCACAATGTGAACACTTGTAGGTTTTTTCTCCAGTGTGAATCCTCCCATGTGTTTTCAGATTGGCCAACTGACTGAATCTCTTGTCACAGCATGAACACTTGTAGGGTTTTTCTCCAGTGTGAATCCTCCCATGTGTTTTCAGATTGGCCAACTGACTGAATCTCTTGTCACAGTGTGAACACTTGTAAGGTTTTTCGCCAGTGTGAATTCTCTGGTGCAGTTTTAAACAGTTCGCTGTCATAAAAGTCTTCTCACACTCAAAGCACATGTACTCTCTCACACCAGTGTGATTTTTTTGATGTACTTTTAAATGTTGCCGCAGTGAAAACCTCTTTCCACACACAGAACATGAATGTGGCTTCTCCTTCGTATGAACTGTCAGGTGTGCCTTCAGGTCTGATGCCCTACGAAATGTTTTGCTGCATTGATCACATGAGAACGGCTTCTCTCCGGTGTGGATCCTCATGTGACGCTCAAGACTTTGTTTGTTTGTGAAACTCTTTCCACACTGATCACATGAGAACGGCTTCTCTCCTGTGTGGATTCTCATGTGTAATTTAATCTTTTCTGATCGTATGAAACTCTTCCCACATTGATGGCATACATGCGGCTTCTCTCCAGTGTGGATCTTCATGTGATGCGCAAGATTTCGTTTGCAAGAGAATCTCTTTTCACATTGATCACATGTGAACGGCTTCTCTCCAGTGTGAACTCTCATGTGACGCTCAAGACTACATTTTCTTGTGAAACTCTTTCCACACTGAGTGCAGGTGAAAGATTTCTTGGCTCTTCTTTTCTTTAAAAATGTCTGTTTAGTCTTTGTGCGACTCAAAAGTTTTTCTCCAGGTTTGAGATGATGTTCCTCCTCCACTTCACTCAGTTCTTCACTCTCATCGCTCTCTTCCATCAGGTCTGACATGAAAGAAAAAATTTATACATTTAATTTTCAGTACATAAAAATAATTAAATGAGAGAAATATTAAGTTAAAAGGACATGAAATAGAGCCCTGATGTAATAGTAGAAAGTAGACAAATGTTATAAAATATTATGATAATTTGATGCCTTTTATTAAGTTGATTATATGTTGATTATATGGTCAAGTTTCCATGAATGAGGTAAATTTATCTTCCAATTATTTTAAAAACATTATAGGCCCGAATCCCATGTTTCTTTAGCAAGAACTATTAAATATATTTGATCAATGACACAATTATCTAACATGATATTAAAGGGGTGATGAACTGAGAAATACAATTTTCCTTGAGCTTTTGACATACAGTATAAGAGGTCATCATACTATAAGAATATTCTATAAGTTTCAGAACTGAAAACTTCCTTGTTAGTCCAATAAAAAGCTTTTATTGACACCAGGCACAGCGAACGATAGGTATTTCAAAGTGGGGATCTATGACGCCAAAGGGTGTGAAACACCGCCTCCGCAGAAGATTATCAACGCCTACTTCAACACTGCCTGTTTAGCCCCACCCACCGATTCTCGCATTACATGAAACTCATTATAATATGCAAAACTGTTATCCAATCATAGCAGTGGGCGTTTACTTCCAAGTCTTTAATGTGGCACGCCAATAAAAACCAAGCGTTCAGGAGCTAGGCTCAAAACCAGGGTAGAAAATAGCCTATGACTTATTCATTTTGATGCTGTTGAATGTAAAAACTAAGCGAACGTCATAAGTTGACCTCAGTCAACAATATAAAAACATTTAAAAAGTCAGCATTAAAATATACAATATTGCCATATTTTGACACCAACTTTGAGATTAATATTTATTTTACAAAAAGGGGTGGGGTGGTAGTGGCGCAATGGATAAGACACATGCCTTTGGTGTGAGAGACCCGGGTTCGAATCCACTGTGAGACACCAATGTGTCCCTGAGCAAGACACTTAACCCCTAGTTGCTCCAGAGGCGTGCGACCTCTGACATATATAGCAATTGTAAGTCGCTTTGGATAGAAGCGTCAGCTAAATGAATAAATGTAAAAAAAAAATGAATTATTAATGGCCGTTCACACTAGACTTTTCCTTCCACTGACTTCTATTCATATACCTGTGAAAGTGGGACACCAGAAACCAGTGTCCTACTTGTTTCACTCAACCCTGTGACTCCTGACATGATTTTCCTTCTTTTGAAAACAGAGCATTTCTTAAAATTGTGACACTCAGGAAGTGCCATCATCTGGGCTCGTTCTACTGCATGATGGGAGGACAATAAAATAATCTCAATCCTTTGTTTTTACACAAACTGTACAGTGTCATCAACCCTGTTACCAAAGTTATGTAAGAAGAATCTCTATAACTATGAATAACTTGTATGATATTTGACAAATACAACTTTATCAGTAACTTGGTATTCCTAAAAAAATATGTAATTTTGTAAACTATGTTGAAAATGACTAAAATTCATGTAACTTTGTTGCAAAATGGGAACCAGATATAAAATAATTGTAATATAAAAGTTAAAATAGTATTTAGCTTGATCTGATGTTGACAATAAATATAAAAATGTCTCAAATCTCCCTTTACTGACCATTTTTAAAAAAAACAACAAAAAAACAAGAACATTCTGTACCATTTCATAGTTTACCTGTTTGTCTAAATGTGAAGAAGTGCTTGAATGTTTCTAACATGAATGTTCTTCAGGATCATGAATGAATGAAGAATAAACACCAACCTCTTTGTTCTTCAGGATCTTCAGTGTGTTTCATTCTGCAGGGTTCTGGATCACTCATGTTCTCACTGTCCTCTTTAATAAACTCAGTCTTTGCAGGAATTTACAGCATTTATTGCTGAACTGCTGTGGGAGGAGCTTCACTGATGATGTAATTGGTGTAGGAGGAGCTGATCTGCCCGAAATCAAAAACATATCAATTAGCCTACTGAGTATGTTATTATAATAAATGACACTTCTATGTAACATAAATAGCACTTCTAGAATATTATGATCATTTGCAGAATGCCTTTTTATAAATTGATTATATGTCCTTGAAACTTTCCATGAATGAGGTAAATTTATCTTCCAATTATAATTTTTTTAAACATTATAGGCACAAATCCCATGTTTCTTTAGCAAACACTTTTAAATATACTTGATTTGATAAATGACTCAATTATCTAACATGATATTACAATTAAAATATACAATACTGCCATATGTTGACACCAACTTTGAGATTTATATTTATTTTACTAAAAACGTTTGAATTAGTAATGGCCGTTCACACTAGACTTTTCCTTCACTGACTTCTATGTGAAAGTGGGACACCAGAAACACAAGCTCAAATGAATAACCCTGTGAGAAATAACACAAGCGTTTTGCATTCAAGTGGAGTGGGTTGTTTATTTGATTATTATTTCTTATATGTTGGACTTATGTTTGTATGTATGCATTTATGTCTGTCTATCTATTCATCCTACAGTAACTGATGCCAATCAATTCATTATTTGTATGGCTAATCCTAACATTATTCTGCTTCTTCATTAAAAGACAGGTATCTAGAATTAAAGAAAATTATATAAATAATTTAAATTCTTCCAAATATAAAAATAATGGTAAAAACAGTTAAAATCATAAAAACAGAAATAAAGGTACAGTATAGTCATCAAATCCCCTCAGTCTGTTGACACCAATGAAATGAGCTTTAAGTGTCAATTTACAGGAGATCTGAAGACATCAGCATAATAAATGAGGTGAAAACAGGAACTATTGTCATGAAACAAAGAGTGTTTTCAGCAGATCTGTTAATATTGATGAGCCTCAGACTATCAACACTCATTCAACAAGCCATTCAGGATCATCAGCAGATCATCTCACTTTATTCTGAGTGTTTAACTGTTAGAAACACATTATTTGAGTCAGATAGATGACAAAAGCCTATAAAACTGCTCTATTGAAAGATTATACTGTTATTTCTCACACTATGACATGGATAAAACATCACTATGACACGTATGTTCTTAATTACAGCAACATAATATGTCCAAATTAATCTAAATATAGCTAGTTTGATCTTATGATAACTACATTAATTGCTATATAGTAGTTAGATCATTAAAAAAAAAACATTTTATATGCGCAGAAATAGAAAATTATCATAAAACTTTGTTTTGTTCCAAATAGTTCAAGAGTAAAACGCTTTTCATATATATTAGTATTAATTTAATGCCTCACGTGGCTCATGAGGCTCAATGTAAAGCATTTAGCAGTCTCTGTTCCAGTATGACCCTTGATTTTTGATTAATTTGATTTTCACTTGATTTATTTGAGATCGATTCCCATCAATTCCCCTCACTGATCTCAAACTTTGACTTTTGACTTGAAGAAACAATCACACAAACGAACACACAATCGCTCAGGTCTGAATGAACTCCACATATTCTCCTCATGCTCGCTGCTGCTGCACTAAATGTTTATTTCAGTAGGAAGACGCCAGAAAAGACGCACAAGTATCGCTGTGATCGATGAAAACAATACAGAAATGAGCCTGTCGCTTAATCAAACTGTATTTAATTGTGTTTGATGGTTTTGTAAATGTGAGAAATACCGTGAACTGCTCTCCTCACCTCAGACAACTTAGACAGTTGAGTAAAGTTTGGCAGTAAATTCACAGATTCGAACTTCCCGGGTCAATAACTCGTGAGCTAAACATTGTTATGTAATATATTGAGTTTAGAACAAGACGCGGTAGACGGTGGTTTGAATAACTCAATCACGTTTACTGAAAAACAGCTGAACATCAGCAGATACACTCACTGCTCTGCAGCTCACTTCCGAGCTTCCTGATTCCCCCCCTAACCACGTGATCCCAAAGAACCAATCACATAACAGCACTTCACAACATGAGAAACCCAGTCTACTACATTCCTCCCCTTTAAGTTTAATACCTGTTTACTAAAATTAACAACCTTAACTCACTAGGTCATCATGAACCAGGAACAGTCCTTCAACTCTGTTTTTTTTTTTTTTTTTTTTTTACTGCCTCAATTTAACACCTTACAAGTCCAGTCTCTTGGGAGCATTTCTGAGTCTCTCTGGATTTCTCCTTGGCTGCACTCCTGGAGGTACAGCGGCAGTGCTGTTATGGCTGCCCAGAGGAGACGTAACATTTCCTGACCATGCTGGACCCAGGCCGACGCCCTCCTCTGAAGTGTCGGAGTCAGGCAGTTTCACTCCACTGGCCGATACTAGGTCAGGCTCTGGTGAAGCATCTGATGTAAAGTTTTGGCCCTCAGAAAGTATGCATGGCTCCAGTTCCTTGAGTTCTCCTCTTCTTCCCAGCATGTGGTCAACATGAACGGACCGCTGTTTGTTTCCTTCCCAGACACGGTATGTCACAGGACCTAAGCGCTTTATGACAGTAGCGGCCGTCCATTTCTCTTCTCCTCCCCTTAAATTTTTCACTCGGACTTGGTCGTTTTCCTGAAACTCTCTCAATTTCAGTCTCTCTTTGTCATGATACAACTTTTGTTTTGCCTGCTGGTGCTCTATAGTGCGCGACATATCTGGTCTCAAAAGACTGAAACGGGTGCGAAGCTCTCTCTTTAAAAACAGCTCAGCTGGAGAGCGACCTGTGACTGAGTGCGGCGTAGCCCTGTACATGAGCAGGAAGTTTGACAGCCTGTGCTGCAGCGAGATGCTGGGCTGTCCACTTGCGTCTAGAACCTGCTTCACAAGAGCACGCTTCAGTATTTGCACCGACCTCTCAGCCGCTCCATTCGATGCTGGATGATATGGTGGGACCAGAGTTTGTTTTACTCCATTTTTGTCAAGGAACTGCTTGAATTCTGCGGAGACAAACTGGGGTCCATTATCCGACACGACCTCTTCCGGAAGACCATATGCCGCAAATAGGTTGCGCAACACCTCTATGGTTCGGCTTGACGTTGTGGAGGTCATGTGGAAAACCTCCAGCCATTTAGAATGACTATCCACTATCACTAGGTAGTACTGTCTATCCTTCTCCGCGAAGTCCAGATGGATCCTCTGCCACACTCTGACAGGCCACCGCCAGGGATGGAGCGGTGCCACCGAAGGTACCTTCTGCACGGCTTGACACACAGCACAGTTTTGGACCATGTTCTCAATCTCGCCATCCAATCCTGGCCACCATACATAACTGCGAGCTAGGGCCTTCATCTTACAGATGCCCGGGTGTTCATGGTGCAGGTCTTTGAGAATCTGCGGCCGGTGCATTTGAGGAACAATGACTCTGAGACCCCACAAAACACAACCTTGATCTGCTGACAGCTCATGCCTCCTGACAAAGTACGGTTTCAGGCTTTCATCATTCAGGTAATTAGGCCATACATTCATAGTATAGCTCCTGTGATCAAGATGTCATCCAGGAAACAAGTCACCCCTTCTTGCCCTTGAAGAATCTGATCCATCACTGATTGGAAAATTGACGGTGCGCTGGCAACCCCATAGCTGAGACGATGGTAGCGGTACAGTCCTCTGTGAGTATTAATGGTTAAATACTCTTCAGAGTCTTTGTCCAATTTCAACTGCTGGTAAGCATGAGAGAGATCTAACTTTGAAAACCACTTCCCTCCTGCTAAGGTCGCAAATAAATCCTCAGTGTTGGGCAGAGGGTAAGTCTCTACTTCCAGCTGGTTATTTATTGTAACCTTGTAATCCCCACAGATGCGGATGGATTTATCGGCCTTCGGTACAACTACGATCGGGGCCCCCCATTTGCTACGATCCACTTTGGAAACTATTCCCTCTTTTTCTAACCTATCCAGTTCTTTTTCCACAGCCTCTTTCAATGAATATGGCACAGGGCGGGCTTTGCAAAAGACTGGCTGCGCATCCGGCTGCATTCTTATTGTTGCTCTAAACTCCTCTATGGCACTGACCTTCTCCGAAAACACCACCGCGTGGCGCTGCAGCACTGCTTGTAATTCCGGGTCGCTGTGTTTAGTTCCTTTTTCGACTGTAAAAATATTCCTCCAGTCCAGCTTCAGCTTCTCCAGCCAATTTCGGCCAAACAGAGCAGGCCTGTTACCTTTCACTATGATGAGCGGCAGTGTAGCTTTCTGGTCCCCATACTGCACTGGTGCCTGAACATAGCCAAGAAGGGGAATTATTTCTCCTGAGTACGCTTTTAATCTGATGTTGGACTTTTCAATGGGTAAATGCGAAAACTTATTTTGGTGCAACACTTCAGATGCAAGGGACACTGCCGCACCAGTATCCAACTGCATGCTAATGTCCTCATCACACACTTTCACATTAACTTTAATGCCTCCATCCCCACTGGATGCCATGTAAACTGTAAAGACCCCTAATGGGTCATCTTCACTGTCTACATTGTGATCCTCCGTTTCCACGTACTGGGCCTTGGCGGTCTGTCTCCTATTCCGACATGCTCTGGAAATATGCCCTGTCTTGGAGCACGCATGACATTTCTCATTTTTGAATCGGCATTCCTGAGTTGAGTGTCCCCCTCCCCCACAACGGTAGCATCTCTGTTCGCTGTCCCCTTCCTGATAATTTTTCAGTATTGGATTCTCATTTCCATGTCTAAACTGGCGTTGTCCTTTGCTTCCAAGATATGATTTAGAGACTTGATTTACAGCTGCAGCCTGTACTTTTCCCAAGATTTCAAGAGAATTCTTCGATGCCATCTCCATTGTCAACGCTATCTCACATGCTCGGGCAAACGTCAGCTCTCTTTCCGCCAGTAATTTCCTTTGAATCGACTCAGCGGACAGTCCACTCACCAGGCGATCTCTCAGTGCGTCATCTAAGTGCGTTCCATATTCACAATCCTTCGACAATTGTCTTATTGCCACTATGTAATCCGTCACTGACTCTCCTTTTTGATCACGTTTTTGAAAACGGAATCTCTCCGCTATGACCAAAGGCTTCGGCTGATAATGTGATTTCAATGCGTCAGTCAACTCTTTATACGTCATTTCTGCGGGCTTCTTTGGTATGACCAAATTCTTAAGCAGTCCATAAGTTTCTGGTCCAATGCACGCTAAAAATACACTGACCTGTTTTTCTGCTTTTATTTCGTTTGCCAATAGCCATAGTTCAAATCTCTCCAAGTAAGATGCGAAATCCTCCCGTGACTCCTTGAACTCTTCCACTCGTCCTATTAGCGCCATCCTCGTCGCCAATGTAATATATTGAGTTTAGAACAAGACGCGGTAGACGGTGGTTTGAATAACTCAATCACGTTTACTGAAAAACAGCTGAACATCAGCAGATACACTCACTGCTCTGCAGCTCACTTCCGAGCTTCCTGATTCCCCCCCTAACCACGTGATCCCAAAGAACCAATCACATAACAGCACTTCACAACATGAGAAACCCAGTCTACTACATGTTACTGCACAAATAACACCTCTTTTTATTCGTAGTAATGTAGACAAGCAGCTACAACCTAATTTTCCTCCAAACGAGCTTTCCCTCGCAGTGGACAAAATACATTGATCTCTATGCGCAGGCGGCAGCGAGACAGATCCGAAGGGACCGTCTGCAAAGTGCAAAACCCGAGAAGCGTTACGAAAACAGTCAATAACTTTACTTCACTGTCACTGTCATCAAATTCAGTTCACACATCACTGCTGTCCTGATGGTTATACTACAACACTTGTTTTTGGAAAATATATTTTAAATCTACCAGAAACGTACATTATCTGTCCTTGAATTGTTACAGTGAATAAAAAAGTATTTCTTCCAAAAAATTCTAAAACTGGCTCATAGTTGATTTCTGTGAGTTGTTCTGTAAAGGAATATGTCATTCATTATAGGTTCTCAAATATTTTTTTCTTTATTAAAAACTCTTTTGAAAATTACAAATCCTGTCCATGTCCTCAACCAAATTGGAGCTACAGCTTTCATAGTTTTGTTATGCTACAAACTGTTATTTAGGGAAAAAAAACTCCATCAATAACAAGTTTAAGCTGTTATCATTCACATCAACTGATCAAAAACATAAAATTATATATAAATTCTAAAAATAAATTCTATTTTACAACTGTCCCTATGTTTTGGTCAGTCGTGTCACATTTACATAAAACTCTACAAAAAATGTGTGAAATACGCTTTAAAGGGTATCACTCAGAGGAAGTGACATCATTTGACCCAGGTGAAGCTTACATTGATCAAGGCTGAATTCTGTCATTGAATTGTATGATTTTAAGCTTGTTTGTGTATGTTTTTTTTAGGAAGACGAGCTAAAGGGTCAGGCCCTGTCATGGTAAAACATTCCAGAAAATAATGAAAATGTTTTAAATTAATGTTATTGTTCTTTTTTATTAATTGTATTGCATATATTATGTATTTAACGCATGCAATAGTAAAATGATGTCCTTGGCTGAATTTTGCCATAGTCTAATATTACATTAACATTAAAATTATAATAATAATTAAAAAAAGAAATGCCAATCAAAACTTAAATAAAGAACACAAAACATAACTTGTTCTGCATCATCAAAATTCATAAAGTCAGTCCTGTCACAGTACCGTCAGTCCTGTCACGCCATGGTCAGTCCTGTCACACAGGAAATTATGATTAATGAATATAATTAATGAATCTCTTTAACTGTGTAGATGAAGGTGGGGGTATATATCCACTACTATGTTTTTATAAAAATCTCCTATGTAAAGGTTATTTTACAACTATATAAGTGCCTGGTGGGTATTCTGTGATTTTGTGTACTACAGTTGACCGAAAAGTTACTTATATTTCTTAAAGGAATTATAAAACCATGTTAGATACAATCAGGGACATGTGATGAATAAGAAAATGCTATTTGTATCAAGTCAAGTCAAGTCAAGTTTATTTGTATAGCGCTTTTCACAATACAGATTGTATCAAAGCAGCTTCACAGTATTAAATTAAAATAATACAACAAAGTTTGTTTCAAGAGGAATTTATTGATTGATAAAATTAAATTAAATATCCCCAAAATATCCCCAACTGAGCAAGCCAAAGGCAACAGTGGCAAGGAACCGAAAAACTTCATCAAGTGACCTAATGGTGTCCTAAAACTCCATCAGGTGACCTAATGGAGGAAAAAAAACCTTGGGAGAACCCAGGCTCAGTCGGGGGCCAGTTCTCCTCTGGCATTTATGAGCTAGAGGCCGGATTGTAGTTTGAACTGTAGGATTATATGAATGCCTGGCTGAAGAGATGCGACTTTAATCTAGTTTTAAACTGGGAGAGCGAGTCTGAGCAACGAACAGTATCAGGAAGACTATTCCAGAGTTTTGGAGCCAAATGTGAGAATGCTCTCCCTCCTTTGGTGGTTCTGGATATCCTAGGTATGACCAAAAGCCTTGAATTTAGTGATCTTAAAGAGCGCGATGGATTATAGGGTGATAAAAGATCCGTTAAATAGACTGGAGCTAAGCCGTTTAGGGCTTTATAGGTCAGTAGCAATACCTTGTAATTAATACGGAACTTTATAGGTAACCAATGCAGTGATGATAAAATCGGTGTTATATGATCATATTTTCTTGATCTAGTAAGAACTCTAGCGGCGGCATTTTGGACTAACTGTAGCTTGTTTATTGAGGATGCAGGACAACCAGCTAGTAAAGCATTACAGTAATCCAGTCTCGAGGTCATGAATGCATGAACTAACTTTTCTGCATCAGAAACTGATAGCATATTACGTAGCTTAGCAATGTTTCTAAGGTGGAAAAATGCTGTTTTTGTAACATATGAAATATGATTTTCAAAAGACAGGTTGCAATCGAGTATGACACCCAGGTCTTTTACTGTAGAGGATAAAGTAACAGGACATCCTATGATGTTAAAGTTGTATTGTGCGAGGTTTTGTGGGCGGTTTTTTGAACCGATAAGTATTACCTATAAGTATAACATCAGTTTACTGGAGTTATGATCGATTTTTCTCCATTTAAATAGACAAAATGGTAGCGGTCAGATAGGTATGATTTGAACCAGCTTAGTGCTTGTCCTTGAACACCAGTATAATTTTGTAGTCGATCTAAGAGTAATGTATGATCTATAGTATCGAACGCAGCACTAAGATCAAGTAAAACTAGTATTGAGATACAGCCTTGGTCAGAAGCTAAAAGTAAATCATTTGTGATTTTAACGAGCGCAGTTTCAGTGCTATGATGCGGTCTGAATCCAGACTGAAACTTTTCATAGATCTCATTTTGTTGCAAGAAAGAGCCCAGTTGAGCGGACACCACTTTTTCTAATATGTTAGACATAAATGGAAGATTTGAAATGGGTCTATAATTTGCTCGATTATTATGATCTAATTGTGGTTTCTTAATGAGAGGTTTTATAACTGCCAGTTTAAATGTTCTTGGAACATGACCTAAAGATAAAGACGAATTAATAATATTGAGGAGAGGATCTTCCACTACAGGTAACACTTCTTTCAGTAGTTTAGTTGGTATAGGATCTAATAAACATGTTGTTGTTTTAGATGAAGTGATAAGTTTATTTAACTCTTTTTGTTCTATAGTTGTAAAGCACTGTAATTGTTCTTTCGGGGTGATAATTGAAGCTGAATTATAAGGCGCGATTGAAGATTGAACGTTTACAATTGTGGTTCTGATGCTTTCTATTTTCTCAGTGAAGAAGTTCATGAAATCATTACTACTGAACTGTAACGGGATATTTTGTTCGGGTGACGTCTGTTTATTTGTTAGTCTAGCCACGGTGTTAAATAAAAACCTTGGATTGTTTTGGTTGTTTTCTATTAGTTTGCGGAGGTGCTCAGCCCTGGCCGCTTTTAGGGCCTTTTTATAACGTGACATACTGTCTTTCCACGCGATTCTAAAGACCTCTAAATTAGTTTGTTTCCATTTACGCTCTAAAATACGCGTTTCTCTCTTTAAAACATGCGTAGTATTGTTATACCATGGTGCTTTATTTTTCTCTCTGACCTTTTTTAATTTAATAGGTGCAACCACATCCAATGTTCTAGAGAGAATGGTGCTCATAGTGCTAGTTAGTTCTTCTAGTTCATCTGTTTGTTTGGGTTCAGGCAGCAGCTGAGACAGATTAGATAAGCAATTTGAGAAATTATCTATGGTGGATGGGAGGATTGTTCTGCCTGGTTGATAACGCGACGCCGCATGACATATTACAGCAGTACGTAATATGCAAGTTACAATGTAGTGATCAGTGACTTCATCACTTTGTGGAATGATATCTATATCGGTTGGATCGGTTCCATGTGATATAATTAAATCGAGTGTATGATTAAGACGGTGAGTTGGTCCGGTGACGTTTTGCTTGACCCCAAATTAATTTAATAAATCTGTAAACGCAGCTCCTAACGCATCATTTGGATTATCTACGTGTATGTTAAAATCTCCAACAATTAGTGCTTTATCGACATTGACTAATAGGTCTGAGAGAAAATCTGCAAACTCTTTTAGGAAATCAGCGTAAGGCCCTGGCGGTCTATATACGGTAGCCAAGGCTAGAGATAATAGGGATGTTTTTCTAACATCTAAGAGCGTAACATTTAGTACAAGTACTTCAAATGAAATAAACTTATAACCCGTTTTCTGGGTAACATTTAGAATATCTTTATAAATGGTTGCAACACCTCCGCCACGACCAATCAGACGGGGCTCATGCTTATAACAGTATCCAGGAGGAGTAGACTCATTAATACCGAAATAATCATTTGGTTTAAGCCAGGTTTCAGTAAGGCAAAGTATATCGAAGCTATTATCTGTGACTATTTCATTTACAATAACTGCCTTAGGTGTGAGTGATCTAATGTTTAGAAGACCTAGCTTTAGAAATAGTTTTTGTTTACTAATAGCAACATTTTCTGTTTTAATAACAATTAGATTTTTCCTAGATCCTGCATTAGATTTATTATTTGATCTCACTAAACGAGGAATAGACACGGTTTCTATGCAATGTTCTACACTAGTATTTATATCAGTTGAATTGGTGCAGCAGAGACTATGATTTGGACTTTTGGTTACTAGTCAAAGGGTATTTAACATTTTGGAGATGTTATCTGACAGAAGATCCGCTCCGAATCTGCTTGGGTGTAAGCCATCAGCACGGAAAAGCCTAGGACGCTCCCAAAACAGATTCCAATTATTTACAAAGAGCAGTTTCTGCTCATTGCACCATGACATTAACCATTCATTTAGCGCAAATAATCTGCTGAACTTTTCATGCCCTAGTCGGTACGTGGGAAGCGGTCCTGACACAATGATCGTTGTTTCAGGCGATGTGCTGCGTACCGTATCGATTAGATTCCTGAAGTCTTTCTTCAGAATCTCCGTCTGGAGATTTGTATCAAAGAAATTCATAAGGAAACCGTTCTAACATATACAAATTTGTCTGTGACAGGGCCTGACATTTTAGGGGTGAAATGCATATAAAAATGTATTTGATTTAATCATAAAAACATGCTGAGATGGCATGATATGTATTTCTCATAAATTAACATGTCCTCCATATGACTCAACATTCAGATTTAAGAAAAATATATTTTTTCCCCCAAGATTTTTTATAAGTGGAAATGTACGTTTCTGGTAGAATGGCCCATACAATTGTAAATGTAGGCTAGAATTTTTATGACAAATATTCAATAACTTCACTGTAATTCACTGTATTGTTGCCAAATTCAGTTCACACATCACTGCTGTCCTGATGGTTATACTACAACACTTATTTTGGGAAAAATATATATTTTAAATTGTATATACAATTGTAAATGTAGAATTTTTATGATTTTTATGAAAAAAAAAAATCAATAAATTGTAATTTACTGTATTCTTGCCAAATTCAGTTCACACATCACTGCTGTCCTGATGGTTATATTACAACACTTATTTGGGGAAAATTTTTAATTTTAATTAGTATATACAATTGTAAATTTATTATTTTTATGAAAAATATTCAATAACTTCACTGTAATTTACTGTATTGTTGCCAAATTCAGTTCACACTAGGGCTGCATCTAACGATTATTTTTGTTGTCGATTAATCTATCGATTATTTCTTCGATTAGTCGACTAATCTAACGATTCTTTTTCCGATTAATCTAATGATTGTTTTTGGGATTAGCTGATTTATCCATTGGCAAACTTTCCAATAAATAATAAGTACAACAATATATCAGCTGTATTTTGAAGAGGGTAGTGCATCTGTATATTATTTTAACATGAAATCTATGAATGATGACAAAAAAAAAATTATTTCAGAAATTGTCATTTTATTATGAAATATGCGAACAGGAAGCATTTTAAACTTTATTCTTAACTAATGGTACTATTTCATAAAATGTAAGATACACAGGCCTATTTAGGAAATGTGTTTACTATAGTCTGTTATTAATTACCGTAGTGGGAGTATGATTTACTCAATTAACTTGTCCGAAAATGCACTTGTGTTTATCTGCAAAAAGGTTCACATACACTAGATTGCAGCCTAGGCTACTGTTAAATATAATGTTAGTCGTTTGTTTTTAAAGTCTACATTAGAGACCTGCGCGGGACGGATTTCTCCCTTAATAATTCCTAAAAAGCTGACATCACAGTTCATCGCGATCTCACAAATCTCTGTTATTATAAATGAAACTGGCTGCACAATGAATCTTTCATAATATCTACACTATAATCAGTATAATCAGCTATAATCTGCTATAATGCGATGATTTGCCAGTATGCAGAATTCAGCACTGAACAAAAAGTCCATTTTGAGCGGTGAGGGGATTCTATCTTAAATGCATCTGATTGGCGTTCAAGAAATCAACACATATGTCTGTGATTGGCTACATTGTTCAACGCTGCAAACATGTTATAAATAGATAGAAACGATTTACAGGCCAGAGTCTCTATTTTGTTTTAGTTGTTCTTGTTGCTTTTGTGCAACAGATGAATGACAATTTATTAGTTTTTAGATGTTCAATTTATAGATAATTCTATTTTGCGGGAGTCCCGCGAATCGTTTTATTCTCCCGCAACCAGCACACACACGAGTGCATTACCGCCCGCGCCCGCACTCGGCCATCAGATCTATATTCCCGCGCCGCACTCGGCCATCAGATCGTGGGTCCCGCGCCGCACTCGGCCATCAGATCTACATTCCCGCGCCGCACTCGGCCATCAGATCGTGGGTCCCGCGCCGCACTCGGCCATCAGATCTACATTCCCGCGCCCGCACTCGGCCATCAAGCCGCCTTTCCACTGCAAACGACAAACGACAGCCGTCGGACCGGAAGTCATTCATTTCCTATGGAGAGACGTACGGGAGCTGCGGGGAGTTCCGATCATATGCGTATGCGGAAATTTCGGATCCGATTTGAGCTTCGGATGCGTTGAAATATCTGAACTTCTGCGGCTAGACCGTATGCGACCGGTCGACCGGATGTGATGTATTCTAATCAAAACTATGAGCGCGAAGCTAGAATTACCAATATTTTAATACTTTAATGTAAACGCTATTCCTGCAAAATGACGGTTATTAATAATTATGGCTGAAAAAAATATTTGTATCATTATTAAATCAATATTTATATTGATTAGCTCTATAAAATCGACTGTTTTTTATATATAAGATGTATTGAGGGTCATTTGTTTTGTGTGGATATATTCATGCATGCATTACATTCATTAAAATCATTAATTTTACCATTGTGAACAGCGGAGGGTAACGGTTGCATCACGACCAATTTCAAAGTTCCGTGCGACTGACACCAGGGGGCAAAATGCGACAATCGAATGCGAATGTCGTGCGCAGTGGAAAGGCGGCTTGACAGATCTATATTCCCGCGCCGCACTCGGCCATCAGATCGTGGGTCCCGCGGGAGTGCAGGTCTCTAGTCTACATGTGCATACACAACTTTTAAAAACTGACAAATGCACTGAAAGCTTCGTTAACAGATTTGAAGTTATAAATTAAAGTCCATTTTATCGTCGCCGAATGGGGCATAGTTTGCATAGTGAACAAAGCACCTTTCTGTTCAGCCGTAGTTTAAAGTATTCCCATACTTTGGATGATCGTGGTCTGTCATTCTCACCATGAGAGGGAGCAGAAGCCGCCATTACTCAATATTTAAACCTAAATAATTAATGTGACGCGTCGACGCATTTCATGCGTATCGACGTATTTTCATAGTCGACGTAATCGATGACGTCGACGCGTCGTTGCGGCCCTAGTTCACACATCACTGCTGTCCTGGTGGTTATACTACAACACTTATTTTGGGAAAAATATATATTTAAAATTGTATATACAATTGTAAATGTAGAATTTTTATGAAAAATATTCAATAACATAACTGTAATTCACTGTATTGTTGCCAAATTCAGTTCACACATCACTGCTGTCCTGATGGGCCTATAGCTCTCACTGCTTCATGGTCGGCGCCTGAGGACCGCATTTCGCCATCTTCAAGACCCGCGCCCTTTCTTCCTGAGCTTCACGAAGAAGTCGCAAAATCTTGGAACGCCCCCTTCTCAGCCAGAATGTGTACCTCTGTCTCAGCAGCATTCTCCGTGGTGGACGGTGCTAAAGACAGAGGATACCATTCCCTTCCTCCCGTGGAAGAAGCTGTAGCGGCCCATCTTTGCCCTCCCTCCGCTGGACGGCGTGCCAAGATAGCGCTACCATCTAAAGCCTGCCGCACGACCTCAGCCATGCACAGTTGCGCTTACACCGCCGCTGAACAGGCTGCTTCTGCGCTGCACTCAATGGCCACCCTGCAGATCTTCCAGGCCGAACTTCTCCGTAAACTGGATGAGGAAGGACCGGGAGCTATCAGCGTGCCGGACTTAAGGAGCGCCACGGACCTAGCTCTTCGCGCCACTAAGTCCGCTGCACAGGCCATAAGGCGGAGCATGGCCTCTCTCACCGTAGCGGAGAGACACTTATGGTTGAGTTCCTCGACGCCATCACCTCTTCTGCCGGCCTCTTTGGATCGTCTGTCAAGGATTTCGCGGACAGATTCGCTGAGGTGCAGAAAATGTCACAGGCAATGAAACGCTTCCTGCCTAAGCGCTCCAGCTCCACAGCAGGCCGTTCAAAACAGCCGTCTGCTCGAAGCTCCCAGCCGCAGCCGCAGCCCGCCGACGCTTCTCAGCATCGACAGGCCCGGGACCCGAGACCACGCTCTCGGTCTACTGGCCGCTGCCCCCCTCCGCGTGGGCCCCGGCCTAAGATTGAGATAAAGCCAGAGGTCTCAAAGTCTTCCTAGCCCGCCTAGGAAAACGACGGTGTTCAAGTCCTGCTGCGGCCAGACTTCCACCAAAACTTCTCGCTCGTTCAGTTCCAGAAAATGCGACTGTTCCAGTGTATTTTGCAGAAAACAAGCCGGTACCACAGCCCGTTTGCCTGCACACAAACACCGTTTTTACGGCGACCCAGGTAAATCCCATAAAGAGTGTATTTTCTGGTATTCCGGCCACGGCCGATGGTGTTATGAGTGTAGAAAAAATGTATTGTACAATCGTGCATTTAATGTAGTGAATGTGCCCACAACCCAGTGCCCACAAACACTACACACTGCATGTCTCACAGTTTCTGTAAAAACGAAACCAACACACATACAGTCAGCTCAAGCCGACGGTGTTTTCAGTGTAGTAGATGTGCCCGCTGTCCCGCGCCCACATTTACTCACAGACACATAAAAATATACACTCAGTTCATATTTTTTTTTTTGCCTTTTAGACGCTTTCTTGACATCAATCCTGAACGTGGATCAAAAACAAAGAAAGGACAAGTAACTTCAAAGAAAACTGGCCAAGTTGTGCAAAACAAGAACACCACTGTAAGCCTACAGGTTTCCTCACTTCTGCGAAAACTTGCAGACTTTGAATGGGATTTCGTTTGCACTTTTATGGACTTCAAAACAGAAACAGCTATTCACTGCCATTATAAAGCTTGGAAGAACCAGGACATTTTTTAATAGAACTCCGACAGTATTCGTCTGAAAGAAGAATGTCATATAGACCTAGGATGACTTGAGTGAGTAAATCATGGGCTAATTAAAATGTTTGGGTGAACTATTCCTTTAATTAAGTGCTAACTGTTACCTGTTTGTTGTTAAGTGTTAAATTGCATTTTATGTTTAAAAAATATTTAATTAAAACATAATTCAGCCAACATGTTCACAGAAAGCAATTTTCTGATCTTTGCTTTTAACCTAAATAAATGTTTTAAAACCCAGAAAATGTTGTTTTCTTTTTCCTAGTGTGACTACTCTTATGAAACCTTAAAGTATAATATTTTAATTATGTAATAATAAAAGCAGTATTCCCTGTAAAAATACAATTTATTGCTGTAGACAAGTTTAATATTGTAAAAGTATGTGGTATATACCTTATTTGGTAATTACAGTGGAGTACTGTAAATGCTGTTTACTGTACTAGTGCTGTAAAAATACAGCATGTGGATGACAACCCAGCTGCCAGTATTTTACTGTAAATTTACAGTGAAAAGTTTTACAGTGTACATGCATGCATTTTTAAAGCTGTGGCATATGGTTATGGTACTTTGTGGATGTACAGTATTTGTCAAAAACACTGCATTATTGTATTAAAATACTATATTTGGTATTCACACAATAGACACAAAATCTCCAACTATAGGCATTTAATTACAAGGCATTCAGATATAAGATTTGTATCCCTAATATAAGTGAAAGTATGTACTATAGAAATAAGTACATATATGCATGTATACATATATGCGTCTTACATATATTTCACATTTATGTGCATATACAGGAAAATATATGGCACTTACATGAAAACGGCCATTTTTGCTATATTTTGAAATATATGTTTCATATATGTCTATGTGTTTTACATATATGAATTTTGCATATATTCTGCACTGACATTATATATGTAATTTACATATATTGACATATATTACATTTCTGTATGGGAAACTGTAGCATTGACTGTATTCATCAACCCTGTTACCAAAGTCACTGTAAGAAGAATCTCTATAACTATGAATAACTTGTATGATATTTGACAAATACAACTTTATCAGTGACTTGGTGTTTACTGATTATTCTTAAAAAATTATAATTGTTTTAACTATGTTGAAAATGACTAAAATTCTGGTAACGTTGTTGCAAATTGGAAACCAGATATAATATAAATGTAAAACAGTATTTAGCTTGTTCTAATATTGATAATCAATATAAAAAAAGTCTCAAACCTCCCTTTACTGACCATTTGTTGAAGAAAAGCCTGAACAATCTGTTGACTTGGAATTTAGTCTTTCCCCTTATTATTAGATTAACAGGGCCGAACACCAGTTATCTTGCCAAGAAGAATTTTTTTATTCTTATATGTCAGGAGAGAAACTTTCAGAAGATGTTACATTCATGCCAGGTCTATGCGTTCTCTATTTATTATGTATCATGTGTCAGACAGAGAGAAGAGGTATATAAGAATAAGGCTACATGAGAGGTCTTCATTCCAGATTTCTCTGTTCCCCATTTCTTTATCTTCTCATCCCATCATTCTAGATGTAAATGGTTTCTCCAACTTTATGTTTCTCTGCCATTATGCTTCTCTGCCCTCATGGCTCTGTCTCTCTGCCATTATGTTTCTCTGACCTTAAGTTTCTCTGCCATCATGCCTCTGTCTCTCCCTCTAAGTTTCTCTAAGGTGGTAAAGTAAGGTTGAGCTTATATACATTACAGAGCAGCTTCCTTTTAAGGTAGCAAACTATATTGCTTGAGCTTTAAAAATGGAACGTATATGTCATGCGAACACATGGCACAATTCACTTCCATATTAAGAACTATCTTCGTTGTTTACATCTGCATCTGTTGCAACATGTTACATTGTATGTTACATTGTACACACCCTGTACACACCCTCTACAAAATATAGCTTCCCTCTGGTCTCTGACATATGATCTTCACATGGTTCTGAGCTATCTAGTCTCCTCATGCACTCAACACGAAACTCATGAAAATCTGACTTGACAAGATACATTATGAAATTATCATGAAAATGAATAAAGAAAAATAATACAGATACATAACATTAAACAGTACATTTTTAGTCTTCAAATCTGTACCATTTCATAGTTTAACTGTTTATCTAAAAGTGATGAAGTTCTTGAATGTTTCTAACATGAATGTTCTTCAGCATCATGAATGAATGAAGAATAAACACCAACCTCTTTGTTCTTCAGGATCTTCAGTGTGTTTCATTCTGCAGGGTTCTGGATCACTCATGTTCTCTCTGTCCTCTTTAATAAACTCAGTCTTTGCAGATTTCAGCTCTTCCTGATGCTCTGATGCTCATCTTCACTTGTAGCTGATGGGAATTTACAGCTTTTATTGGAGAATTGCAGTGGGAGGAGCTTCACTGATGATGTAATTTCAGTGGGAGGAGCTTAACTGATGATGAATTCCAGAGTTGGGGGAGCTGATCTGCCAAAATCAAAAGTATCAATTACTGAGTTTGTTTTTGTTTTTTGAACCATCTTCCTTTCACTAGTTAGCACACACAATAACATGCATGAAGCAATAATGTACATGCTTTACATCTGGGCTGTTCAGTGCCATTGGACATCAATAAAGAAAACTTTTAAATTAGGGATGGGACGGTATGAAAATTTCATATCACGATTATAGTGACCAAAATTATCGTGATTATCAATATTATCACGGTTTTGTTAAAACGAGATTAAAGTGTTCAAAAAGAACTGATGCTCACACTAAAAACAGTTTAATATTTGAAAATCAACAAACAACAAATAAAACAAGCAGCTCTATGCACTTTTTTAAAGGTGCCATGTGGATTGTCTGGCAAAAAAATCAAGTCATACTCCACATTCCATACCAGATGGGGGCAGTATACCTCCATAAAGTGAATTGGTCTACTCTAGAGTAACAGACGAGAAATGGCATAGTCTCTATGCTCCGCCCCTACCTTCACAACAACCCTAGAGCCATAGCCGAAGCCTAATAGAGGACGTTTTGCCTCCAGAGGAACGTTGGGTGATGTCAAGTGATTTTGAAACATGACATCTTCAAGCTACTCCCCTTCACCTTTACCAGTGAATATGTTCATATTCGTTTTGTTCATATTACATTTTGAGTTGTATATACACATTGTTTGAATTAAATTAATTTGACAGACAGCATTCTGTCAACATCATTGGTCAACATCAGACAGCGCACGTGAACCGATCATCTCTACTATAGTAAAAAAAACACGAACACTGTTGAAAGATACAGTAGGCTACAAATGACCTGTTCGCGCCACAAATTGTTCTCTGTCCTTAGCGACCGAGTCATTGAATGTGAAACAGCCGGCTGCTGTCGTCAGCGAGCAGCAATATTCAGACAACGAGGGCGCGCGCGCCGCGTTGATACCTCCGTTTCAGTTTCTCGAACCCGCGCAGTGCGGCGGTCAGAACACGGAGACCATTCTGCCCCTAGCTATGCGTGCGAAAGCATGGGAAGCGATCCCGGGCGTGTCAGAATGGGTGCTGAACGTTGTAAAACAGGGCTATGCGCTGCAGTTCGCTCGCCGTCCCCCGCGCTTTCGAGCCCGGACTGTGACGAGCGGTCCTTTTCTTATCTGATTTGATTTGTGCTTCAGAGCGCGTTTTTTTCCGTGCAGCGGGTGGTGGTGGTGGTAGGGGTCTCTTGCCAAGGGCTTCAGCCATCCTTCCGCTCTCTTCCCTGAATTGAAATTAAGTAGTGGGCTGTACTTTCCACACGATTGACATCAGGTTCAAGTACGCCCACAAGCCGTGCGAGTTATTCGTGTATTGCAGGTTGGCTGGTGGTTATGTTGCCCGCATACCGCCTCCCATGGCCGAAACTGGTATTACGACACCTGTCGGGCCGTGGCTAGTAATGCTAATGCTAATTAAGGTTGATATCTCTGCAGCACTATAACTTGACATTTTTTTAATGACATCATCGCCCTTATTTCTTCTCATTCTTTTGATGCGTGTAGCTCATTTTTTGGATATTTTTACCTCAATTTTACACATGGCACCTTTAAGCAAGATATGCTTAAAAGCATATTTAAAGCTTGCTTTAAAGGCATTTCCTTCCTTATAATGACCGTCGTCAATAGCAACGCATTATAACACAGCGCACATCCATGTATCGCAACGGACGCGCACGCGCTCTCTCGTTTCATTCAAATACAACTTGCCGTCTTGCGTCTCAATTCTTGGGCGATTGTTTTGTACGCTGTACAAAACTGATTTATAAACAGGTAAGATTTAAAACGTTAATCTCAATTCATAAGACACGAAACGAGCGGTTTGTGTGAGAAAACGAACAGTTTTTATATCGTTTTTACCTCTTGAACTCAGCCACGTCCAAGTGATCTGAGAGCGCGGGCGGGTATAGATATATACAATAGATGTCGCCTTGGCTACTGCGAAACCGTAGCCAAGGCGACATCTATTGTATCTATACCCGCCCGCGCTCTCAGATCACTTGGACGTGGCTGAGTTCAAGAGGTAAAAACGATATAAAAACTGTTTGTTTTCTCACACAAACCGCTCGTTTCGTGTCTTAGGCCATCAATGTGTACTTACGATGGGAAATTGTTTAATTTGGACGACGGGGAATTGTTTTAATTTGGACTCTGTGCATGCTGTTTGAGACAAGTGACCATCGACCTGCATGACTGACAGACAAGAACGGTTTGACCTAAAAATATCAAAATTGAAACTACTGCGGAAAAAAAGACACCTACATCTTGGATGCCCTTGAGGTAAGCTAAAACATACCAAAATTTTATTTCAAAGTGAACTATCCCTTTAACTTGCCTTGCGTTCGCTATAAACAGTGGGTGATGGTCACACAAGAGGACTCGGCAGATTTGAAGTGTTTCCCCCCTATTGTAGTGACCATCCTCGATTAAGTTTCACTCAACACTTTTGTAAAAGCCTAAATATGACCACACCTCAGATTTGGTCCTCTTAAAACGCTGAAAAATCTCCCGAGTACGGTCATTGCCTTTCGCCATTCCTTCTCGAATAGAAAAAACAACATTGCGCGCTGCGCCTGCGTCACACTGTTGCTGGCTGGAGCGGATTTACAGTGAGTTATTAAAATCGCGATAATCAAACACGGTTTTAATGATAATTGAAATTTGAACGATAATACTAACCGTCAGTACATTTTATCGTGGTTTATAGTGAAACCGGTAATCGTCCCATCCCTATTTTAAATGAACACATTACATTCTAAACCTGGTATTGGGAGTACATACCTGTACAATTTCAAAGAGAGCAAACGTTCAGGATTCTATCTCCATTCAGAATCAGCCTAACATAAGAAAAAGGACAACTGAAACATGTGGACTGCATTAGATGATAGACTGGCGAGCGCTAGCACACAGCAAAACAAACCACGAGGTTAGCAATTTCTTAAGCTCTCAAAACAGCAGTTCTCGACACATCTCAACTAAATGTATGTGCACTCATCATAAAATACACGTACAAGTTACCATGTGCACTAAAGCTAAAGTTACAAACGGTATATTCCAAGCTTACATCGCACTGATGTGAACACCTACCTCTCTCAGTCCAGTAGAAATGCAGACTGAGAAACGAACGCGAAGCTTCAGTATATGACCACCACTCGAGCCTCTATCCAATAGAGGGCGCACTTACACAACAAACAACTCTCCCGATACCTATGAAATGACTGAACAATACAAGACTCACATAAAACTCACATACCCACAAAATAGAAAATGAGAGGTTGCAAAAACATTTGTCATTCTTTAACCTGTTAAATAAGCATTTATGTCTGTCTATCTATTCATCCTACAGTAACTGGTGCCAATTCATTCATTATTTTTAACAATTTGTATTGCTAATCATAACATTATTCTGCTTCTTCATTAAAATCCAGGTATCTAGAAATATAGAAAAGAATATAAGTGATTTGAATTCTTCCAAATATAAATAATGGTAAGAAAAACAGTTAAATCATAAACACATCATCAGCAGATCATCTCATAAATGTATTCTGCTGATGATCCTGAATGGCTTGTTGAATGAGTGTTGATAGTCTGAGGCTCATCAATATTAACAGATCTGCTGAAAACACTCTTTATTTCATGACAATAGTTCCTGTTTTCACCTCATTTATTATGCTGATGTCTTCACATCTCCTGTTAATTGTCACTTAACATGAAAGAATAAAAGAATTCAGGCAAATGGGAAAATAGCGTGAGCCAATCAGTCTTGACCGGTTGTTGATTTTTATCAACTAGCTTGTCAAACGTGTTTAAAGCATCACTGCATGTTAGGACTGGGTGATACGACACTACATATCATAGCAGTGATATAAAGTTTGAATTGATGGAACTTCTTCTAAATCGTTTACATGGATGGGCCTATTTGTGGGGTAAGCAAATATCTGTGCAGCTTTTAGTGGGCAGAAATTATTGGAACGTTGGAGTGGAAAAAGAAAAATAGTGAAATATATATTGAAATATATAGTGAAATCTTATATAGTGAAAAAAGAAGCACTGATGAATGATACACCACAAACATCTTCAGCTTTTAGTTTTATTATACATAAAAAAATAATAATCAAAAAGGGGTAAATAGTGTCAAATGAATCTAAATTAATTCTAATTTTAAATTTTAGATACACTTTATAATTTTGATAAACTTATAGAAACAAATAAACTTTACATAAAATAAACATAAAATTACTTAAAAAGCATTGGACTACCTGCAAAAAAAATAAAATAAAAAAAAACTCTGAGGAATCAAAACTGATATTGAGAATTGTGAAACCATGATATTGTTACTGTGAAGTAAAATGAGATTTCAGTCATATCGCCCATCCATATTCTTTGCTAGATAGCAGAAAAAGGTTCCCAGTTTTACATTATGAATTTTTGAATAGTGTTCACCACAAGTAATAGACTACATTGTAACCAGAAATAAGTAGCCTATATAAATGGCTGATATTTTGCACAAGTTTATTTGTAATTGTCAGAAAGAAAGAAAGAAAGAAAGAAAGAAAGAAAGAAAGATGAGGTAGTTATGTAGCTATGTAGTTTCTTCGTTCACTGTGACCTATCCCTGCACTGGATGGCCAATTTCACATGTATTTTGTGTATTTTCAAAATACAAAATACTGTATTTGTATTTAAATACATTTTTTCACACAGTATTTTGTATTTGTATTTTAAATACATTTCCATGTATTAATGCCCATCTCTGAATGGCGGTCTGGACTGTCTACCTGTCTCTCTGTCTTCTCATAGCTTTGAGAGCTTCAGGTAAGAGCATTATTCAACGTTTCACATCATAACTGTTATTTTAACATGAATTGTAGCACACCTGGGACTCTGTAATGACTAATCAGAAGAATGATCTAATACAGTATGTGCACTAAAGAAAACCTGAGTTTGTTTCTTAATTATAATGATGACATTAGACAATAAAACAACGACAATTATGTCAGTTAAAGTTGATTCATATTAATGTATTGTATATTTTTATTGTTGACAATAAAAAACAACAACAAATATGCATGTTAAATCTGTAGTATATTTATTCATATTATTATTATTATCAGCTAAAGTTATTGATTCTTATGAATGTATTTTATAGTTTTATTGTTGACGATTGTTGGCGGTAAGGCTTCTCTTGTCTTCTACTTCTCTTGTCAGTGTGTACAGTCCAAAAGTCCAAAACCTTTGCATTTCTCTACCTTAACAAGTGTGTGTGATGCCTGATGATCATGTTCTCCAGCATGCTTTCAAAATGTCATAAAGAGCATCTTGGAAACAAGAAAATTTGACTCAAAAACAAGTTTGCATGATTAATGTAAACAAAAACTAAAAAATACTTATTTGATTAGTGCAAAATCTTAAATGTCTTTTCACATCATGATGCTTCTTTGTTCATATATTTTTATTTATTTTTAATTTTATTTTATTTAAGGTAGTTTTTCTTGTTTAATTAATGAGTCATTACATGATTCAAACAAACATGATTCGCTGATTCACTATGGTAAGCCTGTTATAAGTGTTTATATGTTAGACCTGTCGGAATGGTTTTCATAGGGAATTGCGTACATACATCACTCACCCGTGCGTGTCGCGTCATATACGTAAATAGAGAAAAGTTGCTCCGGCTACTTTGCCATGTGTCTGGTGTGTGAGTGGCAGGGGTTAGGTTGCCTTTTTGTGTTTTAACCGGTAAAGGGATAAAAATTACATAGTGTACCTTTAAATGAAAGTTGTTAATTTAATTACATGAAATGTCATTAATGGTAAAAAATTATAATAACACACAAAACTTCCCTTTAACAGTTTGTCAGGCTGGATGGTCTGCCAATGGATGAAGATGCTTCAGGTTTTTCAATAACGCTCTCACGTGGAATGATGCCGAGGTATGATACATTCATCTTCTAAGATGACATAAAAATCATAAACAAATATTCTTGGTTAAAAAACTTAAGCTCTGTAAACATCTGGGACAACTGTCAATTATCGCAGGAAAATAATTTCAACTTGTTCCTCAGTTTAAATATGTTAACAATAATACAGTAAAGAAAATACAATGGAGCTGACATACAAAATACAAATGCTGAAAATACAAAATACAGACTCAACACATTTCATGTTATCATGAGAGGATCACTTAAAACCTTTGTATGTGAAGTTATATCTAATCTAATATATATACATATATATACAGTATGAACCTTTTCTACAAAAGTAATCCTGCCTCAAAAGGCACAATTTAGACTTTATTTAGAAAGTAAACAGCACAAGTAAAAAATATTTTGATGGTAATTGAAGGCACGTCACAGATTTTGTAATTAATTTGAAATAATATATTATTATTATTATTATTATTATTATTATACATAGTGGTGTTTCTTCATGTCTCCGCCTCTACTGGTGGGAACCTTGCTTCTGTGCACAGCCATGAGGAGTACACTTTTATTAAAACTCAAGATAATTCACTTTATTGGCAGAAACTGACTGCCATAAAATGTCCAAATGCCATTTAGGTTTATAAACTAATGTACCAATAACATGAGCATATTACAACTGTGAACTTATTTAATTTCAATTGTCTAAGAAAAATTCTTAAAGTAAAGAGGTAATCATTTATTTAGAAGGATGGAGTAACACTTGAGTCATTACTATCCAAAACCTTACAAAATCTTAAAAGTTTACAATGACTTTAGTCAGTTTTAAGGAGTTATCATGCTTTTCACTTTAGTTTTCTGGGAGGTATGGAACAAATTGTATTGATTTCTACCACATTCAACTAAGCACTATTAATTACTAATTCGTTAATCAGAGTTTCTTGTTAGTTAATTGTAGTTACTATAGTGTTAAAATTGCATTACTCATTTGTTCCTGTGTAGTTATTCATTAATGACGGAACAAAAGTGTTACCTTTAACGTTTCTGTCCATGCGTCCTCCTGTAACATTATCGTTCCAAAAACGGTTTGATTAGAAAATCAAATTTTATGTTATGTCTGCATCAATATACAACACTGATTTTTTATATGTATATATATATATTCTTTCCAGTAACAGACGCAACACCACGGAAATGGGGAAAACAACTTGTTCTTCTCTTATTACTTGTCAGCATCTGCCCTTCAGTGGCATCAGGTAAGTTTAAATTAACACAAAAACATAAATGTCTCCCCTCTTAATCAAATTCCCACATATCCAAACTTATAGAAACACAGGGAATTTAACTTGTTAGCAGCAGCTTTGTGATTCTACAGCATATGATTTTCAGTATTTTTCATATAATCCAAAATATTTATTAAACATTGTTCTTATCAAAAAGACTTTCAAAATAATTTATTTAGTAACACATACATCAATAATCAGCCTGTGAATCTCAACAATGGTGACAATAATAAAGCATGTTGCAGTGGCTGCCACCAATCACAACTCATTAATGGCTCCAATCATGCATTGTGGTATGAATAAATTATGATCTGAATTGTCTATGTAATTTACTTTTCCTAACTGAATATTCTGCTCATCACCATTGTTGAGATGCATAGACTGAATCTTGACGTCTGTGTGTGCCTAAAAGAAAGTTTTTTTTTTTAAACAACTTTTAAGAAATCCTTTGTATTATATCTAAAATTCTGGATATTTATGCAGAATCACAGTTATGCTGTAATCAACAACATAAATCGAAGTCAGAAAGAAGGATCTTAATGAGTTCAGTGATCAAGTTCAAATGATGATTATCATAATATAACCAACACCATCAGATCACTTTTTTTCTTTGTTCATCTGGCAGTTATAACTCAGATACAGCAGACAAACAAAATCTAAAGTTAATAATATAAGGGTCAAGAGTCCAACTAAAGCAAACACTGATCACCATAACGGTGGCTTACAATTTGAGATTTTCTCCTTCAGTGATTCTGCTTGTTAACATCAGATGTCGTCAATAATGTTCAATCATCACTAAATTAATCACTTAATTATCTCATTAACTTCAACACTCTTGAGTGTGGACTCATACACTCCCAGGAGTGTTAATTTAACACGGGAGTTTTTGCTGTGTACAAAGAGCCGTAGTTAACTGACAAGCTGAGCCATATCGCATTAATTATCGTTGGCGATACGTCCGCGATATTAATGCGATATGGCTCAGCTTGTCAGTTAATTACGGCTCTTTGTAGTAAATGCCGCTCCATCTGAAAGCAGGTGATGGTGATTTACTACTAATAAAGGAACTGGCTTTACTGATGAGATGCGCATAACAACATCGTGCGATATATCGCCCAGCCCTAGCTGGAAGTAGTTCTTGTGTTTCTCTTTCCTTCAGTGATTATGCTTGTTAACAGCAGGTGTTCATCAATAATGCACAATCATTATTCAATCACTTAATTATCTCATTACCACCAACACTGATTTGAAGTGTTACATTAAACAGCCTGTAGTGTGCACACTAAGCAGTGTTCATTTCATCTGGGCAAACCCATGTGGGGCCTACATGGAAACTGGGTGCAAAACTGGCTGGGCCCCAGTTAGATAGCCCAGGTCAAACCCATTTGGGCCCCACATGGCTGTGCTGGCTGGGACAAGGGTTAAAACTTCATGAACTTATTCGTTCATGGCACAATGTTTCTCCTGGCTTCCAAGTCAGTGTTGTTTGATCTGATATACAGTGTATGGTTAATAACAGATAATTCTGTGTTGTGTTGTTAAAACTGCACTGAATTCAAATGCTTTCTCACTAGATCTCGCTGTAATGTTTTTAAAACTGAATTAAAGGGATATTTTACCCCAAAATTTAAATTAGCCCATGATTTACTCACCCTAAAGTCATCTGATTTGTATTTTACATTCTTCTCAAAAGGCCTGTATTAACCCCCCGGAGATGTGTGGAGCACTTTTATCATGGATAGATGCACTTTTATGGACTTCAAAACAGAAACTGCAATTCACTGCATTATAAAGCTTGGAAGAGCCAGTACATTTTTATAATATAACTTTGGATTGTATTCATCTGATAGAAGAATGTCATATACACCTAGGATGATGTCACAAACTACTCCAAGACACGAAGGTGGAGAATCCAAACACAGCTTTATTATGGGCAATCCAAAGGCATAATAGAAAGTACAGGCAATGGGTCAATAACACAGGCAGGCAGTCCGTACAAACAAACAAACAAACAAAACAGGCAGGGGGCAGAGGTTAAAGAGTAATCCAGGGAACAGGGCAAGAAATCCAAAACCAAGAGACAAGAAAACCAGGAGAATGCTCGGAATTGCAGTGTCGCACTAAAACAAAATTTTGCAGTGAGTGAATGAGTGAACATGGCATAAATAGGCTGAGACTAACAGGGTGATGAGGCACAGGTGAATGCAATCAGTGATGATAAGTCCAGGCAGTGAGTTATGGGAAATGTAGTTTGTGAGGGAGTGATAATAGCCTGATGTCAGAATCAGAATCAGAATCAGAAAGAGCTTTATTGCCAAGTGTGCTTGCACCCACAAGGAATTTTTCTTGGTACTGAAGCTTCCAGTGCACATATACAAATACAAATACAACAAGAAACATAGTAATACAAATTCTAAGAATAAAATATATAAAAAAAATAAAAATAGTATAAAAAGTCAAAAAAGGGGTCACAGTTGGGTTTAGTCTGAATAAACATTTACAGATTATGAACATATTTACAGTATGTTGAGTAATATGAATTATAATATAAATATAAATATCACCTGAGTTAGAGAATATTACACTAGACAGTGGGAGTCTAGTGCATGTTACAGATTATGAACATATTTACAGTATTTTGAGTAGTATGAATAATATAAATATAAATATCACCTGACTTAGAGAATAGAATATTGCACTAGACAGTGGGAGTATTGCACTTACAGGCATATGCATTGGGGGGCATGTTAAGTGTTCAGAAGGGAAATGGCCTGTGGAAAGAAACTGTTCCTGTGCCTGGATGTTCTTGTGGCCAGTGATCTGTGTGGAGTGTCCTCTGGTGGCTCTCAAGGGCACTCCAGCTGGTGACCGTTACAGATGACTTGAGGGTGGGTAAATCATGGGCTATTTTTCCTTTTTGGGTGAAATGCTTTCTCAATGGATCTGCCAGCGCTGTGTAGTAACGTTGTTTCGTGATCGAGATCGGCCCACGAGTAAACCGCTGTCTATTGCTCTGAGCTGATAAAATGTTTGCACTGCGCAGCTCAAGCGAGTAGCGTGGATCCATTCTGCTTTTGTTTGCCATGTGAGGTTTCTCATATGCAGCAGAAATGGCAGCTCTCTCGCACCGGCAGAAAAAAAAAAGTCGCAAAATGTGACCATTTAGTAGCAGTCTAGAGCCCTGTATAGTGCTTTTTTCTGCTTTTACATGAGCGCCACCTACTGTCAGAGAGCGAATTTGTTTTGTTTTTTAGCATAGATCTGAACTGACAAATAACAGATTCCTGTTGGTTGAACACAAGTTAATAGATATCAATCAAATCAACAAAGTGTCCTGTGCTCACCACACACCAGCTATAGGTGGAGAGGAGAGATTTGGCTATAGGGTGATGTGTGACTAACTTGCACAGAAGAGACTTCATGTTGCTCAGCACATGAAAATAAACTACTTAACGTGTTCGTATTTCAGACTGCGGTGATGTGGTTTCTCCACTGCATGGATCTTCATGTGTCGCTTCAGGAGACTTTTAACAGCGAAACTTGTTCCACACTGATCACACGTGTGCGGCTTCTCTCTGCTGTGAATCCTCTCGTGTCTTTTATGATCTGCCGATTGACTGAATCTCTTGTCACAATGTGAACACTTGTAAGGTTTTTCTCCACTGTGGATCCTCTCATGTGTTTTCAGATGTGTTGACTGACTGAATCTCTTGTCACAGTGTGAACACTTGTAAGGTTTTTCTCCAGTGTGAATTCTCTGGTGCCGTTTTAAACATTTCGCTGTAATAAAAGTCTTCTCACACTCAAAGCACATGTACTCTCTCACACCAGTATGAGTTTTCTCATGTGCATGTAAAGTTTGCCGCTGTGAAAACCTCTTTCCACATAAAGAACATGAATGCGGCTTCTCCTTCGTATGAACTGTCAGGTGTGTCTTCATTGCTGATGCACAGATAAATGTTTTGCCGCATTGATCACATGTGAATGGCTTCTCTCCGGTGTGGATCTTCATGTGTTCTTTAAGGTGTGAAGAATCACTGAAACTTTTCCCACATTGATCACATGTGAACGGCTTCTCTACGGTGTGAACTCTCATGTGACGGTCAAGAATATGTTTGTATGTGAAATTGTTTCCACATTGATGGCATTCATGCGGTTTCTCTCCAGTGTGGATCATCTCATGTGTTTTCAGATATGATGAGTGACTGAATCTCTTGTCACAATGTGAACACTTGTAAGGTTTTTCTCCAGTGTGGATCATCTCATGTGTTTTCAGATATGATGACTGACTGAATCTCTTGTCACAATGTGAACACTTGTAAGGTTTCTCTCCAGTGTGGATCATCTCATGTGTTTTCAGAGATGATGAGTGACTGAATCTCTTGTCACAATGTGAACACTTGTAGGTTTTTTCTCCAGTGTGAATCCTCCCATGTGTTTTCAGATTGGCCAACTGACTGAATCTCTTGTCACAGTGTGAACACTTGTAAGGTTTTTCTCCAGTGTGAATTCTCTGGTGCAGTTTTAAACAGTTCGCTGTCATAAAAGTCTTCTCACACTCAAAGCACATGTACTCTCTCACACCAGTGTGATTTTTTTGATGTACTTTTAAATGTTGCCGCAGTGAAAAACTCTTTCCACACACAGAACATGAATGTGGCTTCTCCTTCATATGAACTGTCAGGTGTGACTTCAGGTCTGATGCCCTACGAAATGTTTTGCTGCATTGATCACATGAGAACGGCTTCTCTCCAGTGTGGATCTTCATGTGATGTGCAAGATTTTGTTTGCAAGAGCATCTCTTCCCACACTGATCACATGTGAACGGCTTCTCTCCAGTGTGAACTCTCATGTGACGCTCAAGACTACATTTTCTTGTGAAACTCTTTCCACACTGAGTGCAGGTGAAAGATTTCTTGGCTCTTCTTTTCTTTAAAAATGTCTGTTTAGTCTTTGTGCGACTCAAAAGTTTTTCTCCAGGTTTGAGATGATGTTCCTCCTCCACTTCACTCAGTTCTTCACTCTCATCGCTCTCTTCCATCAGGTCTGACATGAAAGAAAAAATTTATAAATTTAATTTTCAGTACATAAAAATAATTCAATGAGAGAAATATAAAGTTAAAAGGACATGAAATAGAGCCCTGATGTAATAGTAGAAAGTAGACAAATGTTATAAAATATTATGATAATTTGATGCCTTTTATTAAGTTGATTATATGTTGATTATATGTGACCCTGGACCACAAAATCAGTCTTATGTGTAATTTTTTTTAAATTGAGATTTATACATCATCTGAAAGCGGAATACATAATCTTTCCATTGATATTAGGTTTGTTAGGATATGACAATATTTGGCCTAGATACAACTATTTGAAAATCTGGAAACTGAGGGTGCAGAAAAATCGAAATATTGAGAAAATCGCCTTTAAAGTTGTCCATTTCTATAGGCGATTGTGCTGCATCCACTCACAAAAATATTTTTTTTTATAAATTTAAGGTGGGAAATTTACAAAATATCTTCATGGATCATGATCTTTACTTAATATCCTGATGATTTTTGGCATAAAAGAAAAATCGATAATTTTGACCCATACAATGTTTTGTTGGCTTTTGCCACAAATATACCCGTGCAACTTAAGACTGGTTTTGTGATCCAGGGTCACATATGGTCAAGTTTCCATGAATGAGGTAAATTTATCTTCCAATTATTTTAAAAACATTATAGGCCCGAATCCCATGTTTCTTTAGCAAGAACTATTAAATATATTTGATCAATGACACAATTATCTAACATGATATTAAAGGGGTGATGAACTGAGAAATACAATTTTCCTTGAGCTTTTGACATACAGTATAAGAGGTCATCATACTATAAGAATATTCTATAAGTTTCAGAACTGAAAACTTCCTTGTTAGTCCAATAAAAAGCTTTTATTGACACCAGGCACAGCGAACGATAGGTATTTCAAAGTGGGGATCTATGACGCCAAAGGGTGTCAAACACCGCCTCCGCAGAAGATTATCAACGCCTACTTCAACACTGCCTGTTTAGCCCCACCCACCGATTCTCGCATTACATGAAACTCATTATAATATGCAAAACTGTTATCCAATCATAGCAGTGGGCGTTTACTTCCAAGTCTTTAATGTGGCACGCCAATAAAAACCAAGCGTTCAGGAGCTAGGCTCAAAACCAGGGTAGAAAATAGCCTATGACTTATTCATTTTGATGCTGTTGAATGTAAAAACTAAGCGAACGTCATAAGTTGACCTCAGTCAACAATATAAAAACATTTAAAAAGTCAGCATTAAAATATACAATATTGCCATATTTTGACACCAACTTTGAGATTAATATTTATTTTACTAAAACATTTTTAATTATTAATGGCCGTTCACACTAGACTTTTCCTTCCACTAACTTCTATTCATATACCTGTGAAAGTGGGACACCAGAAACCAGTGTCCTACTTGTTTCACTCAACCCTGTGACTCCTGACATGATTTTCCTTCTTTTGAAAACAGAGCATTTCTTAAAATTGTGACACTCAGGAAGTGACATCATCTGGGCTCGTTCTACTGCATGATGGGAGGACAAGAGAATAATCTAAATCCATTGTCTTTGTTTTTACACAAACTGTACAGTGTTGAACCATCAACCCTGTTACCAAAGTTATGTAAGAAGAATCTCTATAACTATGAATAACTTGTATGATATTTGACAAATACAACTTTATCAGTAACTTGGTATTCCTAAAAAAATATGTAATTTTGTAAACTATGTTGAAAATGACTAAAATTCATGTAACTTTGTTGCAAAATGGGAACCAGATATAAAATAATTGTAATATAAAAGTTAAAATAGTATTTAGCTTGATCTGATGTTGACAATCAATATAAAAATGTCTCAAACCTCCCTTTACTGACCATTTGTAAAAAAAAAAAAAAAAAAAGAACATTCTGTACCATTTCATAGTTTACCTGTTTGTCTAAATGTGATGAAGTGCTTGAATGTTTCTAACATGAATGTTCTTCAGGATCATGAAAGAATGAAGAATAAACACCAACCTCTTTGTTCTTCAGGATCTTCAGTGTGTTTCATTCTGCAGGGTTCTGGATCACTCATGTTCTCACTGTCCTCTTTAATAAACTCAGTCTTTGCAGGAATTTACAGCATTTATTGCTGAACTTCTGTGGGAGGAGCTTCACTGATGATGTAATTGGTGTAGGAGGAGCTGATCTGCCCAAAATCAAAAACATATCAATTAGCCTACTGACTTTATTATAATAAATGACACTTCTATGTAACATAAATAGCACTTCTAGAATATTATGATCATTTGCAGAATGCCTTTTTATAAATTGATTATATGTCCTTGAAACTTTCCATGAATGAGGTACATTTATCTTCCAATTATAATTTTTTAAAACATTATAGGCACAAATCCCATGTTTCTTTAGCAAACACTTTTAAATATACTTGATTTGATAAATGACTCAATTATCTAACATGATATTACAATTAAAATATACAATACTGCCATATGTTGACACCAACTTTGAGATTTATATTTATTTGACAAAAAACGTTTGAATTAGTAATGGCCGTTCACACTAGACTTTTCCTTCACTGACTTCTATGTGAAAGTGGGACACCAGAAACACAAGCTCAAATGAATAACCCTGTGAGAAATAACACAAGCGTTTTGCATTCAAGTGGAGTGGGTTGTTTATTTTATTATTATTTCTTATATGTTGGACTTATGTTTGTATGTATGCATTTATGTCTGTCTATCTATTCATCCTACAGTAACTGATGCCAATCAATTCATTATTTGTATGGCTAATCCTAACATTATTCTGCTTCTTCATTAAAAGACAGGTATCTAGAATTAAAGAAAATTATATAAATAATTTAAATTCTTCCAAATATAAAAATAATGGTAAAAACAGTTAAAATCATAAAAACAGAAATAAAGGTACAGTATAGTCAACAAATCCCCTCAGTCTGTTGACACCAATGAAATGAGCTTTAAGTGTCAATTTACAGGAGATCTGAAGACATCAGCATAATAAATGAGGTGAAAACAGGAACTATTGTCATGAAACAAAGAGTGTTTTCAGCAGATCTGTTAATATTGATGAGCCTCAGACTATCAACACTCATTCAACAAGCCATTCAGGATCATCAGCAGATCATCTCACTTTATTCTGAGTGTTTGCTGTTAGAAACACATTATTTGAGTCAGATAGATGACAAAAGCCTGTAAAACTGCTCTATTGAAAGATTATACTGTTATTTCTCACACTATGACATGGATAAAACATCACTATGACACGTATCTTCTTAATTACAGCAACATAATATGTCCAAATTAATCTAAATATAGCTAGTTTGATCTTATGATAACTACATTAATTGCTATATAGTAGTTAGATCATTAAAAAAAATGTATATGCGCAGAAATAGAAAATTATCATAAAACTTTGTTTTGTTCCAAATATTCCAAGAGTAAAACGCTTTTCATATATATTAGTATTAATTTAATGCCTCACGTGGCTCAATGTAAAGCATTTAGCAGTCTCTGTTCCAGTATGACCCTTGATTTTTGATTAATTTGATTTTCACTTGATTTATTTGAGATCGATTCCCATCAATTCCCCTCACTGATCTCAAACTTTGACTTTTGACTTGAAGAAACAATCACACAAACGAACACACAATCGCTCAGGTCTGAATGAACTCCACATATTCTCCTCATGCTCGCTGCTGCTGCACTAAATGTTTATTTCAGAAGGAAGACGCCAGAAAAGACGCACAAGTATCGCTGTGATCGATGCAAACAATACAGAAATGAGCCTGTCGCTTAATCAAACTGTATAAAGTGTGTGTGATGGTTTTGTAAATGTGAGAAATACCGTGAACTGATCTCCTCACCTCAGACAAGTTAGACAGTTGAGTAAAGTTTGGCAGTAAATTCACAGATTCGAACTTCCCGGGTCAATAACTTGTGAGCTAAATGTTGTTACTGCACAAATAACACCTCTTTTTATTCGTAGTAATGTAGACAAGCAGCTACGACCTAATTTTCCTCCAAACGAGCTTTCCCTCGCAGTGGACAAAATACATTGATCTCTATGCGCAGGCGGCAGCGAGACAGATCCGAAGGGACCGTCTGCAAAGTGCAAAACCCGAAAAGCGTTACGAAAACAGTCAGTAACTTTACTTCACTGTCATCAAATTCAGTTCACACATCACTGCTGTCCTGATGGTTATACTACAACACTTGTTTTTGGAAAATATATTTTAAATCTACCAGAAACGTACATTATCTGTCCTTGAATTGTTACAGTGAATAAAAAAGTATTTCTTCCAAAAAATTCTAAAACTGGCTCATAGTTGATTTCTGTGAGTTGTTCTGTAAAGGAATATGTCATTCATTATAGGTTCTCAAATATGTTTTTCTTTATTAAAAACACTTTTGAAAATTACAAAACCTGTCCATGTCCTTGTCTTCAACCAAATTGGAGCTACGTCTTTCATAGTTTTGTTATGCTAAAAAATGATATTTAGGGAAAAAAAAACTCCATCAATAACAAGTTTAAGCTGTTATCATTCACATCAACGGATCAAAAACATGAAATTATATATAAATTCTAAAAATAAATTCTATTTTACAACTGTTCCTATGTTTTGGTCAGTCGTGTCACATTTACATAAAACTCTACAAAAAATGTGTGAAATACGCTTTAAAGGGTATCACTCAGAGGAAATTCCTTGCTTGCATGTTAACAGTTTTTATGCTAGCATGCTAGCAGGCTGAGTAGGCTAATGGCAGTGTAAAATGGCCAACCGTCAGGCCCTGTCACATTCCTGTGCGACACGGCCATACAAATTAATGTTATTGTTCTTTTTTATTAATTTTATTGCATATATTATGTATTTAACGCATGCAATAGTAAAATGATGTCCTTGGCTGAATTTTGCCATAGTCTAATATTACATTAACATTAAAATTATAATAATAATTAAAAAAAGAAATGCCAATCAAAACTTAAATAAAGAACACAAAACATAACTTGTTCTGCATCATCAAAATCCATAAAGTCAGTCCTGTCACAGTACCGTCAGTCCTGTCACGCCATGGTCAGTCCTGTCACACAGGAAATTATGACAAAAGTTTACTATTTGAGGAAATATTAATTAATGAATCTCTTTAACTGTGTAGATGAAGGTGGGGGTACTATGTTTTTATAAAAATCTCCTATGTGGTTATTTTCAGTTGACCGAAAAGTTACTTATATTTCTTAAAGGAATTATAAAACCATGTTAGATACAATCAGGGACATGTGATCAATAAGAAAATGCTATTTGTATCAAAGAAATTCATAAGGAAACCGTTCTAACATATACAAATTTGTCTGTGACAGGGCCTGACATTTTAGGGGTGAAATGCATATAAAAATGTATTTGATTTAATCATAAAAACATGCTGAGATGGCATGATATGTATTTCTCATAAATTAACATGTCCTCCATATGACTCAACATTCAGATTTAAGAAAAATATATTTTTTCCCCCAAGATTTTTTATAAGTGGAAATGTACGTTTCTGGTAGAATGGCCCATACAATTGTAAATGTAGGCTATAATTTTTATGACAAATATTCAATAACTTCACTGTAATTCACTGTATTGTTGCCAAATTCAGTTCACACATCACTGCTGTCCTGATGGTTATACTACAACACTTATTTTGGGAAAAATATATATTTTAAATTGTATATACAATTGTAAATGTAGAATTTTTATGATTTTTATGAAAAAAAATCAATAAATTGTAATTTACTGTATTCTTGCCAAATTCAGTTCACACATCACTGCTGTCCTGATGGTTATATTACAACACTTATTTGGGGAAAAATTTTAATTTTAATTAGTATATACAATTGTAAATTTATTATTTTTATGAAAAATATTCAATAACTTCACTGTAATTTACTGTATTGTTGCCAAATTCAGTTCACACATCACTGCTGTCCTGGTGGTTATACTACAACACTTATTTTGGGAAAAATATATATTTAAAATTGTATATACAATTGTAAATGTAGAATTTTTATGAAAAATATTCAATAACGTAACTGTAATTCACTGTATTGTTGCCAAATTCAGTTCACACATCACTGCTGTCCTGATGGGCCTATAGCTCTCACTGCTTCATGGTCGGCGCCTGAGGACCCTGCACACAACTGGCTGGATGGATGTTTCCTCCAAAGGGACCGCATTTCGCCATCTTCAAGACCCGCGCCCTTTCTTCCTGAGCTTCACGAAGAAGTCGCAAAATCTTGGAACGCCCCCTTCTCAGCCAGAATGTGTACCTCTGTCTCAGCAGCATTCTCCGTGGTGGACGGTGCTAAAGACAGAGGATACCATTCCCTTCCTCCCGTGGAAGAAGCTGTAGCGGCCCATCTTTGCCCTCCCTCCGCTGGACGGCGTGCCAAGATAGCGCTACCATCTAAAGCCTGCCGCACGACCTCAGCCATGCACAGTTGCGCTTACACCGCCGCTGAACAGGCTGCTTCTGCGCTGCACTCAATGGCCACCCTGCAGATCTTCCAGGCCGAACTTCTCCGTAAACTGGATGAGGAAGGACCGGGAGCTATCAGCGTGCCGGACTTAAGGAGCGCCACGGACCTAGCTCTTCGCGCCACTAAGTCCGCTGCACAGGCCATAAGGCGGAGCATGGCCTCTCTCACCGTAGCGGAGAGACACTTATGGTTCAGTTCCTTGACGCCATCACCTCTTCTGCCGGCCTCTTTGGATCGTCTGTCAAGGATTTCGCGGACAGATTCGCTGAGGTGCAGAAAATGTCACAGGCAATGAAACACTTCCTGCCTAAGCGCTCCAGCTTCACAGCAGGCCGTTCAAAACAGCCGTCTGCTCGAAGCTCCCAGCCGCAGCCGCAGCCCGCCGACGCTTCTCAGCATCGACAGGCCCGGGACCCGAGACCACGCTCTCGGTCTGCTGGCCGCTGCCCCCCTCCGCGTGGGCCCCCGGCCTAAGATTGAGATAAAGCCAGAGGTCTCAAAGTCTTCCTAGCCCGCCTAGGAAAACGACGGTGTTCAAGTCCTGCTGCGGCCAGACTTCCACCAAAACTACTCGCTCGTTCAGTTCCAGAAAATGCGACTGTTCCAGTGTATTTTGCAGAAAACAAGCCGGTACCACAGCCCGTTTGCCTGCACTCAAACACCGTTTTTACGGCGACCCAGGTACGGCGACCCAGGTAAATCCCATAAAGAGTGTATTTTCTGGTATTCCGGCCACGGCCGATGGTGTTATGAGTGTAGAAAAAATGCCCACGGCCCAGTGCTCATTCCTACACACAAGTACAGCCCGCCACACAGGGCTCGCTCGCATAAACGCAACTCATGTCAATCGTGCATTAAATGTAGTGAATGTGCCCACAACCCAGTGCCCACAAACACTACACACTGCATGTCTCACAGTTTCTGTAAAAACGAAACCAACACACATACAGTCAGCTCAAGCCGACGGTGTTTTCAGTGTAGTAGATGTGCCCGCTGTCCCGCGCCCACATTTACTCACAGACATGACAAGCCCCACGGGGCTCCCCCCGCTGCCATAGGAGAGTCGAGCGCGGGCAGGCTGCCCGCTGTGATCAGTGTGCCCCCCGCCTCGAACGCTGCAAGCACGGCGTCAATGTTACAGCATACCGAAGCTCTCCGGTCGCCACCATGTCGCGGCCAGAGCCCAGATCTCATTCAACCCCTAGCTATTCATGCAAGTGCATGGGCAAAGCTCACCGGGGTATCAGAATGGGTGCTGGACATTATAAAAAGAGGCTATTTGCTACAGTTCGCTCGAAGTCCCCGCCGTTACGCGGCACGAATCGAAACTACGGTAGAAAAGGAAGTAGCACATCTACTTAGAACCGAAATAGCGAAACTGTTGAGCAAAGGGGCCATAGAGCCTTTATCTCAAGCTTAGAGCGAAGGGGGCCTATACAGCAGATATTTTCTGGTACCGAAAAAAGACGGGGGTCTCAGACCCATTCTAGATCTAAGACAGCTGAACAAAATGCTTTTGAAACGCCGGTTCAGAATGCTCACAACCAGGAAAATTCTACGCAAATTCGCCAAGGGGACTGGTTTATGTAAATAGATCTGAAGGACGCATATTTCCAAATACAAATAGCGTCACATTCACAGGCGATTTTTGAGATTCGCCTTCGAGGGCCAGGCATATACACAGTCCTGCCGTTCGCGCTGTCCCTAGCACCCCGTACACTTACAATGTGCATGGACGCGGCGCTTGCACCCCTGAAGCTTCGGGGCATACGAGTTTTGAACTACTTGGATGATTGGCTGATTCTAGCTCGATCACATTCAGAGCTCATAGAACACAGGACCATATTACTCGAACATCTCGAGAATCTAGGTCTCAAAGTCAATTGGGCGAAGAGTTCACTGTCTCCCAGTCAGAGAATATCTTTTCTGGGCACAGAACTGGACTCGCTGTCTATGACAGCACAACTATCGCCACAGCGCTGACTGAGTATTCAGCGCATGACGAAATCATTCGCATGTAATCACCTTATTTTATACAAAAATTTCCGGTCCATTTTATTTCGCTTTGCAAATTCGCTTTTACAAATTCAGTGGTTCAAATTCGACAGAAACTTCTACATTGACATCCAGGAACTAGAGGAAAAGCAGTAGATTGCTGAGCATTCTCTCTATCTGCTGTTAGTCAACCTCACTAGCAGGAGGTGCATGCGCGTGTTGTTGACAAAGACCAGCAAAATTAGAACAAGCCATTTATTCAAAAAACTCCTTTACGGCAATGTGTATTTGTCATTATTATGACAACTATGTTAAATTCAGTGTCTTCACGGTTACTTTTCCTGTGTAGCCTACATGCATCTTTCTCTACTGTGAACGAGATTAATGTTATTGCCCGATGTGGATGTAGCCTACAGATCCAATGTAAAAAATTTTCTAAATAGTGCAATTCAACAGGCTTTTTTATTTAAAAAAAATATTTGACATTATTTTACTTCCATACACAGTCACGCAGAGAAAAGAAAATGGCTTCCTCCATACAGCAACTAATGCGGTGGGGCGGGACTTCGACATAAACTTCACGTAATTGGACAATAAAATGTCAATCATCTCACTGACATGCATTTCTTTTTGATTTTATAATTCCTTGCACTCTTTACTAATTTCTGGTTATTTTATTATTTTAACAACTCTTTAATCCTTTTTGTAATTATTTTTATTTTATTTTACAGAGTTACAACAGTCCCTGCATTCCAAATGGTATAAATGTTATATAGATTGAAAGTAGCCTAATGTTTTTTTATTGTGAGTAAAAATTTTATTAATGATTTAAATAATACTTAAGTGTTGTGAAGTGTTGTCAAAACTGATTTCTACTTGTCAGTCTAAAATGTCAGTTAATTACAATAACTAGCCGAAATATCTATTGCTAAAAATAGAAAAAAAGGCTTGGGACTTGACTTGGCCTTTAGGGACTTGTGAACATGTCTGCTGGATATCAAGGGTGAAACTGTTAATAATGTAGACAGACAGCAATCTCATTCAATGTCAGTCATGTGTGTGGTAAAATATCAATTAGGCATTTAATAGCTATATTGATAAAAATGTAAAATAACAATGAGTCATTTATAAAAAGAATAATAAGTTTAATCAATAATTTTTTGAAGCAAATACAAACACTAAGTAAAAGTGAATTAGACAGATCTCTCTCTTTACTGACTGATAAGACCCAAAGCATCTCAAGAGAAGAAGAGAAGAAAAGTGTCCAGTTTCAGAGGTACATGAGAGTATATCTTGCATTTGCTTGGAAGAGTAGAAGTGGGAGAGAAGCTGAGTGATACAAATTCATTTATAATACAAATCTGTTTCTCTCCTTTCATGCGTCTCTGACAGACTGAATCTCTTGTTGCAGTGTTGTAATATTACGAATGAATCTTCTCCTTTGTGTTAATCTTCAGGTGTTTCTTCAGGACTGAAGCTCAATGAAACTGTTTACCGCACTGATCACAGTTAAACTGTCTTTCTTCAGAATGAGAGTAGATGTGATTTCAGAGAGAAAGCCTGAGCCGCTTCTTCCCAGTGTGAACTCTCATGTGAATCTTCAGACTTGATTTACATGTGAAGCGTTTTTTACACTGAGGGCAGGAGACCGATTTTTTTGGCTTCTGTTTTTCCTTTCTTGTTCACGTCCATCAGGTCTAAAAGAAACAATAAATCAAGTGAGATTTCAAATGAGACAAAAGTGAAATGAAAAGTGAAGCTCAAAGTCAAGATCACTGATGAGTTCAATAGTAATTTTAATCCAATCATATCTGGTCAACAACTGCTGTGCACAATTATGATCTATTTTAATATCATGAAGATGATTTATGTTTTAAATCACTAGTTTGGTCATGAAACTCTAGATGGCGCATACCTGACATGTAATCTGTAAGCAATCACATCATTTCCAACACCTTTCTAACATTAAGAGAGGAAGAATCTGGAAGCTTCTCGTCTCTGTATTGTTGATAAGCACCAGAGCAAATACAAAAACATGAACTTCTGTTAGAAAACATGAAAATACTGTTTGACGTTTTATCTTCACCATAATAAGCAGTGTCAGAAAGAGAAAGTTGCACAGCGCTGCTATGTACATTGCTTTATTTCTACATGAGCGCCACCTACTGTCAGAGAGTGATTTTGCAGTGCTCTGAACAGACAAATCACGTCAAAATTGTTTTATCTCACACATTCATGTTGGGTTGAACATGAGTTAATAGAAACCAATTAAACAACAAAATGTCCGTTGCTCATCGTGGCTGTTAAGAATCTAATGAATGAATGAGGCATTTATATAGTGCTAATCAGAGGTGTAGTGGTAAAAAAAAAGAGGTGGGTAAACTACGGTATAAATTCTGGTGGACCTGGTAAGATGGGCCACTGCCTACTACAAGTGTGGTCATGCTTCATTTCAAATCTGAGGATGATATCTCTAAAATTATGCATTTTATGAAGCCTATTGTAAGACCATATCATGGGAGGCTTGAGAAGTTTTAGAAAAAGCTGATAAGATGTTTTCAGATATTTTATTGCCCTGTAAACACCCATTTACAGTCTTTGACTAATGTCTGTGAGGAGAAATGGCCCATTCATGTAAATCGCCGAACATTTAACACATTTGCAAGAGAGAGACTTAATCTTCATTATTCTTTTATCCTTGTTCTTTTGTTTGAATTCAGCCATCATAGCCTGTATTCCTGTATTCTTTGCTTAACCATCTAAATCTCTGTCATTTCACTAGTATAAAAGAGTAATCCATCTATTATCTTAAGTCTTGTTAGAAAACCAACAAAAAAATAACTGTTCTTGAAAATTCTTTAAAAAAAATACTGTATGGAATAGGATGCTCCTGCAGCAGGTGCATTAGCTCAACAGGTAGCCTCAAGCTACATGACACAATATCATTTATTAATATTACAATTTTACTTAAAGCTCACTTTAAAACACCATGGAGAATTTGTATCATATTCCGGTCGCGGTTTAAAATGGTTTCAAGTCATGGTTTCATTTTGAAAATGTGTTATATTTAGCATTTAATATGAAGCTAGGGGCTATCTTTACTAGCATGCATACTGTAAACATTCTTTGTTCCTATAAAATAACCTAAATCGAACAGAAATCACACACAATTCGTGTATCATTTGTTCAGTCATTTTTTTATTTAATATTTAAAGTAGAAAAATGAGAAAACAGTTCCTATTTAGTTTTTTATCTTAAAAAAAAAAAAAAAAAACCGAAAAACAAGAATTCAGCTTTATTTTTTCGGTTTTCGTTCTGAGGTACCAAAATTAATAAACAGCTTGAATATTCGATTTCTACACGTGGGCGGGAATGAAATGCCCCTTTCCTCTGATTTGTCAGCCGAAGATCAAACTGTCCCATCATCAGGGGCATGTTCAAGTTCAAAACGGTGTGCAACGTTTTGCTACGGTTTCCGGGTTGAACGTCATGTTTCCTGGAAACGGCGTTAAAAGTTTTTCAAAACAAAATTCCTGGTGAAAAATTAAAGTAGACTAGTGTGATAAACAGTGCCAATTTTCTTCAGATTTTATTAAATATTTCCAAAATTATTCAAAAATAATGTTTTTTTTACTTAAAAAATGAGATGCCTACTCTCAAATAAATGAGGCCTACGATTAATCAGATGCAAATAGAAATATAAAACCAGTCCTAACTGAAAGCGAACAAGTTGACAAAAAGATTGAATCCAATATTGGGTGAAAATATAGTATAATGAGAGATTTATAAGCTATTTTTTATAGTCCGGCCATTTTTGTCCGGGAACACCACAGGGGTAATTGGGTTGTGAACACCACACAAGGGTTAAAACAATTTTCAGTATAAAAATAAATAAAATAAGAAATAACGTACTCGGTTACTAACGTAACTTCAGTTCCCTGAGAGTAAGGAAAGAGTAGATATAGAGAGTACAAATTAGGGAAATAAATTCCCTTTATAAAGCTAAACAAATATTCTGAAAAGAGTGTTTTCCAACAGTGATGTAATGAACCATTTTAAGTTTGAAGGGAGTAAAGCCTCTGTTTAGACTAGAAATGTAATTTTGACAAAAGAAGAACTTTTATTTTAAATAAATCTTTATTTTAAAATCAGCCTACTTTTATCATATATTTATGCTTAACACTGAGAATTTGAATAATTGAAATGTGATGATCAGATGCAGATATCTAAATCAGAGAATATCATATTTATTTTTAACAGCAGATTCGGGGGACTCAAAATGCACCAGATTAATTAATTTATCTTTAAAATGTACAAAATTTTCTTACGGGGGGGCATGCCCCCGGACGCTCTGGACGGCTTCCAAACGCTCCTAAGAGCTCCGGGGGGAGGTCAACGGGGGATGGGATGGAGGGCCAGGCCCGTGGAGAGGCAGGGGACCTGGAGACAGGAGCAGGGCAAGAGACCATGGGGAAGCACGCGTCGTAGGCAACCAGGGTGGAACACACTTGACAGGAGACCAGGGTTGAGCACACTTAGATGGAGACAAGGGCGGAACAGACTCAGGACTGGACGTGACCAGTGGCATAGGAAGCACAGGACCAGATGGGACTAAAGGCATAGGAGGCTCAGGTGGAGATAGCACAGACAAGGTCCATGTCAGCGCCACCTTCATGGCCCTCGCAGGGTACCTACTGCGAGGCGCAGAGGCGGGGCCGGCAGAGTTACTAGTTACTTTTGGTTACTAGTCATCTAACGGTATTTAACATTTTGGAGAATCTGCTTGGGTGTAAGCCATCGGCACGGAAAAGCCTAGGACGCTCCCAAAACAGATTCCAATTATTTAAAAAATAGCAGTTTCTGCTCATTGCACCATGACATTAACCATTCATTTAGCGCGAATAGTCTACTAAACTTTTCATGACCTAGTCGGTACGTGGGAAGCGGTCCTGACACAATAATCGTTGTTTCGGGCGATGTGCTGCGTACCGTATCGATTAGATTCCTGAAGTCTTTCTTCAGAATCTCCGTCTGGCGCAGCCTGATGTCGTTCACTCCCGCGTGCAGGACCACAGTTCCGACGCGCTCGTCACCGTTCAGAATCTCGGGAACACGAGCAGCGATTTCAGAAACACGAGCACCAGGAAAGCAGTGACTGTGCACCTTACTTTTACCTAACGTAGTGTGTACGTGCCGAACGATGGAATCGCCGATGATCACAGCATCGCGTTCTGTTTCGTGTAGAGGGGAGAAGCGGTTTTGTGTGGATAACTCGAAAACCGGGAGGGGCGGAGAGAGTCTTGGTCTAGACCTGACTCGCGTCTTCCGCTGCGAAACCATCCAGGCTTCGTGGTGGCGTGTTGGAGCCGGAGTGAACGAGACCATGGCTGATCGCGACCTCGGCGCTCGGGACCGATGCTGAGTAACGCACGGAGTAGACGAGGTCGGAGTCAGCGGGTTAGTAACGTCAATCACTGATTTGTGTGCATCGGCGCGTGATTTTTCAAGAGCTAACCGCCGGTCTATCAGCTCAGCTTGTCTTACTAAAAGGTCGTGGATCTGTTTCTCAGTGAGTGTGGAGAAGACGCGTTCAGCCGTGATCCACGGACATAACCTATAAGAGTATCCAACGTTGGATCACTAATAGGCTTGAGACGCGTCTGCTCAACAGTTCGCGATGTAACTATGAAGTTTGAGCAGTAGTGCTTCTCAGTGAGGAAAAGTAGAAAATGTTGAGTTTAAAGAGAAAATCAAGAATTATAAATCAAATCGATAGAGCTCCAAAAGACAACAACGCGTTCAGACACGACGCATGCGCATTCGAATTCGAATTCGTGTCTCGTTCCGGAAGCGATGATGTGAACCGATAATCAGCTTGTAGTGAACCGCTTGCAGTGTAACATGACTTCGAAAAGTACACAAAGGAAAACCAAGGCTTAAATCAGAGAAGCTAACAAGCATAATCTAAAACAGGTGAAAGACATACAGCATAATCAGTCCAGGTAAAGCCATAAGAAGAAATGATAAATAGAGAAGGAGTGCCCCCCAGTGGCTCACGCGGGCACTCCAGCCGCTGATAGTCACAGTTTATTATTCCGTTTTTTAATTTTTTTTGGTGGTGGTGGTGGTAGTGGTGGGAGGTGGTGCTTTGACACAATTCGAACACTGTTTATATCTACACAGAAGAAAGCCCCGTCTAGTCTATTCCCCAGTATGGTTTGTGTCGAACCATTTTGTTGTTTGATGAAAAAAAAGATTAAATGTATTTACAATCAACGCGTTAAGAATCCAGAGGACTCTTATTCTGCAGTGCAGAACTGAGGAAGAACTGATGACGGGAAAGTTTGATCTTCGGCTGACAAATCAGAGGAAAGGGGCGTTTCAATCCCGCCCACGTGTAGAAATCGAATATTCAAGCTGTTTATTATTTTTTCTACCTCACAATGAAAAAAAAAAATCAAGCTGAATTCTTGTTTTTCGTTGTTGTTTTTTTGGAAAAAATGGAAAAAAAAATGGAAAAAGAAACCGTTTTCTCATTTTCTACTTTCAACATTAAATCAAAAAACGACTGAACGAATGATACACGGATTACACACAAACCAGATATACTTGAATCCTGCATTTATTAGCTTCTTGAATCAGATGAAGAGATTTCGTTTTGTTTTGTTTGTCTCGTAGCTCAGAATGAGGAAGTATACACAGATAGCGTCATTACAGAAGTACAGCCTTATGGTCACGTGGATCACGTGAGATGATTGACAGCTTTACAAACTAATGATATCGCACTGATGTCATAGCTGACACGAATCAGGAAGAGGAGATATTTTACAAACATGTCATAATTAATCATTATTTCTCCAAATGTGTGCACCATTGGACTAACAGCCCTGGAGGATCGTGGATATTGTATGTATACGAACACAAAAAAACCGGAGATGAGATGAATGGCTGCTGTATGATACCCCTTTTCCACCAACAAGAACCGGGTGCTGGTTCGGAGCTAGAGCTAGTGCCGGTTCGGAGTTGGTTCGACTGACGAACCGGTTTGCGTTTCCACCGGCCAGAGAGCCACAACAGAGCTATATCTTACGTCACTGCAAACGTATCATGTTGCCCAGCAACGCTAGTGCGGCAGCGCCAAACACAAACACACCAGACTTGTTCGAGATGCATCGGCTTCTCGCAGAACGATCAGCACATGAAATCAAAGCACTGCAAAAGCGATCAAAAAGCACAAGGAGTCGTGTGATCTCCAAACACTCCTGCAGCTCTGATCAGTCCACGCTGCTCCGATGCATCTCGAACAAGGCATCAACAATAATAGACGTTGCGTTACTATGGATGCTCATGGGTTTGCGAAAATAAATCGGCATCCAAACACGGCGAATCCAACGCGTTCGTGCAGCTCGCCGTAACTTACATAGACGGATATTATAATCGAGCTGCTATTAGCTCGACTAGCTGCTATTTAAAAATGGCGGTCACAAGTTTCTCTTCAGTCTTGTTGGCCACGGTAACCCCGCCCCCAGCCTCTGACGCAAGCGGTTCTTTCTTGGCTCCGTTCTAGACCCTGCGATGATTTGGTGCTACTTAAGAACCAGTTTTACTGGTTCGGAGCTGGTGCTTTGGCGGTGGAAAAACAAAGAACCGATTTGAAACTAGGCTCTGGCTCCGAACCAGCACCAGCTCTGCCTTGGTGGAAAAGGGGTATGAGTGATGATTTCTATTCAAAATAACAAACAATATTTTTATTATTATAAACTAATGTTTACCATACCCGCAAAACCGCGAACGGCTATAGCGATAACATTAACTAGCTGACTCGTAAAGGGAGGTTGAAGAGAGGTTTAAATGCCAGATAATGCAAATAATTACATCCAGTTATTTATCTGATAATGTATCCTGAATTTTACTTGTAATATTGGCTAATGGGAAAAGGTAGAGGTGACTTGTTGAGTCAGTGGCATGAATCTACCGTGAACCAAATTAAGTTTAGTACTGTTTTCCAAGCTCACTCACTTTGGGCTTGTAGCCGAAGCCGTTTGTTGGCATCGGGAGGAGGGCTGCTGTCTTGACGGCGCTTAAAACATTTCCGGGTATCCATTTTTACAATAGACCAATATCAAGCCGACGTCACAGTTACGTCACAGCATTAGCTGGTGGGAAAACAAAGGGAAAACTGGAGGCGACCAATACAAACCAGCACAGATTCGGCTACATAATAAGGAGCTTAAATTATTATTATTGTTATTAAATGTCATCTTGTTGTGTTGTTTGCTTAGGAACTATAGGCTATTTAGAGGTGGATAAACGCACTTTGGAGTTGGGTAAACGCTATTTCCAAATTTTGGGAGGTGCGTAAACGGCGTTTATGTGCGTTCAGCCTCAACCACATCCCTGGTGCTAATATTTACTACTGTACACACCAAGCGCTTTACGAATCAGCACCAACTATAGGTGGAGAAGAGATATTTGACTGAGACTAACTTACACAGAAGAGATTTTGTTGCTCTGCACATAAAGATGAACTACTTACTGTGATTTCAGACTGTGGTGATGTGGTTTCTGCACTGCATGGATCTTCATGTGTCGCTTCAGCTGACGTTTAATAGAGAAACTCTTTCCACATTGATCACACGTGTGCGGCTTCTCTCCAGTGTGAATCCTCTCATGTGATTTCAAATGGTGTGACAAATTGAATCTCTTGTCACAGTGTGAACACTTGTAGGGTTTTTCTCCAGTGTGGATCCTCTCATGTGTTTTCAGATGTGTTGACTGACTGAATCTCTTTTCACAGTGTGAACACTTGTAAGGTTTTTCTCCAGTGTGAATTCTCTGGTGCTGTTTTAAATTATCAGCTGTAGTAAAAGTCTTCTCACACTCAAAGCACATGTACTCTCTCACACCAGTATGAGTTTTCTGATGTCTTTGTAAAGTTTGCAGCCATGAAAAACTCTTTCCACACACAGAACATGAATGTGGCTTCTCCTTCGCATGAACTGTCAGGTGTGACTTCAGGTTTGATGCACTAATAAATGTTTTCCCGCACTGATCACATGAGAACGGCTTCTCTCCGGTGTGAACTCTCAAGTGACTTTTAAGGTGTGCTGATCGGCCGAATATCTTCCCACATTGATTGCATGAGAACGGCTTCTCTCCAGTGTGGATCCTCATGTGAATCTCAAGACTTCGTTTCGTTGTGAAACTCTTTCCACACTGATCACATGTGAACGGCTTCTCTCCCGTGTGAACTCTCATGTGAATATTCCGATTGTGTTTCCATGTGAAACTCTTTCCACACTGATCACACATGTGCTGTTTTTCTCCAGTGTGGATCCTCTCATGTGATTTCAGATTTGCTGACTCACTGAATCTCTTGTCACAGTGTGAACACTTGTAAGGTTTTTCTCCAGTGTGAATCCTCTCATGTGATTTCAGAGATGTTGACACACTGAATCTCTTGTCACAGTGTGAACACTTGTAAGGTTTTTCTCCAGTGTGGATCCTCTCATGTGTTTTCAGATTTGCTGGATGACTGAATCTCTTGTCACAGTGTGAACACTTGTAAGGTTTTTCTCCAGTGTGAATTCTCTCGTGCTGTTTTAAACATTCTGCTGTAGTAAAAGTCTTCTCACACTCAAAGCACATGTACTCTCTCACACCAGTATGAGTTTTCTGATGTCTATGTAAATATGTCAGCATTGAAAAACTCTTTCCACATACAGAACATGAATGTGGCTTCTCCTTCGTATGAACTTTCAGGTGTGCCTTCAGGTTTGATGACACAATAAATGTTTTTCCACATTGATCACATGAGAACGGCTTCTCTCCAGTGTGGATCTTCATGTGACAAGCAAGACTTTGTTTGTGTGTGAAACTCTTCCCACATTGATCACATGTAAACGGCTTTTCTCCCATGTGAACTCTCATGTGACGGTCTAGCCTTGTTAAACTCTTTCCACACTGAGTGCATGTGTAATATTTCTTGGCTCTTTTCTTTATAAATGTCTTTCTAGTCTTAGAGTGACTCAAAGGTTTTTCTCCAGGTTTTACATGATGTTCCTCCTCCACTTCACTCAGTTCTTCATTCTCCTCCTCCCCTTCACTCAGTTCTTCACTCTCCTCGCTCTCTTCCATTTGCTCTGAAATGAAAGAAAAAAAGTGTAATTGCATTTCCAGTACATCTGTCACGTTTGGTGTTTGTGTTCATGTTATGTTTGCCTGTGACACCCAGTTTGCCCACGTGTCTCTGTGATTTAATCCGTCACCTGATTTGTTAACTAGTCGTTATGAGTTAATTTGTCCCAGCTGTGTCTTGCTTTCCAGTCTTCTGTTCTGTGTATTTAAGCAATGTGTTTCAGTCTGTTCCTTGTCTGTTGTCGTTGCTATATGTTTGTTTGTTCTGTTCATGTTTCTTTTGATCCAGTTTGTGAGTATTAGAGTTTGTTTAAATAAATTCTGCTGAATTAAGATCCTGCATTCTTCCCCGCTTCAACCAACGCGTGACAACATCCAAATTCAAAGAGATAAATATGATTATAATGTCAAAGGACATAAACGGAGCCCTAAAATATTCCCATCATTTTGATGAGTTTATAAATTAATTATGCATGTCCTGAAAATCTCCATGAATGAGGAACATAGATCTTCCAATTTTTACTTTTAAAACATTATAGGCACAAATCCCATGTTTCTGTCAAGAGAACTATTAAAAATATTTGATCAATGACGCAATTATCTAATGTAATAAACACAATAAACATATACAACAGTGCCATAACGTTTTTAATTCAAGAACTGTTATTCTTTTGTTTATTACAACAGAACAGATGACATCATAAACAGCAGAAGATTTAATAGGCTACATTTAAAATAAATGCACAGATCTATTTTGAAATGAACAATGTTTTTTGTCTTGTATGTTTAATCCCAGCTTAAAGACATGCTGACAAACCAAGCTGACTCTTTCTCACATTAATTTTGCATCATGAAAGCATTTTGAAATGAAATAACATTCAACCGCTTACACAGATGATCACTCTTCACAAAGAGTTCGTTATCATCGAAAGCAGCCTTCTGTCATTGAGTTTAATATTTTTATAATATAATCCCACTGCATTCCCATCAACATAAATTATGCCTTTGTAGAGCATTTTTAAGGATAAATACCGTCGGGGAGAACACACACTGCAAGCGGATCATCAAGGAAAGTGTGTTTCTCACAGCGCATATCCTGTGCAATGAATCCTGTGATTCAACCTTTTTGAATGTTATGTAATGAATAAGTGCACACACAACGCCAGCAAATTAGCTTAAAAAGGGATATATATATATATATATATATATATATATATATATATATATATATATATATATATATATATATATATATATATTTATATTTATTTATTTATTTATTAGGGGTGTAACGGTTCACAAAATTCACGGTTCGATGCGTTTTTGATACAACAAAAAGAAAGAAATGCCAAAGAAATTTCCTTGATATCTTTTTTTTTATTAAAATTTATCATCATAAAGTGTGATTTTTTTTTTTTTACTTTGAGCAATTCTAGAGCTATAATTGACTCTTCTTAGGAGCATATAAAACAAAACAGCTCCTTGGAAAAAAAATAAAATGTAATATTGTAGTAACAAAGGTTTATTTTAGTTCAGATTAACATTTGAGGGCAGCAATGTATTCATATTGTCAAAATAAAACCAACATAATGTTACTTGATGGCATTATAGCCTACAATTCCTGCCAAACTTCCATGGTTGCAGTTAAGTGTTACTACAGTAAATCCATGGTGAATGTTGCTGAATTCAAATGCTTTATTTACTGGATCTCTTAGCGCTTTGTAGTAAGTGTTGCATGATCAAGATCAGCTCGTGCTGCACTGGTCCAAACTGATAAATGGTCCTTCAACCACACAATAACGAGTAGCTCAGTTTCATTCCGCTTACATTACGTTTGCACATTTGATGTTGGACATTTGATGTTGGACAATGTTGTGGTCACGCCGGCGGGTCTTTATTAGCGCGCTTGCCACACGCAACGAGCCTACATTTGAAATAATGAAATTTTGGTCGGCAGGAAAAATGGTCCAACGAACCGTTCGGTTTGAAAATGCGTACACCGACCGAACCGAACGACACTTCCCCATGATGTCTCTCCTCTCGACTGATTAAGTAGAATGTTGATCCATTGCCGCCGGCGCGAAAACCCAAACTATTGTTTGCATACTAGAAATTAGACATTCTCTGACGTTACGCCTAACCCTTTTAAGGCCTTAATTTAGGAACATGACATTTAAGACCTATTTAAGACTTTTAAGACCCCGCGGCTACCCTGAATAAACACCAACCTCTTTGTTCTTCAGGATCTTCAGTGTGTTTCATTCTGCAGGGTTCTGGATCACTCATGTTCTCACTGTCCTTTCAGCTCTTCCTGATGCTTTGATGCTCGTCTTCACTTGTAGACTGATGGGAATATTCCAGAATTTATTGGAGAATTACAGTGGGAGGAGCTTCACTGATGATGTGACTGTTGTGGGAGGAGCTTCACTGATGATGTGATTGCTGTGGGAGTTATCAAAGTTATCAGTTGATGAGTTTGTTTTAATACTAAATGTAAGCATTTATGTCTGTATCTCTATAGCAACCAACAATTACCCTCAGTCTATTGACACCAATGAAATGAGCTTTAAGTGTCAATTTACAGGAGATCTGAAGACATCAGCATAATAAATGATGTGAAAACAGGAACCATTGTCATGAAATAAAGAGTGTTTTCAGCAGATCTGTTAATATTGATGAGCCTCAGACTATCAACACTCATTCAACAAGCCATTCAGGATCATCAGCAGATCTTCTCACTTTATTCTGAGTGTTTGCTGTTAGCAACACATTTGTGTCAGGAAGATGACAAAAGACTATAAAACTGCTCAATTGAAAGATGCAGTTATTTCTCTCAATATGACATTAATACAAACTAAATAACACAAAAACAAACACTAATGTCACTCATCTTCAACCACTACACTATAAAATATTTCCAGACTTTCACAATATTTAACTGTTTTTTACAGTAAAATACTGTTTCAATTGTTTTACTGTAATTTCACAGTAATGTGGATTCGCTCACTGACTTTTAACTATCTGCTGTGATATGACAGCAAATTACTGTAAAAAATAGGCTATTCAGCTGAGAACGAAGATCCCACCCAGATAGCAAGCACAGAGTTGAGCCAACGGCTTTTTCGGTATGGGCCAGCTTGAGCCTCGGCTGAAATCGGTTGTACTGGGTGTCAGGTCTATACTCGGTGTAGCTGTGTGTACCTTCGACCCGAGTTCGTTTTGTCTTTTGCGGGCTACTACTAGAATTTAGGAACTCAGCCGCCCGAAAAAAAAAGGTTTTGGCGGTTAAATCCTGAGGAGGATCCAGCAGACGCGTCGCAGACAATTTCGTTTCCGAGAGGAATCATACAGCTGGAAAAAACGAGTAAGTAATTTAATTCATTTATTGTTATATTGATTGATGTTTTAATTTGCAAGATAAATTAGGGGTTTTTTTTATATCTAGAAGATGGTTTGCGATGATTAGGCCTTCATAACATCAGAATACCCATTCGGTCGCGGAGATACAGAGTTTTGATGAAAAGGCCTATAACTTTACGGTTTCATTTTAGGATGATTGTGTATTTGTTTTATTAAAAAAAACTGCTGAGCTGTATCCAGTGCACTGTAATGTTGGCTAATGAAATTATATTTAGTAGTTATATTCCATTTTGTTTGCTCAAATTTAGTCAGTCAGTTCATCTTTTTCAACGAGTGATTAGTTATCGAATCATAGGAGTCGGACTATGCTTTCGGCGCCATAGTTATCTATAGAGGCGACTCTATCTGATTTGATTCACTAACATTTCAAAGGAGTCATTTATTTGTGAATCGAATTACACTGACCACCAGGCTGCTGCATAACACCCGCGGAGACAACTCATTAATATGTACAATCTGAAATAAAAAATAAGATTTATTTTGTTGTAACACTCCTGTGGGAAGCTCCGAAACGGAAAAGCGTTTTAGATAAGTGCAGCTTATTCGCTGTCTTTTGCTCGACTTGTGTTATTGAATGTAACGTTAACGTAATTTGCTTTAGAGCAGACTTTAGATTGAAAGAAAAATATTGAAGAGTAGGCTATATATCACTGTATAATGCGATTAAAATGGTAGAACTTAAAGGCACACTACGCAAAAAATTTGTTTTTGTCAAACAGCGACCCCTAGAGTCGCTGTGGAATACTTGCACTGTCGTAAATTCAGTCACAACCATAGACGGTCACAACACAGCAATCAGAGGACGCGCTGAAAACTGTAATGCTGTTCTCTTCCTTCATAACTCATACTGAGAAGGTTTGAGTTGCAGAGGAATTTGTGACTGTTTCACCGGTTCAACCACATCAAAGTTTCGTGATTAGTAAGTCCGTGCTTTTTTTCTTATGTGCTGAAGGGCCGCTGTGCCTTGGTGAAACAGTGTTTGTATGTGAAGAGCTCTTTTCCAAAACGCAATAAACATAAAAAGCTGCCTCAAAGAACCAGCAAAAGTAATAATTATGAATATGTAAAATAATGCAATAAGACATTTTAGTTGTTTATTAATTTCTGTGTCGGCTGCAAAGATGAAGTTGACGATAGGCTATTGACTCGCGATCTTCGCAGTAGGCTAGTGAACGCACCGGAGAAATGCACATTTATTAGGCTACATAGTTTTATTTTGTTTTGGATGGTTTTTCCTCATAAGAGCTCACGGAAGAGATGGGTTTTCAGCTGGGGGTAGAGAGTTGAAGACTGAAAGAAAATGAAAAATAAGCATAGAATCCAAGATAGGCTAAAATGACCTTGAGTCAAAAAGAACACTGAATAACAGCAGAACTGGTGTATTTAGAAAAACCACTTGCGTGCTCTCGCCGCGTCCACTAACTGACCGCTTGTCCTGGTTGTGATCTGAATCTCCTCGGTATTTATATCTTTACAGTTGCTGTCTCGGCGAGCAATTAAGCAAATACAGCGAAAATGGCCCAAATCAAAACTAGCTGCTAGCAGGCAATATTTCAGTGCAATTAAACTACAATAATACAATACAATACAATAATAATTTTCACTCGCGGCTGTTATTTAAGTTATAACGCGTCTAGATAAAATACAGATTTGTGAGAAGGTAAAAATTAAAAATAAGCAGAGAATCGAAGAGGCTTACCTTGAGTCAAATAGAACACTGAATAACAGCAGAACTGGTGTATTTAGAAAAAACACTTGCGCGCTCTCGCCGCGTCCACTGACCGCTTGTCCTGTTTGTAATAGTTTGTAAATTGTGCTCGTTTACACTATTTACAACCTCTAGACTTATTTATGTCCTGATAATTGCGTGAGATATTGACAACTGTTCTCATGTAAATCGCAGGAATCAACGTCAACAGCGTCGTTTACAAAAAAGAGATTTACTTAATAGTCAATCAACAAGATCGCCAGGTCAGCATCGCTGTTGCATCCAGTGCTGCTTTTTAGCTCGCACCAACGAGTGAAAGCCTGACCGAGTGGGACTATGAGACTCTTGTCCGGTTCCTCACAGTCAGATTCTCTCTTCCTTTTCCTACACTCTTCCGACTGCACTTTCTTTGTTTTTTTTCCATCGTCGAGTCTTCCAAGAATCACGTCTGAAATGCGCGCAAGTGTCTTCGTGCTTCATGTTGTTGTTGATGTGTGTGACATCGTTGCCGTAAAGCAAGTCGTGTTCTCGCGAGATTTGTCGGGGGCGCCTCTCTCAAACTTGCATTGCTGGTTTTTCCAGAGGCGTCCCCCCCAAGCTTTACTATCAGGATTATTCGCCCTACTAGGAGTTTGATTACCACCAAAATGACTTTGAAGCTGTTATATTAAGGTACAATTCTTGCATAGTGTGCCTTTAACATTTGACTGCAGTGGGGATATATGATTATGAGCGAACATACTAACGTTAAATGGTTAGTTCACCCAAAAATGAAAATTATGTCATTAATGACTCACCCTCATGTCACTACAAACCCGTAAGACCTCCGTTTCTCTTCTGAAGACATCTTAAGATATTTTAGATTTATTTCCGAGAGCTTTCTGTCCCTCCATTGTAAGTCAATGGACGTGTCACTGTTCACGTCCATAAAGGTAATAAAGACATCATCAAAGTAGTCCATGTGACGTGTCCACATTGACGCACCAGACAACACGTCAGCAGCGTCTTACGTCAGCAGCGTCAATGTGGACCACTGATCTATCAGTGATGTGGACTCGTGAACGCGGATGGAAAACAGACCGGAAGAGAATATGAACGTTGAATAAAGTCATAGTTTTTGTTAATTTTGGACCGAAATGTATTTTCAATGCTTCAAAACATTCTAAATAACCCACTGATGTCAAATGGACTACTTTGATGATGTCTTTATGACCTTTATGGATGTGAACAGTGACACGTCCATTGACTTACAATGGAGGGACAGAAAGCTCTCGGAATAAATATCAAATATCAAAAGATGTCTTCAGAAGAGAAACGGAGGTCTTACGGGTTTGGAGTGACATGAGGGTGAGTCATTAATGACATAATTTTCATTTTTGGGTGAACTAACCCTTTAACTGATGTTTATCTGAACACACTGTTTGGAATCTGACACCAACAGTTTTTACAGTCTTGGAAACACTTTACAATAAGGTTGTATTTGTTAATATTAGTTTTCAACATTATTAACAGAGTAAGAATGCGTAGGCCTTATATTTCAGAATTTATTCATCTTAGTTCATTTTCATTTTTACATTTAAAATCAAAAGTTATACAGTATTTGTTAACATTAGTTAATGCACTGTGAACTACAAGAACAAACATTGAACAGTTGTACTTGTATTAACTAATGTTAACAAATAGCCTACTGTAACAAATGTATTGGTAATATTAGTTAACACATTAACTAATGTGAACAAATGAGACATTGTAAACTGTTACCGATATTTTGCATACTGCTGCATGAACTCTGACAACTCATTTATCAAACCTATGCACTTAAACTAATCCTTAAAGGAACACTCCACCGTTTTTTTTAAATAGGGCTTATTCACATTCTTTCATACATTTAGATAGGTGGGTAAATGCATTTTTGTCTCAGTGCATGCATTGTTTTAGTTTGACAGGGTCGGCGCTAGCTAAGCTTAGCATAATGAATGGAATCCTTTGTTGCCAGCTAGCATGGCCTGAGTAAAAGTGATAAAAAAAAACAAAAAAAACACGTAATTACTTCTTGTGGCCTGCGTATTCACAACGAGTACAAATAGCGATGCAGATTAAGGCCCTGTTTACACGAGAACGCTCGCGGGTGAAAACGTAAAAATATTTTATCAGATGTGCCTTTCGTTTAGGCGGCGACGGCGTTTTCGGAGCTTAAAAACGCAAAAAAGTGAAACCACCCTCCAGAGTGGAAATCTTAAAAACGCTCCACCGTCGCGTTTCCGTCTAAATGGTAAAAATGCAAAAGTTTGCTAGACAGTGAAGGCACCAATCAGTGCTTCTCATTGCCACCTAGCCGCCTGGAGTGCATACTACATTGAATTTCACACATTTTTGCGTCACCATATGCACGCAGATTTCCCCCCGATAACGCTCGTCTAAACGCAGAATAAAAAGTGATCACTTTTGCGTTTTCTCTTCAGATCGTTTCCGTGTAAACGTAGCCTAACACTAGGTGGTTTCCTAGGCAGATATTGACTTGGGACTATATTAGGGGGAAGCACAGGCGAAGCACAGGCGAAGCACAGCTACTTAGGCGAAGCACTGCTACTTGGGCGCAGAGATATCACGCAACACATGAAATCCCACGACTTCCGTCAACATACCGGTGTGCATTGCAACGAGTCAAAACACAGAAGAAGAAGAACAACACGTATGCAACATGTTTGTTATGATATTATTGTATCAATTGTAAAAAATAAAACAATTGAGGAAAGCATTGTTTAATCTTTTTTTTACTTCTACTTTTCTGTCATCACATTGCATGCTGTATTTAATTGTAACTTTACAGTTAATTACTGGCTACTAATTGCATTACTTTTACAGCTGAAACACAATAAATTACTGTACAAGTTGCAGCTGATAACTATTAAATACAGTTATGCACTGTGAACTTTACAAAACTACAAAAAGATCCATGTATATGCAATTTATACAGTAATGAATATGCAGTGCATTAAATGTATATTTGAGGAACAAATTAAGTTTAAATTTAATAAACAACTAAATATGATGAATATTCTTTTGGTTTCTCTACCAATAGGCTACATTTAAAAATTACAAATGCAGTGAATTTTTTTTTACAAATGTAGAATGAAACAAAAACAAAAAGAATTTGGCCAGCAAACCCAACAGATGGGTTTGGTGCTACAGTGACAAAAAGTACCCCATGCCCACTGTTAAATATAATGCTGGATCTTTAATGTTGTGGGCCTATTTCTCTGCTGGGGGTTCTGGACATCTTGTTTAGATACATGGCATTGTGGATTCTAGCAAATACCAACAGATAAAAAAAAATAAAATAAAAAACTGATGGCCTCTGCTAGAAATCTTATAATGGGCCATGGTTGGATCTTCCATCAGGACACTGATCCAAAACAAACATCAAAATCAACACAAAAGGAAGCTTCTGCCATGACCATCCCAGTCCCTAGACCTGAACCCTATAGAAAACGAGTGGGCTGAACTGAAGAGAAGCACCAACATGGATCTGGGAATCTGAAGGATCTGGAGAGATCCTGTATGAAGGAATGGTCTCTGATCTCTTGTCAGGTGTTCTCCAAACTCATCAAGCATTATAGTCGAAGACTCAGAGCCGTTATCTTGGCAAAAGGAGGTTCAATACAAGAAGTATTGAATAAAATGGTTTCCAACGTGTATTACAGAAAAAAAAACATTTCATAATGAGATTTACCCCCATTTTTAAATTATTATACATCAATGAAAGGTTAGAATTTTGTGAATTGTTTTAAATAAAAGATCTAAAAGGATTAACGCATGCAGATTTAATGCAGATTTATTTGCACAGGATTTTTTGTTCATATTTACCAAGGGAACCAACAATTTTGTCCACTGTATTCATTTTGCTTCTCTGTGTTATCTCGGGCTGCCCATCCTGAGGTAACTAGAGAGTACGTCAGCTCCAGTCTGGATCCAGCCTATAATGAAGACTTGAGATGCCCAACACCTGTGAAGAGACCAACTCTTGACAGGACTTCAGATGACGCCAACTCTGAATCAGTGTGATCTTTCATCACACGCATGAGTGACATTGAATGAGATTGCTGTCTGTCTACATTGGGAGGCAAGAAACAAGCTGAACGAAGCCGAATGGGGTTTTAACAGTTGCTGGTGAAGAAACAGTTAGATGAATATTAAGCTTTTCCGGCGCAAGCTACAGAAAATAAGATGCATGTGTGCTTCTTGCAAACTTGTTTTAAACTCGGACAATTACAAGGCCAATTGCTTACCTTGTAAAGAACTGTTGCATTAAAAAAACTTGCCTTGAATTGCCCCAATGACAGGGACAGTATAAAAGGCTTTATTCCCTGTTTCGCCGCAATTTCGGTTGAAGACCAACATGCTTTTCTGTTATTTTTTCCCTTTTTTTAATTTATTGTCTTGGTATTATTCTGAATTTTTCTTTAGTTAAACAAAACCATTATGTGGTGATTCGGAAAACTTTCAAGAAAAGTCTAAGAGTGATTATTCCCAGAAATCTATTTATTTTGATGAAGTTTGTATTTTGATACTAGCAAACACCCAGTGAAACAGATCCAGGACTGAGCTGGTTAAAGGACACCACCGAGGACCCTGAAACAACGTCTAGCATCTTTACCCTACAGGAAAGGACAATTTATAATTGCAACAGGTTTTGGGAAATTTTTTAGGATGGTTTAGAGGTTACAGCGGTATACAAATATAACAATCTTCAACTTTATATGTACTGGGCAGTCAACCAAGTTCGTTTCCCACTCTTCAAGTTTCTCTGTGGCCCTGGACAGTGTGGACAGTGAGAGACTGTTCAGCACAGCATCTAACATTGTGGATGCAAGGAGAAACAGGCTAGAGGAGAGAGAGCAGAAATGCTCATTTTCTTGAAGAAGAACTTGCCATCAGAGCTGCCAACTCTCACGCATTCACCGTGAGATTGGCCCTTTTCACACGCTCTCACACCATACATCCATTTTCTCACACAGAGAAAAATTGCGAACAAAGAGGACACCGACAGACAAGACAGAGCAGGTTACTTTTGAAATGAAACTAATTCTCGGATTCTGTCAATTTTATTACGAAATTCAAACAATAAATAGGCTACCGTTTTGGTCCCTCTACCTCTATTGCAGCAGTCCTGTTCTTTGTGGCTGAAAAAATAGAGGTTGGAACAATGTTGTATTCTGTTTTGCAATGTTAAAGGTACAATTTGTAAGAATTTTGTAATAAAATATCCAAAAATCACTTGCACAGTGTGATATATTTCCTGCAGTTGTGTACTTACAATATCCCAAAAGTTCCCAAAGATTTTTAATTTCAGAGAAATTCCAATTTTAAATAATCCAAATTAAATTTTCTGTCCCGAAATCCCTGTTCACTTGTCGCCTGTCAATGACGTAATATCCGCGGTAAGTTCCGGTAACCCTGGTTTCCACTCGTAGTATTGCCATAGTAAACATGGTGACAGAAGTGGACAACTGCATAGTGCGTAACGTCCAGCTGCACGCTGTTGTTGTTTCGTTCAAACTTTAGCCACTTTCCGACCAAGTAGTTACAGGAACTTAGTTCTAGGAACTGTCCACTTCTAAACAATTCTATGAACTACTCTCCCCCAAACTCGGTTTTGCTGTTTGCGTTCGCACTGGCCAAGTGGCCATAAGAACTGGTAGGAGGGGTAAGAGAGTGACACAAGCACAGCGACTTTTATTTTGATGGCGCGACAGACCTTTATTTTGACGGCGCTGAGAAACGCCAGAGCAAACAATGCTCGCATTCTCTGTGTTCATTAGTTAGCGATCTGTCTAACATGTTATTAGATCATAATTGTTATAGAAAGTACTCAGAGTATATGAAAAAAAGTTATTAGCCTATGCCTTGTGGTTGATGTCCAGTGTTGCTAGCTGGGCAGATAAACATAATCATGTTTGACTTGGTCCCCTCAAAGTTGCGTTGTATTTTCTCTTCAGCATAAAGGTTTAGAGACCCATCTATCACTGTTTTCCATGTTTGTATCTACCGTAAATCCTCTAATATAGGCCCGGGCCTTTATTTTACTCAAGCGCATCGCGGCCCAGGCCTTTATTGGAAGGAGGCCAGAATTAGAGACAGGCCTTTATTTCTATTTGAGCAAAACGGACTATCAGTAGAATGAATAAAAATAAGATTTTGTGTCTATTTGAAACTATAAAATACTAGGTTCATTTATTGAAAATGTACAGTTACCATATAACATTATGGTATGCATACAGAACATTAACAACAAATAAATATAATATAAATTATATTTTTTGTGAAAAGCAATGATTCATTTTGAAACAGTATTTGTTCCAGTAGTAGATCCACAACAGCGCTCATCTGTGCATTCATTCATTCATTCATTCACACACTAGAAACGCGATTCATATTTAAAAAGTCTTTTTGCGTGTAACTTACAGACACTATTGCGATTAGAACAAAGCAAATAGAACTGACCTATTTCTCAGCTGGACCCGTTGCTCCTCGAAATAATACTTCCAAGCACTTCTGAGGTAAATTTTCCAGGATTATTATTACTTAGATAGATGTGTGTTATCAAGCTGATTGTGGGCGTTCACAGGTTTGCGTGGATCGCCTCAGATTATTTGCGTTTGAATAGCGCGCGCTCTCCGTAATTAAGATCAAAGTCAACAGAGTATTTTGAATCTCTTTTGCACTTAAGAAAAAAAGCGAGCCTATCGTGCCAACGTGATTGTCGATCCCAGGGGGTTAAAAAATTGATTTTTGCCAAAAATCCTCTTTGGCTCCGCAGCTGCCATGGTAAACAACATTAGCCTACCGGTGACTGAAGTCTCACGTGCGAGTCAAGAGCTGAGTGATTGACATGACCAGGCTACCGTGGCTATGGCTTGGATTCATTAGCAAACATTGCCCCCCTGTGGTATTTGCTTGTTACTATCACAAGCATAATGTTGTGGCCTGCCCAGAAAAACGTTGGTTCTAATAATAGCCTCGGCCACTATTAGAGACCGGCCTTTATTTACCTCAGCCGACAGCGAGATCGGCCAATGTTAGAGACCCGGCTGCTAATGGAATACAGGCCAATATTAGAGGATTTACGGTAGTTTCTGGAGTAAATATATAGGCTATAATATGTGTTTACGTATAGCTGTTTTAAAAATGGCAGGTGCTGGTGTTTTGCGTGTGTTCGGTCATCAGCGTACACTAACGTCACAGGTGGTTCCTATAGTGCTGGTTTAGACCCTACTCTGAAGTAGGAGCTAAATTAGTTCCTCCAAATGGAGTTCCTAGAACTAAAGTTGTTCCTAGTCTGCGTGTTCGCACCACAGGAACATACGGGTACTTTAGCCAATAGTTCTAGGAACCAGACCTGCAAACTCCTCAGAGTAAAAAAGGTGACAGTGACCGGGAAATTACTGTTTACCAGGTATGCAGCGTATCCCATGCAACAAGAGATTAACACGGTTGCCAATAACGGTTCACAAAATTCACGGTTCGATACGATACACTTGTGTCACGGTTCGGTTTGGTACATTTTTGATACAGCAAAAAGAAAGAAATGCCAGAGAAATTTCCTTGATTTAATTTTTTTATAATTTTTTTTTATTATTATTAAAACTAACATCATAAAGTATGATTTTTTTTTTTACTTTGAGCAATTCTGGAGCTATAATTGACTCTTCTTAGGAGCATATAAAACAAAACAGCTCCTTGGAAAAAATATTGTAGTAGTTATAAACAAAGGTTTATTTTAGTTCAGAATGATTAACATTTGAGGGCAGCAATTGTATTCATAATGTCAAAATAAAACCGACGTTACTTGAAGGCATTATAGCCACTATTCCTGCCAAACTTCTATGGTTGCAGTGAGTGTTACTACAGTAAATCCATGGTGAATGTTGCAGATCTGTGGACACTGGATAGTTTCATGCCACAATGTTTCTTCCTGGTTTCCACGTCAGCGCTGTTTGATCCGTTAATAACGGAGAAATGTGAATGTTTGTCACTAGATCTCGCAGCGATGTTATTAACGTTACTTCTGTTGCGAATTAAAATGCTTTCTTTGCTGGATCTCTTATTAGCGCTGTGTAGTAACAGTGTCGCATGATCAAGATCGGCTCGCGCTGCTTTGGTCCAAACTGATAAACGGTCCGTCAACCACACAATAACGAGCAGTTTCGTTCCGCTTGCATTACGTTTGCCATTTGATGTTGGACAATGTTGTGGTCGCGCCGGCGGATTATGAGCGCGCTCACCACGCGCAATGCGCCTACGTTTGAAATAACGAGATTTCAAATGTATACCCCCCCCCAAACAAAAACTCTCCGGTTCTACGCGATTCACGTAAATGACCCAATTGACCAAGAAAACGGCGATTGTCGCCGAAAAGCGACAAGTTTGCAGGTATGAAGAACTAGGGCTGGGCGGTATGACGGTATATATCGTTACCGCGGTAGAAAATGTCAACCGTAACAGATTTTTTCATTCCGTGATACCGCGACATGTAAATAAGTGGGCGTGGTTAACTCACATGCAGCGTGCGAGAGACTGAGACACTGAGATTTGTCTAAGAAACATGGAGAAAGCAGATCAAGAGGATCCACAAAGGAATTACGTTTTCTAAAGGGTTGTTGTTAAAGTGATATTTTTGGGGGTGGGAAAGGCGCAGCAGTCAACTAGAGCAGTGCGGCACCCGTAGGCTACAGTTAGAGGAGTGCACGATCGCAGCGGGGAAAGCATGAAGCTTACTTGACAACAACAGAACAGTTCATATATCAATATCGTAACGAATAGAAATAACCTTAAATAATGTATAGTTATCATCTTTCTGTCTCTTATGTATAGTTACTTTTTAAACATGAAACTCGCATTCAGTATGACACGAGAGCGGTTGCCGTGGTAATGAACAACCTGCGAATGTGTAATCCTGTATCTGAGGCAAAATGACTAAATATGCAGCGCGAGTTGTATATTTCTAACTCCAAACAATTGGCCACTGAAACAGCTGATAAAATCTTGCTTCGATTCAATGCGTGCTTACAACTTGTCACTAAAATTAACCGATCGCATTTTACTGATGTAAAAGATGCGCACGTGCACACGCACTGAGAGGGAGCGCGGTGTGTCGGTGTTCACCGAGCTATGTAAAATAATGACGCAGTTACAAGGTATGTGTATAATTTACAATACTTAGTCAACACTAACAGTAGCTGCTGTTCAGTTTTCATACTGCTGTTCTCCTAGTCACTTATGAACTTGACGCTTCTGAACATCTCTTGGTTAAAGCTTTAGGTGACGGGTTGCCAGATATTACAAAAAGAACAAAACAAGCCCCAAAAGCAGACATGGCAAAAATGTACCGGGAAACCATTTAAACATAACTAGTATTTATCTATTCAGTTCAATATAAAATATTCAGATATTATAAACTGATTGATGAAGTAAAGCAATAACATGAGATTGAAAAATTATTCAGCAACACTTTATTTAAAGTTGAATTGCACCTATGAGTTGTATTTATTATCAATAAGTTGGGGGCAGTTCATCTAAAAGTTGATGAGAGTGTTTTGTTTGTTATATTTAGCTATTAAAAATAGTTTACCAAAGAAATAATTTACCAAATAAAAGAAAAAGAAAATTCAAACAAAGTGAAGTACTTTTCATTTCTAAAGTATTTGGGTTTATTTATTAATAAAATAATAAATCCAGGATCGGCCCCGCCTGCGGTTTTAATCGGCGGACCCAGAACGAATCACATACGGATCCGCACTTCGGACGCGCCTTTTACTGCAACGGTTGGACTACTACAGCACGTCACCAAGCGCCGATATATCAGTCGAGAATATGTTTGCTGTGACACGGTTGTGTTGAACCCTCTTTTGAGTAAGTATATTGATTTATTGATATATTGCGACATTCACAGTAACCTTTTTAAATCACTGTATACTAATGATTGTAATGATTGTAATATTAGGACAACTTTAGAATGTTCACTTAATGGTTTAGCGCTAGCTTCTAGCTAGCTGTGCATTATTAAGTTTGCATTTTGCCAATTTTGGTCTCGTGTGTGTGTCTGCCATCCTCTTATATAATGAAAATTAAGTTACGGCATTTTAATCACTGTTTGAGTCGGTTCAGACAACTATGCCGCCTATTTGATCGTCAAACTCAAAAGTGCAGGCTTTTGCTAATGTTAGTTATACCGTCTAAGTTACATTGAAACCATACCTTGTGAACATAAACATTTCTTGTGTCGTCTGGGGTCTAATAAACAGTAACGTTAAGTTAAATTAAAGGTCCCATGACATGAAATTTTCACTTTCTGAGGTTTTTTAACATTAATATGAGTTCCCCTAGCCTGTATATGGTCCCCAAGTTTCTAAAAATTTCAATCGGTGTAAATCGAGCTTTTGCTATCTTTCTCTGCCTTTGAGAAAATGGAGGCTCATATGCGCTGATCTTGAATCTCCTCCTTATGACGTCATAAGGAGGAAATGTTACCTCCCCTGTCTCTGCTTTGCCCGCCCAGAGAATATTTTCCGCCCATGAGAAAATGCGCTAGGAAGTAGGAACGCGCGCGCGATTTTAGTTTGTCCACGAGAGATATCATGGCTTTTGAGCGAGCGAAGCATAACAATTGCTCACTAATTGAATGTACAAATGAACACAGAAGGGTCAATACAGAGCTGTGCTTGCTGAACGTCTGAAACTAAAGTCTAGATCACTCTCTTTGGCTCAGCTACACACCTCGGACAAGTAAGTCAACTAATGATATATAAGTATGTTGCTTTACTGTTTATGGTTACCTAGATTTTACACGTAGAATGTGGCTGTAACATTAGCTATGCAGCTATGCAGTTTATGTGTGTGAATACACACACTGTAACGCGAGTGTTGTACACTTCTTTGTTATTTGGATAACCGTTTTCCTGTTGGTTATATGGCGCGAGCGATATCCGCATTTCAAGATCGCAGAGCTTGATGTAATTGTAATAAGATAAATACAGACGTTACAGATCTCTCATGAAAAGGCAACAGTAGGTTCGCGTTAGCTACATAATAATAACTGTAAACCATCCGAATAAAGTACCGTATCCAGACATAATATTTTAAACTGACCATTCGGAAACGTCCTGCTGGAGCCGCTGAGTTGCAACTTCTTCATCCGTTGCTTCTCCATCTGGATCAGATTCTGGGTCAAACTGAAATGCTTGAAAGACTGCGTGTCTTCGTGCTATATCCAACGTAAACATGCACGCCACGTTACCGTTGCGCAAGATGGCCAAGGCCACACCCACCCTCCACCTTGCGCCGCCTTTCTCCTCCTTATTAGTATTTAAAGCTACAGACACCGAAACGGCCTGTCTGAAGGAAGCTCATTCTGGGACTGGCTTGTAGTGGCTATAATTCTGCACTGAGGCTGAATTTTTGGAAAGAGATTTCAGATACAGTACTAGGGACCACTAATGACTATATTAAAGCCTACAAAAAGTAGCATGTCATGGGACCTTTAATCAAATTCAGTGTCCACAATGCTATGTATTTTCCAATAAGCTGTACATTAGCTGTCATATTTCACGGGACCCGTGAGTGCGGATTTCATGTCACGGCTTTCATCGCTGTTTGTCACTTTCCCTATAGGCAAATATTATATATATTATAATATATTATATACAATATATTGTTGTTATTTGGTTGCCATAACTACGCGAGTGACGACGTCTTGTCACTGTTAGTTGCTCGAGGGAGCGGATGACATTTCGCTTGAGTTCAGTAACGTTAACGTTAGAGCAGACTGCTCTGCAGAGTCGTGTAATTACGACTTTATGACTTTTCATAAACAGCGGAAGGACACCTAATGACTTTTATATTATTTACATTTATTCATATAGCATACGCTTTTATTCAAAGCGACTTACAAATGAGAACAATAAAATCAGTTAGACTAACAGTAACAATATACAAGTGTTATGACCTTTCTCAATTAAATTTGTGTTCCGAGAGGTCTCGTATTACGGCGGGAAAACTCCTTTTCTCGAGAATATTGAAGCCAATTTTTTTGTGACGCAGTAAATTTGCGGTCTAGAGTCTAGAGCGGTCATTGGCTGTGCTGCAGCAAATGCTGCACGAACCTATGGCGAGGTGGCTCAGACGCTTGAGCCAATCAGGGCACTTCCCGCCCTGGCACGTCAGAGACCGCCTAAATATATTTTCAACCACCTCCCCAATAGGCCTATGTCACGAAAAAATTGAAGACCGGAAGTACGTCTTTTAGTGGGGATACGACTCTTCCGGTTAGCTTTTTACAATGGTGAGTCCGATAGATATCGCGGGACCAAATATCTCCACAACCTGCCTGAAGTCACATATGACGATGTGTGGTTAGGATGGTAAATGAAAACTCTCGAGTGGAAAAGCGTTTTGCTGAGGAATGGCCTGACGCAGAGCAACCCGGTGCACTACAACAACAGCGGCGGGCCGTTCGCCAGTAAGGTAAACGTTTCTATGGTTACAGCGAGTTGGACCAATCAGCAGACGTTGCTGCTACGCTTAGGATTGTGGGTAGTGTAGTTTTTCTTCATAAGATCGCGGATAAAACATGTTTTTCTTAAAACAAGGTTGATTTCATACGAACTTAAAGCTTCTACAGGAGCAAAAACATTAGTTTCACAACCTCATAGCTCGTGGTCAGTCTACCTCGGATGGTTTAGACATTATGGCTGATAATCTAAATCCTTATCGAGAAATACTGTTGACCGGAAGTTCTGAATCCCTACTCCGCGTTCCGGAAGCAGGAAGTGTGACATAGGCCTATATCTGAGTAAAGTAAGATTTAATACTTTTCCAACTTGATTTAGCCAGATATTTAGTCAAATACTGACACTACAGCACTACAGCATTTAACACTGTACACTGGTTTGGTTAGGTTGAGTTCATTTTGGTTTACATCATGACAAATATATTTTCAACCACCTCCCCATGTAATGTTGTTTCAGATAATTATTTAATATCATATTAAGAGACTGTGTGTGTGTGTTCTGTTTCAGCTTACAGTTTGTTCAAGTGCTACCAGTCTGATCAACAGTTTCATCTATCCGAATATCTGAGTAAAGTAAGATTTAATACTTTTTCAACTTGATTTAGCCAGATATTTAGTCAAATACTGACACTGGTCCCCACTACAGCATTTAACACTGTACACTGGTTTGGTTAGGTTGAGTTCATTTTGGTTTACATCATGACAAATATATTTTCAACCACCTCCCCATGTAATGTTGTTTCAGATAATTATTTAATATCATATTAACCCTTAAAGACCGATACGGCCGCCCGCGGCATAAAATAACTATCGTTCTAAAATGTTTAATAACTTTTGAGTCGCTAATCCAATCTGTATGCTTTAAAATGCACCGTAAATATGAGATTCTCAGCTTTCCTGTGTTATCACGGGTGTCTCTATTGGTCATTCAGTGGCTTCGTAGTGCCGGTGATTGCGTCATCAAAATCTGCAGCAGTGATTCGTCAAGGAAACACATGTGGTTTCTTTCTCTGAGCCAAACAGGAACGATTGTTGATGCTTAGTCCCACCCCCATGCCCAGATTCGTCCAAACGGTCATCAACTCAACCAACAAACATAGTGATTGGTGATTTTAACAACTAATCACGTTTCTTTATAAATTTTTAACAAACGCAATGCATTGAAAACTACGCATGAAAACTAACGGATGCAAAGTTTTTGACCATAGCGCGAAACACGAAAGAGCGCAAAACATGAAAGAGCATAAAACACGAAAGAGCATTTGTATGTAAAAAAAAACAGCAGTACAAATCGGAGGATGTGTTAGAATTTTTTTTTTTAAACGAGTCGTTAGACCTGGTGGAACCTTCCGATTCAGAAGATTGTTTGAATCATTTGCACTGTTTATTTATATTTAGTTTGTGAAGATTATTTGCACTATTTGTTCATTAGCACTCAGTATATTACCCTCAATGAACCATTTCTTCATTTGCACTGTTTATTTCTTTTTGGTATTTAGTTTGTGAAGATTATTTGAACCATTTGTTCATTTACACTCTGTATATTGTATTGTTAGTATTTATATTGCACAGTTGTCACTACTTGTTATATTGTTTGCATTTGTTGTTCATGTTCAAATTATAATATAATTGTCTGAAGAAAAATGTTTGCTTCAGTGTTCTGTTGTAATATAACAACTTTTCTATTTACTTTACTTCCTGAACTTATTTGGACACATCTACATTGTCAGTAAATGTAATACACCTGTTTTTACTCAAAAACGCCTAGAATAATATTATAATAAATGGCTATAACTTGCTGAGGGATTGTTACATGTAGACAAAATTTCATCTGGAAGTCTAAAACAACCAAGTCTAACTTTCTAAAAGAAAAAAACAAAACTTCAGGAAGTTCTGTTTGAGTTCACACTGAAAACACCACATTTTTTGCTGCCGTTTTTCTTAAAATCCTGTTAATTTCATAAATTCTCTGACAAAAGAAATGTAAAACTGGGACTTTAAATGAGCTAGCTGGAAACTTTAGGTTCTCCTGTTTAAAATGATATATGGCACTTGATGCTTGCTGCTAGAATGGGTTAGAAAAACAAAGAAAAGTACAGGTGAGTCAGGCGCCCCAAAAATGTTCTAGGTCTTTAAGGGTTAAGAGACTGTGTGTGTGTGTGTTCTGTTTCAGCTTACAGTTTGTTCAAGTGCTACCAGTCTGATCAACAGTTTCATCTATCCGAATATCTGAGTAAAGTAAGATTTAATACTTTTTCAACTTGATTTAGCCAGATATTTAGGCAGCCCGGGCTTAAGTCATAAGTAGCCTACCAAATACATGTTGAATTTAAAACCTCATTTTGTGCTTACAGGTGCTGTACGTGCAAATGGTTTGTGTCGTACAGCCACAGACACAGACATTCAACGGTATGCCATAAGATGGTTCAATTTGGCTGCAGACCGTGGTGCGGCGAGGAGGCGCCTGACCAACCGGTCTAACCAGGCTGAGGCCGAAGATTAGGCTACTTATTTGTATGTGTTCTTTTGTTATGTTTATGTGTTCTTTTGTTAAATAAAATGTTTTATTTCTTTCAAATTGTTTGTTTTAATTTAAATAGTCTGTCGCAGCAGGCTACACATTATTTTCCAATTCAGAGACCATGCCCTTTACAAATTCCATTGGCCTGTAGCCCATTTATAATCAGAGAACATCTCCTCTCGTAGCACTACTTACAACTAGTCTTGCTGATCCTAGCACTTAGAACTGACACTCGACTGTTCAAAAACAGCACTCGACACTGATGCACTTATTCTTATTGTACTCTACCTTTTTAATATATATATAATTGTTGAGAGAATTGCCTTAAAATGCAAACTGTAGGCTACCATGTTAAAAATGGATTAATTGCATTAATTTTGGATGAGGAGGATGTTATCAGGCAGTGTGGGGAAAAAGTGTCATTGCAGACGGAATTTTATGAACGGGTCCAAAACGGACCCGGGCTGGATACGATGCTCATATGAACGGGTCCAAAACGGACCCGGGCTGGATACGATGCTCATATGAACGGGTCCAAAACGGACCCGGGCTGGATACGATGCTCATATGAACGGGTCCAAAACGGACCCGGAGCGGATATGCGGCTCATTCGCGGATCCAAAGCGAAGCCGGGGCGGATGTATACATTTATGCACGGGATTTATCCGCGAGCCGCCACCGGGGCGTATCCGCCGCCACCGGGGCGTATCCGCCGCGGTGTGCAAGTGGACGCAGTTTCGGATCCGCTTTCTGGATCCGTTCCGGAGTTCACTGTACCTCCGCGGCGGATGCGTTTCGTAGTAAGTTTGCTGTCTGGGTATGGACCATGGCAAGCAGACTTTGGGAAAAAGGAGAATTAAAACAAGGATCATTATCAGCGTGGCATTTTCAAGACGCCAAGAGCTCCACATCCGTGACAAACTTCGACTTGACAGAGCTCTTGTACTTTATTAGACAGGTGGGAAAATGTACATAAAACTAATCAATGTTATTTAGTTCAACCTGATGAAATGTTAGAATATGATTTGTATGTTATTCTAATGTTGATCTATCTTACTGCTAATCTCATATAGCCAACAGACTAACACATAGAATAACATTATAACGTTCACCACACTCGAAAGCAATTTAGTGTGATTTTGTAGAGCAAGTGAAATAGCGCTGCGTTACATCACAAGTTTAATTCGTCAAATAAACTGACCTGTGTGAGGAGTAATTCAGCACTTGCTGTTCGGTAGAATTAGATGTCCTTTCAAATGCCGAGGCTTGCGGGACTCGCGTGTGGCGCTGATGTCTCTTGTTAGTAATCGCGCCCTGCTTCATACCAGTCATGATAAAAACTAGGGCTGTAGCTATCACTTATTTTAGTAATCGAGCATTCTACTGATTATTCCATCGATTAATCAGATAACAAATTGTGGTAATAAAAATAGATCCAGGTGAACAGCCTTTAAAATGACACACTGGTTACACTAAGCCTAAGGCATGATCAAATCCTTGTTTAATATTGGCCATACAAAATTTAATTCAAATGTCAACTTAATCTTTAATATTTGGTCACTTCAGTACGATATGCAACAGCTGCTGTAATTTCTTGAACAAGAACATGTGCACATTAAAACATGCAAACTCAGTGCAAGGGTTAAACTTTTATTTTGAAATCGCGATAAAAACCCTCCACATATTTCAGAAAGATATTTCTGTATTATTCTCCTGTGTTGGCGTAGATTTACAAATTAGTTGCGTTACGAATCTTGTCAAATGGCGCACACTGCATGCAGATGAACGTTATAAGCCACACAAACTCACAGCACACAGAGATGGAGTTTGAGAAACACGAGACGCTGACACGCATATAAATGATGACAGTGCAACTATGAAACACGCGTCAGAGGTTTTGTGTTCCCAAATGCACATTATTGGAAACCTAAACAAAAAGCACATGCAGAGACTGAGTATGTGTGGAGCAGCGTTTACTGTGAACGGAGCTTAGATACTTTTAACACAATCTGCACGCATGTAAATAATTAAAGCGCAGTGCTTCTCTGTGAAACAAAAACAAAAACACAGTGCATATCTTTTTTTAACTGAATCACAGCCTTTGTGATCTCATGATAGCACTATGCTATATTATGATTGTAAATAGTTTTAAATAGATTGCGTAGCCTTAGAAAACGGTGTAATAATCAAGGCCGGAAACCGAAGATTTCCCAGCAGGCGCCGCCATTGATTAGCAGACCATCACCTGCTGTTAGCATTCAATTGACTCCCATTCATTTTGGCGTCACTTTGACAGCGAATAACTTTACATCTGAGGTGTTTAAAGACTCCATTTGTCCATTATTTATTTCTAAAGAAACACGACAATGTTTAAAAGGCTCCATTACCTTGTATCTTACGTTATGGCCCCGTAGAAGCAATTTTTGTAAAAATAGGCTAACGATTACCATAACCATATTATACCATATATACCTATTACCATATTAACATAACCACGCGACTCTCTGTCGCACAGTAGAGAAATTACCGTATGGACAGGAGGAGAAGCTCGCGCGCAATAGGGGGGACGTGGAGGCAAAAAGTCAAGGGAGAAGCCCATAGAGAGTCATAAAGTTGCTCCTGCTCCTAGCTCATGGACAGCTAATACTCACAATCTCCGTCTCTGCAAGTTTCAGAAGGGAATGATTCAGATTTCTCACGGCACAGCTACTAGAAGACAGACCGGTTTCTAGTTTGAGCCTGCGCAGTACGCTCAGCCATCAGGAAGTGAGAGCTTCTAATTTGGCTTCACTTTTAGACCCCGTTCACTCCGTTGAACAACAGCTATGACCACCACTTCCGCATATTTGTCCACGTGATATTGCGGAAACCGAGGATAGCATGGATATTGCATCATTGACAGGCAACATTTTTTTCCAGGACGATCCATTATTTAAAATTGGAATTTCTCTGAAATTAAAAATCTTTGTGGACTTTTGGGATATTCTAAGTACACAACTCCAGGAAATATATCACACCGTGCAAGTGATTTTTGGATATTTTATTACAAAAATTGTAATTGTTAAAAAAATAATAATAATTGTTTCTAGACATCAAGTTTTAAAGAGATTTTTTTATTTACTATTCATATATATTTATTTATGATATATTTGTTGCACTGTTTCTTAATACAGTTATATTGTAAAACTAAAAATAAATTTTTTTCAGTTTAGTGTTACATTTTTGTCTGTGGCTAAATCATATATTACTGCCAAATGTATGCCAGATAATACACATACTCTAGTTCACTGTATGCATTTGTTCATGTTTTATTGAGGGATTAGTCTAAAACACGGCATAAACTAATTCGATCAATTCACTCAGGGCTAGTAGTACTAGATACAGCTGTACACACACACACACCCACCCATGTTGAGAAGAGGAAGAGCTGCATTAGAGTCATAATGTGGATCTAAGCAAGTTCACACCGGATTCACAAAAAAAGTTTGTCCTGAAAGATGGAGCAGTTCCCACTTTAAAAGCAGAAGCTGATGTTTATGGACCACAACATGTCCTATGTACGTTTAATGCTTTGCCTTTGTTGGTGTGTTTTCCATCACTAGTTTCTATCGTTTTATTTATGTTGTAGCAACGCTGTTTCAAACACATACAAACATTATTTTAATCCCACCAGCGAACGTTGAATGATGGTGTTTAGAGCTTTTACCCAACAAACACAGAACGTTGGCACAACGTAGCCTAACAACGTTTTATCAACATGGCCAAAAGGTTGCTATAACTACGTTGAGTGGTGAAGGTTGTTACAGCGTTGTCACAATGTTGCCATTGAACCACCGTTCAGGGCCATTGCTTAAGGTTGTGCCTAGTGTGTCTGGACAACCACTGGACTACATAATGTACTCGTCTCTGCCCTGAAGCGCGAAAATCAGCCTTTTAAATTTCAACCACCTTTTGTTGGGCTCATTGTGTTCTCATTCATCGGGCAAGGATACGTGAGTATTGCGTTTAGCCTACCTCAGCTATCAAACACAACCTACAACTTTAATTTCTAATGTGATTAATGTATTGCCTGCACTGTTTAGTTTTTCGTTTGATTTACCCACTATTTAGTCTCATTCGTTTCTTTGCTCCTCTGGATTTGTGGATGTTTCCCCGGTGACACTGCTACTGTCCGCCATAAAGACCCGGTTTGGTTCATTAAATGTTAATGTTCTTTTCTGCCTTTGCTTTTTATGTTTTATTTATTATAGCCTACTTAAAATAAATTTGTATATTTGTTTATTTCTTTTTTCACAAATGTATGACTTTTGGAAGTGCAATTTGATTATATGCAGTTTTAATAAAGTTGAATTAACGAAACCTTCTGTCATTTTTACTCTTCAAAGTGTAGGCTACACTTGCAGGTGTTGATAGCCCCATTAAATAATAATATAGAAAAACAATAAACGATAAAAAGTATATAATTATCTAACAAAATGCACCATATAAAAATATTGTCAGAACGTCGTCTCTCAGTTGCTGAATGTTGCGCAACAACGTTGCTACAGCCCTGTCACGTCTTCCAATTCTACGTTGTTACAATGTTGCGAGCACGTAGACAGCGACGTTGCCAGAGCAGAAATGCAACGTGCCAGAGACGTTGCCACAACGTAAATGTGTTTGCTGGGTATACTGTTTACTCTCGCTTACAGAAACGGTACGTTAAACATGATTCTATAGCAAACATCTTTACTGTGGTAAACCATGGTTAGACTCGTAATGTACTCATAGTTCTGGACAGATTTTTCTCTACATTTTGAGAGAGAGAGAGAGAGAGAGAGAGAGAGAGAGAGAGATCGAGAGAGAGAGAGAAAGAAAGAAAGAGAGAGAGAGAGAAAGAGAGAGAGAGAGAGAGAGAGAGAGAGAGAGAGAGAGAGAGAGAGAGAGAGAGAGAGAGAGAGAGAGAGAGAGACTTTATTAAAACTGCATATAATCAAATTGCACTTCCAAAAGTCATACATTTGTGAAAAAAGAAAAAAACGAAATAAACAAATATACAAATTTATTTTAAGTAGGCTATAATAAATAAAGAGAGAGAGAGAGTATAAAGTGCATTAATTTGCGTGTTTTAACATATTTACAAATAACAGCGTAGCCTATATAAAGAGCATGAGACATCTTCAAAAAAAAAAAAAAACATACCGTTCTGAAATGTGCGCAAGTTCTGCTCGATTCCTCTCCACTAATATTCTCTTAGTCTGATTCAGGCTGAAATTGAGAAGGCAAAATTGACGCCAGTGTTTATAACACACCGGAGCACATGTAACTGGTAACGGACAGCGTGAGCTATAGCCTAGGAGGTAAGCGAATCACAACACACTGGGCCAAGCTGACCAATAAGAGCCCGTTGTATTTCGGAGGGAGAGGCTTCTTATAACCAGGAAATCATCAGACCGTTTTAGGAGAAGGGACACAGCGGTGTAGAATAAATTATATGAAAAATAATTTTTTTTTTTTTTTTAATTAAGCATGAACACATGTTCTGCACCCCATAAACACAACCAAGCCTTCGAAAATGCTGATCAACCATTTAACAGCTGCTGAAAATACTCTATTTTTCATTTATTTTTTAAATCTTGAATGCTTACACTGCTATTTTGAACCAATAATTGGATCAAAAATCACTTGTGGGAGAATGAGCATTTAGTTATCTGACTCCAATAATAGTCATCTGACTCCATTAAAGTTATTGTTGTTCTTTAACATGTTTCAGTATCTCTAGATTATGGGTGAATGACGGATAAGGATTTAAATGTGGAAAAAAACTGTCAAAAAAATCTAATTTTAGGACTTTCTATACCTATTAGAGTGTTATGTATGTAATGCAATGACACGTACCCAAGAATATAATTATGCACTTTTTCCCCATGAAAATGTCATTCCTGCAATTTCCTGGGTAACGTAATGAATTTTTTAATGAATAGCATTTCTACCATTGTTGGCATATACAAATGTACTGATATCCATAATTTGAGCTCAATAAACAACTAGTGCTCATAAAACTACATTTCTTAATCACAATTAATATAATCAATTTGGGATTTCATATAGACATGGGCTCAGGTTTGGCTGCTGATAACTCAAAAATTAACTTTAAAAAAAATCTTTAAATTGTTCAAAAATGTTTTCCAATAAAGTAAATAAAAAGACTTGTTTTATCATTAACTCAAAAAAAAAAAAAAAAAACAGAATTGTGTAATCTAACACACAAGTATGGGTGTATATATCCAGGTGGAGGCTGCATTTTGGTGGTGGTTGAGGAGATTCCACCCTTCCATATGTGAAGAGCTTTGAGGTCCCAGAAAAAGCGCTATATATGTAACAAATTATTATTATTATTATTATTATTATTGAGTCACTTAATGAAGTGCATTTAAAAATGTATATTTTTTTAAATATTATGCATATGCTTTGGACACCATTGACACGCCATGTCATTGACCCTTATACATTAGGATACTTTAATATCTCTATTAGGTTCAGCACAATTCTGTTCAGTTCATAAGCTGTCAGATGAGACCAAACATGTTAGAACACACTAGTAGATCAGTAGTATGTAGTGGGAATAAGCGTGTGTGTCCTGTGAAGCAAATGGCACATACAGTATGTGTGTTAGAGGTGGAAGAGACACATCAGTCCTCAATCTGCATAATGACGATTCCCTCACATCTGATTCACAGCATTAGCATACTGTGATGATGAAGGCCATTGTCCCACGTTTAATTCACGTATACTTCTAAACTGATAACTGTCGTACTAGGGCAGTAAATAGTTCTATCCATTTCATGTCAATAGTTCCTGTTTTCACCTCATTTATTATTTATTATATATTTTAATTAGGGGTGGGAATCTTTAGGCACCTCACAAATCCGATCCGATTACTTTTTTTTCTTTTTAATTCATTCATTAGTTTACCTTGAAGATCTTAAAATCTTTTTTTATTTAATCACATAATTATTAGTACTTTTTGAAATATTTACAATTGAAAAATTTAATTGAAATTAATACATTTTAAACTAACATAGCTTGAAAGCATTAAAGCAAGTAGTAAATAATAAAGAGGAACAAAGAAACGTGTTACAAGCATCACTACAAGCGTAACATCAAGCAAAGCGTGCGTTTCTCACAGCATATCCTGTGCTATCAAGCCCGCAAATGTTCGCTTCAACCTTTCCGACCTTCATGAAAGATTATTTTATGGAAGGTTCGATGTGTGTGTGTGTGTGTGTGTGTGTGTGTGTGTGTGTGTGTGTGTGTGTGTGTGTGTGTGTGTGTGTGTGTGTGTGTGTGTGTGTGTGTGTGTGTGTGTGTGTGTGTGTGTGTGTGTGTGTGAAAGAGAGAGAGAGTGGTCAAAAAACTAACTTCATAATTCTGGTGAGATCTGGTATTTACCTCATTGCCTGATTAACCCCTATTATCGCTGTTGCTAGGCAGACTTGTGCTGTCAGGGCAGAATAGGTTTTATCCTCACTAGCTTGTTTGTTATACCAGTTAATATGTACCAACACCATATGAAACATTAACAATCTTTGACTTAAATATATTTTATGCTTACCCTCCTGTGGAAGCTTCTGGATCCTTCTTGTCCCAGTCGGTAAGATGTACCACTGCCTTTTCTATTGCTATAAGACTTTCTTTGTAGAGCTGAAGTAAGACTGAAAACTTTTTGTCTTTATAAAATAAAGGTTTATTTAAACAAAAGAGAAAAATACTGGTTACACAATGATCAATTATTGTAGCAAAATATCAAAAGGTTACAGATTATAGTACTTCAGCTTATCCATTTTTACGGCAGTCCTATGATTTACAAAGAGCTACTTCCCTATAAGCAGTCCAAGCGATAAATCTGTTAAAAATTAAGCTATCAAGCTTTCGAGTCAAAAAAGCCAAAAAATAACAGCAAGGCGGTCTGAGCAATAAAAAGAAAAAAGATCTAGAAGAGAGAATTAACTCTCACTAGAGATGCACTTCCTCTTAAGCTGTGTGAGTAACGAAATCTTGGTGCGGGGAACAGGAACTTAGTCTTCCATGGCTTCAACTAGAACATCCTCTTGCGTCACTCTTGGCCTTAGGCCTGTATGGTCGTTCTTCCTTCCTTTGCGCTTGTAACGTGTCTGTGTTAAGCAATCTCTGGAGCTGCTATTCTCAAGTGTTGTGTGTATGTGTGTGTATTTGGAGGTCCACAATTAAAAAATTCCCCCACAGAATCGATTCAGAATAGTTGGAGAGAGAATCGTGATCTGAGTACCAAATTTTTTTTTTCCACCCTTAATTTTAATGAAGAAGCAGGATAATGTTCAGGTTAGTAATAAAATAAGTTGTGAATTAGCATCAGTTACTTTACAATAGACAGACAAACAGGCATAAATGCTTAGATGTGTCTTTTAGTGTTAAAATAAACTCAGTAACTGATATATTTAGATTTTTGCAGATCAGCTCCTCCCACAGCAATCACATCATCAGTGAAGCTCCTCCCACAGCAATCACATCATCAGTGAAGCTCTTCCCACAGCAATCACATCATCAGTGAAGCTCCTCCCACAGCAATCACATCATCAGTGAAGCTCTTCCCACAGCAATCACATCATCAGTGAAGCTCCTCCCACTGTAATTCTCCAATAAATGCTGGAATATTCCCATCAGTCTACAAGTGAAGACGAGCAACAAAGCATCAGGAAGAGCTGAAATCTGTAAAGACTGAGTTTATTAAAGAGGACAGTGAGAACATGAGTGATCCAGAACCCCGCAGAATGAAACACACTGCATGTAAAAGGTGCACAAGTACTGGGTGATTTATTATGAAAAAGACCAAATTTAAACAGTGTTTGTGACAGTTTTTCTTGCAGATTATTTTTTTTCATGTTTTGTAGGAGAAGATTTGAATATGGAATTAAATATACCTCCAAATACACTCAGAAATACGCACCCACATAATAGCCCTTTTAATGCAGGGCTCAGTAGTTTCGAGATTTCTTCGCTGTATTCTCGCTTTTTGCTCGCAGGTTTCTCTCTAGAGCTCCCCCCACAGCTTCGGAATAGATATTTGACAACACTGTTGTAAAAACTCGTTGGTGATTCTCAGACACCAGAGGCTAGTAGATCAACGACATCAAAGCAGATGGGACGTTCTTTAAAACGTCTTCTTCTTTCGGGTTCCAACAGCGTGAGGGAGCGCAATAATGACAGCATTTTAGCAGATTTCTTTTGGCCGTAAAGCAATTGTTTACATCGCGAGACCTGATATCACGCGATACTTCCTGACACTCAAAGTTGCAAGTGCGGATTTTCCGCTCACGGGCACCAGGGGGGTGCGAAACGACCACCATTCAACCCGAAATAAGTAATAGAACCATTCCAATGACTCCGAAGCTGTTCAGTTAAGGTAAAAAAGTTACTTAGAGCACCTTTAAACAGACACGACACGTAAGCAGACACAACCTGACCTGACAGCACAAGACTACCTAACTAGGGGTTATTCAGGCAATGAGGTAAATACCAGATCTCGCCACAGTTTGCATGAGCCAAAATAGCTGCCCGGAGGCATTTCAAAGACAAATGCTAAGATAATGTTAGCGTGACTTGCATTGAAAGGGAGTTTGTTATAAAAGATTTAAAATTATTTCAATATTATTATATAGCCGTTAAATAAGTAGCATCTTATCACGTTTCCTTACAGATGGTAGGAGATAGTGAATTAGGAGCCCAGTGTCAGGGATTTCAAGGCGAGGTGGCCTGCGCTTTTCAGACATTACGAGGTATTGAAAAAAGAAGTTAGTTCTAGTTTTACTGGCTATATTTGAGTTGATATAATACAATATAAAAAAAAATTGCATGTGCAGTTTGATTGTTGTTGACAGTTTTTTTTTTTTTTTTTTGATTTCAGATCAATGCAAAGTTCCTTAGGCTTATGGCTGTTCCACTGGAAGACATGTTCTTTGTCCAGTTAGATGTGTACATGAGTCAACTAATCAGAGTAATCTGTTCAAAAGGAGGAGCAACCCGTGAGAAGACTGCTGCAATTTTTCAAATTTTGGATCATGTAAGTCTGTGTTTTACATTAATATCAACTACACAATCTTATTTTAGGCACGGTTTAACAGTAACATTTAATTGTTAAATACTTGTTTTATAGCATAGAAATTTGAAATTGTCATCACCACCCAATCAAAATGGACAATTTAAAAGTGATAGTTCACTCATAAAAAAAAAAAAAGCTGTTTTACTCACCTTCAGGCCATCCAAGATGTAGGTGACTTTTTTTCTTCAGTAGAACAGTAAAGAAGTTTATCTCTGTAAAGCTACTTTGAAACAATCTACATTGTTAAAAGCGCTATATAAATGAGGATGACTTGACTTGACTTAATAATTGTTGATTTTCAAAGTACTGAACTGAGAGTATGAAGGTAATATGATGCAATAAAGAATTGCATGCACAGGGTAAGATTTGTGAAAGTGTATAAGTTTGCAAGTGTAAATTAAATTTGGATGCGCAAGAGAAGATTACACCACACACACCATTCGCCAGAACACATCTTTATCTTCTTTTGGCTCAGAAACGTTCTTGTTGCCGAAATGGTACTTTTAATGCACACATACATGTTAAATAAATAAATAAATGGGGATAATAAATAAACCCACCCTCCTCTTTGCACTTGCAAAACTGTAAGCGCAGCTATAAAAGCAGTCTATTACTTGTGCCTCTCTGAGTGCACCTCCTGAGATTCAGCCTTTAAATTGTCAGTCTACTTGGTTTTCTAGTTTTAAAACGGTCACCATTGATTACATTTCCAAATTAATTATGACCATGAGTTCCAATACCTGCACCTTGGATCCTATTCCAACTCATGTTCTCAAAGAGTGTCTGCCAGCTATCAGTCCTCTCATTTTGAACATTGGTAATACTTCCATTACTACTGGACTTGTTCCTCAAGCCCTTAAGGTTGCCTCCATCACACCAGTTCTTAAAAAGCCTGGGTGTGATGTGTCTGATCTGTCTAATTACAGGCCAATATCTAATCTTCCTTTTTTGGCGAAGGTTTTGGAACGTGTTGTTGTGTCACAACTTCATTCTCACTTGTCCACGAACGAGCTTTTAGAACCTTTTCAATCTGGGTTTCGTTTGGGACATAGTACTGAGACTGCCTTGGTCCGGGTTATGAACGATCTCCTCGTCTCTGCTGACTCTGGTGCCCTTACTATCTTGGTGCTGATAGATTTGAGTGCAGCCTTCGACACGGTGTGTCACTCTATACTGCTTGAGAGACTCGAGACCTGGCTTGGTATTTGAGACCTGGCGAGTACAGTGCTGGAGTGGTTTAAATCTTACCTGACTGATCGTACCCAGTTTGTTATTTTAGAAAATAATAAATCTAACGTTGGACAGGTGTGTCATGGTGTTCCACAGGGGTCTGTCCTTGGCCCGATACTTTTTAATATTTACATGCTTCCTTTAGGGCAGATTATCAGAAAGCATGGTCTCGGGTTCCACTTCTATGCTGATGATACACAGATTTATATTAGCACAAAAACTAATATCACAGGTGTATTAGAAACCCTTTCTGACTGTCTCCAGGAAATTAAATTATGGATGTACCAACATTTTCTTAAATTAAATGGTACAAAGTCCGAGGTTCTTTTAGTTGGTACCCCTGCAGCTACCTGTAATGGTAAACATTTTAATTTGGAGATTGAAAACAATGTACTGTCTGCATCACCACAAGTACGCAACCTTGGAGTAATTTTTGATTCTCACTTGACACTTGAAGCACATATCAAGAGCATTTCAAAATCGGCATTTTTCCATCTAAGGAATATTGCTAGGATCAGGTCCTCTCTTTCATTACCTGATGCAGAAAGGCTTGTCCATGCACTTGTGACCTCTAGGCTTGATTATTGTAATGCCCTTTATCTTGGGCTACCAGCAAAATCTATTAAGCGCCTGCAACATATACAGAATTCAGGTGCCCGTGTTCTTACACATACTCCTTTTCGTCAGCATATCTCTGGGGTGCTTAGGAACCTGCATTGGCTTCCGGTCCATGACCGTATTGATTTGAAAACTCTTATCTTAAAGCTGCCGTCGGCAACATTTTTTTGATCAAATTCAGTGAAATTGACACTATAATCCGACAGAACAACATAAATAAGGTGGTTTTAGAAAAAACACAGAGCTTCTAACTCCACCTGGAGCGTGTTATTTTGTTTTGCAAAAATCCACCGTCCCGGATCATCGGGTCCAATCAGCGCAGGGGGGTGTGAGATCTGACTGTCAATCACAGGTCATGCACACGCCACAGATCCCCTCTCCCTCGCGCACGTTACAAATCACATGCACACGACATGCCTGAAGTTCGCCTGAAGATTGTACGAAGCGTGATGGCAGAGAGAAAATCTAATAACAAGCTTCCAATTCCTCGGTTATTGCTATCTATGGATAGAATCGCACTGACGATGGGCGGGTGCTCGTTGGTAGTGGGGGAGGGGCATGAGAGTTGTAAACATTCAAAATTTTGCCTAAGTCCACTCAATCTGCCAGACTTGCCGACGGCAGCTTTAACATATAAAGCTGTACATGGAATTGCACCATCATATATATGTGATTTAATTACGTTATATATGCCCTCTCGATCTATCCGTTCTGCCAACTCTCTTCTACTTAAACAGCCTTCTTGCAGACTGAAAACGATGGGTGAAAGAGCTTTCTCTGTGTCCGCCCCCAGGTTGTGGAATGCACTTCCTTTAACTGTTAGGAATGCACCAACACTAACAAGTTAAGAAACAGTTAAAAACCCATCTTTTAAAGATGTCTGTGTCTTAATTGGTGACACTCGATGTATATTCTATTATACTTCTTGTTTTTTTTTTTTTTTTTTTAAATGTATTTTTAATGTATTTACTTTTGTACTGTACTTGTAGTGCTTTGAGTACAAGAAAAGCGCAATATAAATAAAATGTATTATTATTATTGTATTATTAAAAGAAAGACGCAACAGTACAAATCGTGTTATTCCGGGAACTTTTTGTGATCAGTCTGTTTTGCAGTTCCTGACTCTGTTTTTTTTGGTTGCAACAGTAAAATGCTGCAAATATTTTTTTGTACAGCTTTACAAAATCTTCTCTTGCGCATGCAAATTTAAATGTAGGGCTGCACGATTTGGAGGAAAAAAACGAATGGCTATTTTCTGGTAAAAATTTGCAATTTGCTATTTAGGGGGAGACCGGGGACAGTTGCAACACTTTTTGCATTTCTCTCAGTTACTCAGAGACTATTTGGACTAGACCAATGTGGTGAGATCTGGTACTACTCTCACTTTCCTGAATAACCCCTGGTATCTCTGTGTCTAGGTGGTCTTTTGCTGTCAGGTCAGAATAGATATAATTCCCTCATTAGCTTGTTATAATTCATACCAGTAAATCTAGGTGTAGTCCCTACACTCCCAGGAAACAATAATAATCATCATTTACTAGACATATGAATAAAATTCATGTTTACCATTCAGCAGAATCGCTCTTGGAATCCTTGTTCTCTTTGTTTAGAAAAGGATTAATAAATTGCTCTGTTTCTTGCTTTTTAGAACTGTTTGTAATAGCTGAAGTAAAAACTTAACAGTGATTGTCTTTTAGAAATAAAAATTTATTTATACAAAAGATTAAAACACTGGTTATACAAAATTAAAACTCGTAGCAAATTAAAAGAAAATGTTACAGGTTATAAAACTTCAGCTTATTCAATCTCAACAGGGCAGTCCTGTATGAGTGAATATTACAAAGGCTAATTACCTTGAAGCAGTTCAAGCAATTGGAGTAAATACGAACTTGTTCTCATCCGAGGTTTTCCAAGTTACAATAATACAGCAGAGCAAATTAAACCAAAAGAAATTCAACTAGGTTTAAACTAGAAGAGATTTGATTTCTCTCTAGGGATGCAATCGACATCAAAATCAAAAATGCAGCAACTTACAGTCAAAAATGCAGTCATATTTATACAGAACTGGGTTACATTGTTCTAATGCAGTTTCTTGGGTTTTTTCCAGAGGAACTCAGTCTCATGACTGAGCCTTGCAACATCAATCGTCTCTTGCTTCAGACGGGGGTTTTCGCTGATATCTCTGTTTCCCATATGGGTATTCTTGCGTCCTTTCCGTCCTCTGCGCTTTGGACTTCTATGTATGTGTGTGCGTGCATATGTATTTGGAAGTGTATTTGTAGGTTCGCAATACCTATTAAAATTCACAAATCCTGCCACACCAACCAAATTTGTATATATTAAACTTGCATCTGTCTGCTAATTACCCATACCATTTAAAGATGATTATATATGACATATCGTTCACAGTATTTATTTGAATGGAAGAAGTCAGATGTTGCAACTGACCCCGACCCAGGGGACGGTTGCAACACAACCCAGGGACAGTTGCAACACGTAAAAAATACCTTAAATTTCTCTAATTCATTTTAGCTTTTTGTCTTAATGAGCATATAATTCTACAAATATTAACTGTTTTAGGCCTACTATAATATTATAGTATTATTTATTTCAATAATATTATTGTAGCCTATCATTTATTTATTTAGTCATTTATCAAATAACAGTTATTGAGTTTTTTTTTTTTATGTGTAGAACATAGGCATACATAGATTCAGTGTGCAGGTGTTACAGATGCTATTCAATCTCTCCATATCTCAGTGTCAGACAGGAAGAATTGAACAATATGCAATGCAACAAACTTTTATTAAACATGCAATTTATAACTTGTTGCAACTGTCCCAAACTCTATCAGCCATGACAGAACATCATACGCCTGCTAGACACACTGACTCTGACACATGCTAACCATGACACTTAGAAGTCAACAAAACAATAATTCAAACGAAGTAAGTTTTGATTAATTCATACAGAATTTCTGGACAGTATGACAAAAATATATCTCATGAAAAAATTTACTTTCATACCTCCAAAACAAGTTTTGTTCAATAAATGCAGCAGCAAATGTTGAATATGTCTAATGTCTTCTTAGTGGGGAGAGGGTCTAACCCTCTGAGGTTCTTCGTTTTCCAGTCACACTCAGGACCTTCGCGGTCAAAAGTGACCGGAGCCCTGAAATCTTTTTTTAAATTTTTTTTTTTTTTTTTTAATCAATCAAATGTATTTTTGTTCAATAATATTTGTTCTTTTTTTCTTTGGTGTTTTTAGAGAATTTTATGATAATAATTAATATTTATGCAATAATTATGATCCATTTTACCCATTGAATATAATATAACATTTTTATTTTTTTTATTTTTTTAAATTAATGCTGTATTTCAGGTTAAAGTAGAGACTGATAGGAGAAAAATTACATGTTGCAACCATGCCCATGTTGAAACTGTCCCCGGTTTCCCTAAAATGAGATAAAAAAAACAAAAAAACAACAACACTGAAATGGTAGCTACATAAAGTGTGAATTTGTAAGTGAACTATCCCATGACAGATGATTATATGGCTGAGCATAAGATCACATGTCTTCTCTTTATGGCCACTCATCATATGTGAGCACTCACATACAGTTGGTTATAATAGTAGAAGAACTTAATAAAGTAAATGGCTATATTCTCATTGATTATACTTGTTTAATTGATATTTTGATTAATATAAAAATTCTACAGAACCTCATTTGATTGGCTACAAGAAGAAGGTGGACCCGCCTTCCTCACGCTTGCAAAACTCAATGAGAATCGTGCCAAAACTCTAAGTACAGCTAAAAGACAGAATGGTACATATCGGGTTATTTTGGGAACTTTTACCCTGTTTTGCCCTATGTACACAACAAGTTGTTCAGACATTTGGCAGTTAATTTTTTTACACAAAAATTTGTTTTACACGGTCAATCTGTTCTGCAGGTCCAGACTCTGTTGTTATACACAGCAAAAACTCCAGTGTTAAATTAACACTCCTGGGAGTGTATATGAGTCCACACTCAAGAGTGTAAAGTGTTAAAATATGAGTGTTAAATTCATAGGCGTAATTCTATGGGGGGACAGGGGGACACGTCCCCCCCAATATTCAAAGAAGGACAATTTGTCCCCCCCAATATTTGATCATACTGTATGATTATGCGTGCAATATCGATGTGATTGCAAATATGTCTTTCTTTCCAGCTCCGAAAATATAAAATCCCGGCCGGTCCATTTCCCAAATCCATTCGACTGGCCTTACACTATACAATAACAAAACCTATTTCTCCTGAAATCCATGTCATGTTTTCCCTATACCTTTAGTAGCTCGTGCACCGTCAGTGAGTTAGGAAAAACCAAACAGAAGAAGAGTTAGGAGCGCGAAATCTGACAGAGCAGGTGACGGCGGTGTCGTCTCACATGGTGAAATCTCATATGGCAGGTGACGGCGGTGTCCTCGCAGAGAAACCGAAGTACAGTTGTAAATTTATGTTTCCATTTATGGGTATTGCCAGAGTTTTTCCTGCATAAAGAATTATAAGGCGGCTGCCTCCGTCAAATTTCGTGCCGCCTCCGGCTCTCGACAAAACTCGGACAGACAGTCACATGGTCAGATACACTTTCCCCACCGTGATGGTTCTGTTGCGGTTATAAAAATATTTAAAATAATCTAATTTAATACAGTTATAATTTTTCAATGTAAATTATTTAATTTGATTGGTAACAGCCTCTTATTATTTTAATTGGATATATTTATCAAATTTAAGAATTTGAAATGAAAGATGGAGCATACAGTTAATAAAATTAGGGGGGAAAATGCCCTTTATAAAGGTACAAAAAACTATTCTGAGTGTTTTCAAACAGTGATGTAATGAAAAATTGACAATTTTAAGTTTGAAGGGAGTAAAGCCTCTGTTTAGGCTATTAAGGAAATATAATTTTGCCAAAAGAAGAACTTTTATTTTAAATAAATGTTCATTTTAAATCAGCCTGTCAGTGTGATATGTTACCATATTATCATGCTTAACACTAAGAATTTGAATAATTGTAATGTGATGATCAGATGCAGATATCTAAATCAGAGAATATCATAGGTTCGGGCGGTTTGCGGGTGGATTATTTATTTTTAACAGTGGATTCGGGTGACTCAAAGTGCACCAGATTAATGAATTTACCTTTAAAATGTACAAAATTTTCTTCCGGGGGAGCATGCCCCCGGACCCCCCTAGAGGTACCAAGTACACAGCTGTCCCCCCCAATGTGTGATTGACAATTTCGCCCTTGGTTAAATTAACACCCAAGAGTGTTAAAGTTAATGAGCTAATTAAGTGATTAATTTAGTGATGATTGATCATTATTGAAGACACCTGATGTTAACAAGCAGAATCACTGAAGGAGAAAATCTCAAATTATAAGCCACCATTATGGTGATTTGTGTTTGCTTTAGTTGGGCTCTTGACCATTATATGATTACTCTAAATTCTGCTTGTCTGCTGTAATTGATTTATAACTGCCAGATGAACAAAGAAAAAAAAGTGATCTGATGGTGTTGGTTATATTATGACAATCATCATTTGAAATTTACCACTGAACTCATTAAGATCCTTCTTTCTGACTTCGATTTATGTTGTTGGTTACAGCATAACTGTGATTCTGCAAAAATTCCAGAATTTTAGATATAATACAATGGATTTTGTAAAAGTTGTTTTAAAAAAAAAAAATCTTTCTTTTAGGCACACACAGACATCAAGATTCAGTCTATGCATCTCAACAATGGTGACAAGCAGAATTATTCAATTAGGAAAAGTAAATTACATAGACAATTCAGATCATAATTTATTCATACCGCAATACATGATGGGAGCCATTAATGAGTTGTGATTGGTGGCAGCCACTGCAACATGCTTTATTATTGTCACCATTGTTGAGATTCACAGGCTGATTATTGATGTCTGTGTTTCTAAATTAATTCAATTTGAAAGTCTTTCGATCAGAACAATGTTTATTAAATATTTTTGGATTATATGAAAAATACTGAAAATCATATGCTGTGGAATCACAGAGTTGCTGTAATTAACAAGTTAAGCCATCTAAATAAGTTTTGTTTTTCGGATTACAACATGATTATGTCAAAACATAACCAATACCATCAGATCACATTGTCTCTTTGTTCATCTGACTGTTATAAATCAATAATTATAGCATTAAAGTAAACATAAAGTAAACATAGGCCTATTGGTCAAGAGCCCAACTAAGTCTAACACTGATCACCATAATGGTAACTTACAATTTGTGATTTTCTCCTTCTGTGATTCTGCTTGTTAACATCAGGTGTCTTCAATAATGATCAATCATCACTAAATTAATCACTTAATTATCTCATTAACTTTAACACTCTTGAGTGTTAATTTAACACTCATATTTTAACACTTTACACTCTTGAGTGTGGACTCATATACACTCCCAGGAGTGTTCATTTAACACTGGAGTTTAGCATGCAAATTACTGTTCACAGGCTTGCTATGCTTTAGGCCATATTTTGGGAAAAAAAAAACCTTGCAGAAAGTCTAAGCGTGGGAAAAATGGAGGTCCGAGGAATACAGATCATATTTATTTTGCATTAGCATGGAGCTGCAGTTTCACAATACACAATATATATATGAAACTGGATATCAGAGATGGAAACTTGAATCCAGGGCCGTGCACAGGGGGGTGGCCCGGTGGCTAGAGCCACTGCCCTTCTGCCCTCATCAGCTGAGGTGCCCCTCTCGCCCCCCTCCCTAACCCTCCAGAAGATTCCCATAAAAACGTTCTGTTATCGCTCCGCTAAAGATCCACTGATTCCGCTCATCCGCTCCATGTTTTTCTGCTCGCTCCGCAGCGTCACTCGTAGACAAGCATGTGCCCGCTCTCCGACGACAGTTTCAGAATAGAATGTCGTCCCATTCACAGGTGGATTACAAATTACAATCCACATTACAGACAGTAGTCGATCCACAAAATTTGTATTTTGGTAATATGTTTTTGTATTTCTGTCGCAAAATGTTTTGCTCCTGGTCTTCAAATAGTGCTAACAAGTTACAACTCGTGCAACATCCATGTTCTTGGAAGAAAAGCAAATGTGTTTCGTGCCGTTAGCCCCCTTGTAACCTACTATACTAAGGTAGCCTACTATTCATTTAGATTAGAACACATTTAGATAATATAGTATATTACCTTTTTATTATGTATAATGTTAATATGGTCTCATTAAAATATTATAAATATGATGTATGTTATAGATAGATACTAGGCTAGTATATCAACTAAGGCAACTGATTATAATGGGAAATATATTTACAGGAGTTAAAGTGTGAAAAACTGTCTGCTAAATATTCTATACATAATGATTTACCCTCTGGCTTTCTAGAACTTTGATTCAATTTTTGCAATGTTGAATAGTCTTTGTCTTTGCTCTTTCTCACTCTGTTCTTCTAATTTTGTGAAGGCATTGTTTTTTTGTCTACAAAACCTGCAGACAACAGAAAATTGTATTTATTTATTCGTGATTTATTTATTAGTGTTATTTATATTAGATTAGATCAGGTTAAATAATTTGATTGAACAAGAATTATAATTTTCACTACTCCCAGTGTATGATTGCAGAACAATATATGTTTGAAAATTGATGAAACAACAGATTTTGTGTGAAAATAAATCAGAAAGGTGGTTTGTTTAAAAATGGTATTAATGTATGAGGTGGCAAGGAGGTACACACGGGGTGAAGCCAGCACGGTAAAGAAGTATTGATACAAATACTTAAGCTAAATGAATATGCTTTTAATAATGTCTAAGTTGATACTTGTTCAAACCAATCACTTTAGCAAAGTTTATAAAAATGTTGGAGTTATTTTGATAAATTAAATAATAAATGTTTGTTCAATAAATATAGGCTATCTGTCATAATTTTCATTTTAAAAATACAGAAACAAGATTCTTGAGATCTTTGTATTTAAATTGCTACATAAGTCTAAAACATTAAAAAATATATATAAAATATTAGATTAAATTAGCACAGAATCAACTTTGATCAAGTCAATGATCAGCCAAATTTCCAAGTCCATCATCAAAAGCGTTTATGAAAAAAAGTGCTGAGCAGAATTTGTGCCATTGAGTGGTATAAAAGAGAATGAAGTCAAATGCGCATTTTACCCCGGTGTGACTTTATAACTGTTGTAACCTGTATATCATTTCAATTTATACTTTAACTGTATAATATTAAATTAAATGTCTATACTACTTCCATAGGATGATGCAGCTCAGAGAGTGAGAGCCCACACTGAGCATCAGACAGTTAAACTGGCATTGACATTGAATTATTTAATTGGAAGAGTAATTATAACAACATAACTTGATTTTGCACTAAATCCTAATTGTAATCTTATTGCCCATATAAAAGAGTTGTTTTTAATTTTCTATATTAAGATGATACTGCCTCATTCAAACTCCTTATAGTGCCCCCTTTTTTGGTTTAAGCCACTGCCCCTCAAAATGTCTGTGCACGGCCCTGCTTGAATCACACGTGAATTTTGTTCTTTGTGTTGTTTACTGTAACGCTTGTTTATACACAGGTTTTGTTACTGCCGGCACTCACTGGAAGACTACATTATCCATTCACTGCTTGAGAACTACAGCAAACTATGGCAACTCAAATAGCTCAAAATACACAGCAGATTTATTTTTCTCATGGTGACAGTGTAGCACACGTGTCAAATAATATTGCACTTGTTACTAATATTACCCATAGGCCAGTAGGTTCCACTATGGAGGTATAATAAAGGCAACACTGGTTAAATAATAAGAGAAGCAAAAGAAACAAATAAAAATAAAATAAAAATCAACAAATTGTAAGAGTTATAGGGATTCAATTAAATTCACAATAAATTAACAATTTCACTAGACTCTGTTGTTCGTTCAACCGATTGGTTTGCACCCTCTAGGCTATAAGGATTCCTAGAATCCTACACCTTCAATACCAGTGTCAAATACAACCCCATAAACATTTACAAATGTTCACAATTGTAAAATTGGACAGTTCACTAAATCACATTCAAAATTAACTCATCGGAATTGAACAAAATGCATACTGTAAACAAACAGTTAATTTCAGGTCAGAAATCTGTTTGCGCAGGTAAACAAAATACTCTGAGCAGTCTCGCCATCTTAGATCGTAACGCTGAAATGAACGCAGTTCCAGCGTAGGTCAAAAACCTGACCAAATCCAAAGAAAATCAACCATATAAATGTCTCTTTTTCAATCCTTTCTGACAATCTTAACTTTTACATAAAGTTATGCTGCTGCTCCTCTCACAGTCACGCAGAGAAAAGAAAATGGCTTCCTCCATACAGCAACTAATGCGGTGGGGCGGGACTTCGACATAAACTTCACGTAATTGGACAATAAAATGTCAATCATCTCACTGACATGCATTTCTTTTTGCTTTTATAATTCCTTACACGCGTTACTAATTTCTGGTTATTTTATTATTTTAACAACTCTTTAATTAATTCCTTTTTGTAATTAATTTTTATTTTACAGAGTTACAACAGTCCCTGCATTCCAAATAGTATAAATGTTATATAGATTGAAAGTAATGTTTTTTATTGTGAATAAAAATTAAATTAATGATTTAAATAATACTTAAGTGTTGTGAAAAATCAAAACTGATTTCTACTTAAAACATGTCAGTTAATTACAATAACTAGCCGAAATATCTATTGCTAAAAATAGAAAAAAGGCTTGTGTCTGCTGGATATTAAGGGTGAAACTGTTAATAATGTAGACAATTAATAATGGATCTGTGTTAGGCACTCTATTATTCTCAATATATATGATGCCACTTGGAAATATTATAAGGAAACATGGAATTAGTTTCCACTGTTATGCACTCAAATATATATTTCATCACGGCCGGATGAAAACGCTAAATTATCCTAATTGACAGAATGTGTTAAAGATATCAAAGATTGGATGACGCGTAATTTTCTTTTATTAAATCCAGACAAGACAGAGGTAATACTTATCGGTTCAAAAAACCGCCCACAAAACCTCTCACAATACAACTTTAACATCATAGGATGTCCTGTTACTTTATCCTCTACAGTAAAAGACCTGGGTGTTATACTCGATTGCAACCTGTCTTTTGAAAATCATATTTCATATGTTACAAGAACAGCCTTTTTCCACCTTAGAAACATTGCTAAGCTACGTAATATGCTATCAGTTTATGATGCAGAAAAGTTAGTTCATGCATTCATGACCTCGAGACTGGATTACTGTAATGCTTTATTAGCTGGTTGTCCTGCATCCTCAATAAACAAGCTACAGTTAGTCCAAAATGCCGCCGCTAGAGTTCTTACTAGATCAAGAAAATATGATCATATAACACCGATTTTATCATCACTGCATTGGTTACCTATAAAGTTCCGTATTAATTACAAGGTATTGCTACTGACTTCCCAGTGGGCATTTGATGTCAATTTAACATCAATGTGACATCAAACATTGATGTCAAAATTACGTCACGAAATAGGTCAAAAATGAAAGTCATATTGACGTCAAAGTGTCGGTCAATTTGATGTCAAGATTTTGACCTCTGCTGATGTTATTTTTATGTTATTTTGATTGACATGCTTTGTTTGTTGGTATTTGATGTCAATTCAACATTTATTTGACGTCAAGACATCATGATGTTGTAAACTGATTTAACTGATTCTATCTTAAATTGATCAATTGCCATTTCATATTTATACTGTGATCTTATTTCATTTGAGTCCACTAAAAAATATATTTTTCTAAAAAATATAATTAATTTAAATGAGTTCACAAAACATCGATTTAATTCAATCCTTTTGCAGATAAGTGTTAGTTAACAACAGCACACATCAATGCATTAACAAGTACATAATCACTGCCTGTTAAATAAAGCAACATGCAACATAACATCAGTGTTCCTCTGCTCATCCTGAACTGAAGCTCAGGCTCTACTCTTCAGCACAATGGTGACCCACAAAACTCAACAGAAACTCTTTAAAGGTCCCATTGCATGGATTATTTTATTATTTTAGAATGTTTCCTGGGGTGCCCTTATAATGTTAGTATGTTTTTTTTTTATCAAAAGTTGTTATAATTTAGAAATAAAAGGCATTTTTCCTAGCCTGATTTTAGCCTCTGAACGCTCTGTTTGAAGGGGCGTGTCTGTGTGAGACTTCAGTGCAAACACCCTCTGCTGTGATTGGCTGCTGTGAGACTTCAGTGTAAACGCCCACTGCTGTGATTGGCTGACATGCTTGCATATGAAATATTTAGCATTACATGCGAAACTCTCTCGAAAACATTTACTATTATACGTTTTTACTATTACAGCTATCGGGATTAACGAATCGTGAGAAGTTTTTTAAGTATTTAGATCTATTCCCATCACATAAAACGTTGCAGTGATAAAGCCCTAAACGGCTTAGCTCCAGTCTATTTAACGGATCTTCTATCGCCCTATAATCCATCGCGCTCTTTAAGATCACTAAATTCAAGGCTTTTGGTCATACCTAGGATATCCAGAACCACCAAAGGAGGGAGAGCATTTTCACATTTGGCTCCAAAACTCTGGAATAGTCTTCCTGATACTGTTCGTTGCTCAGACTCGCTCTCCCAGTTTAAAACTAGATTAAAGACGCATCTCTTCAGCCAGGCATTCATATAACATTTTAAATCTTACTGTTCAAACTACAATCTGGCCTCTATTTCATAAATGCCAGAGGAGAACTGGCCCCAGACTGAGCCTGGGTTCTCCCAAGGTTTTTTTTTTCTCCATTAGGTCACCTGATGGAGTTTTAGGACACCATTAGGTCACTTGATGGAGTTTTCGGTTCCTTGCCACTGTTGCCTTTGGCTTGCTCAGTTGGGGATATTTTGGGGATATTTAATTAAATGTTATCAATCAATAAATTTACACTAGAAACAAACCTTGTTGTGTTATTTTGGTTTAATGCTGTGAAGCTGCTTTGATGCAATCTGTATTGTGAAAAGCGCAATATAAATATACTTGACTTGATTAGACAGACAGCAATCTCATTCAATGTCAGTCGTGTGTGGTAAAATATCAATTATTAGGCATTTGAAAGCTACATTGATAAAAATGTAAATTTATTGATCAAATGAGTCATTGAGTCATTGATAAAATGAGTAACAAGTTTAATCAATCATTTTTTTGAAGCAAATACAAACACCGAGTAAAAGTGAATGAGACATATCTCTCTCTTTACTGACTGATAAGAGCCAAACATCTTGTGAGAAGAAGAGAAGAAAAGTGTCCAGTTTCAGAGGTACATGAGAGTATATCTTGCATTTGCTTGGAAGAGTAGAAGTGGGAGAGAAACTGAGTGATACAAATTCAGAATACAAATCTGTTTCTCTCCTTTCATGCATTTCTGACAGACTGAATCTCTTGTTGCAGGGTTGTAATATTACGAATGAATCTTCTCCATTGCTATTTCAGAGAGAAAGCCTGAGCCGCTTCTTCCCAGTGTGAACTCTCATGTGAATCTTCAGACTTGATTTACATGTGAAGCGTTTTTTACACTGAGGGCAGGAGACCTGAAGCGGTGACAGATTTTTTGGCTTCTGTTTTCCTTTCTTGTTCGCGTCCATCAGGTCTAAAAGAAACATTAAATCAAGTGAGATTTCAAATGAGAGACAAATGTGAAATGAAATGTGAAGCCCAAAGTCAAGATCACTGATGAGTTCAATAGTCATTTTAATCCAATCATATCTGGTCAACAACTGCTGTGCACGATTATGATCTATTTTAATATCATGAAGATGATTTGTGTTATAAATCACTAGTTTGGTCATGAAACTCTAGATGGCGCATACCTGACATGTAATCTGTAATCAATCACATCATTTCCAACACCTTTCTAACATTAACAGAGGAAGAATCGTCTCTGTATTCTTGATAAGCACCAGAGCAAATACAAAAACATGAACTGCTGTTAGAAAGAGAAAGTTGCACAGCGCTGCTATGTATTTTGCTTTATTTCTACTTGTTTTGACATGAGCGCCACCTACTGTCAGAGAGTGATTTTGCAGTGCTCTGAACAGACAAATCACATTTAAAAAACACTTATATTCTTCATACAAATCACGTCAAAAACTGACTGATTTTTTTTATATCACACATTCATGTTGGGTTGAACACGAGTTAATAGAAACCAAACAACAAAATGTCTGTTGCTCATCGTGGCTGTTAAGAAACAAATGAATGAGGCATATATAGCGCTACTATTTACTACTGTACACACCAAGCGCTTTACAATCACATCTGGGGCCCGTTCTTCGTACGTCGCTAACTCAGTTAGCTGGATTTGATTGTTGACGATTTGGCATGATCTTGGATTGTTTGGTTCTTCGACGCTCATCCTGAACTTGCTGTCATAGCAACAGGTGCGCAAACTTGAACCTGCTCGGGAGCAGGCTTATTTCATGTAAACAGGATTAGACTGCGGCTTCATAAGCGGAGCTGATATGGGAAGTCCAGCGCAGCGCGATAGTGCACTTTCTGAGATGTATATATTTTTTCGTGACTCGTGAGATTGTCGTTTAACACATTATAAAATTGTTGGAAACGCACATTTATTTTCGACTTGTCGGAGTCTGGCTTTAACTGCAGCACAAACTGTTTGCATTGCCCTAAGATTATTTGCGAGTGGCTCTTTCCTTTACACTATTGGAGATGCGGAGAACTTGATGGAAAGTGTTGTCTGTCGTGTCATTCGGAGTTTACCTGGCGCTTTTAGGTTTAAAAAACAGTTTTAGGTTTTTTTTGTGGCATTTCCAAGCCACTGAAGACCCAATGTTGTAAAGCAGTGTTTTTTAAAGCAGGTTTTTTTTTTAGGCTATCATAATTTTTTATGAAGATCATGCCATCATGACCATGCCGATTACAGTATATGTCACTCAGGCTTCACTAACGTGATTGGTACCATAGACTATAGGCTTCCATAGACTGCCATCAAGGCCTCAATGAAGGGGATTATGTGAACAGAAAGGGGGTTCACAATGTAAATGTGCAGCCCAGTTACTATTGGGATTCTTAATATTCCAGATTAATAATATTATATCAAATTTAAAAAAGGCAGTTGACTAAAATCTTCCATATCACAAATGTGAAAGCAAAATGGCCAGGATCTGTGCATGACTTAAGAATTTTCAGAGATTCACATTTATGCACATTATTTGAAAGTGGTAAGGAAAGTTCCACAATTAAATATCAAGCTCACTGTATTACATACACTTATGCTGATCCTAACAGAACTGCATTTTTTCATAGGTGATTATGACATGTTCCTGCCTGCAGACAGGTGTTTTATGACCCCATTCCCTGACCCAAACCAGTTACAATGCAGCTCTAGCCAGGACAAGGGCACACAATGAAATGAACTTTGGCTAACTAAAGGGAAGATTTCAGTGTCTGATAAGTCTGAGGTTTGCACACCTGACAGGGCCTGGGACATTGTTGCATGTGCCATATTACACAACATAAAAAAAAATAAAAAAAAATAAAAAAAAACCTTTTCATTAAATGTTTAATAAAAGACAAATATGCTTAGTTCCTTGAGTTTTATTTCAATTGTTCTTTGTAAAGAAAAGCCAGTGGTCAAGTGCCTGCAACAAGAGATATTAGACACATGCCTCATGCAACAAATAAGGAAAAGTTGTCTATACACTGCCCACCTGTAGGCCTATGTCTCCTCTGTCTGTGCAGACTCTTCTGAAGACCTTTCTGTAGATGTGGAATCCTGCAACTTATATTGCTGCCATAAAGCATACAAGTATAAATTAAGTAAAGTTCTTTATGCACTTGCAGGTAGGCTAGTTCCTCCATATGACAGTTATCTGAGAGGGTTTATTCACTGTCCAGTGCAATGGAAACAAATGGACATTACAAAGTCTTATACTTTCTTTCCTTTGGAAAGTTATAAAAAAAATGTCCACTTACTGCACATATTTCAGCCACCACTTTCTTGGGAACAGATACAAGTGATGGTGTATTATGTAAAAGTGCACAAAAGAGGAAAACACAATGTCATTACAATGAACTACACTCGGGAAACATGTGATCAATAACTCATGGCAAAATATTTTTTACATTAACATAAGTTTATCAGTTTTCACTTTCACAAGTCAAAGCAATTCATCATTACTCAAGATTTAACAGTTGAAATGACTATACAACTAAGATCTTTTCTTTTTTTCCAGCCTTTTTCTTGGTTGCTTTTATAAACAGACAACCATTTATTTAACAGTTCCTTTTATAGAAGAGACTATAATAACTAAAAATTACCATTATGTAGAATATTTTTGTACTTCACTTTTATTTGTTCCCATGTTCTAGTGTGGTGACTCTGACATTACAATGAACAAAGTAATTATGCAATTATTCAAATACAAAAATATAGGCTAATAAGTGATAAAAACATCTAACATGGCCACTTCTAACGGATTTCAATTGTCTGCTACTTTTTGCCAGCCCTCTCTCCTGGCTTTTGCAGACTTTGAGGTGTTCCCTGGCGTTTTAATTAAACATTAAGATTCCGAATAAACTTCGACTATTAGTTCTTGCTCTGCTGAGGAGAAAAACTGAGCGCGCTCTTTGGCCACGCTGAACAGCCAATAGCAGCGTTGCTGATCAATGTTTCTACTATCGATACATATCCCCTTATAACCAGCGCATGAACGCGCAATTATCTCAGATAACTCAATCCAGCGATACTAATCATATCCGGCAAGTGTGTTCGAAGAACCGAGTTAGCCAGATCATGATTAGCACGATGATATCATCTTGGATGTGTAATTTGATCGCGGATGTAATAAGCAACGTACGAAGAACGAGCCCCAGGTGTCGGCCTCATTCACAACCTGGATGATTCAACAGCAGCCACAGTGAAACAGCGCCAACTATAGGTGGAGAAGAGATATTTGACTGAGACTAACTTACACAGAAGAGATTTTGTTGCTCAGCACATAAAGATGAACTACTCACCGTGATCTCAGACTGTGGTGATGTGGTTTCTCCACTGTATGGATCTTCATGTGTCTCTTCAAGTGACTTTTAAAAGAGAAACTCGTTCCACACTGATCACACGTGTGCGGCTTCTCTCTGGTGTGGATCCTCCTCTCATGTGATTTCAAATGGTGTGACAAATTGAATCTCTTGTCACAGTGTGAACACTTGTAAGGTTTTTCTCCAGTGTGAATCCTCTGGTGCAGTTTTAAACAGCTTGCTGTAATAAAAGTCTTCTCACACTCAAAGCACATGTACTCTCTCACACCAGTGTGTATTTTCTGATGACTTTGTAAATATTTCAGCAGTGAAAAACTCTTTCCACACACAGAACATGAATGTGGCTTCTCCTTCGTATGAACTGTCAGGTGGTTCTTCAGGCTTAATGCCCAAAGAAATGTTTTGCTGCACTGATCACATGTGAATGGCTTCTCTCTGATGTGGATCATCATGTGACTTTTAAGGTGTGCTGATCGGCCGAATCTCTTTCCACATTGATTGCATGAGAACGGCTTCTCTCCAGTGTGGATCCTCATGTGAAGATTAAGACTTTGTTTGGTTGTGAAACTCTTTCCACATTTATCACATGTAAATGGCTTTTCTCCAGTGTGAACTCTAATGTGAATCTCAAGACTTTGTTTGTATGTGAAACTCTTTCCACACTGATCACACGTGTGCGGCTTCTCTCCGCTGTGGATCCTCTCATGTGATTTCAGATTTTCTGATCGTCTGAATCTCTTGTCACAGTGTGAACACTTGTAAGGTTTTTCTCCAGTGTGAATTCTCTGATGCAGTTTTAAACATTTCGCTGTAATAAAAGTCTTCTCACACTCAAAGCACATGTACTCCCTCACTCTCTCGCTGTCATGAGTTTTCTGATGTGCATGTAAAGAGTCCAGCCGTGAAAAACTCTTTCCACACACAGAACATGAATGTGGCTTCTCCTTCGTATGAACTGTCAGGTGTGACTTCAGGCTTGATGCCCTGAGAAATGTTTTTCCACACTGATCACATGTGAATGGCTTCTCTCCAGTGTGAACTCTCATGTGACGCTCAATACTTTGTTTGCTTGTGAATCTCTTCTCACACTGATCACATGTGAACGGCTTCTCTCCAGTGTGGATTCTCATGTGAATTTCAAGGTGTGTTGATCGGCCGAATATCTTCCCACATTGATCACATGTGAACGGCTTCTCTCCAGTGTGAACTCTAATGTGACGCTCTAGACTATGTTTGCGTGTGAAACTCTTTTCTCCAGGTTTGACATGATGTTCCTCCTCCACTTCACTCAGTTGTTCACTCTCCTCGCTCTCTTCCATTAGCTCTGAAATGAAAAAAAAAAAAGTTGAATTGCATTTCCAGTACATCTGTCACGTTTAGTGTTTGTGTTCATGTTATGTTTGCCTGTGACACCCAGTTTGCCCACGTGTCTCTGTGATTTAATCTGTCACCTGATTTGTTAATTAGTCGTTATGAGTTCATTTGTCCCAGCTGTGTCTCGCTTTCCAGTCTTCTGTTCTGTGTATTTAAGCAATGTGTTTCAGTCTGTTCCTTGTCTGTTGTCGTTGCTATATGTTTGTTTGTTCTGTTCATGTTTCTTTTGATCCAGTTTGTGAGTATTAGAGTTTGTTTAAATAAATCCTGCAGCAATTAAGATCCTGCATTCTTCCCTGCTTCAACCAACGCGTGACAACATCCAAATTCAAAGAGAGAAATATGATTATAAAGTCATAGGACATACTGTAAACTGAGCCCTTAAATATTCCCATCATTTTGATGAGTTTTTATGAATTAATTATGCATGTCCTGAAAATCTCCATGAATGAGGAACATACAGTAGATCTTCCAATTATTACTTTTAAAACATTATAGGCACAAATCTCATGTTCCTGTCAAGAGAACTATTAAAAATATTTGATCAATGACACAATTATCTAATGTAATAAACAAAATAAACATATACAACAGTGCCATAACGTTTTCAATTCAAGAGCTGTTATTTTTTCAGATGAACTGTTGTTTATTATAACAGATGACATCATAAACAGCAGGAGATTTAATAGGCTACATTCAAAATAACACACAGATCTATTTTTCTAACCAACAACAGTGCCATAACGTGCACCGTTTGACGGCGCATTGGCAAAATGCAGAAAAGTTGTGGGACATTTTAAGCACAGCCCAGCAAACCAAGCGGAGCTCGAGCAGCAACAAGTCGCACATCATCAGAAGAAAGAGTCACTCGCACAGGAAGTATCAACCAGATGGAATAGTACCCTGGAAATGATCAAATGTGTTCAGAGGAATATGCTGAACCTCTGAGAGATGCACTGGCCCTGCACACAACCAACGTCGCCATGCCAACAGATACTGAGCTGGAGAAACTGAAGAAGCTGGAGGCTGTGCTGGAGTACTGCAGGTACTTTATTGTCTATCCATGTCTTGTGTATATCTGTTTGTTTAATAATCAAAGTAGGTCTGTGTCAGAACAATAACGTTAATGATTGGGCGAGTGAGTGAGTGTGGCGAGTGAGTGAGAGAACTCTGTGTGAATTACAATAGGCCTAACTAGATCCCCACTAAAGTGCTTCTCTATATTATTGCAGGTATGTGTCTGAACTTCTGGGAGGAGAGAAGTTTGTGTCTTGCTCAGCGGTGCTGCCAGCGTTGTGTCATCTGTCGCGAGTGATGGAGGTCACTGAGGATGACACAACTTACATGATCAAGTTCAAGGGAACCTTCGCAGCAGACATGGAGGGTCGCAAGAAGACCAACATCACATGGCTGAGAGTTGCGACAGCACTTGACCCAAGGTCAGATTGCCATGCTTCATTCTTACTCATCCTCAGCATTGTGTTTCTCTGTGTGTTTGTTTTGTTAGTTTTTTTGCTTCTTTACTTTGTATTTCTGAATTCAGCACTGTAGATATAGGGGTATTATTTCAATTTCTGCACCTGCACTTGTATTAAAGTTGCATTTCATTTCATTTCGAGGTTTAAGGACCTCAAGTGTCTGAGCAAAACTGACAGGGCTGAGGTGAGGGGTACGATCCGCGCCTTGCTCCAGGAGATGGAGATGGAGAGACCTGCACTGCCGGATAACCAAGTCACGACTAAGCCTCCTACGAAGAAACCAACTCTCATGCTTGCACACGAGTCTTCGTCTGATGAAGAGGAGGACAGTATTGAGCAATGTCTGGAGCGCTACAAGGCAGAGCCTCTTATTGGCATGGATGACTGTCCCCAGGAAATGGTGGTCCACACATGAAGGGGCACACGGTGAAATGGCCCACCTTGCACACAAGTACTTAGCAACACCGGCCACATCAGTTCATTCTGAAAGGTTGTTTTCACTGTCTGGGCATGTTGTACAAAAGAAGCAAGCTTCCCTGTTGTCTGAAAATGTCAACAGGCTCGTCTGTTTGAGTAACTGGCTCAAAGCAAAGAAGTAGTAGGCTTACCTTTTATTGTTAACCGTTACTGTTCATTCTTTCTGAAATAAGAGGCTGGGTTGATATGTTCAAAACAAACTTGAAAAAAAGTGTAGTATTAAGCCATGGTTTAACTGCACTATAGGCTAAAGGCCTATTTATACTTCTGCGTCGAACTGCCGCCGTAGCTACGTCGTAGGCTGTGTGTAGCGCGCGTACCCTACGGCGTACCCTTACGTGCACCTCTCCAAAAATGTAACAACGCGTCAATTCTACGCGGACGCAAGCGCTGTGATTGGTTTGCCAGAACCCCTCCCTCGGGGTTTCACATGCTCCCGGTGCGCATCAACGCGGACAACGACGCAGAAGTATAAATTAAAACCAACACGTTGCCTACGGCGTATAGGCTCCGGCGTAGGTCCGACGCAGAAGTATAATGAGGCCTTAAAGGGATAGTTCACCCAAAAATGAAAATTCTGTCATCATTTACTCAACCTCAAGTTGTTTCAAACCTGTATGAGTTTCTTTGTTCTGCTGAACACAAAGGAAGATATTTGGAAGAATGTCGGTAATCAAACAGATCTCGATCCCCATTGACTTCCATAGTAGGAAAAAAATATACTATGGTAGTAGGGCTGGGCGATTTAAATCGCGATATTGTTATGCGCATCTCGTCAGTAAAGCCGGTTCCTTGATTAGTAGTAAATCGCCATCACCTGCTTTCAGATGGAGCAGAATTTACTACAAAGAGCCGTAGTTAACTGACAAGCTGAGCCATATCGCATTAACCCTTTCGCACGTACGATCACACCGGTGTGATCAGTCTAAGCTGGTCCCTGGAGCGTACGATCACACCGGTGTGATTAGAACGGTCAGTGCATCACGTGATCAACTGCTAAATTCAAATGAGCTTTTGAGCTGAACTGCGTCTGCGGCACAAACTAAGATGGCGGCGCCCATCGCGAATACAGCTGAACTAACGCGATCGTTATAAATGTGTTTAAAACAACAAAACACTTCCACTTGCATATATTTGACAATCGGAATATCAGATATTTCATGTCATATCTAACAAATTTGTGAATATTTTGAATAAAAAAGGAAAAATGACATAAAAGCAGATCGTCATTCATTCAGCTCTGTTGTTGCTGCGGTGTGTCACGTGACAAACAATGACGCGTCACCATGGAAACCATAAAGTGACACATTCTAAATAACGGTCGCCTTGAAAAACTCAAGCTGGGGGGTCAGCCAGAATATTTTAAACTTACGTGTGAAAGGGTTAATATCGCGGACGTATCGCCAGCGATAATTAATGCGATATGGCTCAGCTTGTCAGTTAACTACGGCTCTTTGTCACAGCAAAAACTCCAGTGTTAAATTAACACTCCTGGGAGTGTATGAGTCCACACTCAAGAGTGTTTAAGTTAATGAGATAATTAGTGATGCTCCGATTGATCGGCCGCCGATCATGATCGGCCGATATTGGCAAAAAATAGCTTGATCGGCAACCCCCAAAAGCGCCGATCAAAAAAGCCGATCACGTGACGTAAATAACTCGCGCAACTTTTCCGCATGCGCGGCAACACAACAGCAGAGCAGAGCTTGCTTAACAGTGGCAAAATGAGTTCTCCTATGACGGCAATTCAATGGCAATTATAAACGAGCGCACAACTGATGCTGGCGCGCGCGGTAAATGACATTCGCGAGAGGATAACAGATCTACGCGCGAGGAAACGGGAACTCGCGAGCTCATTCAAACCCTGCGCGGGCGCATGACATCTCTGCCCTCGCGCGCGCGCATGATCATTCCCCACACGCTCGCGCTTGATCTCCTCTCGCCTGCTGATTTTGCTCGCTCGAACACTTTTATTTTTGGCAGTCGAGGGGTAGGACTTACTGTTTTAATAACCTCAAATGTCATTGTCATTATTTTATTTTTTGGATCTGATGTAGTTAGTTCCTCAACTACATCCATTGTAGTCTGCCTGACCCCTCTTTGTTTTGAAAAATTATATTGTGCTTTATTTGGAAAAGGTGTCCTACAGTAGCCTTATGTTATCTTGTTTTCTAACTACAATTAAATAAATATTGGTGGTTCTTCAAGATTTTCTTGACTCTAGCATATTTCCATTCTGTGATCGGCAGTGATCGGCAATCGGCAGATCATGATTTTGGTGATCGGTAATCGGTGATCGGCCCCAAAAATGCTGATCGGAGCATCACTAGAGATAATTAAGTGATTAATTTAGTGATGATTGAACATTATTGAAGACACCTGATGTTAACAAGCAGAATCACTGAAGGAGAAAATCTCAAATTGTAAGCCACCGTTATGACGATCAATGGTTGCTTTAGTTGGACTCTTGACCCATATGTTATTAACTTTAGATTTTGTTTGTCTGCTGTATCTGAGTTATAACTGCCAGTTGAACAAAGAAAAAAAAGTGATCTGATGGTGTTGGTTATATTATGACAATCATCATTTGAACTTGATCACTGAACTCATTCAAATCCTTCTTTCTGACTTCGATTTATGTTGTTGGTTACAGCATAACTGTGACTCAGCATAAATGGCCAGAATTTTTGATATAATATAAAGGATTTCTTAAAAAAAAAAATCATTCTTTTAGGCACACACAGATGTCAAGATTCAGTCTATGCATCTCAACAATGGTGAGGAGCAGAATATTCAATTAGGAAAAGTAAATTACATAGACAATTCAGATCATAATTTATTCATACCGCAATGCATGATGGGAGCCATTAATGAGTTGTGATTGGTGGCAGCCACTGCAACATGCTTTATTATTGTCACCATTGTTGAGATTCACAGGCTGATTATTGATGTCTGTGTTTTAAATGAATTTATCTGAATGTCATTTGATCAGAACAATGTTTATTAAATATTTTGTATTGTAAAGTATTGATAATCATAGGCTGAAGAATCACAAAACTGCTGCTAACAAGGCAAGGCAAGTTTATTTATATAGCACATTTCATACACAATGGCAATTCAAAGTGCTTTACATAGAAGAAATTAAAATAATAAAAAGAAATAAGAATAATTAAAACAGTTTAGAAAAATAAAATGAAATACAGTACAGTACAGTCGGACGAACAGCGGCACAGTGCTCATTCAGTAAATGCATAGCTAACCAGAAGTGTTTTGAGTCTGGATTTGAATGTGACCACTGTAGGAGCACATCTGATCTCTGGACCACTCCCAGCAAGAGGAACAAACAGGTTTTCACGGTTGCTTGGGATTAATACATGGCTGCAAAAAACCTGCAATATAAAAGGAGTAAACTTCATTGACAACTTCAATCTCTTCTGGAGTCAGAGACAACTGTTTCATCAGGATGGCCGCCATCCAAACAAACTTGGATCAAGAGTGTTAAAGGACAATATCTACTTCTCCCTCAATCATCCTTCTGCAGTGTGTGCCAATCCACTCAATCAGAAAGGCACACACACACCTGGACACAGTATGAATGACCACAGGACTTCACTTCAGAATGGACATGATGTTGACATATCACACAAGGACAATGATAACACCACTGAGCCACAACAACCTCTGCTCACGGACACAATCTCAGCTGAGCCATGCCCACAGAGCTCACCACAGACAGACACATCAAAACTGCTCCAAGATTCAGCACCCAAGGACGACTTCCTGGAAAACAGCCAGGGAAGCCAGGACAGCATATCCCAGCCTCCTATAACACCAGAGCAACAGCCCCTTTCACCAGACACTCTTTCTCTCTCGCCAGCAACTGGTTTAACAAGTTAAAACAAGTTAAACCAAACTATCTCAATAAGTTTCCTTTTTCAGATCACAGTATGATTATGTCAAAACATAACCAATACTATAAGATAACATTTTACTTTGTTCATTTAACTGTCATAAATCAATAACAGCAGACAAACAACAGTAAATATTAAAGTAAACATATAATGGTCTAGAGCCCAACTAAAGCAAACACCCATCACCTTAATGGTAACTTACAATTTGTGATTTTCTCCTTCAGTGATTCTGCTTGTTAACATCAGGTGTCTTCAATAATGCTCAATCATCACTAAATCACTTAATTCTCTCATCAGCCCTAAATGCCGCTTCATCTGAAAGCAGGTGATGGTGATTTACTACTAATCAAGGAACCGGCTTTACTGACGAGATGCGCATAACAATATCGCGATTTAAATCGCCCAGCCCTATATGGTAGTCAATGGGGACCGAGATCTGTTTGATTACAAACATTCTTCCAAATATCTTCCTTTGTGTTCAGCAGAACAAAGAAACTCATACAGGGGTGTGTTTCCCGAAAGTATCGTTAGCCAACTACGGTCGCAAGTTCATCGCAATGTCCATTGAACTCTATTGGTAATGAGGAAACTTGCGACCATAGTTGGCTAAAGATGCTTTCGGGAAACGCACCCCAGGTTTGGAACAACTTGAGGGTGAGTAAATGATGACAGAATTTTCATTTTTGGGTGAACTAGGCCTATCCCTTTAAGTCTTAGTGTACCTTACATGTGCACTTTGTAATTTTATTTTGCATCGCCCTGTTTTGAGTTTTACAGCCTTGTTTTACATCGTGTACTAAGACCGACGGAAAATGTAAAGTCGCGATTTTCTAGCCTGATATGGCTAGGAACTATACTCTCATTCCTGCGTAATAATCATAATACAATGTGTGCAGCAGGTGTAATGATATGACGCAGCGCCTGAAAATAGTCCCCAGCTCAGTAGCCTATTTCCAGGTGCTGATAAAGTATTGAAAATCCCCATTTCCATCATCAGGGCAATAATTAAGAAGTTCCAATCAACTAAAGATGTTACGAATCTGCCAGGAAGAGGACGTGTGTATATATTGTCTTAACGTACGATGAGGATGAATGTTTTAGTGGCCAAGATCCAGGGCTCCAGACTGCGAGCATTTTGCCACCAAAATTTGAGAGTGTGCGACTGAATTTTACATCCAGTCGCACATGTGCGACCAGTCTTTTTTTTTTTACGTTAAACGTTAAGCGCGTCAATGAATCCAGAATGTGTAGCAGGCCAATGATGACGAGTGTGAGAAGAATAGGGAATGGCCACTGTAACTGGCTAATGTGTGGAGGGGGAGGGTCCTAGAGATAATCGAGTGCACGTAAACGTCTGTGGGAAGGAAACGGAGAAAAATATCAGTGTCACAGACACAGTCGGATGATGATTCAGAGGTTTGTGAGGTGATAAAGGCCCGAACCCACCATTTTCGGGAAGACTGGCTGAGAGAACTCAGCTGGTTGAGGTACTGTAAGGAGACGAACTCCATGAACTGTGAATGTTGCAGTCGCTACCCCAGAACTGCGGGGAACACGAAGTTTGCAGACAGTGCAGGCACTTAGCAGTTTAAACACAGTACGCTAGTTAGACTTTACTCGTTTCGAAATGGCCAAACGTTCCAACGTGTGTTCGCTCACATGAGCGAGAAGCGCTCTTCATTCAAATGAACGCGCCGCCGCGTTCCTAAACAAACAGCACATGCAGAGACTGAGTATGTGTGGAGCAGCGTTCACTGTGAACGGAGCTTAGATACTTTTAATACAATCTGCACGCATGTAAATAATTAAAGCGCAGTGCTTCTCTGTGAAAAACAAAACAAAAAAACAGCGCATATCTTTTTTTAACTGAATCACAGCCTTTGTGATTTCATGCTTGCATTTTGGCGTCACTTTGACAGTGAATAACTTTACATCTGAGGTGTTTAAAGACTAAATTTTTCCATTGTTTTTTTCTGGAGAATCACGACAATGTATAAAAGGCTCTATTACCTTGTATCTTACGTTATGGTCCCGTAGAAGCCGTTTTTGTGAAAAAAGGTTAATGATTGCGTCATAACCACGCGACTCTCTGGAAATTACCGTATAGACAGGAGGAGAATCTCACAGGGGGGCATGGAGGCATAAAGTCCGATAAAGTCAAGGGAGAAGCCCATAGAGAATCATAAATTTGCTCCTGCTCCTAGCTCATGGACAGCTCCTACTCACATTCTCCGTCTCTGCAAGTTTCGGAAGGGAATGATTCAGATTTCTCTCGGCACAGCTACTAGAAGACAGACGGGTTGCTCACGTCACATCTACATCGTCAAGCTCAGTTTAAACCATAGACAGTAAAAGAAATGGACACAGCGACCCCATTGGATTCGACGGAGTCAAGTGAAGTCAATTAGAAGCACTTTCTTCCTGATGGTCGAGCGTACTGCGCAGACTCAAACTGAGCTTGACGACGTAGATGTGACGTGAGCAACCCTTCTGTCTTCTAGTAGCTGTGCCGAGAGAAATCTGAATCATTCCCTTCCGAAACTTGCAGAGACGGAGAGCGTGAGTAGGAGCTGTCCATGAACTAGGAGCAGGAGCAACTTTATGACTCTCTATGGGCTTCTCCCTCGACTCTATGCCTCCACGTCCCCCCGATTGCGCGCAAGCTTCTCCTCCTGTCCATACGTTAATCTCTCTACTGTGCGACAGAGAGTTGCGTGGTTATGACGCAATCGTTAGCCTATTTTTACAAAAATTGCTTCTACGGGGCCATAACATAAGATACAAGGTAATAGAGCCTTTTTTACATTTCCGTGTTTCTTTAGAAATAAATAATGGACAAATGGAGTCTTTAAACGCCTCAGATGTGAAGTTATTCGCTGTCAAAGTGACGCTAAAATGAATGGAAGTCAATGGAATGCTAACAGCAGGTGATGGTCTGCTAATCAATGGCGGCGCCCGGGGAAGCTTCAATATTTAATGAAACAATAAAATAATAACAACCCCTGGTTTGAGCCTGCGCACTACGCTCGGCCATTAGGAAAGTGAGTGCTTCTAATTGGCTTCACTTTTCTCCGTTGAGCAACAGCTATGACCAGCACTTCCGCATATTTGTCCACGTGATATCGCGGAAACCGAGGATTGCATGGATATTGGGTCATTGACAGGCGACATTTTTTTCCGGGACGATCCATTATTACAAATACAAATCTTTGTAGACTTTTGGGATATTCTAAGTACACAACTGCAGGAAATATATCACACTGTGCAAGTGATTTTTTTATTACAAAAATCTTACATATTGTAGCTTTAACAAAATTGTTTCTGGACATTAAGTTTTAAAGAGATTTTTTTTTTTTTTTACTGTTCATATATCATTTTTTATATTCCTAGATATATTTGTTGCACTGTTTCTTAATACAATTATATTGTAAAACTAAAAATACCATTTTCAGTTTAGTGTTACATTTTTGGCTGTGGATAAATAATATATTACTGCCAAATGTATGCCAGATAATACACATACTCTAGTTCACTGTATGTATTTGTTCATGTTTTATCAAGGGATAAGTGTGAAATACGGCATAAAATAATTCTATCAATTCACTCAGGGCTAGTAGTAGCTATACAGCTGTATACAGACACACACACCCATGTTGAGAAGAGGAAGAGCTGCATTAGAGTCATTACGTGGATCTTAAGCGAGTTCACACCAGATTCACAAAAGCTTGTCCTGAAAGATGGAGCAGTTCCCACTTTAAAAGCAGAAGCTGTTGTTTTGGACCACAACATGTGCGTTTTATGCTTTGCCTTTGTTGGTGTGTTTTCCATCGCTAGTTTCTATCGTTTTATTTATGTTGTAGCAACGCTGTTTCAAACACATACAAACTTTATTTTAATCCCACCAGCGAACTTTGAATGTTGGTGTTTATTAGAGCTTTTATGTAGTGTTTACTCACATGCTCGCTTGACTACAGAAACGTTAAACATGATTCTACAATGTAAACATTTTCTTTACTGTGGTAAAACCATGGTTAGACTGTACTCTCATAGTTCTGGACAGATATTTGTCTACAGTTTGAGAGAGAGAGAGAGAGAGAGAGAGAGAGAGAGAGAGAGAGAGAGAGAGAGAGAGAGAGAGAGAGAGAGAGAGAGAGAGAGAGAGAGAGTGAGAGTGTGTGTGTGTGTGTGTGTGTGTGTGTGTTTGTGTGTTGATCAAATAATCGCTTCGAGGATTGTAATATTATGAGGTAGAACGATTGTATGAAATGTATGAGGCGCCACGTAGGATTTAAATCAAACTTCGCTTATCAATACATACATAACACATGTGCATATACACCTATAAATTACTCGCATATACATGTATACTATTGGATGTTCAAAATACATATATGAAATAAACGTGCACACTAATATGAAATCCATACCAATACATATTATGTTAGTAATGAATGCATATACACTTGTGAACTTGCATATACATATAAACTTGACGCACGCATACACCTATAAATACTCGCATATACATATAAACTTCCATGCATATACACCTATAAACACTTGCACATACATATAAACTTCCATGCATATACACCTATAAACACTTGCACATACATATAAACTTCCATGCATATACACCTATAAACACTTGCACATACATATAAACTTCCATGCATATACACCTATAAACACTCGCACATACATATACACTTCCATGCATATACACCTATAAACACTCGCACATACATATAAACTTCCATGCATATACACCTATAAACACTTGCACATACATATAAACTTCCATGCATATACACCTATAAACACTCGCACATACATATAAACTTCCATGCATATACACCTATAAACACTCGCACATACATATAAACTTCCATGCATATACACCTATAAACACTCGCACATACATATAAACTTCCATGCATATACACCTATAAACACTCGCACATACATATACACTTCCATGCATATACACCTATAAACACTTGCACATACATATAAACTTCCATGCATATACACCTATAAACACTCGCACATACATATAAACTCGATGCGCGCATACACATCCATAAAACACTCGTGCATACATACAAAATAAAATGTGGATGCATGCTTTGTGTATATATACATATGCGAGTGATTTCATATGTGGATGTGCGTGAACTTTTCAGTGTAAAAGGAAGGCATTTGTGCGTACACGGAATTAACCTGCCTTTTTGATAGTTTGTTTTCCAATTTGAAATGAAATAAGCATAAACGAGAAAACGGCCCCTTTATTCGTTTTTTTCGTAAAAAAAAAAAAAAAGCCTAAAGCCTCTTACGTTGTTGATTTATATTTCAAACAAGAATTCGACATTTGCTCGCAATGTTTTTCTTACAAAAAAAACCTCATCATTTTGCAGGACAATTGTCTATTACAGTATACAACACAGATAGAAGGGTGCCAATAATTCTGTGGTGATATACAACATGCTTTAAGAAAAGTTTATTTCCATCACACTGTAAAGTGTTTTTAGATATAACATATAGATCACATATACCAAATATTTTACATATAAACTGGGTCAGCATACTGTTAATTACAGTTAGTAGCATACCATGGGAAATAGGGGTCCTGATGTGACCCCTGGAGTGGAGCCGATGAAGAAATATGGTTGGGGATAAAAGTTCACACAAACAAAAACGAAAAACTGTGGTGTTTAGCCTATAGGCATACATATTACGTGTGTTTGTTTTTATTTATGCAGTATTATAAAATACCCATATTATAACAAATAAATATATTTGGAAATTGCCCTTTAAAACTAAGGCTCAGTTTGTGGTTCACAATTATTTGATTAAAAACAACAAAAACAATAAAACAAAGACAAAGTCACTTATATTAAACACTTTTTTATTGATTTATTTGTTAACAGAAGTTATATCTAGCACCTTTAATTGCCTTCGCTATCGTCCTGTCAATCATCTGTCTCATTCTTGCGGGTCGCGGATATGATTACAGTTTCAGTAAAACTGTATTCACCATCATCGGTACCCACCCTCAGCCGATTGGCATTACAGTATTTGCAATCACCATCCCGTGTCAAAACGGAGCGTCTAAAAGAAAAGTTCTGACTGCTGACTGTTGGTCAGTGAGCCTCTCCCGCTCGGCGCTGTCAAGCGCAGCTTCACCACACAGATTTAACTCCGCAGAGCTAAATAAAACAGGCTGGTGGCAGACTAATAATTAATATCTCTGATGTAAAGATTCCTGTGAAACGCGTAAAGTTGCACAGAAGAAAGCCCAATAGGACCTGCCCTGTACAGTTTAAGATTCTGTAGCCATAGTAGAGGACTATTATTTTGTAGAACAGACCCGAGCGACAACTGATGACGTCACATGCTCAGACTTGCTTGACCAATCGGCGGAAGGGGGCGTGTCAGGCCGCCCACATGTGGAAAACGAATTTTGAAGTAATTTATTTGTTTTTTGCCTGTGAACTAAAAAACGAAAAATCAAGCCGAAATCTCGTTTTTTTCGTTTTTTTTTTTTCGAAAAAACGAATAAAGGGGCCGTTTTCTCGTTTATGCTTATTTCATTTCAAATTGGAAAACAAACTATCAAAATGACACAAATGACTTTTACACTGAAATGCCTTCCGGTTACACTGAAATGCCTTCCTTTTACACTGAAATGCCTTCCGGTTACACTGAGATGCCTTCCGTTTGCACTGAAAAGTTCACGCACATACACATATGAAATCACTCGCATATACATATATACACAAAGCACACATCCACGTTATGTATGCGCGAGTGTTTTATGGATGTGTATGCGCGCATCGAGTTTATATGTATGTGCGAGTGTTTATAGGTGTATATGCATGGAAGTTTATATGTATGTGCGAGTGTTTAGGTGTGTCTGCATGCAGCGAGTGTATATGTATGTGCGAGTGTTTATAGGTGTATATGCATGGAAGTTTATATGTATGTGCGAGTGTTTATAGGTGTATAGGGATCTCCCAGTCACGTGACCCCTAGCCGCGTGTCAGCCATTTTGACGGAATACTTTTGCACAAGCGCACATACATGAGAATGCGGATTATCACGTTTTATGGCTGCGAATTGATTAAAATAATGAATAATGGTCACTGTATAATTATCTTGAGCCTGCTGAAATGTTCCTATAAATATATTTTCTTTCCAACGTACTGTGCAATCTTAATAATAAATAGGCTAAATATATTTATCCACTAAGCTGCAGCAGTCCTATGCTCGTCGTCCCATTAAGTTTTTTTTTCTCTTTCTGACATTTCATACCTGTTGTTACATTTTTTTTTTATTAAATTGACTACAAAAAAGATTGCTTGTGTGTGCTGGTGTTCATTCCAGTCTTTTAAAATAGGTGAATGAATGAATGCTCGCGAGGTGCCTGTAACGATTTTAAATAGGCTAACGTTAGGCTATTTAATCAATAATGTACACAGGGTAGAGGAGAACGACAGTCAACTACTTTGAATATTATAGCATTTTGGGCATAAACATGTAAATAGTGAAAAGACTGACATTGAAAAATGACACAGAATGATTAAAATTTAATATTTAAATATTTAATCCAAATAAATAAATGTTCGTGGTTCGCACTGATGTTATTCATTTGTTCTCACACACTTCAGCGTCGCGGTCACTGGCCACTATCTATTATTAGCGCAGCGGCCGTCAACTCTTCACGTCATGTCATCATAAAAAGAAATATACAAGAGGAAGATAAAATAATTAGGAATCATAGATCCATATGAAGCACCACGAGTTCTTTTTACAGGCATTAAATGTGTAGAAAAACATCCTGACATTGAGTTCGGTGACATTTACAGCTACCTTATTCACTTCCCATCACGCTACACCGGAGCTTCATTAAAAGCACACAAAAGCTTAGCAGGCTATCGGTATCACGAGTCCGGATGGGTCAGCAACTCTTTGATTTGGACGCCAGCGGGGAAGGATTTTTCAATCATCACCGCAAAGGTTGGTAAATGGATGAATATTTCGCGACGAGCTGTATTATCACCAGCGGTTTAGCATTTTCTATTCCGTCAAGATGGCTGCTCCAAATGGCGTGACGTCACGCGGGACGTCCCTATATGCATGGAAGTTTATATGTATGTGCGAGTGTTTATAGGTGTATATGCATGGAAGTTTATGGGTGATTCTCCAACTACAGGCACTTTTGTGTCCTTGGCCTTTTTTTGTAAATAAATAAACAAACAAGTGCAAAAATAAACTGTCATTATGAAGTTCATGCTCCAACATCCTAGTAACCACCAAATCTTTCCCCTTTTTTCTTTTAAAAATGCTTTTGCATGGCTGTTTATTAGCAGATTTTGCAGTTTTATGCTTGTCCCCAACCCAGACTGGCCCTCTTTGAATGTTAGAAAATTATATTAAAGGATCGATTTAAAAATATTTTTTAACATGTTTGTCTTAACGACAAATAAAATAATATCATACCATCGAAATTCCATATGTATATCATAATTTTTAACTATTTTTGGAATGAAATAAGTCTGTCCTCAGGTTTTCCGTCATTTCCACCTCCATCAACAAAATCCACTTTAATAGATCCACCTTAAATATTTTATTTACTTGGTAATCATGGAAATAATAGTGAAAAGGACGTATTAGTTGAAGATGAAACTTCAGGCACATGTGCTCTTCAGCACAAGAAAATAAATCAAGGTAACTCAAGCTTTTATACAGAGTATTTTTATTCAGCGTCATTTCCACCTTGGCTGTAGTTCAGTTGAATTATGTACAACAAATATGAAAATAATGTATTTATGTTTATTACGAGTAAACAACATGCTAAGTCCAAAAGTAGCTAAGCCTGACATGAGGGACTGCTAATATTGCAGAAAAACTGCTAAAATGTCATTTCCACCACTGAGAAATTAGAGGCGTAGCTTTGGACATGATATATGCTGTTTTTGTGCGCTATTTGCATGTTCTCATGACATATTTGTGCTTTTGGACTGAGAACTTTATATATCACCATTCCAGTACACTCTAAATGTATTTTTATTTATCTATATTTATATGAATGTTTTGAGCAGGTTTATATAATTTGCATATCATTTGTAATCATTATTTTTAAAACTATTAGGTATACTGTTCAACTCATATATGTTAAATAATAAAATACATGGTTAAAAATATTTTGGACTGGCAATTTAAGTAAAAATAAACAGAAACAATCTTTCCACCATAAACCGTCATTTCCACCACTACAGTTTTTAAGAAAAACCAATGATGTGGATCTAAAAGTATTTTAAATCAAGTAGTAATAGTTCATTACTTACAATATATGTGTGAGTGACTTAGAATAAACATAGACCTGAGCAAAAATGAGATACTGTAGGCAAAAATCCCAACTCGTGGCAACTCGTGGCATTTAGCAACTTTAAATAAATGCATTAAGGTCATGAAGTATTAAGATTTATTTTGTTACATGATTAGGTAGCCACTGATGTTGTTGACAGATACATATTCTTATATAACAGTTTTACAATATTATATTGTAATAAAATACATAAATTGAAAAGTGGTGGAAATGACATCTTTATAAGCGCTCTACAGAAAAACTGTTAAAAATAATAATAATCCATGGAATTCTAAAACTGCCCACTATTATATTGTGTTAGAAGACAAATGAATGAAGCTAGGAAGATTGTTTTAAGAGTGTTTTAAGAGAGTGAATTTTCCATAAACTCACAGTGCCAAAAGTGCTCCTAGTTGGAGAATCACCCTTATATGTATGTGCGAGTGTTTATAGGTGTATATGCATGGAAGTTTATATGTATGTGCGAGTGTTTATAGGTGTATATGCATGGAAGTTTATATGTATGTGCGAGTGTTTATAGGTGTATATGCATGGAAGTTTATATGTATGTGCGAGTGTTTATAGGTGTATATGCATGGAAGTGTATATGTATGTGCGAGTGTTTATAGGTGTATATGCATGGAAGTTTATATGTATGTGCAAGTGTTTATAGGTGTATATGCATGGAAGTTTATATGTATGTGCGAGTGTTTATAGGTGTATATGCATGGAAGTTTATATGTATGTGCGAGTGTTAATATGTGTATATGCATGGAAGTTTATATGAATGTGCGAGTGTTTATAGGTGTATATGCATGGAAGTTTATATGTATGTGCGAGTGTTTATAGGTGTATATGCATGGAAGTTTATATGTATGTGCGAGTGTTTATAGGTGTATATGCATGGAAGTTTATATGTATGTGCGAGTGTTTATAGGTGTATATGCATGGAAGTTTATATGTATGTGCGAGTGTTTATAGGTGTATATGCATGGAAGTTTATATGTATGTGCGAGTGTTTATAGGTGTATATGCATGGAAGTTTATATGTATGTGCGAGTGTTTATATGTGTATATGCATGGAAGTTTATATGTATGTGCGAGTGTTTATAGGTGTATATGCATGGAAGTTTATATGTATGTGCGAGTGTTTATAGGTGTATATGCATGGAAGTTTATATGTATGTGCGAGTGTTTATAGGTGTATATGCATGGAAGTTTATATGTATGTGCGAGTGTTTATAGGTGTATATGCATGGAAGTTTATATGTATGTGCGAGTGTTTATAGGTGTATATGCATGGAAGTTTATATGTATGTGCGAGTGTTTATATGTGTATATGCATGGAAGTTTATATGTATGTGCGAGTGTTTATATGTGTATATGCATGGAAGTTTATATGAATGTGCGAGTGTTTATAGGTGTATATGCATGGAAGTTTATATGTATATGCGAGTGTTTATAGGTGTATATGCATGGAAGTTTATATGAATGTGCGAGTGTTTATAGGTGTATATGCATGGAAGTTTATATGTATGTGCGAGTGTTTATAGGTGTATATGCATGGAAGTTTATATGTATGTGCGAGTGTTTATAGGTGTATATGCATGGAAGTTTATATGTATGTGCGAGTGTTTATATGTGTATATGCATGGAAGTTTATATGAATGTGCGAGTGTTTATAGGTGTATATGCATGGAAGTTTATATGTATATGCGAGTGTTTATAGGTGTATATGCATGGAAGTTTATATGTATATGCGAGTGTTTATAGGTGTATGCGTGCGTCAAGTTTATATGTATATGCAAGTTATTCACAAGTGTATGCATTCATGACTAACATAATATGTATTGGTATGGATTTCATATTAGTGTGCACGTGTATTTCATATATGTATTTTGAACATCCAATAGTATACATGTATATGCGAGTAATTTATAGGTGTATATGCACGTGTGTTATGTATGTATTGATAAGCGAAGTTTGATTTAAATCCTACGTGGCGCCTCATAGAAATGCATGCACTTTTTTGCGTGTTTTAACATAGAATAACCGCGTATAGAAAAAGTATGAGACATCTTAAAAAAAAACAAAAAAAAACATACCTTTCTGAAACATCCTGTAACAGCCGTTCGTGCACAAGTTCTGCTAGATTCCTCTCCACTAATATTCTCTGAGTCTGATTCGGGCTCAAGTTGGTATAGCAATATTGACGCCTCTGTTTATAATACACCGGAGCACATGCAACTGGTAACCAGACCGCTTCCGGTGTTGTGCCGAATTTTTACTCCCTGCCAGAATCTGACTCCTCTCGCGAGCACGCGCATGACGTCAATTTGTGTCGCCTTGCCAGCTGCTAAAACAGAAACGCATCAGATGGCGTAAGAAATTACATGATAACAATTTGTGTGTTGATCTTTGATCATGTATTTATTAGTTATGTGTCTTTGATCATGTATTTTATTATTTTTTGATGATGTATTATTATTTATTATTATTTGATCAAACTCGTATGACTGTCTAGCTGTGCTTTTTCGCTTGTATTGTGTTTTTTACTACAGTATAAATCAGTGTTTTTTTTTTAAACACTACAGTGTTTTTTGTAGTAAAACAATGGTTTAGTTTCTGGTAAAGTTTCTACACCTAAACATAAACATCATTACTAAAGAGATTTGACTTTACTGCCTGCACATTTTCTTTATGAAAACAAAACAGTGCTGCCAAAATCATATCTGCCCTGTGTAAAATACTTATTGTTGAATATAAACACTTGTGCTTTTTTCTAGGTAGTCTTTAGGATGAGATGTGTCTCCAGAATGAGTTTTTGGGGTGTCTGACCCATCTAATATTATGAATTTAAGCAGTACTGCCAAAATTAAAATAATGAAAATAGACTACAGTGTCCTGATGACCCTGTGCCTTTAGGTACATTTATATAATTTTGTAACTATTTATAACTGATTTCAGGCAAACACTTTTTTCAATGCCACTAACAATGTTACTGTCTCTCGCAGACCTCTTTAACCCCAAATCATGTCACTTATCAGTTGCCAGTTTTACTAATCAGTATACTTTTAGTACTTTTTTTTTTTATAAATTCACTGTTCTATTGTGAATAACATGTCATGGGAAAATCATTAAATATTTTTATTTACATTATACATTGGAAAATCTGTTTCTGATTTGGGTTTAATTAACTATTTACATACATTTTGTTGATTTAGAATAAAGATATTTAAATAAGCTAGCACACAAATGGTATATTTTAAGTGTACAATTTAGTAAAAAAAAAAAAAAAAGATACTTTACATTAAATAAAATGAATGGTCAACATAAATCATTATAAATATGAAGTGTTTGTTTTTCCTGGAGCGTTGCACGCAGTTGCAATGAAACCAGCGTGGGCACACATCACAGCCAATCTAAACATGTCGACAAACAAATTTTGAAGTCAAGCATAGGTATTTCTTTAATCCATATCAAACAATACTTACATGAACATTATTATATCACGTTCAATTCATATGGCAAATTCAATAAAAGTTTGATAAAGGAAAACATTCTTTCTTCCAATGCTTACCCAGTTAGTTACTTTTTTCCCACTATTCTTGTCCCCACACAGATGGCACAAGTCCTTAAGGTTAGCTAGTTGAGGATCATGCCAAGGCAGAAGAAACATTGTTGTCATAAAACAAGTTCTTAAAACATCAACATTTTTTTACAAGCACATGAATAATCACATATTTACCAACACTGTTAAATGGTTAAGGTACCAAAGAATTAATGAATATTGGAAATGTGAAACTTACCAGTGTTCTGTAAGACACAAGCCGCTATGGTCATCCTCAAGGCTGCCATACTTTTCTCAGATGTGGAAAAAAGTAGCGGCTCATTATTTAGAAAACATTCTGCAAACTAAAAAAGAAAAGTGATTATGTAATTGAGAATGATATTTTATCTATTTTTTTCTTGATGATTTAAGGCTGCAAGACTGTCTTTAATAAAATAGAAGTAAGGGAATTCTAAAGAATGATGTCACTACTAGAATGATAACTACAAGGAAGTCCCCCTTATCTTCTATTGTCTTCCAAATATCTCCTTGTGTTGTTTTTCAATGGAAGTCACATTCATTTCAATATTTATCATTGATATTCATTTACCATCTAGGATGACCATCTCCATTAATATTTACCTCTGGTGTTACACTAAGGAAAGAAAGTCATGTATGGCATAATGATCAATTTAACATACTTTCAAAACAAAAGGCCCACAGGAACTGCCATCTTGTTGGCACGAATGGGGTAACGTGCCACATGCCCATTTGGGCAGGTTGTAGCCCTTCTGTATCATAAAGGACCGGTAATATTTATGATTATGGGGTAAAAACAAAATAAGAATTTCATTGTACATAGGTACACATGGCAATAAAAATCTTGAATTTGGAATTTATTAAAGTAAATAGAATACTAAGAAACACCTTTAGAATTTCAGAAGATCTTGTTTAAACTGTTGATTTACCTCGTTACATTCTGACACCTCTGGATGTCCGTTGTGGACTCTCCAAGAGGATCAAAGAACAGAGCCCTCTTCTCTTGTGGGATCATTATCTTAATAATAAAGATATTGCAAATAATTACAACAAAACCTTAAACGCTAAACAAATATTGTATCCAACCACTTAAAAGATAATTAAGACTGCTTATAAAACATATAAAATGTACCGTCAGAGTCCAGTGATGGTTCTCATTAATGACCCCAAAAATGTACCTAAATTTGTTTGGATCCATCTGAAATTTCATTTAAAATAAAATCAACAAGTATTTTAAGATCTAGTGAGCAACAAACAAAAAAGCATTCCATGACCCATGTTTGATTGCTGTTAAAAGAAATCTGACACTTTCTCCAATGTGACATGGCCCGGCCTGACATTGCCACACTGGACTGTTTATTTAGAATCAGAAATTCATATATAATTATTATTGATATAATAATAATAATAATTCATTAATATATTCATCAGAAATAAGTTTTTTTCCTTATACCAAAACTCACATTACCTCTATTGTCTGTTGTATGATATGTATTATATCATACAACAGACAATAGAGGTAGGCTAATGTGAGTTTTGGTATAAGGAAAAAAACGTATTTCTGATTAATATATTCAACTGATGTTTGTATGAAGATCACTACATGAGTTACATCTATGTTAATCACATTTATATTGCAGTTTTCAAAAAGTGTTGTACTTACCTTGACCTTTGCTTTTTTATGCTTCCAGATGTCGCTCATTTCATATGAATCAATGCACACAGCCTTTTTTGTTGAATCCTTATTGTATTTTTGTACCAAAAGGTACATATAAGCATTCATGACCTGACAGCAATAAATTAAGACATATTAGTTTCCTATTAGAAAAAAATATTCACAGAGGTGATCTGTTTAATGATGTTTAATGTTTACTTTTTCATTTTGAACTTTAGATAGTTTTCTTTGGACAATATGTGTTTGTAAAACATTATTTTAACAAAATAATGAATAAAATGTTGAAACAGTTGGATATGAAGTGGCTTCATTCACAAACTGTTCGATTTTATTAACACAATTAAGATGTGTACTTAACGTATACAAATATGTACACTGTGGAAACCAATAAGAAAACACAAACCATTTCAGAAACAAAAACATATTTACTTATTTTGCCAACATAACATGTTGTACAAACACATTATTAGTTAAAACTTTAGAACCTAGCAAGATAACAATTTCCAAGTCAGTTGGTGCTTCTAAAAGAATCAACTCACCTCACTTTCAAAATGTCGTGTGGGTGCAGTCTGATGAATATCCGAGTAAAACAATTTGAAAGGCCCTATTTTGGAAATTAGCACATATAAGCTTTTTCCTTCCCAGGCTGCTTTGACACCTGAAAAAACAAAGTCCAGAAAAGTTAGAAAATGAAACTCTGAGGAAAAATCCCAATTGAGGTTACATGTCTATCTTAAATTATGCAATGGTGTTACTCACAACTGGTGAATTCATGTGTAACTACTATGTGAATTTTGTATTATTATCAGTAGTAGTAGTATTATAACTGTCTAATTTGTTGTCTAAATTGTCAAGTACATACGTAATTCTATATCTGAAGACCCTGAAAAAATTAAAGCTCCTGAAGATACTGTGGCATTGGCTAGAGGTGGAGATGCCGGTGAGGAGGGGCCTGAAGAGACCACAGAGAGTGGTGGTGGTGGAGATGCCGGTGAGGAGGGGCCTGTAGATACCACAGGGAGTGGTGGTGGAGGAGATGCTGGTGAGGAGGGGCCTGAAGAGACCACATGAACTGGTCGTGGAGATGCCGGTGAGGAGGGGCCAGGGAGTGGTGGTGGAGATCCCGGTGAGGAGGGGCCTGTAGAGACCACAGGGAGTGGTGGTGGAGGAGATGCTGGTGAGGAGGGGCCAGGGAGTGGTGGTGGAGATCCCGGTGAGGAGGGGCCTGTAGAGACCACAGGGAGTGGTGGTGGAGGAGATGCTGGTGAGGAGGGGCCTGTAGAGACCACAGGGAGTGGTGGTGGTGGAGATCCCGGTGAGGAGGGGCCTGTAGAGACCACAGGGAGTGGTGGTGGAGGAGATGCTGGTGAGGAGGGGCCTGAAGAGACCACATGAACTGGTCGTGGAGATGCCGGTGAGGAGGGGCCAGGGAGTGGTGGTGGAGATCCCGGTGAGGAGGGGCCTGTAGAGACCACAGGGAGTGGTGGTGGAGGAGATGCTGGTGAGGAGGGGCCTGTAGAGACCACAGGGAGTGGTGGTGGTGGAGATCCCGGTGAGGAGGGGCCTGTAGAGACCACAGGGAGTGGTGGTGGAGGAGATGCTGGTGAGGAGGGGCCTGAAGAGACCACATGAACTGGTCGTGGAGATGCCGGTGAGGAGGGGCCAGGGAGTGGTGGTGGAGATCCCGGTGAGGAGGGGCCTGTAGAGACCACAGGGAGTGGTGGTGGAGGAGATGCCAGTGAGGAGGGGCCTGAAGAGACCACATGACTGGTCGTGGAGATGCCGGTGAGGAGGGGCCAGGAAGTAGTGGTGGAGACGCCGGTGAGGACGGGCCAGGGAGTGGTGGTGGAGATGCCGGTGAGGAGGGGCCTGTAGAGACCACAGGGAGTGGTGGTGGTGGAGATGCCGGTGAGGAGGGGCCAGGAAGTAGTGGTGGAGACACCGGTGAGGACGGGCCAGGGAGTGGTGGTGGTGGAGATGCCGGTAAGGACGGGCCAGGGAGTAGTGGTGGAGATGCCGTTGAAGAGGGGCCTGTAGAGACCACAGGGAGTGGTGGTGGAGAAGACTTTATTTTATGTGGGATCCGGGGTTGTTCCTCAACATGTAGCCTCAAGTGATCAATATTTATTCTTGGGAATTTCACCCCCCCCTTCTGGGCTTTCTTCTGTTTGGATTGTTGCCTAACCCTTTCTTGGGAAGCTCTAGTGTTAGTATGAGCCTCATTTAAGACCTCACTCATAGCAATCGCCGATTCTGTCAGCTGTTCAACAGACATTGTATCCTGCACATTCTTGTCAATCTGACAAAAAGGGCAGGACAATACTGTTAAAAAAGTGCTACCTATTTATCATTAATTATATTTATATGAAAATTGTAACAATCGGCAGTTACCTGATAGTGCTCAGGAATTTCTGAAGGGTACCGGGCCTCCCTCCCAAACATTAAAAAGTACCTGACGCTTTGTCCTAAGCCCAAACATTACTGCATCTAGATGTCTATCCCATTCATTGGGCTTGTCTCTTACAAGCTTGCAAAGGGATCTGGTAATATAATAACATTATTTTCAGGTTCAAAGCAGTCAGGAAGGAACATTTACAATCATGCATCTAGCACACATTTTTATCAAATTTTAATAATGTGTATTGAGTGTACATATTCAGTAAGTGCATTTTCTAGGAAATGAAACAATGAATTTAGCATTTCTATTATCATGCTCTACTTAAATACATAAATGGCTAGTTATTTGCAAAATTGTTATCAGTGTGAAAATAATTAAATTAAAATATTGTTACCTCTGTATTGTCGCATTCATACGTTCCACTCATACTTTGATAGTAGTACCAGTTTATAACAATTATTAGTTAACACTAAGTTGCCAACACTTCGGAAAAAATAATAATTCGTTGTTACACTGCATCGCTTTCTGTCAGGACTTTTACATACTTTTCTCAAATCACTGAAGTGACCTCGACATCTGGGTTAGCGGTAGCATGAGCCGTCAGGCAAGTGTTATTTAAATAAACTCCTGATGTACTTACAAACTTTCCAATGCCTCATTTTATGAGTACAGAACCTATTTGTACTACTGTAGAAGTTTGGTACCATTCCGGGCATTATTAGTGGAGTAATTTACAAGATACATCATTGGATCCATTAGCGCCAGGACTAAGCCATCCGGCTGATATCTCTAAATAAGCTCTGACTTTAATAATGTTCAACCAGGGGAAAAAAGGCTTCTGTGGGGGTGTTTGGCTCGAGGTCATGGTGCAAAGGACCCTAGGTTGATTTTACTCCGAACCATCCCTTTAAATGACATCCAGTTTATTAGCAACACTGTGCACGAGCGTAGATCCCGCGATATCCATCTTTGATCTCGCAGGTGTCTGATCCACAACGAGAAGAGAGAACTGTCCGTCTTGCCTGCGCTTTTTTCACTCCTCCTCTCACTGCAGCCGCCTACTCTCGCATATATTTCAAAAATATATATTTTAAAAAATATATTTAAATCAGTTTATTTCATATTGGGGTCATAAGACACCCAGACTTGATGAATAACTGAAGTTTTATATGTTAAACTTGTTGCCGAGCATTACGAGTGTACGGCTTATTTTGTGTTTCTCTCTTTTTGTATATTTGTTTTGTTTACTTTTACATGTATGTTTTTTGATAATTTTGTGAGTAGATGAGCAGTATTTTATGTCTGTTTGGTGTTTTTCATGGATCTACAGTGAATGCGCTGCATGGATGAGCTCAACATATCGTCTTCATGTGATGCTTTCTGGGAGAATCGAGTGAAAGAACCGGAGTGTTATATGAACACACTACTCTCACTGTTTATACTAAACATGTCATAGAATATGCATAAGTACGCTAATTGGGACAGACCATAAAAGTCCATGAAATGAAACTAAAACAACAACTCAATGTGACAATCATACTGTAGAATATGACAGTCATATGTTAACACTGTTAAGTTAAAGGGGGGGTGAAAAGCTATTTCATGCATACTGAGTTTTTTACACTGTTAAAGAGTTGGATTCCCATGCTAAACATGGACAAAGTTTCAAAAATGAAATTGTACGTTTGAAGGAGTATTTCTGTGCCAAAAATTGTCCTTCTGGTTTGTCACAAGTTTCGAAAAGTTTTTTTCGAGTATGGGTCTGTGTGACGTAAGATGGGGCGGAATTTCCTTATATGGGTCCTAAGGGCACTTCTCCGTGTGCGCGCGCGCATCCGTAGACCAGACAGACAGAGAGAGAGAGAGCGAAAGCAGTTCGCCATCAAAGCGCTCTGCTCGGCCTTGGAAGTCAATGTCACCAAAGAAGTGGGTTTTTGGTTGCCAGGGCAAGAAAACCCTGCACATATTCCCAAAGAACCCAGCGTTAAGGGACCAGGCGTTTTTTTTTTTTCTGAGCATCATCAACGGAGCTGTGTAAGACTTTGTTCCCTGGATTTCGACGATGATTGTTTTATAAGTTAAACAAAGCCCAGATCGACGGATTTGCAGATCGTCTAATGCTTAAGGATCGAGCAGTCGCAATAATAAAGGTGAGTAAAACTGATAAAACTGCTTCAAATGTCTCTGTGTTGTTAGTGTGGTGCGTTAGCACATAGCTTTAGCTTCGCCCACACACGGCCATAGACAGTATAGCACACGGCCCGCCTCCAGCCGCTCGAATTTTTCCGGAAAAATTCGGTACAGCCTATCTGTCTTTTATAAATATAATAAAACTAAATACTTTTTGTAGATATGAAGGATGCAATACTACTCTATAGGTACTCAAGATTAACAGGAGATTGAGTGAAAATGAGTATTTCACCCCTCCTTTAAGTTAACACTGAAGATAACTCTAGCATTATGCACTGAAAAACACTGATGTTCGAAAGACAGTGATGATGTACCTTTAGAAACGTGTGTGTTTATAGTTGAGGGATCCTGAGAGTGTGTGATGTGGACTGGATTCACTGCTGTCGTTGAATCAGCTTGAGCTGTGAAGATGAATGTTAGTTCAGATGATTAATACTGTACAATATGACATTCATATTTAAACTCTGATCATCACATTACATAAAAAGTTAATATTTTTGCTGTCAAGTTTCAATTCCTTTATTATTTCCAGCATCACGTTTTGGACTGTTACTTCACTGCAGCTCATTAGTTTGAAGCAATGCTTTGAGTTACTCTTCTGTGAGAGTCAAAGAAGCTTTTGTTCCCTCAGCTTGTTCTGGTTCAGTGATACTGATAGACCTTAGTGTTACTGACATTATGAGGGTCTTCTAACACTGTTTTCTCACCTGAATACTTGACAGTGTATCTGACTGAGGTCTGGAGTTGATTTCTGTGAGTAAGCCGACATCTCCACTCTCTGTTCTTATCTTCATTCAGGAGTGTTGTAGTCAGAGTGATGATACAGTGATATTGATCTGATGATGATGATATCTGATATCTGGAGTCTGTCTTCAGATCAACACCAGTCTGATTCACCCACAACAGCTCAATTCCCTTAGAACGAACCCAATAATCACAGTCGACTGAATACAACTGACAGGAGAGAGTCACAGAGCGACCTGGACTGATCTCAGTCTGTGAGGATGATGATGATGATGATGATGATGATGAAGACACTGAAACTGAACACAAGACACAAATCACAGACTCTTCAATCATCATCTGAGTTTAAAGGGAGACTTTTAAATTGACCACATAATCATAAACTTACCATGAAGAATATGCAGATAAACATGTGCATCAGTTCCTTGTCCGTTATTCACATATTGTCGGCAGATGTATAATCCATAATCTTCTTCTGTGACATTCTTGATGTTCAGAGAGCAGTCAGACTCCAGACTCAGTCTCTCATGCCTCTCTTTGTATTCATTTTTTCCCCCTAAAGTAATCAGTTCAACTACCTCTGAATGTCTGACTCTGTTAGAGTAGATCCATGTAGTTGATTTGCAGCCAGAACGAGCTTTATTACAGGGCAGACACACATTTTCACCAGAACTGATGAACACATCATCCACTCCACTGGTTCCTGAAACACAGTATATCTCAGTGATCATTATGATATATGCTAATAAATGAAAATATAAAACATACCAGCAGAAAAAGCAGAAAACTAAAATACACACTATAAAAAACTGCGCTGATAAAATACATTAGACAATGAATGAGATCTGTGCCACTAGCCCTTAATCACTCTTTGGGGTCAATCTGACCCCAATGGACTTTTCCTTCATTTTTTTTTAAAGTGTTACCTTCATCTCAGGGGCATGAAACTCTGTGACTTTTCCTAAATAATCTATCTAAACATGCACAAAAAAAACTGGGCTTGATTTGATTGTTCTAAAGGTGTGTAATTTTTTTTTTTTTTCCTTTTAAGGTGTTTGGGGTCAAAATGACCCCACATTGAAAATGAATGGGAAAATGAAAAATGAAATGTTTGTCAAAAAAAAAAAAAAGTAAATCCATTATAAATCTGAAAAATTCTACAAATAAACCAAGGTCTGGTCCTAGAGGTCCTGTTTATGAAGTATTTGTGAATCAGGAGAAGAATTTTCGGGAAGGTCTCTTTACGCACAAATCACTCACATATTTACTCGTATATTTATGAATGTTTCATGAATGAGACCCATTGTGTGCAAGAATAAACTGAGCATGTACAAATGAACTCTTTCCAGACTAATTCCACTAAATGTTGTAAATGATTTCCTGCAGGACTGCCGAATGACTAAAGAAACATTGTCGGCAAGATGGTAGAAAACTGTACATTTCTTGTCTATTCCACCCACTGCCACTTATACCAACGACGGAAATAAGCGCAGTTACAATAGATTAATATGTGGGACTGGGAGTGCGTTGCTGTAGAGAGTGACAATATTGTGTTGCAATAGAAAGCACTATTATATATATAAGTCAATATACCAAATCAAAACTAGTTAGCACATTATTTGTAATTGAAAGGGTATATTGACAACATGGTGATAGTTTAGGGCTGGGCGATATATCGCACGATATTGTTAGGCGCTGTAAATGAAAAAATTCATTATTATGTTCATTGGTTTAAACCTGTTAACTTCATTTGACTGTGTGTTTCTGTGAGGGTTTCTAGCAACTGAGGGAAGCAGGAGGTAATTTAGGTCATAAGTAAAGGCCTTTTGGCTTCTCAGGGACAAAGAACAGTGTGACCTGCTCAGGGGGGGTAGGAAACCAGCCCAGGCCAGTTGAAGATAGGGGGTATCTTTTTGGAAAATTACAGAGAACTAAGAGGTGTGGTCAAGATGTTAGAAAACCTGTATAAAATGTCTCAGTTTTATTATGTTTTTGGGATTGTTTGTTTACAAGCTGGGTGGCTGCGGCTTGTGAAGGAATCCTCAGAGAATAAAGCCTTTTCTCTTTATTACAACATCAAGGATGTTAAGAGGCTAAAAGCAGGTTTAAATATTTCCCCATTGAAGTCAACAGGGTGCAAATTTTAAAAAGAGGATAACACGGTGTAGGCAACACCGATTTTTGTCGTTGTTCTCTGTATTGACAGCACTCCAAATTTACAAAAAAATTAGCTCAATGTTAAAATTGACCGGAGTTCTCCTTTAACGCCCCACGTACTTTTGCAACAAACTGCTGTATCATTCTTGTGGATTTCACTTCAGTCCTTTGGCTTATAGCTTCCACACTGCTACTCAATATATGGCACAACTTCATATATCCAGCAGCCACACAGTAAATTCCACAGTGTTAAATCAACACTGCTCAGAGCAAATATGGTCCCACTCTACAGAGTGTTAAAGTAACACTAAAGCGGTGTTAAAGTTAATGAGATAATTAAGTGATTAATTTAGTGATGATTGAGCATTATTGAAGACACCTGATGTTAACAAGCAGAATCACTGAAGGAGAAAATCATAAATTGTAAGTTACCATTATGGTGATGGGTGTTTGCTTTAGTTGGGCTCTTGACCCTTATATGTTTACTTTAAATGTTACTGTTGTTTGTCTGCTGTTATTGATGTATAACAGTCAAATGAACAAAGTAAAGTGTGATCTGATAGTGTTGGTTATGTTTTGACATAATCATGCTGTGATCTGAAAAATGAAACTTATTGAGATAGTTTGGTTTATCTTGTTACCAGCAGCTTTGTGATTTTAACAGCATATGATTATCAATACTTTACTTATAATCCAAAATATTTCATAAACATTGTTCTGATCAAAACACTTTCAAATTAATTTATTTAGAAACACAGACATTAATAATCAACCTGTGAATCTCAACAATGGTGACAATAATAAAGCATGTTGCAGTGGCTGCCACCAATCACAACTCATTAATGGCTCCCATCATGCATTGCGGTATGAATAAATTATGATCTGAATTGTCTATTTAATTTACTTTCCCTAATTGAATATTCTGCTCGTCACCATTGTTGAGATGCATAGACTGAATCTTGACGTCTGTGTGTGCCTAAAGGAAAGATTTTTTTGTTTTAAACAACTTTTAAGAAATCCTTTATATTATATAAAAAATTCTGGATATTTATGCAGATTCACAGTTATTTTGTAACCAACAACATAAATCGAAGTCAGAAATAAGAATCATAATGAGTTCAGTGATCAAGTTCAAATGATGAATTTCATAATATAACCAACACCATCAGATCACTTTTTTTTTTCTTTGTTCATCTGGCAGTTATAACTCAGATACAACAGCCAAACTAATTCTGAAGTAAACATATAAGGGTCAAGAGCCCAACTAAAGCAAACACCCATCACCATAACGGTGGCTTACAATTTGTGCTTTTCTCCTTCAGTGATTCTGCTTGTTAACTGCAGGTGTCTTCAATAATGTTCAATCATCACTAAATTAATCACTTAATTATATCATTAACTTTAACACCGCTTTAGTGTTACTTTAACACTCTGTAGAGTGGGACCATATTTGCTCTGAGCAGTGTTGATTTAACACTGTGGAATTTACTGTGCAGCAACCGTGAGCGTAAGCATGCAAATGATAAAAGTCTTGAAGACAGGAGAGGGTTAAAAAACAAAGGTTCTTCCAGCAGCCAGGGCCCAACTGACAAATCAGGTGATCTTGACACATTAAAAACTTTTCAAGCTTCAAGCATAGATTCATAATATGGGGTAAGGTCTACCAACTCGGACTCTTGTAAATCCATAAGAAATAAGTGTTTATCGAGTCCCATTCCACCTACCCTCCGCAAAAGGGCTATTGCAGTGTTCATACAAGCAAAACTGCTGTTGTATAGCAGTCTTTGAACAGTTCATAAACGAAAAGTCATTAGTCTTGCCTTGAGGTCCACCAAACCCTGTCCCCCTTCTTGTACAGGAAGATACAGTACAGCAGATCGGACCCAATGGTATCCAGACCAGAAAAAGTTTACCAAGTGCCTCTGAATCGCTTGAACTAGACCTGCTGGTGGTTGCAGTACATTGAATTTATGCCACAGAGTGGATGCCACCAAATTATTGGCCACCAAAACTCTTCCCCTGTAGGACAACTGGGGTAGCAACCATTTCCACCTAGACAATCGTGTGCATACTTTTTCCTCTACGCCCTCCCAATTTAATTTTTTTAACTCATTAGAACCAAAACCCCTAATCTAATTTCCATCTGAGGTCACTAGGCAATTGTGGGAGGTTCTCTGAAATACCTTGACCTACCCAGAGAGCTTCACTTTTATCCCAGTTCACCTTGGCTGTTGAAGCCTTCTCATAAACATAAAGTGCATCAGACAACACCTGTTTTTAGCAAATACGGTAATACATTTACATTTATTCATTTAGCTGACGCTTTTATCCAAAGCGACTTACAATTGCTATATATGTCAGAGGTCGCACGCCTCTGGAGCAACTAGGGGTTAAGTGTCTTGCTCAGGGACACATTGGTGTCTCACAGTGGATTCGAACCCGGGTCTCTCACACCAAAGGCATGTGTCTTATCCATTGCGCCACTACCACCGGTATTATTATAATATTATTGGCATATGCACTGAAAACTGTTCTTGAAGTCTTAAAAATAACAGGTATATGCAAGCCAGACATTTTTTCTCGTAATTTGCAAAGAAAAGGTTTAATTGCTATACTATATAGCTGTCCTGATAAAGGACACCCCTGTCTTATGCCCCTTATTACAGAAATGGGACGGCTCAATCCACCTCCCACCTTGACAATAAAAGAAGCCCCTGCATACAACAATTTCACCCATTTCAAAAAACCTTCTCCAAAACCAAAAACATTCAAAACTTTAAAGAGATAGTTGTGGTCAACACGATCAAACGCTTTTTCTTGGTCCAGGGAGATTAAACCAATTTCTGTTTTAGAAACTCTGCAGATATCGAAAACATCCCGTATCAAAAACAAATAGTCCGATATTGTCCTTTCTGGAACACAATATGTTTGGTCACTGAGTACAATTAAATGGAGATTAAATTAAATTAAATAATTGCCTATTTGCAAGGCATTTGGATAACATTTTGTATTCAGTGTCAATAGGGCAACTGGTCTCCAGTTCTTCAAAAGAGACAAATCTCCCTTTTCAGGCAACAATGATAAAACAGCCATCCCTCCACACAAACACTCGCCGTAACAGCAACAATAAATAAAAAATAAACACTTACCAAACCATGCAGAAACAAGTTGAAATGGGGAAAAAAGAAAATAGGTTAAAATCCACCACTCAGTCTTCGCCCCCCACCACGACCACCACCACCACCCTCGCACGTGGAAACTCCCATAATTCCAGAGAGAGAGAGAGAGAGAAAAAGAGGAGGCAAAGAGAGAGAGCCCCAAGAAATGGACCCAGACAATAAAAGAGACAGAACAACAGTTACAATTTTCTTGTATCCTTTCCCTGACCATGTGACTAAAACCCCCTAAAAAGGCCAGGTTAGAGGATGCTGGCCCAGAGTAGGTGGCGAAAAGGGCCCACTAGAGGAGGAGACAGAGGAAGAGACAGTGCAGGTTGAAGGCAACAAGTCCAAAAAGGCAACAAACACTTACAATAAACAACACCAGTCAAAATCAATCTCTCTCTCTCTCTCTCTCTCTCTCTCTCTCACACACACACACACACACATATGCGGAAATTGAATAAATACTTTATATTTGGTTGAATTGTTGTGCCATGTGTCACATCTTTTCTTCTGCAAGTCTGAGCAATTATTAATAACAACAACAAAAACACTAATAATATTATCATTAATGAAACACCCCCATTCCCGCGACCCATCCAACCTAAAGAATAAAAGAGACAGAGCAACAGTTACAATCTTCCTTACAATTATCCTTTCCCGACCATGTGACTAAAACCCAAATGTGAGACGTTCAAACTGACCAATCAGATAATTACAACTTCCCCCACAGTACTAAATGTGTGACAATTCATCGACCCCCAAAACATCTTGGCCTACAGTGATCACTATCAGCCCCTCTGTGCCTTCAGGAACTACAAATGGTCATTGTGGTAGAAAGAGGGGGTGGAAAACAGTAAAGCAAACGTCTTTGTTCATTTCAAATATCTTGGATTATTTTCAATCCTACAATGTCTTTAGAGAAAATACAGATTTCTTTTCCTGTGAGAAGTGAAGAGAGAATGGTCAGTCCCAGCAGACACAGATCACACTTATCAGCCATTTTCTGTTTCTGTCAGCCTTTCTCTTCATTATATATAGTTACAGCTCTTCCTTTAAACATCATCAGCTCTTCCTCTGGTTGGTAACTTCCTGTCATCTGATCAAATGAGTATTGAAATCCTGCTAGAGTTGCTATAGTGCCACTAAAGTGTTGCTTTACGTTTGTGTGAAACGTGTGAGAAATGCATATACTGTGAACACACTGTCTCACACATCTGCTCTGAACAGTTTATTGGCTACTTTTGCACACGAGAGAATTACTGTTAGTCTCACTTCTTTATTTTAGCAGTTTCCAGCATGACGTTAAAATCCATCCATCCATCCATCCATCCATCCATTTTTTTTATCTATCTATTCCAAAATAAGAGCCCTCCAAAATTCATAAATATGCTGTTGTGTCTATACATTCATTAGTTTCCACAGATCAATTTCAGCTCAGGTGAAGAGTACACCTTCTCACAGAGTCAACTGCACCTTTTCAGGACATTCTGATGTTGTATTCCAAAATAAGAGCCCTCCAAAACTCATAAATACCCTGTCACAGACAGCATTACCAGCTTCACTCTGTCCCGGTATAGAGAGAAGCAGACAGGGGAGTAGTTCATAAACAGAGTTTTATTGAACAGAGGATCAGCAGAGATGACTGGTGAGTATATATTGAAGAACCTGAACTGCATGATAATCTTAATCTCTTGTTTGTAGATGAATGTGGATACAGCAGGCAGATGGCTGGAGACAGAAGACGGGTGACGGAGGACAGGAAGCGGATGACCGGAGATAAAGCACTGATGAGGAATCTTCCAGGTAGGCAGCAACAGGTAAGTGTTAGGTAGGAGTCTGTGAGGTCACATAAGGAGGAGACCAGACAAGGAAGTGAATGGGAAGTGTAGTGGTGTGACATTTGAAGCGAGGCGTCGGAGCTTGTGTAGAGGAAAAATGGGCGTCCCAGATGAAGCCGTGTGTTTACGTGGAAATCACATGACTAATGACAAACGAACCCTTGGTTTGTGTGGATACGTCATCGGTTCGGTCTGAGTGTCGCTTCCGGATAAAAAAAAAGGGGGTTTGAAACTCGCGCCTCCTTGTGGGTGTTGCAGGAGTAGTAGAAGCAGTTGTAGAGTCAGAGAGTCAGAGTTAGAGAGTTGTGTCATCGTCATTATTGTGTCAAATATGTGTTAGGTCTGTATATTATTACATTATATCAGGTTAGATTAGTTAGAGTATATTGTTATTATTAATTATAGTATTATATTAATTAGATAAGATTATTTGGATTGCTTTGGATTTTTGGATCTGGACTGGACTGCTTTTTGATTTGGATTACCCTTTTGGGTTTGTTTGCTTTTTGTGACCTTTTTCCTTGTAATGGAGCCAGCAAGAAAGAGGAAATCCTCCCCTGTCTGGGAGTATTTTGAAATGGTTGTTCACAATAAGGTATGTGTATTATTATTATGTTTATTATTTTTTTCTGTCTTGATATTAAAATAATCCTTACTATATGGCTGTATTATATTTCATGTCTATTCATTTCTGTTTCAAGGTGAAATGCTTGCTGTGCCTAAAGGAGCTGACATACAGCAATAACACCTCCTCCATGCTCAGGCATTATCGAGCACTGCATGAGCACGCAAACTACTAACAATCCACACAGTAGTCAAAGTAATTGATAATAATAATAATAATAATAATAAAACATTATTTAAATAATATTTTAGGCTCCTACAATACACCTGCATTTTATTTTATTATAGATTTCCAAAAAGAAATGGTGAATGAGGCCCTGGTTAACATGGTCATCATGGACTCCCAACCCTTTTCTATTGTGGATGATGATGGGTTTAGGGAGCTCCTGCATGTGTTGGATCCCACTTATGTTATCCCAACTCGAAAGGTATGTGATTAATAAAGTGGTTCATCATTATTTAACAAGTTAAAAGTAAGAGTAGCTGCATTTATTTTAATCCACAGGCTTTGAAGGTCATGGTTGATCATAAACACAAGGAGGCTAAGGAGAAGGCCAGAGAGCATTTGCAGAAAGTTGCGGCTATAAGCCTTACCTTGGACATGTGGACATCCCTAAACATGGATGCCTACCTAGCAGTAACTTGCCCTTTTATAGATGACAATGACAAGCTCTGCACTTTTTAATAGGTGTAGAGCATTTCCCCAAGAGCCATTCTGCTGAGAACTTGGCTACTGGACATATCAAGCTCATGGAGGAGTGGGGCATAAAGGATGAAGTGAAGTGCCTGGTAACTGATGCTGCAGCCAACATGATAGTGTGTGTAAGATCATTGAATGTTAGGCATGTGATATGCACTAAACCTTATTGTGAGGAAATCTTTTGATGACATCAGTAGCTTCAACGACATTCAATCCAAATGTAGGAAACTGGTGACCTACTTTCCAACCAGCACTACAGCAAAAGAGAGACTGGCCCAAGTACAGGAGCAGATGGGGAGACAGTTCTGAAAATGATAATTGAAGTGGACACTCGCTAGACCAGCACTTGTAACATGCTGGAACGTCTCTGTCAGCTGAGAGAGCCAGTGGGGGGCAGCCCTGGCCTCTCTAAAGGCTGACGTCACCTCTCCTACAGCCCTGGAGTATGAGGCAGTCCAGGATGCTTCTTGCCCCTTTCCGCCAGGATACAGTAGAGCTTTCGGGAGAGAAAAGGGTGTCTGCCTCCAAAGTGATACATCTGATGAAGATGCTTAATCACGCTGTAACGAGCAAGCTAGAAGGCCTCAATTCAAATTTAACATCAGCTGGGTGACAGCCTTGTACGAAGGGTCAGGGAACATGCGGTACATTTAGAATCAATAAGTGTGATGACCTACGTTATTGGATCCCAGATTAAAAAAACTGGGATTCTTAAGTCAAGGGAAACTGCAAGAAGCGGTATCAAGATTAAAATCTGAATGTGCTTCTGTAATCAGAAGTTCTGGTCTCCATTCTGCTTCCACCAACACACCCCCAGCTCAGCTGCCAGTCTCTTCAGAAGCAGGGCAATCTTCAAACAACAGTAAGTAGTATATGTCTTTGTTGTGTGAATGTTCACATTAGTGAGTAGTACTGGGAACAATTGTTAATGGATTTTTTTTTTTTACTTTGTACCTTTATTATTAGGTGACCTTTGGCATCTGCTGGATAGCACGGTTGATCACAGTAGAAGGAGCTCAAGTGCAACAGCAGATGCTACTGTAGAAGTGGACCGATATTTATCAGAAGTGAGTCTCACAAGATCTGAGGATCCACTAGTATATTGGGCTCAACATAAGCATCAGTATCCTCATTTATATCAGCTGGCACTGGCGTTTTTATGTTCCCCTGCATCCTCTGTTCCATGCGAAAGGATCTTTTCCAAGGCTGGAGAGGTTTTGTCCAAGAAGAGGAATCGTCTAAACCCCAACACACTTGAAACAATTCTGTTCCTCAATAAACATTATTTGTAATCCTTCCTTCACCCACCCCAACCTGAAGTGTTGCAGTTTGCTCCACTATATCCAGAGTCCCATAAGCACAACACTGCACTAAAACTAGTAATAATTCAATGCACTAAACAACCCAGAAACAATTCTTAACCTTTCCCACCCCACACTTTTCTGTTGCAGTTTGCTTTATTACACTCTCTCCACCTTAAGCACTGCACTCAACACAGTCTCACCTTTTTTTTGTTCATACTGTCACTATCCAAACAATTTATGAATAATGAATGAACTGTGTGTGACCGTTTTCTCTGCACAAGTAAATTCAGACAGAGAAAGAAACATATTTTATTTTATACCCAGGCAATGGACAAATGTCTGCTCAGGTCATTGGTTCAGTATTGATTTATTTGTCTGCTATTTCTTTTCACAGTCGCTAGGTGTCACTAGTGAGCAATGCTGAATGAAGCTTCGAGTAATGACCCTTTGAGTGAAGCAATGGGCTGCGAGGTCTCAGTGGTTCAGGAAGCTTCATTTCACCATCACTAGGGAAGTGTCTCTTTATACTGTGAGTCGGTGATGATGTGCAGGAGCGGTGAATCAGACTTCCGGGGAGAGGGAACAAGTTATTCTGCTCTATTCTACTCTATTCTATTATTTTATATCCTACTTTATTCTGCTCTATTCTATTATTTTATATCCTACTTTATTCTGCTCTATACTTTATAGCGGTTCGTTTGGGCAGGTGTGAATGCGGCAATCGCACTCGGGTGCGCACCAAAAGTGGACCAAACAAGCATACCGAGACCTCCTCGAAGAGGTGGTCTTGGTACGCTTTCAAACGAACTCTGGAGCGGTTTGTTTGGGGTGAGAACGTGAACAGAACCAACTGCGCATTTTTGGACTAAACCAGTTGCTGTAGTCAGCTGCGCTGTGATTATGGGATGAGGAGAAATGTTTGTTGACAGTTTGCACTTTAAGCATGGCAGCTCGCGGACAAACTTGGAGTTGTGAGGAGGTGCGGAAGCCTGATAGAAATTTGGTCTGATGACCATATGTCCCAACTGTCAAAAACAATTTTAAAGAGAGAAAGGGCACAACATTACCTGATGGATCATTGGAATTTTTTTGGATGATGAGCATGTCACTGTTTAGCAACATTAATGTTGCTCCTCCTGAAGTGACTTGCCTTCGCCGCGTGCAGTGCATTAACACATTATTTTCGAGCCGCATATCGCTTCATTCTCAAATATTATTGTTTGTCTAAAGTGGTGTAGACATACTATATAATAAAATATGACCAGGGATACAATCAGCTCACGCAGTCGTCTCTCCATAGTAAACAGCGGCGTGTTGCCTGCCAGATTTTCCACCTCTTTGTTTACTTCCGGGAGTTCTGTTGGAATTTTCCCGCACGTTAATTCTGACCAATCGAAGTGCAAGTGTCCTTTTACTCAGGACATGCTAGCTGGCAACAAAGGATTCCATTCTAAGCTAAGCTAGCGCCGACCCTGTCAAACTAAAACAATCCATGCACTGAGACAAAAATGCGTTTGCCCACCTATCTAAATGTAGGAAAGAAGGTGAATAAGCCCTATTTCAAAAAACGGTGGAGTGTTCCTTTAAAGGTTAAGGTACAATATCAAGAGACAGCCTCTGCTAAGCCAATTTTTTTGTAAAAGTTGTTGTTTAAAGGTTTTAATGATACCTTCATAATTTAAGGTAGATTTTAACTTATCACTATATTTGAGTAGCCTTGAAATAAAGGAAATTAAAGTTTTGTAAGTCAATTTGCTGATATTAAATCAAAAACTCCAGTGTTAAATGAACTCTCCTGGGAGTTTATATGGCTCCAGACTCAAGAGTGTTAAAGTGTTAAAATATGAGTGTTAAATTAACACTCAAGAGTGTTAAAGTTAATGAGACAATTAAGTGATTCATTGAGTGATGATTGAGCATTATTGAAGACACCTGATGTTAACAAGCAGAATCACTGAAGGAGAAAATATCATTTTTAAAGACACTGTTATGTTGATCAGTGTTTGCTTTAGTTGGGCTCTTGACCCTTAAACTGTTAATATTGGATTTTGTTTGGCTGTTGTATCTGAGTTATAATTCTCAGATGATCAAAGAGAAAAGTTGATCAGGTGGTGTTGGTTATGTTTTGACATAATTATAATTTGACTTGAATCACTGAACTCATTTGAATTTGAAAGGTGAGAATTTGTTTCATATAAAAAATAACCAGGTCTGTCCTGTCTGTCAGCGCCTTGTCAGTGTCCTCTCTGCTCCACAATGTATTTTTCACTGTGTGAGAACATTCTGTGGCGTGAGAGCGGCGTCGCTTCTCGGACATAGCAAGAGTAACTAAAGGGAACGGAAGGGAATGGTTTGGAACTGTTCGCAAACCGATCTTTGCGAATGGTCAATTGAATGAGAATATACAATATAACCAATCACTACAAGACAACTCGACAGATTCAGCGGTATTCATTCGCGGAAAAATTACAAAGCCTACATGTAGATTCTTTTAAATGTTAAGGGGAAGATTAAAAAAGAGAAACTGGATCTGTGAATTCTCACAGAATCACAATTGAATTCACAATTGAATTCATATCTTGCTACTCAGTCAGAATCTCATTAACCTGGAGTCCCAGTCTCTGTCACAATAATCATATATGTGATGTTTCAGGCCTATTGGCAGACATCCATTTAAAATGTAGGCAATGGCTTATAAAGAACCTTTTTTCCATTTCCACTTAAGTTTCTCAGCTTGCACTCTAGTAACATTAGTGTGGTCCAGGTAGCTTTTGCAAAAAAAAAAAAAAAAAAAAGATTATCAATGGCTACTTTTACTTTATTACTTTAAGTAAATTTCCAAGCCTGTACTTTGTTACTTTTACTAGGGTAAAGAAGTTAAATCAGTACTTCTACTTTTACCAGAGTATTTTTTAACATAAGTATCTGTACTTCAACTTGAGTACGGGAAGTGAGTACTTTTGCCATCTCTGGTTATGGGTACTTCATCAATGTAAGTCTATGGGAATTTTTTTTTTTTTTTTTTTGCAGAAATCATAAATCGGAGGGTTTAGCACAGATCTCAATTTCAGTCTGTAGTACAAATTTTGCAGAGCGAGTTACACTTAAAATAGATAGTTAATTGTTAGTGGTTCGTTTAGATCTATAACACTAAAGTATAAACAATAATATACTTTTGCAAAAAAAACATCAATGATCAGAAACAGAACTGGTTCAATTTCTAGTGCTGTAAACATAACATCCATGCTTTTAATATATTCATGATTTTGACCTTTTTGTTTTTATTCTTCCAAAAAATAATGCAGTCATTTGCTTGTATACAGCTGACATACAAAGCAGAAATATGAAGCATTTAAGGTTTTTATCGAATTTTCTCTCCCTCCAAAACCCCCCTTACAGGGATGATCAAGTGTGAGCAGCACTGCCTGACTGAATACAGGACTCTCTCTCTCACACACACACACACACACACACACACACACACACACACACACACACACACACACACACACACACACACACACACACACACACACACACACACACACACACACACACACACACACACACAGTCTAGAAGTAAAAGGTTAAGTCACATTTGCACCCAATGGACTGCTCTGATGCACATAAATCACCCTTGAGACATGCAAGCTGCTTTAGTTTCAGATTTCATTTGCATTTGCTCCAGGGTGGAGGGGGCCCACAGCAATATTTTTTTCCTCGAGCTACGGCCCTGATAACTCCAATTGCCAAGCCTGGAAAGGATCACTGCAATAGCATCAAATTTTAGACCAATTGCTTTAACATCTAATTTATGCAAAGTGACGGAGAGAGTGATAATAACCAGATTAAACTAGAAAGGAAAAACTTACTACGCTCATTTCAGAGTGGCTTTAGAAAAGGGTGTAATACAATGAATTCAATAATATCTAGAATCTAAAATTAGAAAGGCAATATCGAATAAGGAGGTGTTAGGGGTTTTCATTGATGTTGTAAAATGATATGCTTTGGAAAGAGGGACTTTAAATTAAATTAGATAAGATGGGAATTAAAGGAAACATTTAAATAGGCCTATTGGATAATGGATTTTTTTTTTTTTTTATGAATTGGACCAAGGGTTGGAACAAGTTACTCTATGACTTATTCAGCAAATAACGGGACCCCACAACACTGTAAAATGTTATGTGCTATTTACTTAAAAAATATGGTAACAATATTACACATGATATTTTTGAGTAGTTTTTAAGGCTTGATTTATTTAATTAAATGTACCTGAATTAATGATGTAAAATCCCCTAAATTATTTAGTCTATTACACAATATATTTAATATTTTTGAATGCACAGAAAAAGTTAAGGGTGTATAATATTATTATAAAGTATTTAAGAGATACAGATTTGATTAGAAGGACACGATTCTTTCTTTCTTTCTTTCTTTCTTTCTTTCTTTCTTTCTTTCTTTCTTTCTTTCTTTCTTTCTTTCTTTCTTTCTTTCTTTCTTTCTTTCTTTCTTTCTTTCTTTCTTTCTTTCTTTCTTTCTTTCATCGAGGCTTCACACTCCATTCCAGTAGGAGGCGTAACGCACCTCAAGCTCGTTTGCCAACCACAAAAAACAAAAGAAGAAGAAGTCGGCTGAGGTTCGTCTTGTTTACTGTGCTGTCTGAAGTTTGCTGCGGGTAAATTTTAAATTTTAAAATAGCTATATTTTGCATTTTGATAGAAACAAATCGTTTGTACGTATGCTTTCATGCTTTGTTTCATTTTATGTCAGTTTTCGCGTCGCATGAACAAGCTTCAGCTAACATGAGTCCAGAGGGCCAGTGGCGGACCACCGGTGGCAAAGTTGGCGGCCCACCGGCGGCCGATCGTTATTCTAGCGGACTTTCCCGACGGTGGTCCGCTATCGTGCCGCTGGTTTATAATAAGTGTTTTCTGGCGGACCACGGTTTATAATCAGTTACTCATGCTTACCAAAATTCACTATAATGGATAAAAAAATAAGCAATGTACACCAGTCTCAATAGCAGTTGCAAATTTATTTTTATTAAATACATTTTCAGTGAACAGATGAAATGGATACATTTGCATTACATTTATCAGATTCTTTTATCCAATGTGACTATTAGTCAAGTACATTATAGGATCATTTGTACCCTTATGAAAATTAACCATGGTTTTACCACAGCATTTGCAGTAAAACCATAGTTGCTAACAAAATGGTTTCACAACAACCAAGGTTTAAAAACATGGTTATAAACATGATTACCATAATTTTACAGCAATTATTACAGCAATAGCCCATCTCCGTGTATTCTCTTTCCAGAAAATTTCGATGTGGTTTCGGTTTCGTTTTGGTTGCTTCTATTAAAGGACAAGTTCGGCATTTTTTACACTTAAAGCCCTGTTTACATATCGTTTCTGATGAAATAGAACGGTTAAGATTAAAATTTGGACACATGCTGCTGTTCCAAAAAACGCATTAAACTATCGTTTACAAAGACGTGAAACCAGAGAATGTCTAATAGGAAGAGAATTGGCACTCTCTGGTTACTTCTGGTTTCTGGACTGGCTGCAGTAACACGTCTCTGTCCATGCGGGGGCGCTCGCAGGTGAGTGCAGAATGAATGGAGGTCTATGGAGCTACCCATCAAAATCCACTTTTCTCAGGATATAATTTTTTTTCTAGTAATTTGAATGTTATATTCGAAAGGAGATGCAAAGAAATTACACATTGCTGGGTGTTAGATTTTTTAGAGTCACTTATTTGCTTTAAAAAGTCTTTTAACGTGTCAATGACGTCATACACATCGTACGACCAGAGATACTGCTTTACGGCAATCCTTCAGTCACTCTGGTGCTTTCGCGCTCTGCACTTTCTTTTCACTCAAGGCATCGACAACACAGCTGACACAGGTAAATACACGTGCTAGAAGAGTTTTTGTTTTGTTTGTTTCTGGTCCCGCTTCTGATGCCACGATGCCATCAAGCGGTATCTCTGGTCGTAATCAGTACTTCACTGACCAATCAGCATTCATTAGCAGAATGCTAGTGTGTTATGGGCAACAACAACTCAACCTGTAAGAAATCGAAAGGACATAAGTACTTGTTCATTCAACTTTCAACCTTTAACCCATTTTGAACTTGCAAAACCTACAATAAAATCGGAGATTTCTCAACGGCAATCGGGTGAAAGAGACACATTTAGCCGTCTAGCCCCATAGACTCCCATTCAGTCTGCACTCGCCTGCGATCACCTCCAGTGGAATTCTAATGGAAGATCGATACAATGGGGCTAATAGGAAGTGCCAAGGCTCTCCGTAGACGGGCTCTGGTGAAACTCACCGAGTGGTCAGGGGTGTTCACTGATATGGTCACACAAAAATCGCTGCAAAAGATGCTTTCCAACAGGTTTTATCGTAGTTTTTGTCAAACACAAACAAACAAAAAACTTGGACAAAAACTACGATAAAACCTGTTGGAAAGCATCTTTTGCAGCGATTTTTGTGTGACCATATCATTGAACACCCCTGACCACTCGGTGAGTTTCACGTCTTTGTAATCGAAGGTTTAATGCGTTTTAGGAAGGATTGTTCCAGTGCGTAGGTGGGGGGAGAAGCGAAAGAAACCTAACATTTTCGGGACAGCTGTATTTGTCCAAATTTTAATCTTAACCGTACTATTTCATCAGAAACGATCTGTAAACAGGGCTTTAAGTGTAAAATACCGAACTTGTCCTTAAAAGGAACTGAGGTCTGTAAGTCTGTATATACTGTAGTGTAAATGATGATTACAGCTTTCTTGCGCCGCTTAAAAAACAAACAAAAAAAAACAACAACAAACAACATACTTTGTGAATTTAAGTAGGGGAGAGCTGGGACGATTGAAACGCGGGACGGATGAAACACTGAGGCTGCGTCCCAAGTCGCCTACTTATACTAGGCTACGCCCTAAAAGTATGTACTCTTTTTGTGAAGACAAAGTATACTTTTGAGTGTGTAGCAAAAGAGTAGGCAAGCTTTGGGACACACTATCTTAACGGACAGATCGCGTGCGTCCTGTCACCGGAAACTGCCCTGTCAATCATCTTGTCACAGTTAAAATCCTCCATTCAATCTAATTTAATTTCTTACTGTTTCAGAGAGAAATGTAGTTGCACGTTGATCTGCCAGTCATGGGTCTTTCATGCGGAGACTCTCCTCATGTGTTTGCAATTTGAATATAATGAAGCATTTAAAAGTTAATGGCTAAACGTATCTTCACAAAAGTTCATAATGCTCGCCTCCTTCAGATGCAATATAATGTGGACAACATTGAATAAATCAAATTTTGTCAGGTTAGATACTGATAATTAATCACTCAAACCCCTTTATCTAAACCTCTCTACATAACCGCCGGACTCGCGCGTCCTCCATGTTTGTAGTTCTAACCAAATTCTCGTCCAACGCGCAATGGGTTGTGGGCAATATTAGCAGTTATAGTGAGCCTAAGTCCCTCCCCTCCGCTTCCGGCTCATGGGACCTTATTTGGAAAAAATATGTATGGTAGTCAATGGCGAGAGACAACTTTTATTCCGTCTGAACTGTGCCCTGAATTACATATATGATGTTTGTCAATTTAAAAGATAATTATGAAAGTCAAGAAAGTCACAGTTTGTGTAGACTTCAAATTTAGTCTTTCCCCTTATTATTAGATTCACAGGGCCGGACACCAGTTATCTTGCCAAGAAGAATTTTTATTCTTATATGTCAGGAGAGAAACTTTCAGAAGATGTTACATTCATGCCAGGTCTATGCGTTCTCTGAAGTTGTGCAATAAGATAGAGCTTATATGCATCACTGAGCGACTTCCATTCATGGTAACAAACTATATTGCTTGAGCTACGAACACATGGCACAATTCACTTCCATATTAAGAAACTATCTCTGTGGTTTACATCTGCATCAGTTGAAAACATGTACAGTATACAGTACATCTCTCTGTCTCCCTCCGTCTCTGACATGATCTTCACATGCACCCATGCTATCTATAGTCTCTCATGCACTCAAACTGTCATGCACACATAAAACTCATAACTCTATAAGATAATACAACTGATTATGAATATTAATAAAGAATAATAGTACAGATACATAATATTCAATAATTAAATAATGAAATTATATTAAAAGATGAAATTTTAGTCTTCAGTTTGTCATAAAACAGAAGAGTAACATTTAGTTTTATGTGAAAATCGTTCAGTGAACTACATCGCTCGTCTCGCACTATGTACGTCACCAATATCGTATGTGTGCAGTCTGGTACAAAACACTCAGGCATGTAACGTTACGATTATAACGTAAGACTATAGACAAAAATGACAGACGTTAGCTTCAGTAAAGTTAGTTTCATTCATTATCAGTTAAACCTGGTCATAGCCTATACTGTTCATAGATTCATATATTGTTCCTAGACTTGTATTTCTTTTAATGCAAATTAATTTTCAATTACACAACACATGCTATCTCTGTAATAATCATCAATTGTCCAATCTTCAATAAATTTCATTTATCATCTTCTGGTTGACCTCGATTTCATCATAATAACAGGCTATTCAACTAGCAAACACTCAATATGACTCAAGGAAGAAATGTAAGAAAATTTATTGTAAACGGATTTGTCTATCTTCGTCAAAATAGCCTGTTAGAAAGATTACAAAATGCGCATAGGCTTATCGCCTATTGTTTATTGGGCGACATAACAGAAATGGTTAATATGAACCTTTAAATTAAAATAAATTACAAAATATGTTTGTAACTATATGTACATAAGTTTCTTGTCAGGTATTGTTCACAAAAATAAGCATTAGATGAATAGTTGCCGTTTAAACTGTTATGTTTCATCCGTCCCACCCGTGTTGCAGTCTTCCCGCCAAACAAAGCACAACTACCGTTCAAAGTCAATTTTTAACTAAATCATTCTATATTTGTATCGAATAACAGATGATACTAAGAGAACACATATGTGAGTTGTTAATCACAAAAAAATTTAAAATCTATCTGTAACCTTATCTTAGAAAACGACATTTATCTGAAAAGTGTTTCAACTGTCCCGACTCTCCCCTACAGCCTGTAAATATTTAAGTTGTCAATGCAAGTTTGCTGTCTGCATTGAATGCGATAAAAACAGTTTTGCTCGCTGGGCGCTGGCTGAACTTAAACAAGCAACAAACAATTCAAGTTATCATTACTTTCAGTCTTTTGTGTTCTTTTCATGAAACTAGCCTTTACATTTAATGTAATGTAAAATGTAATGTAAACTACCGTTCAAAAGTTTTAGAACTGTAAGATTTGTAAATGTTTTTAAAAAGAGTCTCTTCTTCTCACCAAGGCAGTTATTTTAAATTGTAATAATATTTCACAATATTACTGTTTTTGCTGTAGTTTAGATCAAATAAATGCAGCTTTGGTGAACAGAGGAGACTTTTCTAAAAAACGTTACAAAATCTTACCGTTCTAAAATGTGTAGTGTAGCCTACATCAGTAATTCCTGTCATGTTTTTCATATTACAACTTGAAGTTAAAGACAAGTTTACAACAGATATATTTTGTATTATATTACATTTTAATTTATTGTAATAATCATATTTTAGCCATTTAATTAAAGGAACATATTAAATAATATCCTGGCTTGTCCCCGTTTTGTAATTGCATTGAATAGTGCCCGAGTTTTTGAGACTCCAAAAAGTTCATCCATCCATCATAAAAGTAATCCATACGACTCCAGTGGGTTAATAAATGCCTTCTGAATCGAAGCGATGGGTTTTTAGAGAAAAATATCCATATTTAAAACTTTATAAACTATAATCACTGGCTTCCAGCAAAGGCTGTATACGCACGTTCATGAGAGAGTCGAGTTCTGGCGGAAGGGTGACCTCTGACCCGGCGTAAGATGGATCTCCTCTTCTCTTATATCGAAATCCTCTGGCATTTTTTTTTCCCTTCAAACTTCGAATTTGTGACTGGCATTATTTTATTTTTTTTGCTCAAAGACCTCTGTGCTTCTGTGTTAGTTAATTCTCACGTTAAAAACTCACAGTGTTCAGTCTCTAGGCTCACTGCATCCTGGACACCAATATTTTAACGATTCATTAAAGAGGAATCAATGGCCATCTGAGATTTTGGTATGAAAATAAAGGTTAAGCCTGGTTCACACGGCAGGATAATTAGGCCGATTTTAGCCCCGATTCACCCCTTCCGACAATCTTAAGGATGCTCCGATTATCGTAAAATAATCTGATCAGATATTCCTGCCGTGTGTGGTGTGTTAAGGCTGCTCTCGTCTGCTCGGAAGGACGTCGGGACCGCTCCGATCTCAAATCGGGGATATCCAACATGTTGGATTTATTTGGCCCGATTTCTTCTCGTGTGTGGTGTCCCCCGAGCACGCAGCCTGTGGACTGTGGAGTGTAGCCAATCAGAAAGCGAGGTGACGAGGCAGCGAGGAAACACTGGGAAATATAATCAAAACAGCCGGCGGCATCGCGCACCAGAAAGTCCGGTGGACGTCAGAGATCATCGCCTTTTCTTTTGATAACGTTTTTTTTTTCGGTTAAAAACAAACTACAAACTATTGCCACTGCATCCTCTTCGTCCGCCATGATTGTTTACTCTGAAGTCACGTTTGATCTCGAGGTATTTTGCGTGATTTCCCGTCTGATCTGGGAATGCTCGGGAGTCAAATCGGTTCGTGTGTGATGTGTTGATTTTTACGTGTGGCTGCGCACCACACACTGTACGACCAAAACTGTTAGACCCTGATTTTTTATCCCCGTGTGTGGGGTCTCTCAGGTTTGGAAAATCGGCCGACAATTTTAAAATCGTCACGTGTGAACCAGGCTTTAGAATCATGATTTGGTAGTATGACAGCAGATGGCATGAGTTTATATTAGCACCATGTTTTGTTTGCTTTTGCCATCTGATAGAGCTAAACATACACAGTAATTGCACTTTGAGTAGTATGATTATATAGAGAATTAAGTTCACATAAACCTAGTGTATTAAGACGTTTTCTATAGGACACTCCTGTGTGAAATTGCTCAAATGTGGAAATTTGATTGATAATTGTAATATTGTTTAAGTACATCTGTCTTGTACCTCAGGTTTGAAATGCCTACAGCATGGCTTGTGCACGGCAGTCTCCTACGGAGTACCTCAGAAATACTTTTGCAAAACTGGTGACCCATATTCAGAACCCTCCTCTGATCGTTGACAATCTTTATCAGCAGAGGGTTTTCAGTGACCATGAGGTCGACGTTCTCAAAGCCGAGAGGACAGAGTTTGATAAAGCCAGATGTATATTGGACTGGGTCACTAAAAAAGGGGAAGAGGCCAGTTATATATTACTCAAGATTTTGGATGTCACTAAGAAGAGGACATTACATCCTGATTTACACCCCTGGATCAGCTGTTTTCCATTCAGAGTGGAAGATGAAGAGACCAGCTTTTCATTTGGTAAATAGATAAATGAAAAAAAAAAATAACATTTTGGCGAAATTAACGCATTTCCAATATAAATTGTGTTTTTATTGCTGTTTTAGGTACAAACCCCTGTCAAAACTACCAGACAGCACTCAAAAAGAAAGCAAAAAGGATTCTGAAGGACCAAAGAGAACGTTACGGTAAATATCGGGATGACAAGGCACAAAGAAACTTCCATTTTATACCTGTCGTTTTAGAGAGACACTCTGTGATGAAAACTCCTCAAAGCAAAATAAAATGGAAAAACAAAAAATGCAAAAAGTTGCGGCCCAAAAAGCTTATCTCTTACATTCCTACTGAGCAACAAGCACTTTCACCTGAGGATCTGCTGAGATGCCAAGAGAAGAACATCCTCCTCATAGGAAAACCTGGAATAGGAAAGACTACAGTTGTCCAGGAAACGTTGCATCTGTGGGCAGAGAAAGATAACCGAAAGCTGGACTACATGTTTTACTTTGATGAAAGTGTTTTGTCTGGTTCTAGCAATGACGATTTGGAATCTATTTTGTTTAAAGTGTATTTGACACCAATGGAAAAAGACAGAAAGGACGTGTTTCAAGATATTGAGGAAAACTCTGAGAATGTTGTCATTGTATTTGATGGAGTCACTTGTGTGCAAGAGCATTCTGTCTTAAAGAAGATCATGGATCACGAGCTTCTACCTGAAGCAAAGATTATAATAACATGCAGATCAGAAGAAGAAGATGAGCCTCGTTTCAACTGGCCGACACTGAAAGTGTATGTTGAAGGATTCAGTGAGGAGTCTATTCGGACATACTATCAGAAGATGTTGGGTCACGATCCTGTTCTTCTAGATGTTGTTTTGAAGAATCAAGAGCTGTTCAGTCTCAGCCATGTGCCAATGTATGCATTCATGGTTGTCACGTTCATTCCATTTAAAAAAGACACAGATTTCAACCATCCACACACAGTCACAGAAATGTACATACACATTTTCCGTCTTGCAGTGAAGAAACATGGAAAGAAAACAGTTCAGCAAATAGATAAATATCTGAGAGAGAACAAAGATCAGGTTCATCTCTTGATGGAAAAAGCATTCAAAGCAACTATGAAGAAAACCCTGAACCTTCCAGACATAAGCAGTAATGAGGAAGATATTTGTCATGCTTTTTTGAAAATGATCACAACCACAGACTCACTATCTTCAGCAATGACATGCTGTGTGTTTCTCCACAACACAATGCAGGAATTCTTCTCAGCTTTGTGGCTTCTTGGACATCCAGATGAAATTGAGAAAGTCCTACAACTCTGTCAGACTGAGGAGAATAAGCACATGAAACATGTTCTTCCCTTCCTATGTGGACTTCTGGGAGAACACAACATTAAACTCATCAAATGTCTCTTCCCAGAGGATCAGATAAAGAAAACATCTGACTGGTTCATTGAGAAGTTTTTGGAAACTTTCCTCCAACCTCAGAGTGAAAGTGAAGAGTTTGATCTCTATGTGATTCAGTGCTTGTATGAGCTCCAGTCTCCTGAAGCGTGCTTAAAGTTCCTGGAGAAGATGGACCATCAGCTTGAGCCTGAAGAGGATCTCGACCCTCATCAGTGTTGTGCTTTGGCTTACGTGATCACTCAGTCCAGAGATAAAGAGGTGTATCTGAATCTGGAGGACTGTAACATGACTGACGCAGGAACGGACATGATGCTCAGCTGCTCACCCAAGATCAGGTACTAGGGAATCGGGGTGAAATGATATATAGCAATATAAAAAAAAAATGTGACAATACTTTTTCATCACAATAGTTTTTTGTTTTTTTTCACTCCAAGACTGAACTTACTGTATTTATAAGGTATTATAAATAACTTAAGAATAAATATTTATTCTTCCATCATGCACTCAACCCCGTGTCCTTTTAAACCCATAAGATTTTCATTCATCACATTTTTTAATGAAACCTGAGAGATTTTTTATGAAACCTGATCAACACACATATTGTAGTAAACACAGACGTTCAAATATGTACTGTATGTATGTGTGTGAAGACAGAATTAAAATTTTTGTATTAACTAACCTCTTAACGTTTGGGAATATTTATTTTGACACGTTTTTAAACTGTGATGATTGATTGCATTGTTCATCTGAAGCACATACTCATCACAGTGAAAGCACAAACATCATCTAAATCACCATATCACATTTGCAGGTTTATTAGGATAATTCAAAGCTTTTTAGATGGTTTATTCTTATGTAAGTGCATTTATAGAGGGAGAGAGGGGAAATAGTGCGGAGCGCAAGAGTTGTTGTGCGCGCGGTTTGTAAGAGATCCAGTGAATGCCTGCATTCAAGCGTTTTTACTGCGTAATCCTCTGTGTTTGACTTTTAAACTATATACTTTTCGACGTCCATGCAGGAGGCTATAAACGATGTAAAACAAATGTTGGCAAAATGCATGTAGGGTTTTTCTATTGCATGCAGAAGCCCTTTATCAGAGATGAGGTAAATAATAGCGTTGCAGTCCAAACTACAGCGGATTAATGGTTTATTGGGTTTATATGGGCTATTGTCCATTAAAAAAATAGTTTTTCTCCCCCCGGTTACTTTATCAATGGAAAATTGCCATTTCCTCTCCTTTTTTTCAATTTTACTTTTGCTAAATTGTGACTTAAGAAATTACCTTTTGAATAATATTCAATATTTTACCTTTTTTTCTTGCATTTTGTGCTGTGTTAGCCTTTTAAACTATACTAATTAACTAATACTTCTCAACGTCCATGCAGTACGATATAAATGATAACTTATGATTGTATTGTAATGAACCGAGAGTAAATGACTGTGCTGAATTTAAGGGAACGAGAAGCACGGAAGTTCAATGTTGCCATGGAAACGAACAATGATGCCCACTAGCGAGTGAAAATATCTGCATCTGGAGAGTTTACTATGTAGGCCTAAATATTTTGTATAGGGGAGACCGGGGATAAAGTAACACCTTTGAGCATCTGTAACTCTCAAAATTTGATACATGGTGGCCACATTCGTCTGCTACAAATATAACTCAATTGGACATATACAAAACAATCACAGATTATGTGAGTTAAAGTCAAATACAAAGAGTACAGTTGTTACAATACCCCACAACTGGCTGGGGATAGATGCAACAATGAGATGTCATTTGCTGAAACAAGATTCACACTATTGCATTTTTTAACTACTTCAGCTGCTTTGCAACATATTTTGGATTTTTTATAGAATTGGGCATACCTGAATTTAAAAGAGCGTCCTACCCATATACATTGGAGTAAATAAATGCACTCCAATGCATAATACATGATACATAGGAGACTTTAAATTTAGCACAAAAACAATTGCGAATAAAGGTGATTCTCTGTGTTTGACTACTATATACTTTTCGACGTCCACGCAGGGGGCTATAAACCACGTAAAACAGTCTGCGGCCACCCCTATGGTTTTTTACAACGCAAAATGCAAGAAAAACGTCAGGACCGCACAAGGTAGCGGACGGTGCCATCAGCGATTGTATGCAGAACACGCTTAGCATCTCAGCCAGGGTCACCATGAAATCAAAATGGAATATTGCAGTGTTTATTATGAAATATTTATTTGTGCACATAACTTTTTTTTTAAATCATAAATATCATAATAATTATTCAGAATAACTTCCCCTCCTCCACGCACTGACATCTCATCTCGTCTCTGATGACGTGTTTACTGGCGTGAGGACGGGAATATAAACTCCAGCAAACTTCTGTCACTCACATGAGATCAAAGCAGTAGCAAACAACAATCCAACAAGCAATTCCCGTTTCACTTGGATATACGTCACATTCACAATATAAAAATCGTCTTAAAACAAACTCTTCTCTGCTAGTGCTGTAAGTTTGGATCGCTTGTAACATGCATTAAAAAAGGCAACATGTTTCAATCTTCTGCAATGAGATTTATGAACTAAAGAGAAGCTCTAAGGTCTTCACAAAAATATTAAAAAACAAAGAAATTAAGACATGAATATTAGTGTTATACTTTTACTGATGTTTTGTACATTTAAATTGTATTATTATTATTATTATTATTAATAAATGTCTTTATTTTACAGTACAATAGAATTATTGCCATAGTAATGTATTTCTTTATTAATTTGCAGATTAAAGATTTGGAAAGAACCACTGAAGCAAATCACATTCTTTCGTGAATTCTTCCATAAAGCATCTCAGTGCAGTTGCTCAATTAACCACCGAAGACTGTGTGATTTCCTGCTGGATCTTTGCTCACATGTGAAGAACTATGAGACTCAAACAGGCAGGAGTTTCCTTCCAGCATTACAGTCAGTTTTCCAGTCACCTGATGTCTGGATCATAGATCTCTCACAGAGAAAGACCTCCGACCTCCTGGAAGTGCTGAAACTCCAGACAGAGAAGAAACCAGTAGATCTGAGAGGATGTTCAGAGGAAGACAGTGAAGTGAAGAGTTTCCTTCAGTGTCTGTCCTACATCTCACAGCTGAGGTAAGATATTGGACAGCCTTTTGCTCAACATGTTTAAAAAAGCTGAAGTAGGTCTTTGTGTATTAAATGGATCATTAAAAAAATATATTGTTTTTGATTTACCTTTAGATGCAGAAATGTGTCAGATTGATAAAAAAAAAAAAAAAAAGAAACTGTTATCCTAAGGGTCACAGAGAAGCTGGAAAATAGTCAGGAAAATTAAACTGACTGGTTCTAGAAACCTCAACTAACTTTTGTACCAGATTAGCTCAAAAAGGAAACAGTACGATCTTCATATCAACTCTTGAGAAAGATTATTCTTCTGGTCATGAAGAATAACTTTTCTGTTCTATTAGATTACTAACTAAAGCACTCAACAGTGTAAAAGCTGGTGGCTGAAGATCAAACATTTCAGTGTGTGTGTGTGTGTGTGTGTGTGTGTGTGTGTGTGTGGATCCTCGGTGTGTGGTTCAAGAGCTTTAAGTGTTCTTTGGGTTCTTCTGTTCGTCTGTGGGAAGTTTAAAAGGTTCATAAATCAAGAAGATGTTGTCTCATCCGAAGGACAGGAGAAAGAGCGGACAGGGAAGAAGGGATGAATGAAAATGAGCTATTGTCATCATCCTTTAAGGATAAATCAGTCCACACCTAAATCAGTTTTGGCTGAAATGACCAATAGTAGTTAGGAACGTTTAGCGGGAGAGAGTTTCTTCGTCTCCTTCTGACAGTCTAATCTGCATGTTTAATTATGATGTCAGAATTGGTTAATTTTTACTCAAATGAAGAAGAACAAAAAGGTTAAAAGCTTTCTGAAGTTTAGAACTGAATCGGTCATCGTGATTCTGTCCAGACGCTACACGTTATACTGTATATGGACCTTGGAAAACAGTGTAATGAATGTCATTAGATTTAGTCCTCTTAAATAAATTTTGCTGTTATGTTTCTTCTTATCAGAATAATTGTTTTATCTACTATATATTTGATTTGGAAATGCTGCATGTTGTCATTAATTAATGAGATTTTTATTTCTCTGTATTTTATCAGGTTTAGGTTCTATAATCTGAAGTCTGCAGTGAATCTCCTGCTGAATCTCAGTGTTGCTGCTGTAGAAAATGACACAGTTACAGGAACAAGATTCTCTACTCTGCTGTCGTCTGTGTGCAGTTACAAATCCTTCCCTTTTGATGAAGAGGGGTATGATTATGATCCTGATTATCAGAGTGATTTCCTGCTGGATCTTTGCTCACATGTGAAGAACTATGAGACTCAAACAGGCAGGAGTTTCCTTCCAGCATTACAGTCAGTTTTCCAGTCACCTGATGTCTGGATCATAGATCTCTCAGAGAGAAAGACCTCCGACCTCCTGGAAGTGCTGAAACTCCAGACAGAGAAGAAACCAGTAGATCTGAGAGGATGTCCAGAGGAAGAGAGTGAAGTGAAGAGTTTCCTTCAGTGTCTGTCCTACATCTCACAGCTGAGGTAAGATATTGTACAGCCTTTTGCTCAACATGTTTAAAAAAGCTGAAGTAAGTCTTTGTGTATTAAATGGATCATTAAAAAAATATATTGTTTTTGATTTACCTTTAGATGCAGAAATGTGTCAGATTGATAAAAAAGAAATAAAAAAAGAAACTGTTATCCTAAGGGTCACAGAGAAGCTGGAAAATAGTCAGGAAAATTAAACTGACTGGTTCTAGAAACCTCAACTAAGTTTTGAACCAAATTAGCTCAAAAAGGAAACAGTACTATCTTCTTATCAACTCTTGAGAAAGATTATTCTTCTGGTCATGAAGAATAACTTTTCTGTTCTATTAGATTACTAACTAAAGCACTCAACAGTGTAAAAGCTGGTGGCTGAAGATCAAACATTTCAGTGACTATGATCTGTGAGACAATCAAGCGTATAATGGTTTTTAATAAATGAAACTATAAATACATACGACTACATGTAAAAAAAGCATATATATACAGAATAACGAAAAGTAAAGAAAGAAAGAAAGAAAGATAGAGGAGATCAAGGAATGGCAAATATCACAAACAGTTAATCTATGAGAGCCAGCAAAGAATCAAATCACCTTAAGACAGGGGCAAACAATCTTAAACACATCTAAATATCAATAGAAATAATACTTGCACTTATTCTTTGGTGCACAGCGAGTTTATGTGTCTGTGTGTGTGTGTGTGTGTGTGTGTGTGTGTGTGTGTGTGTGTGTTTGTGTGACTATAAATGCAGCGCGTGTGAGAGCAAACCGTCCTTATAGCTGTGTGTTGCCGCTTACTAGACCGATCACCCCCGGGGGCGACACCAAGTATTACAGGAATTCCCCTCCCCACCCCCAAAATAATGGTTGACGTGCATATTAATATTAGCAGAACAAACTTTCGCGCCCATAGATATATGTGTAGCTATATCTATGTTTCGTGCCGATGGGTAGCAGGCTAGTGTGGGCAATAAATAAATTGTGCAATGCAAAACAGGCTCATTGCAGCCACTAATGCAGGGATAAATAGACCAGTCTTGCCAAATGGATTTATCTTCTTTTCTTTTTTAACAGATTGCAAAGTGGCACTTTTATTGCTTTTCTATTTTTGAACTTGATACAAATTTTGACAGCTGCACTTTTATTTTCTCCATTTTTGAATTTCATGAAAATTATGACACAGCTGCACTTTTATTTTATTTATTTTTTTAACTTGCTGTTATTTGATGTAGATAGTTAGTTTGTATTTAGATATAACTTGTTACTATACTGATACTACTTGTTAATTCAATAAATTTGAAGCATGTTTAGCATGTTGGGGCGATGGGGGCAGGTGGGGCTTGAAAATTCCCCCTTGTCCAAAGTGGGGAATTACCGAAAAAGTCTGAGAACCCCTGGGCTACACTCACTCACAAATACATTACATAAATAGAATGTAGAAACGAAAAATGTCTCAGATCCACTGTTTATGTTGACTGCAAGATTCTAAGTTAAGGTCAGCTAATTAACATTCAGTGACTTGCTAACGTAGCATTCTATCATGATAGCGTGACTTCTATGAGTCTATCAGTGCTGCACAGCCTAATCAATACTCTTAACCTTAGTTGAAAGATTGCTGCTGCTAGGTTTAACTGTAACAACATGGTAACACATACTATCACCAATCAATACTATTTTCCACAGTAGAATCTGCATTTGAAAGCCTGGTCAGTCACTACTACTGCTAGAAGCAGAGAAACATTCTTACACGTGTCTATAAGCACTTAGAGCTTAACTAACACAACTAGAAAGTTGTAACTAGGCTAATATAAGCTGGGGACATTCATACACACAGGAATATATCATATACATTTTGGGATGACTTAATTATGAGTTAAATGGAAAGAATATCTATGTCTCTGTATATTGGAGGGAAGTTGAGTTGATTCAGATCTTTCTGAAGCTCACGAAGGTGTTTCTGTTCAGCCTCCGCCAGGACACTAAAGTGACAATGAGGGCAATTTGATCCAGACTCATCGGCGCTAGGCCTGTGATTTACATGAAGAAGAACAAAAAGGTTAAAAGCTTTCTGAAGTTTAGAACTGAATCGGTCATCGTGATTCTGTCCAGACGCTACACGTTATACTGTATATGGACCTTGGGAAAAAGTGTAATAAATGTCATTAGATTTAGTCCTCTTAAATACATTTTGCTGTTATGTTTCTTATTATCAGAATAATTGTTTTATCTACTATATATTTGATTTGGAAATGCTGCATGTTGTCATTAATTAATGAGATTTTTATTTCTCTGTATTTTATCAGGTTTAGGTTCTATCATGAAGAAATGAAGAAGTCTGCAGTGAAACTCCTGCGTAATCTCAGTGTTGCTGCTGTAGAAAATGACACAGTTACAGGAACAAGATTCTCTACTCTGCTGTCGTCTGTGTGCAGTTACAAATCCTTCCCTTTTGATGAAGAGTGGCATGATTATGATCCTGTTGATCAGTGTGATTTCCTGCTGGATCTTTGCTCACATGTGAAGAACTATGAGACTCAAACAGGCAGGAGTTTCCTTCCAGCATTACAGTCAGTTTTCCAGTCACCTGATGTCTGGATCATAGATCTCTCAGAGAGAAAGACCTCCGACCTCCTGGAAGTGCTGAAACTCCAGACAGAGAAGAAACCAGTAGATCTGAGAGGATGTCCAGAGGAAGTGAAGAGTTTCCTTCAGTGTCTGTCCTACATCTCACAGCTGAGGTAAGATATTGGACAGCCTTTTGCTCAACATGTTTAAAAAAGCTGAAGTAGGTCTTTGTGTATTAAATGGATCATTAAAAAAATATATTGTTTTTGATTTACCTTTAGATGCAGAAATGTGTAAAATTGATTGAAAAAAAAAAACCTTGTTATCCTAAGGGTCACAGAGAAGCTGGAAAATAGTCAGGAAAATTAAACTGACTGGTTCTAGAAACCTCAACTAACTTTTGTACCAGATTAGCTCAAAAAGGAAACAGTACGATCTTCATATCAACTCTTGAGAAAGATTATTCTTCTGGTCATGAAGAATAACTTTTCTGTTCTATTAGATTACTAACTAAAGCACTCAACAGTGTAAAAGCTGGTGGCTGAAGATCAAACATTTCAGTGACAGTAGCCGCGTTTCCACTGTCGGGCCAGGGCCGGGCCGTGCTGGTGCGTGCCAGGGCCAGTCGCGTTTCCACTGTCACTTCCGGGGCTTGATCGGGGCTTACTCGGGGCCAGCGGCCAGGATTTCTGGCCCGTCGAATACCTTGGGCCAGAGCGGGCTAGAGGAGTGGTTACGAACAGAGGCGGAGTTCACCTGAGTCGGGAGACGGCAGCGCCGGATGATTCTGTCAGCATTAAAGACTTTTAAAATAATTTAACTCGCGTTCATGTTTGAATGCCTTGTGTTTGTGATGCAAAAGACTATGCGCGCTAACCATTACCATGGTAAACATAGTAAACGCTTGAAGATACGCATAGTAAAAAAAAAACATACGCTTGAAGAAATCAGACCAATCATAAAGGCTATCACAATCATGTTTTTATTTTATCTGTCAGTCGCCTACGTCTCGTCTCTTTATACCGGAATATCATAAAATAAAGCAACTTTTTTTTCGGGAGCTTCCTCTGTTTCTCTGACTGAAAATATCTGTATGGGAGTCGAGAGAGTGCTAAAGCTCCTCAGGTCGTATTTTTGGTGGCATATATTTGTAGAAATTATCATTCTTTCTAAATGTGATGTAAATATGTCCTGTAACTACCAGATAAACAGAAACAGACGCGACTGAAGAAGTAAGTGTGTCCTTTTTCTTTTGTGAAATAGACCTAATGGTAATTTATTTCTGAGTGACTAATGTGCAATTTTGACATAAATGAATTCATTATGATCAATGTATCACTTTTTATTGTAAACCTGTGGTAAAACATCGATGCTTGGGTTTTAAATATTCAAGTAAACAACAAAAATGCGAGCAAACGGACGCTTTTATCATGTTTGTTTTCAACGCTGTTTCCAGTTATTTCTGATTAGTTTTCTGATAAAACTTCCATTTGTTGGTGAATGGGTTAGTGTGACGTTGTTCCAGAGAGGCGTGTTACGGGCGTGTTTTAGTGAAGCGCTGTGGAGCCTCTGGCACGACAGTGGAAACGCAGGCCTGGTGCTATTAGCCCGAGGCTATCAGCCCGGCACGGCCCGTTTAAAGCCCTGGCCCGGCCCTGGCCCGACAGTGGAAACGCGGCTAATGATCTGTGAGACAATCAAGCGTATAATGGTTTTTAATAAATGAAACTATAAATACATACGACTACATGTAAAAAAAGAATACATATATTCAGAATAACGAAAAGTAAAGAAAGAAAGAAAGAAAGAAAGAAAGAAAGATAGAGGAGATCAAGGAATGGCAAATATCACAAACAGTTAATCTATGAGAGCCAGCAAAGAATCAAATCACCTTAAGACAGGGGCAAACAATCTTAAACACATCTAAATATCAATAGAAATAATACTTGCACTTATTCTTTGGTGCACAGCGAGTTTGTGTGTGTGTGTGTGTGTGTGTGTGTGTGTGTGTGTGTGTGTGTGTGTGTGTGTGTGTGTGTGTGTGTGTGGATCCTCGGTGTGTGGTTCATGAGCTTAAAGTGTTCTTTGGGTTCTTCTGTTCGTCTGCGGGAAGTTTAAAAGGTTCATAAATCAAGAAGATGTTGTCTCATCCGAAGGACAGGAGAAAGAGCGGACAGGGAAGAAGGGATGAGTGAAATTGAGCTATTGTCATCATCCTTTAAGGATAAATCAGTCCACACCTATTTTGGCTGAAATGACCAATAGTAGTTAGGAACGTTTAGCGAGAGAGAGTTTCTTCGTCTCCTTCTGACAGTCTAATCTGCATGTTTAATTATGATGTCAGAATTGGTTAATTTTTACTCAAATGAAGAAGAACAAAAAGGTTAAAAGCTTTCTGAAGTTTAGAACTGAATCGGTCATCGTGATTCTGTCCAGACGCTACACGTTATACTGTATATGGACCTTGGAAAACAGTGTAATGAATGTCATTAGATTTAGTCCTCTTAAATAAATTTTGCTGTTATGTTTCTTCTTATCAGAATAATTGTTTTATCTACTATATATTTGATTTGGAAATGCTGCATGTTGTCATTAATTAATGAGATTTTTATTTCTCTGTATTTTATCAGGTTTTGGTTCTATCATGATGAAGAAATGAAGAAGTCTGCAGTGAAACTCCTGCGTAATCTCAGTGTTGCTGCTGTAGAAAATGACACAGTTACAGGAACAAGATTCTCTACTCTGCTGTCGTCTGTGTGCAGTTACAAATCCTTCCCTTTTGATCAAGAGTGGGATGAATATGATCCTTATTATCAGAGTGATTTCCTGCTGGATCTTTGCTCACATGTGAAGGACTATGAGACTCAAACAGGCAGGAGTTTCCTTCCAGCATTACAGTCAGTTTTCCAGTTACCTGATGTCTGGATCATAGATCTCTCAGAGAGAAAGACCTCCGACCTCCTGGAAGTGCTGAAACTCCAGACAGAGAAGAAACCAGTAGATCTGAGAGGATGTCCAGAGGAAGACAGTGAAATGAAGAGTTTCCTTCAGTGTCTGTCCTACATCTCACAGCTGAGGTAAGAGAATCTACAACAACTTACAGTGTCAGTGTTCTCAGGTTGATATTATTCTTAGTTTGGTGACAGAATGTGTCAACATTGGACGCTACAGTTGTCATGCAGCGCAGTCACAGCTCAAAGCTGTCTACACTGGACGCGACAAAGCGACCGTTGCAAATTCGTTCTTCAGAACTAGAGCTAGCGCTGGAAGTACATCAGGAATGGAACAGGGCATCAGTTTACTGTCAGGAATTTGTTGTCTCGCTGCATCCAGTGTAGACAGCATCACTGATTATAATGGCTTATATTTGCCGCTCACGTCTGGTTTAGACACAGTGTCTGTGTATTCCCAGGCTACAATTATTTTTTTGTGATAGCACACATTATTTAAAAAATATATAAACATTAAATCAGTTACAAACATGAAATATTAGAGACAGATGACAGCTTCTTCATAATTGCGCTCTTGTATTTAAACGCGCTCACACCATTGATGCATTGCTACACGATCATGGAAAACTTGGAATTTTAAAATTGTGATTTAGCCCATGAAAAATCTAGAAAATAAATGGACAAAAAATTAAATATGTAACTATTCTATTAAAATATGCAATTGTTTTGCTCAGTTATACTCAGCTCTAAAATATTTTATCAATATTTTGCACTCTTTGTTGCATAGAATATTGCATATATATTCATATATTGTCTATAGTTCAACATTAGACTATTAGTTGAAGTCATAATTTATAAACTGAAAACATTTACTGACGCTCCAGAAGGAAACACAATGCATTAAAATTCAGGGGTGTGTAAATATTTACAGGATGATTGGGGGTAAATTGCTCTTATTTTGTCATCTGGAAATATGTAAGTATTTATGCAGCTTCTGCAGGGCAGCGCAAAAAAATAAGATCTTAAAATAAAATAAAGATGATCCAATCCTCCCTTTCAAACCCACCGGCTCTTGATGTGTTGTGTTGCCTTGAGCATCAGTGAATGTTTGCAGCTTTTGATCATTCAGGAAACAACACATATGAACTGGATCTTCTGTGTAAATTCAGTTATTATTATGTCTTGTGGTCTATATGTAAACAAATATCATGTGACTGGAACTGTACATATATTTAAAGTTCCTCTAAAATTACTGTTCTTGCAATAAACAATACTAAGTAGTTTGTTTTTCATAGAAAGTATTAAAAAGACAAAGAAGGTATTAAAAAACTGCAAAAAATGCATTTTATCTAGTATTTAATACAATTTCATTAGAAATCAAAGTGAATCATTCTGAATTTGCAAAAAAAGAAAAGAAAAACAAAACAATGAATCATAAATTGAATCAAGTGTGACCACTGACCAACAAACATAAGTTTTTGAAATTCCCCCCAAGTCACGCAATCCTAGAACGGGGTCTGTGTGAGACGCGAGCGCAGCGGTCAGACACGTCCGTCTAGCGCATGATTACATTGAAAATCAATGGACAAGTAACGCAGTGAATGGAGAAACACATTCTGTGTGAACTGGCCCTAAGAGCCTTTAGATTTTACACATGAAATACAATGCATTGTTCATTTCGTTTTCCAATTGTAATGAGTCATATGTCATTGTAATCGAGTATGTATTGTATTTTTCAGCTGTTCTGAGCGGTGTTTGTTAACTTTAGTTAAAGTGGTTCAGCTCAGAGAGAATCCAGAGCTGGTGACTTCACTGTTGGAGGTTCTCGGCTCCTCCGTCAGTCTGGAAGGAAGTTTACCCAGTAAATCCTGCAGGTCTGTGGGAAGAGTCTTACGTTTCTCTTCTGACAGACTCAGCCTCACTCTAAAACCCGAAGCCATCTCTCTAAGAGGAACAAGGCTTCTCTTCAGACACATCACACACATACACACACTCAGGTACAGACAGGATTATTAATAATCATTTCAGATGTTGATCTTGATTGATTTTCCTGCTAATATTTACAGTGCGTATTGTTGTGTTTAGGTTGAGTGGTTATATGGTGCTGAGAATAGTGCAGGTGTTGAGGTCAATGAGGGTTCAAACTCCTGTCACTGTTAATGAACTCACACTTGATCTGAATGGTGAACGGCTGTCAGAGAGGAAGTGGTCCAGAGTCCTGAGCAGTTTGGCCATCTTTCTGAGACTCTGGACTGTCCGGTGTTTGAACCTGACTGAATGCAAGATGGCGTCTGTTTCTCTATGTGTCCTACTGTGTCACCAGGGCCCAGTGATGCTCAGGTATTAGACTATAAGACACATTTCAGCAGTGTTTGACCTTATATTTATCATGGTATAGAAATACAACATTAAACTCTGTGTGTGTAGACCATCTAAAGAGAGTCTCCAGAAGCTGGTTGAATGTGTGTATGAAGCTCAGGAAGAGGAACTGACTCAGCACTTCCTGCAGAAAGTGGGTGGAGATCTGACTTCCTGTTCCTTGAGCTGGGAAGAGCTTCACTATTTCCTGCAGCACAGAATTCAACAAATCACTGTGAACTTCAGAAAGAGCAACATTCAGTGCAACATCAGAGAAATGCTGCCGTTTCTGAACAGGATTCAGTTTAAACGGTAAGCTATTCAATAAATTTGTTCTATCTCAAAAACACTTTAGAAATGATATAAAACTTCTAAATGAATGGCAAGATTTAAAGGTTTTAATGATACATGAAATGATACGAAGGATCAGTCTTTAATCATGATGATTTGTGTGTGTGTACAGGATGAGCTCTGTCTTCATGCTGTCTGTAATCACAGAGATCTATGAGAGCGGCTCTGTTGAGTGTGTGTCCAGTCTGTTGAGTTCAGTGAAGAACTACATCACCCTGCAGAGCAGAGATCTGGACTCTGTCCACTGTGCGGCGCTGCGCTTCACACTCCAGCACTGCACTGTAGTTTCACTCGACCTGCTGTGGACCTCCATACCAGAGGAGGAGCTGGAGAGCATTGTGCCTCTCTTCAGACACGTCTCCCACATCAGGTCTCGCTGCTTCTCTCTGGAGAGGCTTCTCAATGCGAAGGCTGCGTTCCTCCTTTAACAGTCCTTCTGGAGCGTTGAACACTGGAGTCTAGTGTATCTGATATTAAAAATATATTTTGAAAAAAAAAAAAATATATATATATATATATATTAAAAATGACTTAATGTAGTGCTAAATGGCAATAATCTGCGGTCTCAAAGGCTGCTTCCCAAAGATCCTACAAATGGAAACAGCCGTCGACAGTGTTGATGACGTGAAAGTCGAGATATGCAGCCTTTCATTTGAGGAACTCCTGATTTCTCTCTTCTCCTCTTTCTCTCGGCCTGTTTCTTACATTCAACAGATTGTGTGTGATATAAAAGCCTTGTGGATAAAAGCTTGCATTATTTTGCAACTAGTTAAAGACAAATTATTTTGTTAGTTGTATTTTATAGGGAAAAAAATGAAAGAAAAATGTATTCCCATCCATACTTAGTGTTTTAAGATACTGTGTGTTCAGGGTTGACAGGCTGCTGTTACTGAAGATGCTTCGCTGCTGCAGTGTCTCTGATGTGTGTCTGTGTGTTCAGTGTTGACAGGCTGCTGTTACTGAAGATGCTTCGCTGCTGTAGTGTTGATGATGTGTGTGTGTGTGTGTGTGTGTGTGTGTGTGTGTTCAGGGTTGACAGGCTGCTGTTACTGAAGATGCTTCGCTGCTGTAGTGTTGATGATGTGTGTGTGTGTGTGTACAGGGTTGACAGGCTGCTGTTACTGAAGATGCTTCGCTGCTGTAGTGTTGATGATGTGTGTGTGTGTGTGTGTGTGTGTGTGTGTGTGTGTGTGTGTGTGTGTGTGTGTGTGTGTGTGTGTGTGTGTGTGTGTGTTCAGGGTTGACAGGCTGCTGTTACTGAAGATGCTTCGCTGCTGTAGTGTTGATGATGTGTGTGTGTGTGTGTGTGTGTGTTCAGGGTTGACAGGCTGCTGTTACTGAAGATGCTTCGCTGCTGTAGTGTTGATGATGTGTGTGTGTGTGTGTGTGTGTGTTCAGGGTTGACAGGCTGCTGTTACTGAAGATGCTTCGCTGCTGCAGTGTTGATGATGATGTGTGTGTGTGTGTGTGTGTGTTCAGGGTTGACAGGCTGCTGTTACTGAAGATGCTTCGCTGCTGTAGTGTTGATGATGTGTGTGTGTGTGTGTGTGTGTGTTCAGGGTTGACAGGCTGCTGTTACTGAAGATGCTTCGCTGCTGCAGTGTTGATGATGATGTGTGTGTGTGTGTGTGTGTGTGTGTGTGTGTGTGTTCAGGGTGGACAGGCTGCTGTTACTGAAGATGCTTCGCTGCTGCAGTGTCTCTGATGTCCAGCAGGAGTTCTCCTCAGTTCTGCTCTCCGTCCTGCAACACAAGCTGGACTTCTCCTGCCGTTCTGCTCTGGATCTGACAACAAACACACACTCTGAGACTCTACATCTGACCACTGAGGACTGCCGTGTGATGACCACAGTCATTCAGAGAGCTCACACACACACACAGCTGATTCTACAGGACTGTGAGATTAACACAGCTGGAATGGACCAGCTGTTCCCAGTGTTACATGCTGTGAAACTCTGGTGAGGAACATCAACAGATTACATTCATACACACACAGACAGAAATCTAATATAAATATATATGTAAATCATCTCTTTCTCTGTGTGTTTCAGCTGTGATAAATCTCTGCTGCTTCAGTTTCTGGCTCATGTGAGTCCTGAGGAAGCGGAGTCTCTTTCTCGAGCTCTGGGTGACGAGGTGGACCTCAGTCAGACTCCTCTGGAGCCGCAGGTCTGTCGAGGTCTGGCGCTGATTCTGGAATATTCTGAAGGACTGACTGAACTGGATCTGAGTCAGTGCCGTCTCACCGATCCCAGCCTGGATCTGCTGCTCCCAAACCTCCACAAAGCACAAAACATTGAGTGAGTGACTGAGACACAAAGAAGTATAAAGTATGTCATTTTTTTGCATTTTGTCTGATTTGTTTGTTTGATCTGCAGTTTTAGTGGCAATAGCATCAGTGACACTGGGGCTCAGAGAATCTACAGTATCGTCTGTCGCAACAGTGACATAAAGACAGTGAGGTGTGTGTCTGAACGTCACAGAATCACATTCCCTTCTCAAGTTATTTGAGCTGAAGTCTTACAGTAGCAACAAACACGAGGCTCAGAAATAAAACTGCAATCTCTGAGTTGAAGTGCTTTCTCTTTTATTCAAAGCCATTTCGTTACTGTTTTTCCTTTGCTATCTACTACAATTTATCATCCATTAAAAAAGAAATGTAAACATTGGAACAATTTATATGTCTATAAATCTGATTTCTGTTCATGATGGTGTGTTTGTTTCAGCTGCTGTTTCTAATATCAGTGTGTGTTTGCATCTGTAGGCTCTTTAACAACAGGATTGAATCCAGAAAGCTCTTCCTCACAGACCAACGATTTGAGATCTGGTGATGATAATAAACTCTCTCTGGCGAAACAACCACTGCACATCTAGAGAGATCTAGAGGCTGGTGAAAAGGTAACAGGTGTGAACACTTTTGAAGAATCGGCCCATCAGAGTCCCAGAGATTAATCTAGCAGCAGATTTTTGACCATATTCATCTTCAGTCATAATCAACAGTGGGTTTCTGTTGCATTAACTGTTTTGTAAAATGACTAAATCCATCTGTAAACCGTCTTAGTTATACTGTTAAACTGTTATAGTTTTGAATTTAGTTTTTATTTCTGTTTTATTACATGGCTTGGTTGAATTCTAATGTAGAATGCGGTGTGTTATTTCTTGATAACCGCTGCTAAGTATAACACACCGTTGCCATGAAAAACAGAGCATTGCTATGGACGCAGGATTCTAACCTTAGAGACGGAACAGACTATTTTCTTTAGCAGAAGCAATACAATAGTTTTTAAAGCTACACTGTGTAAGATTTTCTCCCATCTAGCGGTGAAATTGTTTATGACTACCAACTGAATATTACTTTCTAGCCCCTCCCATTCCAAGGGCGTTTTAACTCCTACAGTGGCCGTATTATTTCAAATCTGCCGGCAGTCGCGAGTAATCTCCCTCTCGCATCCGTCACGGTGCCACTGAGTGTAAAAACGCGAAAGGCGAAGCTTGAATTTCCAGGTATGTCCCTCTTTGGCTGATGTATTTTCAAGATGGAGGCGCAACATGGCTGCCGCCAGTCGAGTGACTCGCTTGTATGTATTCTAAATGGCAGATTCTACGCTTACGAGAATACTTGATTAGTTGGTAGAAGTAATTACACATTAATGAGCACATATTATTTTGAAAGAACAAAGTGTTTTTTGCTAAGAATCAGCTTAAAAAATGACACAGTGTAGCTTTAAATCAATAAACTCCTTTTTAAATCAATATTTTGTGTCAATTTATTGATTTATTTGGTAGGTAGCCATGTTATAAGCGGGATAATGTAGAGCGAGGCGGTTGTTATATCGAATACATCGGGTTCCCGGTCAGCCTGTCGGGGTTGTATTCGCTATAACAACTGCCTCGCTCTACATTATCCCTTACATATTCAATTTAGTTTAGTTTTCACTTTAATTTAGTTTTATTGTAGTTAATATAGTATATAATATATAATTTAGTTTTTAGTTTTAGTATTTGTAGTCTTCTAAAGTAAATCTGCTAACTGGAATCGTTTAAAATAAAAACAGGGTTATTGTACAGATAATGTATTTACACCATTGATTACCTGATCTTCTCCTCTTCATCATGAAGAAGAGTAGAAACCGTTTGACTGCCTGAACTCTAGTGTTTACTGCAGACAGAATACAAGAGAGACGTTTTACTCAGGAAAACACACTTACCTCATTCCTCTGACTAAAATGATTGGTCTGTTAAGCGAGTAAAACTTGATTTAGTTTTTATATCTTCTAGTTCTTCCTGAATGTTATGGTACTGAGGCAGTTAAAATATAATGTATTACAAATGTTTACAGGGCGTTTACAAGGTGTCATACTGTTACTTGACTGGTTTTCAGATGTATTTTTGATAACTTTTGCATTCAATTCTGTGTTGTATTCATAGCTTTAATAAACTGTTACTGATTGAAATTTAATCTGACATTTTCCGTATTCGTGTCATATCCAGCATACATTCATTTTGAAACATGATATTGTGCTAGAATTTAATAAAAGTTTTTCTGAATTTAAAGCTACTGAACTTAGTTTTTTTTAACATATTCATCAGATTTTAGCAGTTCTTTTGAACAATATTCAGGTAGAGAAACAAAGGACGATCTGATCGAGATGCACATTAGATGATAAGGGCACTTGTGTTTTCCTCTTCAGAGTTTATGATCGTTGCTGTTGCCATGGCGATTCCATTTCCACAGACATGTTGGAACAACGGCTCCAATCACTGAAACAATCTCAGTGTTTTTCAGCTGATGTTGAATGTGTCTGTATGAGGGAATCTCAGTAGGACGACTGAGAGCTTACAGAACATAAAACATCTCAACATCTTTGAGAAAGAGATGAGCAGCTGTTGAAGTGTCTTCCATTCGTGTTCACTAATATATTACACTTCACTGAGGTTTGTTTTGAGGAGAGAAACGTTGTTTTATATTTCTGCACATCAAGGAACTCCAACGCTTTCTCGGATTTGCTAACTTCTACAGATGATTCATTCACAACCACAGTCTTCTCAGTTCCCCCTTGCTTTACGGCACGACGTCACGTACATCAACAACATAATGAAGCAGCCTCTATGGAAGACACTAGCACGCATTTCAGACGTGAATCATGGCAGAGTCGACGAAGAAAACGAAGAGGGGATCAGGCCGTGAGTGCAGAGACGGCTCTGCGTGAGTGGTATTTACGACAGTAATGTTAAAGTCGACATGAAATCAAAATTGACCCTATTTACTTTGTTAGCGCATGTTACTAGTCTTGTGGTGAACAATTAATCTGTGAAGTTAATACACAGAAAAAATTTGTTTGCCGCATAGTAATCTTTAATCAAAGTCTGAAAAGTCACTTCCGGTCTGAAATGGCGTTTCTTTTCTGATGACGTCAGTTTGACGGCTTGGGTTGGAAAACTCTTAACCACTCCTCAAACCGTTAGTCTGCTATGAGCGAGAGATGGAGAGGAAGAGTGCTGACACTAAAACCCTGCCCTCTGTTCAATATTCCCTTTCAGTGGAAAATACGTCACAAAACTGGAGTAAAGTCATTTGCAACTTCTGGTTCACGCAGACTTTAAATACAAGTTGCTGTTTGACAAAAACTGAAACTGATTAATATGCCTTTAAAGTTAAAGTAAAGCCATTAGGTTAAAGTTCAATCTGACGAAGGGCTTGCATTAAGGTTAAATGACAACAGTGGCTTTTTTACAATCAGTTTTTAAATAAGTCGGAAATAAACAGCAAACCCTTAGTCTTGTAGTTTTGATTTCATATGCGTAGCATGTGATTGTATGTAAGAAATATGCCTATAAAATGCTGAAAATATTAAATTGACAGTCACAAACCAAAATGTTTAATAGTCTATGGAGTGTCAAGAAATTACAATGACACAAGTAAGAACATAAAATATCATGGTGTGGCAACAATAAATATGAAAATGCCATTGCTCTATATAGTCTATAAGCACCTACAAGCTGGAAAAAAAAAAGAATACACAGAATAATGGGGAATTTAATTATTTTATCGAAAATCTTCTGCAAATAAACAAAACATTGTCAGATCAGTTTGACCCCCTTTCGGCATCTAAGGGGTTGGGAAAAAAGTAAAGCTTGTTATACATGGACATTTCTGACTTAAAAAATGAGACACAAGAAATTTGTCAGCCAAAAGTATTCGCAATGTATTTTTTTCCCATATATTTGTATACCCAGCAGGCACAGTTGGACTCCAACTAATCCATCGTCAGTCAGACGTCATATTTTGGTTGAAAATGAAAGTCAGGTTGACGTCTAAACCCAACGTTTGTTTGGCGTCAAGCTCCAACGTCAGACAGATGTTGAATTGTGGTCGGAATAAGCACCGCAAAAAAATGTGACATGCATGGCAGAACATTAAATCTGTGAAGATCTCAGCAGAGGAGGAGTAAACAACTCCACAAACAGCATTACCAGCTTCACTTATTACTAACCAGACTGACTTTATTTCATTTCTGGTTTAATGAAATCAATAGTTGTATTTTAAAGACACCATAATGGTGGTTAGCGTTTGCTTTAGTTGTGCTCTTGACCCTTGACTTTATAGTATAAAATTATCATAATATAAAATTAATATATCCTGTGCCTGCTGGGCAGACTCTACAAAAAGGAAAAACAAATTTGTCTAATTATTTAGCATCCTGTTAACAAGCTTTGTTATTCCATCCTACACGGGTATACAGTTATTCAATGTGGTATATTCACTTCAAAAGTCATCATAAAACAAAACATAGTCAAAGCAGAAATTAGATTACCACCATCATTAACTCTGTCAAGTCTCTGCACAGAAATGGCAAGACTGCCTCATCAGTCTGGTATTTCTTCAAGAATGGACTAAACGTCCTGGATAACGCCATGAAAAACTGAAGTTTGGCTGAGATCAGGGGATCTTTATTTGCTGCTTCAATGGTATCAAAAGAAGAGGTTCCAGGGTTTGATAGTTCTTTTCTACGGACTGCTACCACATATTCTTTCAGCTTTGGCCATACATTAATGGCTCTCTCTGCAACAGGCAGATTGTCCAGCCATCTATGTCCACAGAATGGGAGTGGAAAAAGAGATGAGCCAGTAAGTTTTGTATAATCTTCCCTTCTTGCAGGGACATTGTGAAAAACATTGCTCTCAGAAGTTTCTCAATATTCCACGTGGAGAAGCCAGTCATGAATGAATTGTGTACCGTGTGCAGTCCACAGCTCCCACCCGAAACTAGCTGCCGACCTCCATGTAGTTCACCATGTTCTTGCTGGAGATTATTGAGGAACTTAAAGTTCACGTTGGTTGGGGCCATCCATACTAATGGAAGTGAGATGTTTCAGGTCTAGTAGGTGCACACATTTCTGAGAACAGAAATAAATAAATGATGAGACACCAACAAAAAATGCTTAAAAGATGTTACAGACATGTTTGGTAATTGCAAATTTGCTTTAATTAAAAAAAATCCTGTAGAGTGCATTGTCCAAACTCCTAAAACCTTTTTTACATAGGGAGAACAAGTTATTCTGAGGAAACATGCTTAATGTAATGAATGTCTGATGCTCTGTGGCCTAACAGCAAATTATAAACCATTAGACAACTGACAAAATGAAGACTGCAATACTAAGGTTGTCCATTAGACGGAGGCTTAGGATAGGAAGCCTAATCTCTTTGAAATGGTGCAGTAGATCCTCACTCTTTAAATGTACCATGAACTGTGATCCCAGATAACGGGACTGGACACAACCAGCCTCCCAAAATCGAACATGGACATCTAGTTGTTTATTTTTTGTTGAGTATTACCACCTGACCACTAGCGGGCTGAAACCATGTCTTAAAAAAAGAATCACGAGCATACATACAGAACGCGTTTTTTGCTTAGAAAAACGTGAGATGGGCAGTGAAATGGGGGATTGTGTATTGTTGTTTGGAGTGGCTTTACATTAAACAAACAGACACCTACAGTGGCCAGCTAAACAAATGTATTTAAACACACACACACACCATACATCGCATGCTCCATATACATTAAATAAGTTATACGTGATCTTGTTGTTTACTTGCTGTGCTTACGCGCCGATAGCTAACAACACACAGACATTTGAAGCAGTTTTACTCACCGCCTGCGGTTCCAACGCACGATTGTGAACCTTTATCGTTGGGACTGCTCCATCCTTAAAGGGGCTATATGCATCTTTTTCCCCAAAATAAACGTAACAATAGCCTTTTTATTTTACCATTTATGACTCAAACATCTCCTGATGAGCATACTGACACCTTGTCCACTCACAGTGGGTGCACCTATAAGCCTGTATCCTATTTTTCCTATTTTCTGTCGGGTCGGATTTTTCCCGCGCTGTCTGCGGATGTGACGTCAAGCGCGTTCATGTTAAACGTTTCAGATCACTAATTTCAGATAAAGAATTCTTACCTCAGTAAACATAATGTTGACCTCCTTGCAGCAGATGACTTGTGAAGTGTGTACGTACGAGCGCGCGCTGCGAGAGCGAGCAGAAAGGAAGAGCAGTTCTGTTTTTTGGCCACAGGTGTCAGTCGCGAGTTTAAATTTCAGAAAAAAGCATATAGCCCCTTTAAGCATTAGATCTGCAAATCCGGGCCGGCAAATACTTCCCTAAAGCCGTGCACAGCGCTTTGATGGGCATACTGCTTTCGCTCTCTCGCTCTGGTCTACGGGTGCACGCGCCCCCTTCCGGGAGAAGTGCCCTTAGGACCTGTATAAGGAAATTCCGCCCCATCTGACGTCACACAGATGGGGAAAAAATTCAGAAACTTGTGACAAACCGGAAGGAGTATTTCTGGTACAGAAATGCTCCCATCAAACATACAACTTAATTTTTGAAACTTTGTCCATGTTTAGCATGGGAATCCAACTCTTTAACAGTGTACAAAAACTCAGTAGGCTATGCATGAAATAGCATTTCACCCCCCCTTTAAACAGGTCAACTATGAAATGGGTAAAAAAGTTTCATTTTTGGTTTTCAAAAAAAGGTCAGTAACGCAAGGTTTGAGAAATTTTCATATTTATTGTCAACATCAGGTCAACATCAGCCTATTATTTTAGCTCTTTTATTTTTAATTTATATCTGGTTCACATTTTTTGGACTTTTCGTTTCGTTTCATTTATTCATTCATTTCAGGCAATGGCACAGAAAAGTACAAGGTAGACAAAATAGTTAAGTTATAGTATCTAGCATTATGTTTGCCATAACTTCTGCAGCAGGCTTAACTAGAGTCTCTCCTATTGAATGGGGTTTTCCCGTTTTTGCAATGAGTAGAGATACTTTGTATGATGCCTCAGTAGCCTTTGCATTTTCACTGGGCATAAAAAAACTGTGAGGTGTTTTTACTCATGTGTCGCTCAAGCTCATCCCGTTTTCTCTCATAAAATGACACTGGTTTATCTGTACAATCTTTGTGCTTAGTGTAACCCGTGTCGTGGCAAGTGTGTTACCCTCACCCTCCTCAGTAAAAGACACAGAGGGGCGTGAAAGAAGACACTGCTTCAATCTATGGACCAACGATCAGAAGACCAGAATTCGCTCAAGAGACTGTGTTAGCAGCAAAGAAGCACAGGGACACACTGTTTAAGTTTGAAAAACGTCTCCGGTTACTATCGTAACCTCGGTTCCCTGAGAGGCGGGAACGAGACATTACGTCACTGACGTATATGGGAACTCCCTTCCTTCTCCGTTTTCACTGAAATCTTATAGGCTAACGCCAGCTGGAGACAGCTGGCCAATTGACGCGAAACATGCAAATGCTGACCGGTCCGCGGGCAGTAAATAGCATGGGCTAGAGTTATTGTTAATTGTGATTCTGACAATTACGTCAGAATCAAGACTGAACGCTAGCACAGCTGATCAAACGGCGAGCACGGCGGCTGACGTAATGTCTCGTTCCCGCCTCTCAGGGAACCGAGGTTACGATAGTAACCGGAGACGTTCCCTTTCAAGGCGGTCACTTCGACATTACGTCACTGACGTATATGGGAACTGTATAGAATCCCGCCGTGAGCGCAGTGAAGATAAGCCCTGAACGGGGTCAAGCTACACTCCCACGAGAGACAACAGTTCTAAGCCAGCAGCGCCGCTAGGAGCACTCGAAACTGATAGGCGAAACTAGACCAAGAACGTCTGCTCCGACCTTACCAAAGTTGCATATCCAATGCAATGAAGCGAAGACTGCACTGGAGAGGGCAGCACAACACCATAAGCACTCGAGCACAAGAGTTAACACAGTGTCGACGGCAATAGCGGTGACAGCTGCATAACCTTATAGCCATACACAGAGTTAACAGGAATTGAAAACTACTGCGTAATGCGGAAACAGCTATGTAACATTATAGTCATAACACAGAGTTAGCAGCAATGGTAACTCTGCATAATGCAGACTACTGCACAGCTGGTGGTAACAGTTCATGAGTACATTAATAAAACTCACCGAACCCACGACGCTATAGGCAGTGCATCAAACTTGAAACCCTGGCGAACGTGTTCTGAGAAGACAGCCAGCATACCTAAATCCCATAGGCATTTAGCCAACATTGAAAGCGTCGAATTCAGTGAGAAAGTCTCAGTATAAAACAGCGCGTCCCTAGTACCATCCATCAAGCACACAAACAGCTGGTCAGACTGCTGCCTAGTGATCCACGTACATCCGCAAAGCCCTTACAGGGCCAACAGCACTCTGAGCATCGGCATCATGCGAGGCTGACGGCTCAGCAGATAAGGCGGGCAGGGATCAATCTGTGCTCTGAACGGTGTAAGCGACTTCGGAACGCAGCTTGGTATCGGACGGAGAGTGACGCTGCAGTCACCAGGTCCGAGACAATGCAACATCATTCGCTTAGAATGAGCGTAGGTCTCCAACGTGCTTCACTGGGGCGAGAGCAGGTGGATTAAGGCCATCTCAAAGAGAGCTCTCAACACTTGTTAGTGTAAGTGTCTTGCTCAACTATGGACCCAGCAGCGGACACACAAGAAGGTTTCACAGCTTGGGGATGATAGGCTAGTAAGGGGGTCACGAGGAACTGACACTCCCTTGTAGAACATAGCCAATGTTCTAAGCCGATGCACAGAAGTGCAAACCAACACATAACTGAATGTACACAAACACAGTGCTAGTGGCCGTAGCGACAACAACTGTGAATATACGCAGTTAGATAATATCCCCATAATAGCATAGCACCTCAGTAAGTACACAAACACAGTCGTAGCCGTAGCTACAACTGTGAGTAAACGAGTTAACACACAATAGCCAGTTGCACTGAAGGAAACGGGGCAACATAACAGCGTAGCCCATGTACGTAACAGCATCGGTCGCTGTAGCGCATCCATGTATGTACATAAACGCAGCGCAAGTCGCCGTAGCGACAGAAACTGTGTAGAGACAGAACTGAGATGTACAGTTAGATCAGGATGGCTAGCTGCAACAAAGGAAACGGGGCAGCATTACAGCATAACACATCCGTGTACGTACCTACATCCAGAAACTGTGAACATGCACGGTTAGATTAGGATAGCTAGTTTTGCACTGAAGGAAACAGGGCAACAAAATAGCAAAAACACGTCCTTGTACGTACATAAGTGCAGTGTAGTCGCCGTAGCGACAGAACTGTGAATATGCACAGTAGATAGGATAGCTGGTTGTTGCACTGAAGGATAGAGGGCAACATAACAGCATAACACATCAGTGTGCACATTTTAAACATCTGTGTGTATAATGCAGCGCAAGTTGCTGAAGCGACCGAAACTGCATGAATATGCTCAGTTCAAACACAATGGTCAGTTACGTTGAAGGGCAACATAACAGCATAACGCTTCAGTGTGTACACAGATGCAGCGCAAGTCGCCGTAGCGACGACTGAGACTATGCATAGGCATAGTTATATTTTGTGTACAAAAACCACAGCGTCAGAGGCATAGCGACATCGACTGTGAATACGTAGTTATCAGAATAGCCGGTTGCACTGAGGATACAGGGCAATATATAATGGCATAAATCATAGACACATATCAATGTACATAACACAGCGTCAGTGGCATCGCACAACAACTGTGAATACACAGTAATCAGAGTAGCCAGTTGCACTGAAGGATACAGGGCAATATATAGCGGCGTAATCGTAACACATATCAGTGCGTAGTGTGTGCACAGCGTCAGTTGCATCGCACAACAACTGTGAATACGTAGTAATCAGAATAGCCATTTGCACTGAAGGATACAGGGCAATATATGACGGCATAAATCATAACACATCAGTGTGTAGTGTGCACATAAACACAGCGTCAGTTGCATCGCACGACAACTGTGAATACGCACTGCGTAGTAATCAGAATAGCCATTTGCACTGAATGACACAGGGCAATATATAATGGCATAAATCATTACACATAACAGAGTGCGGAGTGTACGTAACAGCGTCAGTTGCATCGCGCAACAACTGTGAATACGTAGTAATCAGAATAGCCATTTGCACTGAAGGAACAGGGCAATATACAACGGCAAAATTCATACACATATCAGTGTGTAGTGTGTACGTAAACACAGCGTCAGTTGCATCGCACGACAACTGTGAATACGCACTGCGTAGTAATCAGAATAGCCATTTGCACTGAATGACACAGGGCAATATATAATGGCATAAATCATTACACATAACAGAGTGCGGAGTGTACGTAACACAGCGTCAGTTGCATCGCGCAACAACTGTGAATACGTAGTAATCAGAATAGCCATTTGCACTGAAGGAACAGGGAAATATACAACGGCAAAATTCATAACACATATCAGTGTGTAGTGTGTACGTAACACAGCGTAAGTTGCATCGCGCAGCAACTGTGAATACGTACTGCGTAGTAATCAGAATAGCCATTTGCACTGAAAATACAGGGCAATATAAGTGGCATAAATCATACACATAACAGTGTGTAGTGTGTACGTAACACAGCGTAAGTTGCATCGCGCAACAACTGTGAATACGTAGTAATCAGAATAGCCAGTTGCACTGAAGGATACAGGGCAATATCGTGGCATAAGCATAACACACACAATCAGGTACATAAACACAGCGTCAGTGGCATCGCACAACAACTGTGAATACGTGGTAATCAGAATAGCCATTTGCACTGAAGGAAACAGGGCAATGTATAGCGGCATAAATCATGAACACATATCAGTGTGCAGTGTGTACATAAACACAGTGTCATTTGCGTTGCACAACAACTGTGAATACGTAGTTAAATCAGAATGGCCAGTTGCACTGAAGGGTACAGGGCAATATAACGGCACAAATCATAGCACATATCAGTGTGCAGTGTGTACATAAACACAGCGTCAGTGGCATAGCGACAACAACTGTGAATACGTAGTTAAATCAGAATGGCCAGTTGCACTGAAGGATACAGGGCAGCCTGACAACATAAGCTGTAAGCACATCAATATGTAATGTTACGTAGGCCCAGCGTCAACAGCATAAGCGGTAACGACTGCGCAACCCCGTAGTCAATACTGACTAGAAGGGAGGTAAACACTCACCGAATTGCGGTTGTGCACTTTTCCATTGTCAGGGTGGGGCGTCTAGAGACTCATAGCATCCGCACTTTGCGCCTTTTAGACACGGAGCCATGGCCTTTGCCTCATCCCTCTAGACGCGCGTCTTTGCGCATGACTATCCATAGGACGTCGTGGAAGACGGAGTCTTTCTTGAAGTAGCCTGGCTGAGATACCGGGCTAAGTATCCTCCACAGAGCCTATCGCGTCGAGTCCTTCTAGCGAGCACGCGAAAAGGACCGGAGTGGCGACGGGCAGCGCTAAACTCGTCTTTGGGCAGGAGAGGGCCCACCAGCGGCCTGCTGGCGGCAGTGGGCCTCATCCCCGCTGATGCCCGGGTTTATTCCCCTGAGGGCGCGCACTGTCCGGCACATTGCCTGTCGTCCGCGAGTGCGGCCTCGGTTGATCCTTGTTAGGGTAGAGCGAGTCAATAGGACCCGCACATATCTGGCATGTAGCAGCCATCGGATGCGGGGAGGAAACATGGTGAGTAACCTCTATTGCAACTTCCACGATGGCTTCAGATAAGACTTCTAGCGTGAAGAAAGAGATTCTGACGTAATTGTCGCGCCCATGCTATTTACTGCCCGCGGACCGGTCAGCATTTGCATGTTTCGCGTCAATTGGCCAGCTGTCTCCAGCTGGCGTTAGCCTATAAGATTTCAGTGAAAACGGAGAAGGAAGGGAGTTCCCATATACGTCAGTGACGTAATGTCGAAGTGACCGCCTTGAAAGGGAACAGGCAAGTTGTATTTAAAAGGAATAACAAGCAATTAAAACGAAAGAAAATGTTCAAAAAGACAATAAAATTAAACTCAACACGTCAATAAAAGAAAATAAACCAGAAATAAATAAGCTCTTATTTATATCCTAATTATAACCCCTTTTTAGTCTTTCTTTTTATCTACTATAATTTATACGGTCTATTTAATTTTAAATCTAATTTTACCTAATTAACTTATTTTGGTATAATTAAGATATATGGTTTCTTTAGTTATTTGAGTTATTCCTAATTTGGCTTATTTATATTAAGAATACTTTTCTCTTTTGGTCTGATTTAAATGTAACTCTTTTCAATTTCAACCTTTCAAATTACCTTTCAGTTCACTCTTATTACCCAAAAATAGAAATTATGAACTCTTAATAATTCAAAAGAAATAATCACAAATTGAAACAAAATAACAACAAGGAAAATAAATCACGTTCAAATTATCTCAGTGTTCACAGAAATCTCAATGTGATATGAGATTGTACTAGTTCTCAAGGAAAAAAAAAAAAAAAAGGAAAAAAGGAAACAACCCAACCTTGAAAAAAAACAAGGCCAAAAGTACAATTAGGCCCTTTTCTCAAAAATACACATATTACCACACTTAATATCAATATATTCAACTATTAACGTTTCAAACTTCACTTTTCATATAATATTAACACATTAACTTCTCATTTATATATAAAAACAGGATTTCAAATGACGCGCTAGGCCTCATCTGCTCAATCTACACGTGCGTCACACTCATCCGTTTGCTCAAACTCAGTTATTCGACAAAACCTATAAATTCACATTTCACAAATCATCAAAAATAACTTCCTCCTTTATAATATTGTCACGGTGTGACAAAAATTAGAGAAAAGACTAAAGTCCTTGTGATGCAGTGTTGTTGTGGAGACCTCCAGTGGACACCCGTCTCTATTGCACTGCGAATCTGTTGCCATGGCAGCAAGGCCAATTGCCCGATTTACAGCAGGTGTGGAGTAATTACAGAGAGTGTTGTGAGAGGGACACGTATTGAGATGGGGCTTTAAAAATAGAGAGGAAGCAGACTGTCGTGTGGTTCTCCTCCTGTGAGATACTGTGTTTTTGTTGACGGGTTGTTCTTTTATGGAGGCTGGGCTGTGAAGCGGGTGAAGCGGGTGAAGCGGGTGAAGCGGGTGAAGCGGGTGAAGCGGGTGAAGCGGGTGAAGCGGGTGAAGCTCGAAGTTGAGAAGTAGAGAAGTAGAGAGAAGAGAGTGAAGTATTTGTCAGCGAAAACTCAAGGAATATCGTCAGCAGTGGGAAAGACGCAAAGTGATGAGTATTGGATTCGTTGTTTATATGCACTAACACTGAAGTGGTGTTGAGAGTTTGGAAAGTGTGTGGCACGAGTGAATTAGTACACCGAATTGTTGAATTGTTGATCTGTCTCCAACTTTTGTCCGCTCCTCGCTGAATGTGACGATCGCTGCACCCGTCTTCTGCTGTCTCTGGAGAGAAGTTGAGCCCTTGCGAGAGACGAGAGTTGATCTGGTGGGAGAAAGACCGGTGGGTGAGTGCTGGCCCGAATGCACGGTGTGCGAGTGGAATGCAGTGCCTGAAGTGACGATTCACACGGTTTGTGTTATGAGTGAAGTTCATCGTGTGGAGACGTAATAGTAGTCTGCTGTGCACTCTCTCCTTACAGTCTTTCACCCGCTGTCTCCAAGGAAGGTTTTGATATATCGAGTGCCCAACTTACCATTTTGAGACAGCCCGGCTCTGTTAATGTTGAATGTTTTATATGCTGTTGAACTGTTAAACCCTGCTACATTGTTACAGTGTACAGCTGAAGCGGAGTGTCTCGCTTAAAGCATCCTCTCTGCCTGGTGGTCTCCACACTCTCCTATCGAAAGCCGCTGCCCTGTTCAGAACGAGAGGAGGTATTGCAGCTGAATGTTTCATCTACTGTTGAATGGTTAAATCCTGTTGCATTGTTACAGTGTACAGCTGAAGTGAAGTGTCTCGCTTAAAGCATCCTCCCCGCTTGGTGGTCTTCACACGCCCCATCGAAAGCTTCCGCCCTGTTCAGAAAGAGAGAAGGTATTTCAACTGAATGTTTCATATGCTGTTGAATAGTTAAACCCTGCTACCTGGTTGCAGCGCACAGCCGAAGTGGAGTGTCTCGCTCGAAGTGTCCTCCCCGCCTGGTGGTCTCCACATGCCCTATTGAAGGCCTCTGCCCTGTTCAGAAAGAGAGCAGGTATCACTGTCGAGTGCTTGTATACCGTTGAACCCTGTTGTATTGTTGCAGTACACAGTCGAAGGGGAGCGTCTCGCTCAAAGTGTTATTCCGTCTGGTGGTCCCCACATGCCCCATTGAAGGCCTCCGCCTTGTTCAGAAAGAGAGAAGGTATTTCAACTGAATGTTTCATATGTTGTTGAATAGTTAAATCCTGCTACCTGGTTACAGCGCACAGCCGAAGTGGAGTGTCTCGCTCAAAGTGTCCTCCCTGCCTGGTGGTCTCCATATGTCCCATTGAAGGCCTCCGCCCTGTTCAGAAAGAGAGAAGGTATCACTGTCGAGTGCTTGTATACCGTTGAACCGTTGAACTCTGTTGTATTGTTGCAGTACACAGCCGAAGGGGAGCGTCTCGCTCAAAGTGTTCGTCCGCCTGGTGGTCCCCACATGCCCCATTGAAGGCCTCCGCCCTGTTCAGAAAGAGAGAAGTCTTCCATGCCTACGTCGCAAGCCGCTGCCCCTGTTGAGAAGGAAAGGAAATAGCTGCGGCACGTGCCTCGATCGAAGTGTCTTCCTGTTGTCCAAGGTTCCCTCACGTCCCGGCTAAAGGCCCCCGTTCTACTTGGTCTGGCATAAAGGACACCTACCGGGATATACTTACCTGTTTCCTCTTCTGGCCCGGTCCGCTCGCCACCTGTGTCCCTGTGCTTCGTCCGAGGCTGAGGCAACCGCTCCCTGGGTACTTACCTCTGGGGCAGCATCCGGGACTTGTTCCATCCCCGCCCATGAGTACTTACCTGGTTCCAGTCCGAATGGGGTCCGTATAACCACGACTTCCTCTGGAGTCCTGTAAAGAGTACTTACCCAGTGACCTACCTAGACGGTGTGAGTTTCCCTCTGATCCCTCTCCAACGAGTTGCAGGGCCGCCACGATCGTTCTCCCCTCTACGGTCCAGGGGGCCATCGAATTCCCTCTGGTGACAAGAAGATTTTAATTAGGATCTTTCAAATTACTGCTCTTAACTTAATAAAGAAACCTGTTATTCCTTTATTCCCTTGTCTGTCTGGTCCTTGACACGTTCCTCGAGGTGGTACCCGGTTTCCAGGGGTGGGTGCAGTCTGGCTCGGCCCACCCCGACCTGTGACAATATCACTTAACACATTTATGAAGAAATCTTCTATATTTTTCCCTTTTTTTCAGAAGGTTGACTCTTACATACACTTAGCTAAATATAACACACATATCTGGCATTTGAACACATTTTATCGGATATTTATGCATGAACCTTAGTAATAACAATAAAACGAAAACTTCACTTACCAAGAGTACTCTAATATCAATTAGAAAAAGTTCGCGGCAGCTCTTTCAGCTTTAGGCCCGTACTTCAATGCACGTACAAAAAGCTAGTTTTACTTTTACTCAAAATCAATCATCACAGTATCAAGTTCTGTTTCTATTTCTCAAAATCATGTTCTATATCTCTAAATCTCTCTAAACAAACTACTAGCTCACTCAGTCTAATTCTTTCTCTTCTCAGATCGCGCTCGCTGCTTCTTTTTCGGTGCTTCTCTCGGAAAAAATGATCATTGCATCATCTCTCGACTCCGATGACTCCACCCACTAAGGCGGCCAACTCTGATTCGTTTTATTAGGACCAATCATCATCTCATTAAATCAAATCACTCTTCTCTAATTTATGTATTCTTATTTTCTCTTTTCTTTACAGATATTTAATAAAATAACTGTTCATTCACATAAGTGTCAGTCTCTTTCTTTTCTATTTCAAAAATAAAAACCTCTTTAGTAACCTGGGTTACACCCTCCCCTCTTGAATACATGCACGTCCTGCTGCATCTACATGTTTTGGGATTGAATCGAAACCACAGGTACATCATCAACAGAAGAAGCATTTACTTCCTCTAAGGCAGTACTGAATGCCACACTTAGACTTTGCAACAGAGATTGAATCACTACGGTAAGTGGATTCCCTAACTGGGGATATTCAAGCCTTTTTGCAGGTCTTCGCTCTCTTTGCGAACGTCTGGGAATAACTCCCTCTTCAGACTCTGTGTCATTCTCTCGTTCACTTTGATCAGTTTCAGTATCTTTAGCTTCACTCAGAACTGGATTCTCTTCATTTCTGTTTTCACCTTCACAACCAATTTCTGTTTCAGCTTCCTGAGAAGGAAACTCAGAGCAGGGATCAATTTCTGGTTCTCCTCTCACTGGAATCTCTAAATCAACACGAACAGATTCCAATCATCGTCTCATTAAATCAAATCACTCTTCTCTAATTTATGTATTCTTATTCTCCCTTTTCTTTACAGATATTTAATAAAATAACTGTTCATTCACATAAGTGTCAGTCTCTTTCTTTTCTATTTCAAAAATAAAAACATCTTTAGTAACCTGGGTTACATTAGACTCAAAGTGACGCTTGGGATGCGAGTTTAGATGGTTTCATTGCTTCATTAGCCAATATTTCATAACACAAAACATAGGGAGGTCTAGGATCCTCAAGATCCCCAGTCCAGGGAAATCCAAACTTTATGTACTCATTGTGATATTTTCGTGATATTTTTTTTAACTTTCTCACATGGTTTTCCACGGTGCACTAGCTCCGTGTTCTGCGGGAGTGTGGTGGCCAGTAAGGATGGCTGAAGCGAAACAGTCGTTCCGAAGCTTTGCGAGATCCCGAAGCGCAGATGTGTCGAAACACTGATCCGAAGCGTGATTCGAAACACCCATGTCACGTGACTATGACCAAACGAAGCCTCGAAGTGTTTCACTAAGTGTTTCATCAGGTGTGGTCCGCCGAATCAGCGTTTGATTGGAACGGTGGGGAACAGACCACACAATCGCACATCTGTATAAAAGTGAAATAAACGCATTTTGACCTCGTGGGTTTTTGTTTGACTTTGAGATAGCGGATTTTTGGTGATATAGTGACATAGTGCGATTTGATTAGTTATAGGCAATTTAGACTTACATTTAAATTTACACAACACATTGACTGATAGGCTAGAGACAGACAGAGTATATAAAGTGACACATTAATAGATACATAGATATATATATATATATATAGACAGCTAGATTAATAGATAGATACATATATAGATTTCAGATACATATATAAATACATATATTATAGATCGATACATATATAGATAGATTATAGATACATATATAAATACATATATTATAGATCGATACATATATAGATACATAGATTATAGATACATATCTAGATACATAGATCGATTCATATATAGATAGATAGATTTGGATAGATAGATAAAATGGAGGCTCCCCAGAAGAGATGCTGTACATCAGTGGTGTGGGAGCATTTCCATTTAGAAACCCCAAATAAAGTGAGATGTGTGTATTGTGATCGGCAGCTAGCCTACTGCAACAATACATCATCCATGATGCGCCATTTGAGGAGCACTCATCCTGCCATTTTGCAGGGTGCAGAGGATGGCATTCCCCCTGTACCTAGGCCTGCTACTGACTCTGCTGGGCCATCTAAGCAAGGTATGCATTGTTTGAAATATAATTATAATTGAAATATAATTACAACCTTTTGGGACACTGTTTATAAAGTTTATAAGTTATATAAAGCACTGATTATAAACACTGGAAGGTTTCCAAATAATGAACCAGTAGGCTATACTTTTAATAGATGTGCACTAATTGAAGCTGTATTTTTCCAATGTATTTGTCTGAAAGTATGTTTTATCTTCTCTTTTAAAAGTCAGACAGAGGGAATTGGATGAGGCTCTTATAAACATGGTGGTGACAGTTTCAGTCTGTGTTATGTTATGTAATCTGAATCATGTAATATAATATATCCTTCATATATGCCGTCAGTTTAGGATTTGTTACTAATTGCTGTTTTCATTTTTATTCAGACCCAGAAATGTCAACATCACACCCATCATCATCATCATCATCACCATCACCATCACCATCAACACCAGTAGAAACACAGGACAGTTTATGGGAACTTTTTGATACTCGCATCCATCAAACCAAGATGATACACAATGCTACAGCTGATGCCACAGTGGAAGTGAAAAAATACATCAACGATGCGTATTTGCCCAGAACTCATGATCCACTAACTTACTGGAAAGAGAGAGCAGTAATCTTTCCTCATTTGTATGTCCTTGCAAAAAAATATCTTTGTATGCCAGCAACAAGTGTCCCTTGTGAGAGGATTTTTTCAAAGGCTGGAGAAATTATCTGTAAAAAAAGAAGTAGGCTAAGTCCTTCCACAGCAGATAAATTAATATTTTTGAATAAAAATCTCAAAAAAAGTGAGACATTGTGGCTTGATTTCTTTTATTAATATTCATTTTTCATGACCAAAATAACATTATGCACAGTGAGGAGCCTATAGGTTACAAGCTTCACATATTAGAACATTATAATAATAAAAAAACAACAAATTTTTTTAATGGCTCGTCAAGGTTATTTCAGATCAACACCTGCAAGTGACCACTAGGTGTCACCGTTGAGACGGGTGTCGGATTGATTCGAAGCCTCGAAACAATATGGCACATTTGGTTCAACTGTTTCATTGGTTCACGAGGCCTCGATTTTGCCATCACTAGTGGCCAGTGGCTGTGACTCGGTATCTTCGGTACCGGCTTCAGTGGGCCTTTGTGGTGCTGTAGTTTTGCTGCTTTCAGTGGACGCTTGATCTTTTCTTTTGACTCCTCTTTGGTTTAGCCACCGATCCATTTTTTAGGGCTGTAGTCAACCAAAGAAATGCTTAGTCGACCAAAGTCCTGTCCTGCACAACGATTAGTCGACTAAAAAAAAAAAAGACGCGATGTTTTGCATTTTGATTAAACATTTATTAAACAATTGTCATAGAGCATTTATAAAACAACAACGAAAAAAGTTAGTTTTTTTGACACCTGGGATCCCCCGCGAAACGGTTCTCATTCGCGCTTGAATAAGGCCGGCGACACACTGGCTGCTGGCGTGAGAGTCTCAGCTGCGTTGGGTGTCAAGTCAAGTCAAGTTTATTTGTATAGCGCTTTTTCACAACACAGATTGTATCAAAGCAGCTTCACAGTATTAAATTAAAATAATACAACAAAGTTTGTTTCAAGAGGAATTTATTGATTAAATTAAATTAAATATCCCCAAAATATCCCCAAATATAAGTGTCTGTTTTTATTTCGGCTCCCATGTTAACAGGTTGGAGTTTGCACACTCAGGCGCGGCTCGAGCCACGCGGAAAACACGTGCATGCTATAGAACCGACGCCTGAGTGTTCCAGCAACGGGAGTGTTCTCTGGCTGGAGCGCAGAACAGCGGAGTTTGTATGGACCGAAGTGCAATGTATTCGACTTTTTACCCGTAATTATCAATCTAAATTAATCTCGTTTTTAATTTAGGCTAACTTAATTTCGTTCTTCTTTATTTAAATTTCGTTTTTCTTAGGCCTATTTAAATTTCGTTTTTCTTTATTTAAATTTCATTTTTTCTGTATTTAAATTTCGTTTTGTTCTTTATTTAAATTTCGTTTTTCTTTATTTAAATCTACCCTTTACTGTGTCAGTAATTTGTTAGTCAGAAAAATATTAGACTACCTTAAGTATTGCTTAAGTTAACAGACTGTGTGCGTTTTATAAATTTTTTACAGTCTATGGTTTTATATCACTAGTGCAGTGTCCGTTCTCGGAGAATATAGCCCTGCTCGCGTGAGGTGCGCCGCTTCCCGCTCGCGCTGTTCTGTAGTTTACTATTAATTCTGAACATGTCGCGTCTCGCGCGTCTGTCTATATTGCACCAAATGCGACACTGCACTCCCTTGTAAAGTCGATTGCGGTTCTCGAAATAATCAAAATGCAAACGGACAGACAGACACATAGAGATTACTACCTATATTCCTTACTGAGCGCGAAGCAGCAGTGCAGCCAGCCACAGGTGCGGTTCCCGAGTGTTCTACGTGGTGCGCGCTAAACTGTGGCGCTGTTACAAAATAGCCTAAATTAAAGCATTTAAAGTTGAGCATAAAACATAGGCTAATTATATTTAGAATACAGTAATATATAACTGCTTATAAAGGAATAAATAACAAGGAGTAAATCAATGAAAATTTCTTTATTGGTGAAAAAAAAAAATTATGTGACTGGTCGACCAATGAGAATGTCAGTTCTCATACCAAGACGGCATCGACCAATTAGTCGACTAAACGACTAAAGTTGACAGCCCTACCATTTTTATGTTATTAAAACAGAATGGCAAGAACTGTTATCACAGTTTGGCAAGTGCATTAAAAATCTACTTAAATAAGTGACGATTTTATAAACACTTGCCTAGTTTAGGTCATCTTTTGGCGGACCACACTTTAAGAATTACTGCTCTAATGCTATTGGTAGACTACACGTCTGAGCATATCTATAGAAAATACCATCACAAGTGTTATATAAAACTAAGATATATGATTCTAATTTGACTAGGAATTAGTCTTAACAGATTTAAAAGTAATATTATGCTGTTGGGAGAGTGTTGTTATATTAACCACAGCAGTGCAGTGCATTAAATATTTCACTACATTAACGCTAGATCAATCAACAAATTAAACTCACTCATACTGTCAACAGTTACTAAAACGTCATTCGAATTTGACAAATAATCCATTTTCTTGTCCCTTATAATCCACATAATGCAGGGGAAACTGTAAAATGAACTGCAGCAGTGCTGAAAACTTACATCATAAAATTACAACACTCAAACTAAATGTATATATAAATGTATGTTTATTTTCCATGCATCATTTTATCATAGCCATCCATGTATGTGGGCAGTCAAATCATAACAGTGAAATCGGCCTCGAACTCTTTTGTGTTGCCTGCACTTGAGACGGTGACGTGAGCTCCGTGAGAAGAAAAGTCTTTTTTCCTATTGGTTGTCGCTCGCGAAAATCGCTTCTCATTTGCATAAAGTTGAAATTTTTCAACTTTTGTCACTTGTCTCTTGTCACTTGACACGCCCACATTCTGTCGCCAACGGTCACTGTTGCTCATGTCGCCGGAAGTCGCCAGCGCTCCATTGGAACGAATGGGATTGTGTCGCTTTGTCGCTGCGTGGCGCTGGCGGTGTGAACGGGGCTTCAGACTGTGTTGATGTGTTTCTCCACTGCATGGATCTTCATATGTGGCTTCACGTTACTTTTAATAGAGAAACACTTTCCACATACAGGACATGAATGTGGCTTCTCCTTCGTATGAACTGTCAGGTGTCTCTTCAGGTCTGATGCCTTAGGGAATTTTTTTTCACATTGATCACATGTGAACGGCTTCTCTCCTGTGTGAACTACTCTCACGTGAAGCTCAACATTATTTTTGTATGTGAAACTCTTCCCACATTGATCACATGTGAACGGCTTCTCTCCAGTGTGAACTATCATGTGACGCTCTAGACTATGTTTGATTGTAAAACTCTTTCCACACTGATCACATGTGAATGGCTTTTCTCCCGTGTGAACTCTCATGTGAAGCTCAAGATGATGTTTGTATGTGAAACTCTTCCCACACTGATCACACGTGAACAGCTTCTCTCCGGTGTGAACTCTCATGTGAGCTTTAAGGTTTGATGATTGTATGAAACTCTTCCCACATTGATCACATGAGAACGGCTTCTCTCCAGTGTGAATTCTCATGTGACACTCTAGATTTTGTTTGGTTGTGAAACTCTTTCCACACTGAGTGCAGGTGAAAGATTTCTTGGCTCTTCTTTTCTTTAAAAATGTATTTTTAGTCTTTGAGCGACTCAAAGGTTTTTCTCCAGGTTTGATATGTTTCTCCTCCTTCACTTCACTCAGTTCTTCTCTCTCCTCCTTCACTTCCATCAGGTCTGAAATGAAAGAAAAACATTCATTTTCAAATTTTCTAAATAATCAAAATACTTAAAAGAGAGAAATATGGAGTGAATGGAGATAAAAATGATCCCAGATGCAACTACTAAAATATTACAATAATTTAAAACTTTTTATAAATTAATTATACGTCTGAAACTTTCCATGAATGAAGTACACTGATCTTCCAGTTATTAAAAAAATAAAAAAAACAAAAACATTTTAGGCATTGTTTCTGCATTGAGAACTATTAAATATGTATGGAAGTAAAATAATGTCAAATGTTTTTGAAACAAAAAGCCTGTTGAATTGCACTACTTGGAAAAAAAATGCATTGCATTAAGCCTGCTTGCATTTTAATGCATTGTATTTTTAGGGCTTTCATTTTTATGGCCTGAAATTCAGAATGGTTGAATATTTAAGCTGTGAATATTTCAATTAAAAACATCTCAAACACATTTTCATTATTAAAAAATCAATAATCCATATTAATCTTTCATATTTCACTTTCAAAATATTTAAACTGTTTAAAAATACAACCTATAATATTCCACAGGCAATTTTCTTTCTCTTTGCAAATTTGCTTCCACAAATTCAGTGGTTCAAATTCAACAGAAAATTCTATGTTGAGATCCAGGGAAAAAAAGCAGCTTAATGGACTAATACAGTGATATAAAAGACCAAGATTGCACCTTATTTGGGAAGTAGGCTGTAGGCTACTATAGGCTACAGGCAAGCAGAATATGACTTTAACGAATATGAAGTTAACGCGCAAAGTTTAATGCTGAGCATTTCCCAATGATATACTGGCATAAAATCAACACTTGATCAATTAATTCTCTCTCTCTCTCTCTCTCTCTCTCTCTCTAGTCATCTGTCAGTTGTGCAGTAACCCAAAATCTCCTGAATGAAGTTAAAACCCTGATTTTTTAAATCAAGTGCTTGATGCCGATGCGATCAGTGGTGCGGATTCAGTGTTTTCTCGTGTGGCTCGTGCACACGCCCCACTGTCTTCACTCGGACGCGTGCTTCAATCCGTTGTTGATACTCTCTATTCATTCTGGTGAAATCACAAAAACATAATGCAAACAAATGTGTCCCTGCTTGATATACAACCACTGATGAACATAATCGGTTTTGATAAAAAAAAAAAAAAAAATATACGAGTGCGGATTAGAACCCAGAACTTCTGACAAGGTTGGCGAAAGCTCTATCACTGGACCATTAAGGTATATGACATATATTAGGCTGCATCTCATTAAACAACAACTTAAACCCCATGTAGCCTACTATTTAAATCGATTGCTGGACATCGTAATGTTATTGTACCTAATATTGATATTGCCCCTCCGTATATTCACCAGGCCCACCTATTAATGACGTTCTGTATCTGCCACTGACGTAACGTAGGAAAGGTAATGTGGAAGTTAAAATGCTAAAATAAATACTGATAACATATTTTGAGAATTTAAGTGCTTTTTTATATATATATCCCCCGACCCCCCAGCATTTACTGTCCCCCCCAGGTTTAAAATTGCTCCTATATATGCCTACATGTACTTCATTCGATTAAACTGGAAAGAGCCATAGCACTTGCATATTGTAGTCCTATTGTTAGTTTAGTTTAACTGTAAATTGTTTTGGATAAAAGCGTCTGCTAAATGAATAAATGTAGCCTAAATGTAAAATTGGCTTGAGATTGGGCATTCGCACATTTAGGACCGTCTCTAAAGTTGCATACAACATTAGTGTAGTGGCCGTTTGTCAAACAAAACAAAAAAAAAACAAAAAAAAACATTAATTAAACTTAAATCAAACTTCAAACGACAACCTTTATAGCACCCTGGGCAGGTGATGCACGCAGGCAAGAAATGAGTCCAATTCCAGGCTGATTCAAAGTTGTGGCTGATTTATTTTCCCAACGGAGCAAACAATACAGCATCTCTCGCGCTGGTAAAAAACCATATGCCCATCACCCAGGTGCTACAGATCACCTCCTACTTCCTACCTATATTCACCTTTACCTGTGCACACTACTGCCCTCAGGTGTCTAAATCAAAACATTGTAGTTAATAAACTAACCAAAAAATAAAGACTAAACATATAAATAAAACAATTAACTAAACAAACAACAAAATAATATTACCAAAATATATTACTAATGTGGGAAAAATTATAATGATAAACAAATCAATTAACAAAATTACCACTACTGAAAGCAAACTAATGTAGCTCCAACACTCCGGCCCCTAATTGTGCATTATGACAATTACTGAACTCTCAAAACGGAGCTACACACTATATATTCTAACTATATCAGGAACAGATGTCTTGCCGCACCTGCAAGGAAAGAGAAAGAAAGAGAATGACAGATGCAGACAGAAAGAGAGAGAGTCAGTTCATGTGATCACACTGCCGCCTCCAGCAGCAGGCACAGCTTCGTCACAGGCCTCTCTAAGATGCTGGTCTTCGTTTGGAGGCGAACAGAGCGCACAACCCCATTCACATCCGATCTGACATCCAAAACTTTCCCCATCATCCAAGATCCTCTTGAAGCTGTAGCATCTGCCACAAGAACAACATCTCCAGGTATAAGGTTTCTTCTTAGTGCTGCCCATTTTTGTCTCTGTTGCATCAATGGCAGGTACTCAGAAATCCATCTCTTCCAGAAGAGTTCCGCCATGTACTGTATCTGCTTCCATCTTTTTCTGACATACAGATCATTTCTGTCAAACAATCCTGGTGGCATAATTGGTTTACCTTTCAACAACAGAATGTGATTCGGCGTCAAAGCTTCCAGGTCATTTGAATCACCGGAGGCCCTTGTAATAGGCCTATCATTCAATATTGCTTCAACTTCGCAAAAAATAGTTTGGAGTGCTTCATCGTCCAGGGTCTGCTGTTTAAGGACTGAGTTAAGAACACTCTTCACTGAGCGAATCAGGCGCTCCCAAACGCCACCTTGATGGGAAGCTGATGGGGTGTTAAATCTCCATTCTATGCCGTCCTGAAGAAAGGCTCTTTGAATTTTACCATGATTCAGAGCAGCCAGACTCTCCTTGAGCTCACGGCTGGCTCCAACAAAGTTAGTTCCATTGTCCGACCTGAGAGTTGAAACTGGGCCTCGTCTGCAGATGAACCTTCTCACTGAATTTATACAGGAGTCTGTATCCAATGTGTATGCTACTTCCAAGTGTACAGCACGGCTGGTCATACAGGTGAAGAGTACTCCGTATCTTTTGAGAAGACATCTGCTTCTTTTAACTTCAATGGGCCCAAAATAATCAATGCCAACATGAGTAAAAGGGGCTTCCTCAGGCAACACTCTTTCAGCAGGTAAGTCCGCCATTTTTTGTTCAAGGAGTCTTCCTCTGTTGCGTCTGCAAACAACACAATCTGATATGACCTTTCTGGCAGCAGAGTTTGCATTTACAATCCAATACTTCCGCATTAAACTGGACAACATATAATTTCTTCCAGCATGACCTATCTGCTGATGAATGTGGCGCAGAACTAATGTTGATACATGCAGGTCTTTTGACAGAATAACAGGACGCTTGGATTCCACTGGCAGTGAGGATTTGCTTAACCGACCACCCACTCTGAGAATCTCACCATCCATCACTGGGTCCAATCTATACAGTGGACTGTCCTTGGATACGGATTTTACACCACTCTGCAGCGAGGTAATTTCATCCTTAAACCGTTGATGTTGTACATACCGGATGATTGACAGCTCTGCCCTGGTCACATCTTGAGGTGTTAGACTCTGTCCTTTGAGTGTAGCCTTAAAGCTCTGCATTTGGCTTTCCACCTGTTGATAACAGTCTGTAGTGTCCATACTGAGGTCAGCAGAGGCATAAAGCTCCTTTCTCCTATGTCCCAATAACACAAGAGTATCCTTGATCTTAAGAAGCCAAGCTACAGCTACTCGCAATCTCTTCCAAGATGAAAAGTAATGAATCAGGTGGCTCATAGCATTGTCTGTGTCTTTAACAACAGCATTCACTGTCAAATCCCTTTTGATCTCAGGGTCAGCGCCAGGAATCACCTGAAGATCTACATCCAATTTAGGCCATCCATCCTTGGACTTATAAAGGAAATCAGGTCCCATCATCCATCTCCTTCTGTTCAGGAGATCTTCTGCCCTCATTCCTCTTGACGCTTCATCTGCTGGGTTTTCCTTCGTCCCCACATATCTCCACTGATCAACATCAGTTGCCTCTCTGATGACTGCAACTCTGTTGGCCACAAAGGTATAGAATCGCCGGCTTTCATTTGATATATATTTAAGGACTGTTGTACTGTCGGTCCAGAAAACTGACTTCTCCAGCCTAAGTTGCAACTCCTTCTGTAGCATGCGGTCTACCTTAACAGCAAGGACTGCAGCTGTTAGCTCCAGGCGAGGAATTGTTGTCTGCTTCAGCGGAGCAACTCTGGCCTTCCCCATCATAAATGCAACATGTACTTTATTATTCCTTTCCAATCTTAAGTAAGAGACAGCTCCATACCCAACCTCACTGGCGTCAGAGAAGTGGTGAAGTTGTACAGTGACAGGGTTGCCAAAGTCATTAGGCTTAATGCAACGGTCAATCTTGAACTTTGCCACCTTGTGGAGATCTTCCAACCAGCCAGCCCATTGCTTAGCGAGAACATGGGGAATATCTTCGTCCCATCCAAGATTTCTTTTACAGAGTTCCTGCAGTAACAACTTAGCCACCATGCTGAATGGAGAAAGGAAACCCAATGGGTCATAGAGGGAGCTGACCACCGAAAGAATTCCTCTTCTCGTCTGCGGTTGCTCTTGTGCTGAAGCCTTAAATCCAAATTGGTCAGTCTCAACATACCACTGTAGTCCTAATGTACGTTCAACAGGAAGTTGATCTGTATCCAAATCCAGCTCCATCATGTCTTTTGCTCTGCGGCCTTCGCTAACAGAGCGCAACACTGCACGACTATTGCTGACCCACTTTGACAGAGTGAATCCTCCTTTCTGACAAAGTGCAGTTAAATCCTGGATCATTTTCTTAGCTTCCTCTTCTGAGGCCATTGAACGGAGGCAATCATCGACATAAAAATTGTTTTTCACTGTACTCACAACCTCTGGAGGGAAGTGTTCTGCGTTGTCATCTGCCGTTCTCCTCAAAGCATAACTGGCACAGCTTGGCGATGATGCAGCTCCAAATAGATGTACCTTCATGCGGTATTCCTGCGAAGCCTGTGCAGTGTCACCATCTGGCCACCAGAGGAAGCGGAGAAAGTTAACGTGCTTATTTGAGACATGAACCTGGTGAAACATAGATTGGATATCAGCCACTATTGCAATAGGCTCCTGCCTAAATCGGACTAAAACTCCAATGAGGCTGTTAGTAAGATCGGGGCCTTGCAAAAGCTGACTATTAAGGGATGTTCCTTTGTAGGAAGCTGCACAGTCAAAAACAACTCTTAGCTTGCCCTTCTGAGGATGACACACCCCATGGTGTGGGATATACCACAATTTCCCATTGCTCTGTGTCAACTGGTCAAGAGGAACTGGCTCAGCATGTCGCTGTGTTATCATTTCATTTAGGAACGTGATATATTCCTCCTTAAAAACACTGTTCCTGTCAAACTTTCTTTTCAGGCTACATAAGCGCTGCTCTGCTATATAACGATTGTCTGGCAGGGTTACATTTTCCTTTCTGAATGGCAAGTCAATGCAGTAATGACCTCCAATTAGTTTTGCTGTGCTACTGACAATATCCATGAACTTAATATCTTCTCTGGACATTTCAATCTGCTCTTCTGATGAATTTTCATTAAAGTCATGGTGATACTGCTTAACAAGCATTTCTTGCAGGTGTTCAACAGAGATGCGATTTGCTGTCACAGCAGAATAGCCACTCTTACCTCTACAGCTACCATGAAGAGGACCATTAATGACCCAGCCAACCCTGGTTCTGACAGCGTATGGGCCCTCATCTAGGCTATGTATTACTTCCCACGGCTCCAAAACCTTAGGGGCATCAGTTCCAATTAGCAGATCTACATTTGCATGAATGTCATGGAGTATTACATCCTTCAAATACGGCCATGGATCAATATCTGCTTGTCGTGGAATATTAAGTGTAGACACAGGTATAGTTTTTTGAGTCAAAACATCAGGAAGCTCTATAAAATCTTCAGCACTCATGCCAGACACCTCAAGACCTGACAAAACATGAGCATTCACAACCTTTCGTTGGCCCATTGTTCTCAACAAAATGCTTGTCTTCTTACCTCGCAAATTTAACCTTTTCGCCATGGTTTCTGTACAGAATGTGCCGGAACTGCCAGGGTCCAGGAAAGCATATGTCTGCATGATCTTATTAGTTAGTTTGCTTCTGACCTTTACTGCAACAATAGAGAAGGTAGAATCATCTTCCACACCGGCCCCAATATGGCCACACGTCTGAAAGGTTACAGTTGAATCACTTGGAAGGCTCACAGGATGTTTGGCTTGTTCTACAGATGTGCCTTTATCCTGTCTTTCTATATGAAGGACCCCAGGATGTTTCTGATGACATACATGGCAATCCAATCGACTCCTACAGTCCTTGCTTGTATGGCCTACCTTCAGGCATCCAAAACAAATACCCTTGTCCTTAATGAAGTTGATCTTGTCCCGGTGTGTCTTGGCTTTAAACTGTGAACACTGACCTAGTGTGTGGTTTCTCTGCAGGCAGAAAAGACAGCAATGAGTGGAGGGGGTGCTATGTTCTGCAGGCCGTACAATAGCTTCTTCCCTCACAGGAGTGACATTCGTAACGTAGCTGCTTCCCTTCCTTCTTTGTCGTAGCTGGCTGTTAAAGGAGGCCTTCACATTAGGATGTTGAGGATCTTGAATGTTTCCAAAAACTGGATCTAAAGCAATTTTCACTTGTCTCTCAATAAAATTTACAAGATCAATGAATGTAACTCTCTGTCCACTTCTTTCTTGCAAGTCACATGCAATGTTCCTCCATTTTTCTCTTAGTTTGTAAGGAAGTTTTAAAATGATACTACGCATGTTAGATGGTAAATCCAGTTCCCTCATATACATTACTTGTTCTGTTAGGTTTGAACATCCTCGGAGAAACAGAGAGAATGATTGTAATCCCTTTACATCTTCACCTTTAATGGGTGTCCAGTTAGATATTTTTTCCATGTAAGCAGATGCAATTTTATATTCATCTCCAAAATGCTGAGCAAGAAGACTCTTGGCTCTGTGATAGCCTTGATCTGGAGGTATATGTTGACAACTGTGCACAAGATCCTTTGGCTGCCCCCTGGTGTATTGTTCAAGGAAATGCAAACAGTCGCTGGGATTATTCGTTTTCTTCTCCACTACATTTTCAAAAGCTTTAATGAAGGATTTATATTGAAGAGGGTCTCCATCAAAAATTTGCAGATTTCTTGGAGGAAGAACAGAGGATATATTTTGCTGAACCAACATTGCAGTGATTTCGTTTTGTTTTTGCATAATGCCCACCATGTCATTTTGGTTGTTACCGCTTTGAGTTTGAGAATTTAATATATGTCCCATTTGACGTCCATTTGCAGTCTGTAATTCTTGATATTGAACTTCTGGCCCAAACGGCCTTCCATACATTCGTTCAGCAAATCCTTGTCTTGGCCTAACAACTGATGCAGGATCAGGTACAGCAAGAACATCATTTTCAGGTGGAACAAAAGCTTTGGCAAGAGGATCTAAACCGATGGATCTTTGAGCTTTGCTCCTCTCCAAATAAGAGTTCATTCCATCAGATCGTCTTGAACCACGCTGTGATGAGTTCATTTCTAAAACCTGAAGCCTTGCCGTTGTAGCTGCCAAATCTGTTTCAAGCACCAATTGCTCCTTTTCTCTACGAAGCCTTTCCTCCTGCGCTTCTATATGATGTTTCCTTTTTAAAGCTTCGGAGCGTTTAAGAAGAGCTGCTCTCTCGGCCTCCGCATTAATGCGCGCCGCGGATATTGCAGAAGTCTTTGATATGCCGGTGGCACGTGATTTTACAGAACTTTCTCTTACACTTAAGACGTTAGAAATACTGTCTTCAGGTTGTATTCCATCATCAACGCATCCTGCGTCGATAGGTTCTTTTGGCGGTGAGTATTGATAACCAGCTTTAGACAGCCACTCCTTCACATCTTCAATAAATGCATGACATGATTTAATTTTCTCCTCAAAGCTTTTAGTTTTAGTGATGAGTATTTTATCTTCTGGTAGAGGCAATTCCATAAATGTTTCATGAATATCAAGCGCTTCTTCATAACACTTAATGAACAAAGCGAGCTGAGTGTTCACTGCGTCGGCATTTTCATTTAATTCTATTAGGGCACGGATTTTATCCATAAGCTTTTTTGCCTGGTTAATTTTTGCAGTGCGTTTCTCTTGACAAGTTTGTATGTAAAAGCACATTCCTTTAGAAGTCAATTTAATTGACCGCTTTGATTCTGGCCTCTCCACATCTGTCATTTTTCTGCAAACGTATTGCCACTCTTTTGATAATATCAGTGAATGTTCACAATCGGGTAACAATCGGATACCAACAAATCCTCTTCATCCACATAAGCGCACATTGCGCTGGCTTTACTTTTTTATGAATGTAGGCCACACGGTGCGTTAATAGTTCAACAAAGCACACAGCCAATTTAAAGCAGTCCAAGTTTAAGTTCATGTAACTTTTCATGAAACCGTTTTCCTATACGGCATTTCTATCAGTACATACCAACTGGACATTTCTTAGCTCAGGCCAGGCCTCTGTCTCATGCCAGCAGATAATCCATGAATGGTGAATAAAACAATCCATGCTGATTTTCCATCGGGTATCCCAATAATATCCGAAGCGAATTCCAAGGAAAGTTCTTCTTCTTTCTTTAATCAGTGGACAGGTTTTTTACTTGTTGTAGTGGCCGTTTGTCAAACAAAACAAAAAAACAAACAAAAAAAAACATTAATTAAACTTAAATCAAACTTCAAACGACAACCTTTATAGCACCCTGGGCAGGTGATGCACGCAGGCAAGAAATGAGTCCAATTCCAGGCTGATTCAAAGTTGTGGCTGATTTATTTTCCCAACGGAGCAAACAATACAGCATCTCTCGCGCTGGTAAAAAACCATATGCCCATCACCCAGGTGCTACAGATCACCTCCTACTTCCTACCTATATTCACCTTTACCTGTGCACACTACTGCCCTCAGGTGTCTAAATCAAAACATTGTAGTTAATAAACTAACCAAAAAATAAAGACTAAACATATAAATAAAACAATTAACTAAACAAACAACAAAATAATATTACCAAAATATATTACTAATGTGGGAAAAATTATAATGATAAACAAATCAATTAACAAAATTACCACTACTGAAAGCAAACTAATGTAGCTCCAACAATTAGTGTTAACCTAATGACGACGTAAATATTCATACACGTTTCTAACTTCAATAGCAAACTTTAATTTATTTGAATAAATATCACAAATCTAAAGGGTGCACATTATGCCTGACACTACATGAACACTTACAGTTGGTTTTATGACTGTAAGTCGTTCTCTTCTATTGCTATTTCATTTAGAAACATGTATACGAATGTCGTATGTAACTTTAGAGATGGTCCCTAAATGTGCGAATGTCCAATGTGAGTTTGTTTTTTTACATACAGTATATAAACTGGACACAGCGACCCCATAGGTTTCAACTAGGGATGCACCGAATATTCGGCCACCGAAAATTTTCGGCCGAAAATGGCCCAAAAGTGCATTTTCGGTTTTCGGCCGAAAGACTTTTATCACCGAAACAATACGGCCGAAATGTTGTGATGACGCAAACAGCAGATCGCGACCTGCACGTGCTTGTCTGAAGCAACATATCTGCGGTGTGGACGTATTTCAATATATCTGAGAGTGACCCACGGACAGCGATTTTTAAAACACAGACGTCCCAAGTCTTCCGGAAGTTCCGGGAGTCTCCCGCGTATTGATAGCGGCTCCCTGATGCCCGCAAATTAGTTTAAATCTCCCGGAATTGCAGAGCAGCCGTCATTTATCAGAGGTGTGTGTGTTTACCTTAGCTGTTTATGGTTTTTGCAACTCACGTCCATGAGCATATAGCTGCAGATATTATTATGGGCTATGGCAGTATTGACCTAAATGCACTTTGTTTTTATGAGAGAACATTTCATTTTTAAACCTTTCTGCAGGCCAGTAGGCTTTTACATTATTATTTAATGTACACATGAGTGGGGTCAAGTTAAACATTTAATTTTATACTTTGCAATTTGCTAAATAAATATTTGCATACAATTTTAATTGATTTATTCTTTGAAACTTTAATATTAATTTATGCAATGCCTTGATTATAGTAAAGTTAGTACACAGTCATAGCCATAAATGCAATGGTACTAATAATTGGCATAATTTATTTCGGTGTTTCGGTTTTCGGCCTTAGTTTCCTCTTTTTCGGTTTTGGCCAAGAATTTTCATTTCGGTGCATCCCTAGTTTCAACGGAGAAAAGTGAAGTCAATTAGAAGCACTCACTTCCTGATGGCTGAGTGTACTGCGCAGACTCAAACTGAGCAACCCGTCTGTCTTCTAATAGCTGTGCCAAGAGAAATCTGAATCATTCCCTTCCGAAACTTGCAGAGACGGAGAGTGTGAGTAGGAGGTGTCCATGAGCTAGGAGCAGGAGAAACTTTTGCTAAATATTCTGAAGAATTATTTTGTCATTTTGCCTCCACGTCCCCCCGATTGCCCGCGAGCTTCTCCTCCTGTCTATACGGTAATTTCTCTACTGTGCGACAGAGAGTTGCGTGGTTATGACGCAATCGTTAGCCTATTTTTACAAAAATTGCATCTACGAGGCCATAACGTAAGATACAAGGTAATGGAGCCTTTTATACATTTTCGTGTTTCTTTAGAAATAAATAATGGACAAATGGAGTCTTTAAACGCCTCAGATGTAAAGTTATTCGCTGTCAAAGTGACGCTAAAATGAATGGGAGTCAATGGAATGCTAACAGCAGGTGATGGTCTGCTAATCAATGGCGGCCCCCGGGGAAGCTTCAATATTTAATGAAACCCTGCCCGCCTGTTTTTTTTTTATCACTGTATTAGTCCATTAAGCTAAGTTAAGCATTTTATATGTCCAGTAGGGGAATCCTGAAGTATTGAAGGAAACCCCAATAGCCTGCATGCAGCACATCGCCGCAATATAAAGTTAAGGCCAGGAAACAACCAAGAGAAATATATGTCAACCTAAAATGTAACATTGGATCTGTAGGCTACATCCGCATCCGAATAACATTATAATCTCGTTCACAGTAGAGAAAGATGCATGTAGGCTACACAGGAAAAGTAACCGTGAATACACTGAATTTAACATAAAACAGCCGTCATAATCACAAATACACTTACATTGCTGTAAATGAGTTTTATGAATGAATGGCTTGCTCTAACTGTTGCTCGGTCTTCGTCAACAACACACGCTTTTGCACCTCCTGCTGTTAGTCGCAGATGGAGAGTATGCTCGGCAATCTACTGCTTTTCCTGGATATCAGCATAGAATTTTCTGTCGAATTTGAACCACTGAATTTGTGGAAGCGAATTTGCAAAGAGAAATAAAATGGACCAAAAATTGCCTGTTGAATATTGAATAGGTTGTTTTATTAAACAGTTTGAATATTTTGGAAGTGAAATATGAAAGGTGAATATGGATTATTGAATTTTTTATAATGAAAATGTGTTTGAGATGTTTTGAATTTAAATATTCACTGCTTAAATATTCAACAATGCTGAATTTCAGCCCATAAAAATGCAAGCCCTAAAAATACAATGCATTAAAATGCAAGCATGCTTAATGCAAAGCACATTTTTTTCAAGTAGTGCAATTCAACAGGCTTTTTGTTTCAAAAACATTTGACATTATTTTACTTCCATAAATATGTTTGATCAATGACACAATTATCTAACATATGAACTTTAAAGCACACAATATTGCCATATTTTGAGACCAACATTTAGATTGATATTTAATTATGTTAAAATCTATTAAAACGCTTTAATTATTAAGGGCCGTTCAAGAAACACAAGATCAAATATCACTGCAAGAAAGAACACATATGTTTGCAGTAAAGCGGAGTAGATTGTAAATTTGTAAAAAAAAAAAAATACAAATAAATAATGATTTAGGTCAAAATTCTGGTAACACTGTTACAAATTGTAAACCATATATAAAATGTAAAATAAAACAGTTAAAGGAGTAGTTCACTTTTAAAATGAAAATTATGTCATCATATAGGCTACTCACCCTCATGTTGTTTCAAACCTGTATGAATTTCTTTCTTCTGCTGAATAGAAAGGAAGATATTTAGAAGAATGTCAGTAACCAGACAGTTTTTGGGTCCCATTGACTTCCATAGTATATTTTTTTCCTACTATGGAAGTCAATGGGACCCAAAAACTGTCTGGTTACTGACATTCTTCTAAATATCTTCTTTTCTGTTCAGCAGAAGAAAGAAATTCATACAGGTTTGAAACAACATGAGGGTGAATATATGATGACATAATTTTCATCTTAAAGTGGAGTATCCCTTTAACCTTCCTTTACTGACCTTTTGTTAAAAAAAATCTAAAAGTGATGAAGTGCTTGAATGTTTCTAACATGAATGTTCTTCAGCATCATGAATGAATGAAGAATAAACACCAACCTCTTTGTTCTTCAGGATCTTCAGTGTGTTTCATTCTGCAGGGTTCTGGATCACTCATGTTCTCACTGTCCTCTTTAATAAACTCAGTCTTTGCAGATTGTGTGTGCAGTTTCTCTCTGCTGTGGATCCTCTTGTGCCGTTTTAAAACGCTCACTGAAATAAAAGTCTTCTCACACTCAAAGCACATGTACTCTCTCACACCAGTATGCATTCTTTGATGTCTTTGTAAATAATACAGCAGTGAAAAACTCTTTCCACACACAGAACATGAATGTAGCTTCTCCTTCGTATGAACTGCCAAGTGTCTCTTCAGGTCTGATGCCTTATGGAATTTTTTTTCACATTGATCACATGTGAACAGCTTCTCTCCGGTGTGGATCCTCATGTGAAAATTAAAGGATGATGATCGACTGAAACTCTTCCCACATTGATCACATGTGAACGGCTTCTCTCCAGTGTGAACTTTCATGTGAAGCTCAAGAAGATATTTGTATGTGAAACTCTTTCCACATTGATCACACATGAACAGCTTCTCTCCAGTGTGAACTCTCATGTGAGCTTTAAGGTATGATGATTGTGTGAAACTCTTCCCACATTGATCACATGAGAACGGCTTCTCTCCAGTGTGAACTCTCATGTGACGCTCTAGATTATATTTGCTTGTGAAACTCTTTCCACACTGAGTGCAGGTGAAAGATTTATTGGCTCTTCTTTTCTTGAAAAATGTTTTTTTAGTCTTTGAGCGACTCAAAGGTTTTTCTCCAGGTTTAACATGATGTTCCTCCTTCACTTCACTCAGTTCTTCACTCTCCTCCTTCACTTCACTCAGTTCTTCACTCTCCTCCTCCACTTCACTCTCCTCCTTCACTTCACTCAGTTCTTCACTCTCCTCCTTCACTTCACTCAGTTCTTCACTCTCCTCCTTCACTTCACTCAGTTCTTCACTCTCCTCCTTCACTTCCATCACGTCTGAAATAAAAGAAAAACATTCATTTTTACATTTTCTAAATTATCAAAATAATCCAAAGAGATAAATATGGAGTGAATGGAGATAAAAATGATCCCAGATGCATCAGACAACTACTATAAAATATTACAATAATTTATATTACAATAATTTAAGACTTTTTTATAAATTAATTATACGTCCCTGAAACTTTCCATGAATGAGGTACACTGATCTTACAGTTATTAAAAAAAAAAAAAAATTTAGGCAAAAATCCCATGTTTCTGTATTGGAACTATTAAATATGTTTGATCAATGACACAATTATCTAACATGATATGAACTTTAAAATACACAATACTGCCATGTTTTGACACCAACATTTGTGTTAAAAATTACGAAGACGCTTTAATTAAAGGCCGTTCAAGAAACACAAGATCAAGTGAATTTCACTGCGAGAAAAAAACACAAATGTTTGCAGTAAAGCGGAGTAGATGTAGATTCAGGTCAAAATTCTGGTAACACTGTTACAAATTATAAACCATATATAAAATAAATGTAAAATAAAATAATTAAAATATTTAAATTTAGTTTGAAACCTTCTGAAATCAATATGAAACCTTCACTTACTGAACCTTTTATTTAAAAAAAAATCTAAAAGTGTTTATGTTCTTGAATCTTTCTAGCATGAATGTTCTTCATGAATGAATGAAGAATAAACACCAACCTCTTTGTTCTTCAGGATCTTCAGTGTGTTTCATTCTGCAGGGTTCTGGATCACTCATGTTCTCACTGTCCTCTTTAATAAACTCAGTCTTTACAGATATCAGCTCTTCCTGATGCTCTGATGCTCGTCTTCACTTGTAGCTGATGGGAATTTACAGCATTTATTGGATAATTACAGTGGGAGGAGCTTCACTGATGATGAATTACAGTGGGAGGAGCTTCACTGATGAAGAATTGTAGTGTGAGGAGCTAGTAAAATCAAAAAATATATAAGTTACTGAGTTTGTTTTTATGCTCGTGGACAACAGAATAAAATAATGTAAATATAAATAATGGTAAGAATAACAGTTGAAAGCATAAACAAATAAATATTGGCTACATATAGTTACCAACAAATACCATCAGTCTGTTGGCACCAATGAAATACGTTTTAAGTGGCCATTTACAGGAAATCTGAAGACATCAGCATAATAAATGAGGTGAAAACAGGAACTATTGTCATGAAACAAAGACTGTTTTCAGCAGATCTGTTAATATTGATGAGCCTCAGACTATCAACACTCATTCAACAAGCCATTCAGGATCATCAGCAGATCATCTCACTTTATTCTGAGAGTTTGCTGTTAGAAACACATTATTTGTGTCAGAATATAAGACAAAATCCTGTAAAATAGCTATATTGAAAGACAATACTGTTATTTCACACAAAATAACATAGATAAATCATAAATAATATAACAAAATAATTAAATAACCTTTATTTACGAATCTCTACAGGCAAATAACTACAACACCATAATATGTGAATCTAAATGAATGAATTGCAATAAAGTAATTAAATCATTAACATGTTACAGATTTTTACAGAAACTGACAATGATCATGCTGGAAAAACCCGCAAGGGTCATACCAGCAAGACCAGCATATGTTGTGTTTTGGTGCTGGTATGCTTGTGACCAGCATCCAATCACCCGCATCTCATGCTGATAACCAGGCACCAGCATTAGATGCTGGTTACAAACATTGGAAACTATGCTGGTCAACAGTAATATATGTTAAGGATGGTAGCCTGTTCACCAGGGTGCCCCAAACTTCACACGTTTGATAAGAGTCATGGCCTGAACACATCTACATGAGAATATTCAGTTATAGTAATAGCGCCACCTACTGGTAACAGGAAGTGTCATGTTTAACACGTTGATGCCGTTCTAGCAACATGTTAAAAATGCCATTGACTTCTAAACATGCTAGAAACATGTTAAAACATGCTAGCAATACTTAGCTAAGTGCTAAAGCATGCTAATTCAATGAAACAGGATGTTGTTGTTACTCAAGAAGGCAATGTCCAATCTGCGCCAAACTTCACACTTTTGATAAACGTTCTGTCCTGAACACATGACCATGCTCATATTCAGTTACAGTCATAGCGCCACCTGCTGTCAACAGGAAGTGACATGTTAAACACTAGTGATGCTCCGATTGATCGGCCGCCGATCATGATCGGCCGATATTGGCAAAAAATTGCTTGATTGGCAACTCCCAAAAGCGCCGATCAAAAAAGCCGATCACGTGGCGTAAATAACTCGCACAACTTTTCCGCATGCGCGGCAACACAACAGCAGAGCAGAGCTTGCTTAACAGTGGCAAAATGAGTTCTCCTATGACGGCAATTCAATGGCAATTATAAACGAGCGCACAACTGATGCTGGCGCGCGCGGTAAATAACATTCGCGAGAGGATAACAGATCTACGCGCGAGGAAACGGGAACTCGCGAGCTCATTCAAACCCTGCGCGGGCGCATGACATCTCTGCCCTCGCGCGCGCGCATGATCATTCCCCACACGCTCGCGCTTGATCTCCTCTCGCCTGCTGATTTTGCTCGCTCGAACACTTTTATTTTTGGCAGTCGAGGGGCGGGACTTACTGTTTAATAACCTCAAATCTCATTGTCATTATTTTATTTTTTGGATCTGATGTAGTTAGTTCCTCAACTACATCCATTGTAGTCTGCCTGACCCCTCTTTGTTTAGAAAAATTATACTGTGCCTTATTTGGAAAAGGTGGCCTACAGTAGCCTTATGTTATCTTGTTTTCTAACTACAATTAAATAAATATTGGTGGTTCTTCAAGATTTTCTTGACACTAGCATATTTCCATTCTGTGATCGGCAGTGATCGGCAATCGGCAGATCATGATTTTGGTGATCGGTAATCGGTGATCGGCCCCAAAAATGCTGATCGGAGCATCACTATTAAACACTGTTGTGGACATATAAAAACATTAAAAGTGCCAGCAAGTGCTAAACATGCTAACATACTAGAAACATGCTAAAACATGCTAGCAAACACTTAGCTAAGTGCTAAAGCATGCTATTGCTGCAATTAAATAGGAATTTGCTGTAACACAGGCATGCAATGTCGAATCTGCCCCAAACTTAATTTGTAACATGCAAGAAACATGCTAGCAACACATAGCTAAGTTCTAAATCATGTTAGAAATGCTAAAGAAAGTTGTTGTAACTTAAGCATACAATGTCCAATCTACCCCAAACTTCACACGTTTGATAAGAATTATCTCCTGAACCCAAGTCCATGCTCATATTCAGATATAGTCATAGCGCCGCCTGCTGGCAACAGGAAGTGATGTTTAACATTGTTCTGGACTCCTAATAACATAAAAAAGTGCCACCAACTGCTAAACATGTTAGCAACATACTAGAAACATGCTATCAAATACTTAGCTAAGTGTTAAAGCATGCTATTACTGCAATTAAATATGAATTTGCTGTAACTCAGGCATGCAATGTCCAATCTACCCCAAAATTAATATGTAATATGCTAGAAACATCATAAAACATGCAAGAAATGCTAAAGGAAGTTGTTGTAACTCAAGCATACAATGTCCAATCTGCCCCAAACTTCACATGTTTGATAAAAGTCCTGCACTGAACACATCTACATAGCGATATTCAGATGTAGACATAGCCCCACCTACTGGCAACAGAAACTGACATGGTTAAAACAGTAATGCAGTACTAACCACATAACTATTGTGTACTAAGCATGCTAGAAACATACTAAACATGCTAGCAACTACTATACATACCTCCTTAAATGCACATTGCCCAACCATGCTCTGTCTTTCTAAAGCCACCGAGTGACGATGGCACGAGTGCGAGGGCCCTTTCATCGCTGCTTGCAGCTTTAATTATAGTTTTGAAGTTATGAGTCTTTACTTTTTTGTGTCACTCAGACAAAACAACTCCAAAAATGGCCTCAGGGTTTAAGGGGTTATATTGAATATTATATTACTTAAATTTTTTTACTTGAAGATAGACAACAAAAGCTTCCCAATTCTAATGAATTAAGATTTTTTAGTATCAATCTTAAAAATAAAAAGTTAGAGTAATTTACATTTCTGGAATGTGGAAGAAAGGCTATATGTCCAGTTAATGTGGAATAACATTACAAGTCCAATTCATCATATCACTTTAAACCACTGGAGATTTGATTCCTTTATCTTAGTTTTAATACATTAACAGAACCTTAAAGAAAATATTAAGCATTTCTTTATTTCAATTTATTTATTTATTGCTAACGTAAATCACAGAACAAATACAGACAATACAGTGTGAACAATGAACAAGACATACCGGTAGGCAAACGCAGCTAAAACGTTTCGATTAAATTCTCAGTGTTTATAAGGAGTAGCCTACAGCTTTCATTTCGACCCATTCATGACTTGATCCGTAGTAGACGACGCCCAGTAGCCTACATGCCCCTCTTTCACTCACCTTTTTTGGTGGACCTTTTCCTCATTTTTGCTCTCCTCTCAGGTTCACATATGGTTTCCGAGCATCCCTCAAAGACTTCCTTGCTCTGTCCTTCCATTCATTCATGTTTGCTCTCCTTTTTTTTGCAGAGGTTTTGCCTATTAATTGCCTTCTACTAGCAGCAGTGATTCAATCTGGGTCTGAGGAGATTGTAGATGGCTGTTATTACTGTCATTGAGTCATTACTGGCAACAGAACCAGGAACTACTGTATAATCAAGCAGCGCTTAATATGGTCATATTATGCCAAAATACTGATTTATTTAGTTTTAAATTAAACCATTGTAATCCTGAAAGTATTCCCCCTTTTTTCAAAATGTAACTATAATCTGATTACAACGTTTTTTGACGTAACTGTAACGAATTACAGTTACTGAATTTTTGTATTCTGATTACATAACGCCGTTACATGTATTCCGTTACTCCTCAACCCTGCTGAATACACACGTGGCTTTTCTCAAGTGTGAATTTTCATGTGTCTCTTAAGGGATGTTGATCGTGTAAAACTCTTCCCACATGGATCACATGTGTGTGGTTTCTCTCCAGTGTGGATCATCATGTGTTCGTTCAGATTTGTTTTTTGTGTGAATCTCTTCCCACACTGATCACATGTGAACGGCTTCTCTCCAGTGTGGATCCTCTCATGTGTTGTCAGATTTGCAGACACATTGAATCTCTTGTCACAGTGTGAACACTTGTAAGGTTTTTCTCCAGCGTGGATCCTCTCATGTCTTTTCAGATTTCCAGACAGACTGAATCTCTTGTCGCAGTGGAAACACTTGTAAGGTTTTTCTCCAGTGTGAATTCTCTGGTGCAGTTTCAAACAGTTCACTGAAATAAAAGTCTTCTCACACTCAAAGCACACGTACTCTCTCACATCAGTGTGAATTTTCTGATGTCTATGTAGAGTTTGCAGCACTGAAAAACTCTTTCCACATACAGAACATGAATGCGGCTTCTCCTTCATATGAACTCTCAGGTGTGACTTCAGGTTTGATGCAGTAAAAAATGTTTTTCCACATTGATCACATGAGAATGGCTTCTCTCCGATGTGGATCCTCATGTGAACATCAAGACTTTGTTTTAATGTGAAACTGTTTCCACACTGAACACACATATGTGGCTTTTCTCCAGTGTGGATTCTCATGTGTTTCTTAAGGTTTGCTGATTGTGTGAAACTCTTCCCACACTGATCACATGTGTGAGGTTTCTCTCCAGTGTGGATCCTCATGTGACGATCAAGATCACGTGTGTGTAAGAAACTCTTTCCACACTGAGTGCAGGTGAAAGATTTCTTGGCTCTTCTTTTCTTTAAAAATTTATTTTTAGTCTCTGAGCGACTCAAAGGTTTTTCTCCAGGTTTGACATGATGTTTCTCCTCCACTTCACTCAGTTCTTCACTCTCCTCCTTCACTTCACTCAGTTCTTCACTCTCCTCCTCCACTTCACTCAGTTCTTCACTCTCCTCCTCCACTTCGCTCAGTTCTTCACTCTCCTCCTCCACTTCACTCAGTTCTTCACTCTCCTCCTTCACTTCACTCAGTTCTTCACTCTCCTCCTTCACTTCGCTCAGTTCTTCACTCTCCTCCTTCACTTCGCTCAGTTCTTCACTCTCCTCCTTCACTTCACTCAGTTCTTCACTCTCCTCCTCCACTTCACTCAGTTCTTCACTCTCCTCCTTCACTTCACTCAGTTCTTCACTCTCCTCCTTCACTTCACTCAGTTCTTCACTCTCCTCCTTCACTTCACTCAGTTCTTCTCGCTCCTTCACTTCGCTCAGTTCTTCACTCTCCTCCTTCAGTTCCATCAGGTCTGACATAAAAGAAAAAGGTTTAATTTAATTTTCAGCACAACAATAATTCGAAGAAACGAATATGAAAGTGGCAAGTCCATGTCTTATAAGATAGAAATATGAAGATAAAGGATGTAAAAATGAGCCAGATGTAATAGCAGAAAGGAGACAAATTTTTTAAATGCAAGGTCAAACCAATTGCCCCAACGTCTGAATCCAATGGTGTTGTAGAAGGTTTCCTGCATGCTGTCTTTTCGGTGCACAAAGTAATTTAATTCCAATTAGTTATTTATCGGACCAATTTTTCACATCCTCAAATTTAGGTTGGAACGCCAATAATTTAGGTAAACATTTTATTATTCTGTTTAAATATTTTTATTTCACTTATTCAAGCGGATGTCATTGTCACTTAGAGTTTCCCACCGGCCACTAATGTTGATCTCCCGGTAACAAATGCCCAGTGTTGGGGAAAGTTACTTGTAAATGCAATGCATTACTATATATATATATATATATATATATGAAGAGTTCAGATGCAAAAGTCTCTAAGTGCCATCTGAAATTTTCTTCTAGAATGATAATTTTTATCAAGCTTGTATATTTAAAGGGCACCTATTATGCCCCTTTTTACAAGATGTAATATTGGTCTTGGGTGTCCCCAGAATGCATTTGTGAAGTTTCAGCACAAAATACCCCACAGTTAATTTATTATAACCATTTGAAAATGTCATTTTTGGGGCCTGTTTTAAAAAGAGCTGTTTTGGTGTGTACCACCTTAAATGTAAATGAGCTGCATATCCCCGCCCTGCTGGACCCAGATGATGAAGAGACACGAATGAGAATGGAGCAATGGACTAAACGTCTCGGAATGGTTATTTGATACATTTATGTACTTACAAAGTTTTAATCGCGTCCCCTTTGCAATTATGGATGTGCAACACACACACACACGAACTGTGATAACGTTCGCGCAATTTTTTGAAACCACACACACACACACACACACACACACACACACACACACACACACACACACACACACACACACACACACACACACACACACACACACACACACACGTTTTATTTATTTTTTTCTTAAGGGGAGGGAGATAGACGTTTATATACTGTCTATGGAGATAGAGCAGACTTTACATTTGTAATTGCTGCAAAAATGATAGCCTACGTGACATAAAACTGTCTGACGTTGTTTGTTGAGACATCCTATGACGACGACAATAAATAGCTTAAGACGCATTTGTTGTTGAACTTGCTGACATCGATTGAAATGACTATTTGCTCAAACATCATAAAATACACTTCTTCTGGAGGTGACGTTGAATTGCGAACTGTAGGCAACGATCCACACTTGAGGATTAACTTTGACCCTCGTTCACTAAACAGTCAGTCAGTCTATTTAGGAAGTTTAAGTGGTGCCTTTTCTTCATAAATAAAATCCATCCGCTGCGTTTTCAGTGGCTCTGATGTCAGTGAAGACTAGTATGTCCATTCTTACATCCCACAACAGAACACCTAACGTTACACTTCTTGAGACATTACCGGCTGTCGTTGAAACAATGGAGGATGGTGTACACAGATCACCGAGGGCGGGGTCTATGCCAAAACCAGATGTCAATCAAACCACGTCGGTGGGGCTTAGCGCAATTCTACGTCACAGTTACCCCTTTTCCACCAAGGCAGAGCTGGTGCTGGTTCGGAGCCAGAGCCTAGTTTCAAATCGGTTCTTTGATTTTCCACCGCCAAAGCACCAGCTCCGAACCAGTAAAACTGGTTCTTAAGTAGCACCAAATCATTGCAGGGTCTAGAACGGAGCCAAGAAAGAACCGCTTGCGTCAGAGGCTGGGGGCGGGGTTACCGTGGCCAACAAGACTGAAGAGAAACTTGTGACCGCCATTTTTAAATAGCAGCTAGTCGAGCTAATAGCAGCTCGATTATAATATCCGTCTATGTAAGTTACGGCGAGCTGCACGAACGCGTTGGATTCGCCATGTTTGGATGCCGATTTATTTTCGCAAACCCATGAGCATCCATAGTAACGCAACGTCTATTATTGTTGATGCCTTGTTCGAGATGCATCAGAGCTGAGGGAGTGTTTGGAGATCATACGACTCCTTGTGCTTTTTGATCGCTTTTGCAGTGCTTTGATTTCATGTGCTGATCGTTCTGCGAGAAGCCGATGCATCTCGAACAAGTCTGGTGTGTTTGTGTTTGGCGCTGCCGCACTAGCGTTGCTGGGCAACATGATACGTATGCAGTGACGTAAGATATAGCTCTGTTGTGGCTCTCTGGCCGGTGGAAACGCAAACCGGTTCTTAGTAAGCTCGTCAGTCGAACCAACTCCGAACTGGCAATAGCTCTAGCTCTGAACCAGCACCCGGTTCTTGTTGGTGGAAAAGGGGTATTGGTAGGGTTGGGTATCGAGAACCGGTTCCATTTTAGAACCGGTAACAAATTTCCAAAAACCGGGTATTCGATAAGACGCACGCATTACGATTCCTCTTATCGATTCCTGACTATCCGTTATTTCAAATGTAGGCGCGCGGCAAGCACGTTCATAATAGAAGCGACATGGGCCGTGGGCGCGACATGGGCCGTGGGCGCGACATGGGCCGTGGGCGCGACATGGGCCGTGGGCGCGACATGGGCCGTGGGCGCGACATGGGCCGTGGGCGCGACATGGGCCGTGGGCGCGACATGGGCCGTGGGCGCGACATGGGCCGTGGGCGCGACATGGGCCGTGGGCGCGACATGGGCCGTGGGCGCGACATGGGCCGTGGGCGCGACATGGGCCGTGGGCGCGACATGGGCCGTGGGCGCGACATGGGCCGTGGGCGCGACATGGGCCGTGGGCGCGACGAGCATGCGGTGCGTGGCGCTCGTTTTTGCAGGCGCGCCTATGCCTCGGCGAGATGAAAACATCTCAACTTTTCAGAATGGCGCAAGCAGTGCGCAGGTCAAGTGACAAAAAACAACCGACCTTTCTGTAACATCAAAAGCTCGGCTGAACAGCTGATCATAGCTGAACAGGGCGGGTTTTTATTTCTCATCTCCATAAATATATCTAGTAGCCTAGTAAATGGTTGGTTGCGTAGCAACGACAGACGCCACGGGAGCGCAAGCGCTTGTGGAAAGAAGGAGACGGCCGTGCTTTTCCATGCTTTTTTAGACGCGATATGTGAACGGTCTCTAATTCAGGAATCTATGTGGCTTAAAATCATTTTTGTTTAGTTTAAAATGGAGATTACGATTACATACATCAGACAACTACTCAGAATAACATGTTTAGTATAATAGTCTATTTAAAAAAAAAAACTAGTTTGAATAATTAATTCAAACACTAATTAATTCAGTGTCTCATAAATACTTGTTTAATGAATGATTCACCGTTTTTGAACGAATCTCTCGAGTCTTCTTCAATAAATAATTCAATAAAAATAAAAGTTGATTTTTGCCACCTACTGCTGGAGTAATAATGTAATCAACACCTTTATATGAAGAGACTCCTTTCACTTTAGCCATTTTATTGGTTATTGCTTAAAATTGGCAAGAATAAAAGGTAGAAATATTTATTCTTCAATTATTTGCCCTTTTTTCTCCCTCCAAAAAATATTGGAATCGGAAACAAGAATCGATAAGAACCGGATTCGATAAGCAGAATCGGAATCGCTAAAAATGAAACGATACCCAACCCTAGCACTTAGAGACTTTTGCATCTGAACTCTTCATATATATATATATATATATATATATATATATATATATAATTTGTTTTAATGAAAAGTAATGTTACATTACTTCTTCCTCAGACTCAACGCTCACAAGGGTTGCCAGGGGTTTGAGGACACCCAACAGGAAAGAGTGCATTTGACAATGAAAATTGGCCTTTCAGGCCCTTTCATACCAAAAGTGGAATGAATAATTCTCAGGCTAAAGGAAATGCATATTGGTCAGCAGCAAAGACATTGGTTAATAAAGTGAGATTAAGTACATAAAGTATATTTGTGTAATTTAATAGTGAATTATAAAAATCTCAATCTCAAAATATAAAATTCTGAGATTGCATTTGACTTTTTATTAGTTTTGAGGAATAATGAATGTTATCGAGCAAGTGAGATGAGTAAATGCATGTTCACATTTAGTCTAGGACTAAAATAACCATCATGTTTGTTTACACAGCGTAGGGCTGGGCGATAAAACGATAACGATATGTATCGCGATAGACTCGTAATCAATATCAATATTGAATATACGTTCGATAAAACGTTCGATAATTTTTTTTCTTCGTCGTCGGAAGAAACCAGAGGTTGCGAAGCAAATTTGGTTGCATGAACAAAGGCACTCAACTCTCTGGTAACCTAGCAACGTAGGGGGTGACACGCTAAAGCCCAATTTATACTTGTGTGTCGAACTTACGCCGTAGCTACGTCGTAGGCTGTGTGTAGCGCGTGTACCCTTCGGCGTAGCCTGATGTGCACCTCTCCAAAATTGTAACAACGCGTCAACTCTACGTGGACGCAAGCGCTGTGATTGGTCTGCTAGGACCGCTCCCTCGGGCTTCACATGCTCCCTCTGCGCGCGTGAACGCGGACAACGACGCAGAAGTATAAATGAAAACCAACGCGTTGCCTACGGCGTAGAGGCTCCGGCGTAGGTCCGACGCAGAAGTATAAATCAGCCTTAACTGCCAGTCAGTATGGTTGCGCAATATTGTTGTCTCGTGTTGGATTCTTCAGTAACAGAACCGGCGTGGAGTGATACAGCGATTGTTGATAAAACAGGAAAAGTCAGCTCGCCTGACTTCAAGTCTGACCGTAGTCAGTCCAAAGTCGTCTGCATTATGCAAGACCATCGTCAGTTTCTCTTTTATTCGCGTGCTGATGAGCTGTTCTAACGTGTGCGTTTCTCAGCGCGTACATGTGAAGCTCACATGCACTAAAAGCCTGTCTACCAGCGCCTGGATACTGGACTAAGTTATATTTCGAGTCTTATTGTGCTAATACTGTTATATACACACAAGGTTTACATAAACTAGTTGGATATGTCTAAAGTGAAAGCAATCTTGACTGTGCGTTCACACCGGACGCGAATAGCGCGGCAAATTTGCGCCTGCCGCGTCTAGATATACGCTTGACCACTTTGTGTGCATTCGCGCGTCAAGAGCGAAATTGACGTGCGTAAAATCAAAAGTTTGAAGCGAAATTTACGCGCGTCACGCGCGTCAGAGGGGCGAAAGTTTCGAAACCTGTTGGCGGCCATCTTTTTTAGATGTTTATCGAGCATTAGCATTAATCGAGAGAGTCACCGCTCGTATATGCTCTGGATAGCGTTGGGGACATCGTCGCTGTACTCGGGTCCACTAAACCCTCTGGAGGGTTTCAGGAGTTTCACAATTTGCTCCAGGAGGTAGGTTTGGTGGACCTAACGGTGAGGATGCTGACGAGGACAGCGTAGGCCGTATAATGCCTCGGCCTCGAGTGGTCGCTGCCTGACGAGCCCGCGCTGTACAGCCCGGCGCAAGGTTCACCCTGGCGCAAGGTTCACCCTCGCCCGCACCTAATCTGTCATTTATTTTTGTTTTGATAATAAATGGAGCCAGCCTCCAAATGTGAAACCTGTCCTGTGATTTTTTTTTTTAAGTTTTTATACACTAAATTGTGTTTGTTGTCTTTACATTGGATTAATAATGTTTCATATAATCTAGAATAGATATGGAATAAATAGCATTCAATACAAAATGAGTATCTCTAAATTAATATCGAGTTTTTATGTGAAAGATTTGCTTTGTTGTGCATTTTAGTCATATTAGAAAATAATTTATTGAGGCCAAACATAAAATAACATTACAAACTGTCACTTCACCACGTGACAGCAGCATGCAAGCAGGCTCCTGATTGGTTAACGTGGCGCGAATTGATGCAGAAGTTCAGATTTTTCAACTCGGGCGGCAGACGCGAATTCGCGTCAAAAGCCGCTTGTCCACCAGCGTCCGATAAATTTTTGTTCCGACGCGACGCCTGTGACGTTTTCGCTGCTTTTCGCGCCGGGAAAAATGTAAAAAAAAATATGAAACCATAGCAACGGCCATACACAAATTCTCGCCGCCGAGTTTCCATTGGCTGCTGCCCCGCGTTTTGACGCTCTCATTTGCATAAAGTATCCACCGAGATACTTTTTTGCAGCGCCGTTGTTGACCAAATCGACGCGACGCGACCCATCATGCTTTGCGGGGGCTGTTATGCTGCCTGACGTTGTTCCATAGGAAATGAATGGGCTTTGACGTCGCGTCAGAAATCGAGATGCTGGTGGACAAGCGGCTAAACGCGTGAATGCACAAATAGCACTAATAAAATCATTCGCGCGTACGCGCCAGACGCTCAATTCACGTCATTTGCGCTAACTTGACGCGCGAATGAGGCGAATTCGCGTCTACCGCGCCGCGCAAAACGCCTCATTCGCGCCGCAGGAATTTTTTACGCGCGTAACACGTCTTTGCATTGACTTAACATTGAAATCACTCGCGCCTGACGCGCTATTCGCGTCCGGTGTGAACGCACCATAATGCGTGTATATTAAGCCTGGTTTATACTCGACGCGTCCGCACGAGCGCGAAGGTGCGCGCGGCAAAAATGACGTCATCGCGGTGTGGGCGGTCGCGCGCGTTGGGTGCGCAAGGGCCCATTTCGCCTGGCGGTGTGCACGGCAGATTTTGTAACAACACGCGCGGCGCCGCATCCGAAGATGAACGACTTCGAGCCGAATCTGGCCGAGCTCGAACTTCTCACCACACCGGCACCCAGTTTGCACGTCTAAATTAGTTGCTTACATTTAAAAAAATGAGCATTCAATAGCATAAAAAGTATTTTTAATGAACATAAAGGTCCATGTTTAATAAAAATGTTCACGAAACTTAATGAAATGTTTAGTGAAATTAGAAAATATGTTAAAGATTGTTAATTTAGTTATATTGTATACACATTCTCATATCCATATATTTTGTTTTATTGTCACGAGTAATAATCTCAGGGTTTACTGGGTTTTACACGATTCTTTTTGTAGTGTGGTATTGGTGATGGTATACTAAAATAAACTTGGTCACGTGTGTAGCTTTCTTCTTCTCACCGCTGATTCCTGATGGTTTAGAGGACAATTACTCGAGTCGCCCCCTATCGTTTCACGGAATAGTACAACGGCGAGCGCGTCAAGTATAAACGCCTCGTCCATTTGCGGAGGTGCGCGCGCAGTCTGCGGAGACTCGCGCTGCGGAGCCAGGCGAAAGTATAACCAAGGCTTTAGACGCGTCACGCGCAGCTCTTAAAGAGACAGTAGTAATAGTAAACACGCTGCCGCTTGTCCTTAAAGGGATAGTTCACCCAAAAATAAAAATTCTCTCATTATTTACGCACTCTAATGTTGTTCCAAACCTGTATTAATTTCCTTCTTATATTTTTTAATATTAATATTTTGAAGAATGTGGCTATCCAAACAGTAGCTGGTCCCCATTGACTTCCATAGGAGAAAAATATACTAAGGAAGTCACTGGGGTACATCAACTGTTGGTCATTCTTCCAAATAACTTTTATTTTCAACAGAAGAAATAAACTTATTCGAGTTTAAAACAACGTGAGAGAGTAAATTATGAAAATTTGAATTTTTAGGAGAGCTATCCGTTTAATGTTAATAAAACAAAATGCAAAGATAATCACTTACTGCTATTGACTGATAACTTTAATAGTAGCTTTAATAAGTATCAATGTATAATTTATACAGTGAAGTTTTATTTTCATATTTGTTCATTTAATTACTTTCTTCAATGCTACTGTTAAATACACCTACTGTAGCTGAAAACAAAGCACTGTTTATTTAATCCGTATATTAAAGGTGCCATGTGTCAGAATTGAGGTAAAAATATCCAAAAAAATTTGCTACACGCATCAAAAGAATGAGAAGAAATAAGGGCGATGATGTCATTAAAAAAATGACAAGTTATAGTGCTGCAGAGATATCATCCTGAATTAGCATTAGCATTACTAGCCACGGCCCGACAGGTGTCGTAATACCAGTTTCGGCCATGGGAGGCGGTATGCGGGCAACATAACCACCAGTCAAACATGCAATACACGAATAACTCGCACGGCTTGTGGGTGTACTTGAACCTGATGTCAATCGTGTGGAAAGTAGCCTACAGCTAACTACTACATTCAAATAAAATCTGATAAAAAAAAGGAACAGAACCAGAGTAAACATTGGCACTGCTTTCCATCGCTGGAGACAACTAATGGACATGAAAAAAATGAGGTTCGACTCTGAACTTGCAACATTTCTTTTGGATTGGTAAGTAAGATGCTGTTAGTATTTCGTTAGAAGTTTGTTTTATATGTTTGTGTAGTTTTTTCGGTAAGTTATAACATAGAAATGTATCGAAGGCTGTTCGATAAACGTATATATAACGTACATAAATATAGTATTGTAATAGTACACATATATAGCACAATCTCTATAGCTCCTTTTTCTTGCCAACTACGTGACCTATATTATGTTTATTAAATGGCTTTCCTGAGGTAAATCTGACATAATTGTTCTCCAACTGTGTTATTGACCTCTTCACGCTGATAAAAAACACTGATTGGTCGATATTATGTATGAGGAATACATTTTGGTAAGTTGTAGCCTACTGTATCTTTCAACAGTGTTCGTGTTTTTTTACTATTAGCTAACGTTAGTAGAGATGATCGGTTCACGTGCGCTAGGGATCTGTCGTATAACAATTACAAGCGCCAAAACGGTATTTATTGTTTGAATTGCGTAATAAAATTGACAGAATCTGAGAGCTGAGATTATTTTTATATCATAACTAACCTGCTCTGTCTATTCTGTCGGTATCCGTGTCCTCTTTGCTTCGCGATTTTTCTGTGCGTGAGAAAATTTATATATGAGAGCGCGTGAAAAGTGTCAATTGCGTGTGTCTCACGGTGAATGCGTGAGAGTTGGAAGCTCTGGTTACGTTGGCACTAGCTTGGTCAACATCAGCGAATGCTGTCTGTCAAATTAATGTTAGCCTATTCAAACTAACAATAAAAATGTAATATGAACAAAACGAATATGAACATATTCACTGGTAAAGGTGAAGGGGAGTAGCTTGAAGAGGTCATATTCATACTCTAGGAAGGAAGGCACCTTTAAGTCGTGTACATGTAATGTGTATCTTTGATCTAATATTTAATAACAAAGAACATGAGAAATTTTTTTATCTTCGCCCCTGTCTGCCATTCTTTTTTATTTTATATTTTGTAACCTAAGGCTTTGAGCATTACAGCCAAACTAATGTCCATATTTTAAAAACAGTCACAAAATAGTAAAACCGTGATTTTCCTGAAAAAAATCGTAATATTATATGTTTGCCATATCGCCACCACCCTTTTATAAAGCATTTCTTACGTATTCTCAGGGCTCCAGACTAACTTTTTTCACCTCCGTCCTAGGGCTGGGCGATTTAAATCGCGATATTGTTATGCGCATCTCGTCAGTAAAGCCGGTCCTTGATTAGTAGTAAATCACCATCACCTGCTTTCAGATGGAGCGGCATTTAGGGCTGATGAGAGAATTAAGTGATTAATTTAGTGATGATTGAGCATTATTGAAGACACCTGATGTTAACAAGCAGAATCACTGAAGGAGAAAATCACAAATTGTAAGTTACCATTAAGGTGATGGGTGTTTGCTTTAGTTGGGCTCTAGGCCATTATGTGTTTACTTTAATATTTACTGTTGTTCGTCTGCTGTTATTGATTTATAACAGTTAACTGAACAAAATAAAATGTTATCTTATAGTTTTGGTTATGTTTTGACATAATCATGCTGTGATCTGAAAAATGAAACTTATTGAGGTAGTTTGGTTTAACTTGTTAGCAGCAGTTTTGTGATTCTTCAGCCTATGATTATCAGTACTTTATTTATAATTCAAAATATTTAATAAACATTGTTCTGATCAAAAGACAGTCAGACAAATTCATTTAAAACACAGACATCAATAATCAGCCTGTGAATCTCAACAATGGTGACAATAATAAAGCATGTTGCAGTGGCTGCCACCAATCACAACTCATTAATGGTTCCCATCATGCATTGCGGTATGAATAAATTATGATCTGAATTGTCTATGTAATTTACTTTTCCTAATTGAATATTCTGCTCCTCACCATTTTTGAGATGCATAGACTGAATCTTGACGTCTGTGTGTGCCTAAAAGAATGATTTTTTTTTTAAACAACTTTTAAGAAATCCTTTATATTAAATCAAAAATTCTGGGCATTTATGCAGATTCACAGTTATGCTGTAACCAACAACATAAATCGAAGTCAGAAAAAAGGATTTTAATGAGTTCAGTGATCAAGTTCAAATGATGATTGTCATAATATAACCAACACCATCAGATCACTTTTTTTTTTCTTTGTTCAACTGGCAGTTATAACTCAGATACAACAGCCAAACAAAATCTAAAGTTAATAACATATGGGTCAAGAGTCCAACTAAAGCAACCATTGATCGTCATAACGGTGGCTTACAATTTGAGATTTTCTCCTTCAGTGATTCTGCTTGTTAACATCAGGTGTCTTCAATAATGTTCAATCATCACTAAATTAATCACTTAATTATCTCATTAACTTAAACACTTTTGAGTGTGGACTCATACACTCCCAGGAGTGTTAATTTAACACTGGAGTTTTTGCTGTGTACAAAGAGCCGTAGTTAAAGGAGAACTTGGTAACTTTTTTAACTTAATAAAACTGTCTAGAAATCATTTGGATGGTTAAACAACCTGTTCTGGTGATATTGGTGACTTTCCCCGCTCCCCCCAGCGTTCCCAGGCGGAAAACCAACCTTGCAACTTGCGCACTGCCGTCCCGGCAAAGTGAAATTGGAAGTCTCGTGAGAAGCGAGAACTAGAACGAGAACGAGCGCGAAACACAAATTGCTTTACGGCAATTCGACATAAACACACACACATGTATGATGTATTACCAGATTACTCACCTCGGTAGACATAGCTCCACGCGATACAGTTGGCTTGCTCCGATCAAAACAAACGCACATGAGCAGCGGTAGAGAGGGGGAGGAGGCCGCCGCAAGTGAGTTTTTTACGACTGTGTTGTGAAATATACGCCCCCCCACAGCTGTAGGGGGAGCTCGTGGGGAAAACATGCGACAACAAAAGGGAAAATCAGCGAAGAAGTGACTAGAGTTCGCTAGAGTTACAGAGTTCTCCTTTAACTGACAAGCTGAGCCATATCGCATTAAATATCGCTGGCGATACGTCCGCGATATTGATGTGATTTGGCTCAGCTTGTCAGTTAACTACGGCTCTTTGTAGTAAATGCCGCTCCATCTGAAAGCAGGTGATGAAGATTTACTACTAATCAAGGAACCGGCTTTACTGACGAGATGCACATAACAATATCGCGATTTAAATCGCCCAGCCCTACTCCGTCCTGGAACCGTCCTGAAAAACTATTTGAACCGTCCTAAAGTGAATGTCAACCGTCCCAAAATAAACATGTTGTTTCTGTACTTTGTTATTATCATCTATAGTTGTTAGTTACATAATAAAAACACCATTAAAATGTTTATGATATTATTATATTTATTTAGCTCCATTCAAAGTAGTTATCTGTAAACAGGTAAAAAAACAGATTTAATAAAAAAATAACAGGAGTTAAATGCTTTTTTGTATTCATGCAGAACAAATCTTTTTTTTTCTTTTTTACATATACGAAAAATAAGATAAAAGTACATACAGCTCAAAACGTTTTTGAGTTGGTTGGATTAAAAAATAACAAATAAATACTGGTGTCTACATATCTCAAAAATATCATCATTCTTTATTCTTTCAAGCAGCAGACATATTTATTTGTATGAATTAAATATAATGAATCATTATTAAAGCTATTAACGAGCAGTGAATGCTTTTCTCTTTTTCTTTTGTTGCTTGATCAATATTAAGGACACAGACCGCATTAGGTTTATTACCCACTGTCACTTTAAGACATCGGATCATGTCCAATGACATGCGGATCCAATTGCACTGATGCACATTCGATACACTCAAAACTGTTTAAGACGTAACCAACATAGTTTACGTGAATACTCTCCAAAACGGACATTTCGACATAATGTTGTGTGTATTTGTCCACTCAGACACGAAAGAGAGCTCAATTCTGTACTCGCGCGCTCGCTGTATAGGTGTCTCTGTGCATGGCTGCACGCTTCGGGTCGGGTGTGTGCGCACAGAAAACCGTACCGAATAGAGCTCTTTTTTTGCGTCGTCTCTCTTATTCTGCTCTACTCATTCTCCCAGACGTTTAAGTTTTTTTAACGTTTTATGAGACATGCAGGATTCAGCGCATGTCAACCCGTGTGCCGCTGGGTAACGTTAGATCAGCACGTCACAGTACAAATGTGCGCATCTACCACAAACGCAGAACATCAGTTCTGACTGGATCGCTTCCCAAATCGTCACTATCTAACATTTTTGTCTAGTTTTTATTCGTTGACGAAAATGTCAATATATTTTCGTCATGGTTTTTGTCATTCAAAACTAGTTTTATTTAGTTATAGTCTCGTTTTTGTCTGTGAAAATAAGCCATGTGATAGATGTACCGCGAAACAAGTCTCCGGGTGAGTAGCCGGCCAGTGATAGTAACTATAGTAACAGCATGAGAAGACGCGCTCCGTTGTAGTCAGCGCTTGGTCAGTTAATTTTGGCATTTTCTAAGTAAGTTACCCTAATAGGCTAGTAATAAATGAACACGCATACAAAAATGTCTTTCGTCCTGTAGGCGTCCTGGAGAATATTTCTGTTCGTCCTAAACACATTTTCTATCGTCCCCAGGACGATAGGACGCCGTTAGTCTCGAGCCCTGCGTATTCTTTAATTTTGCACCTTAATGTTAAGATATAATTGTTAAGTGTTCATTGTGATTTTAGACTAATTATTTGAGTGTTTTCCATGGTCGTGTTGACATTTCTGCCTTTATAACTGATGGGATTATAATCAGAGGTAGGTTAAGTTTAAAATAAAAAAAATCTTTAAATGTAATATATTTGTCTCCTGGACTGGTCCTTATTTTAAATATGTCATAAAAAATATCAATAATTATCTATATCGACCGATATGAAACACTTTTACAGTACTGATACAGTTTTCAGCCATATCGCCCAGCCCTAACACAGCGTCTCCTCTAGGGGCGTAGTTTGTGGGGGGGAAGGAGGGAGGTAAAAAAAAGTTATTGTCTCTCAAAAGTAGGAGTCGAATCTGAGTCAATTTAATGAATCGGTTTTCCAATGAGTCATTTTCCTTTTCGTTGTGACGTCAAGACGAAAAATGATCAAATTGGCCGCGCCCACGCGCGCAGACACCAGGGAAAACTTGAAAACATCATGTCGACAACAAGACGCCGTGTTCTTAAGTGCGAATCAAAAGCAACCTTTTTTTCACTGCCCAGGGACGAGTATGTGAAGAATCAGTGGCTAGAGTTCATATTTACAACTATACCACACAAGTATAGCCCGAACCTTGTGCTGTGTTCGTGTCATTTTAATGACGATTGCTTTACAAACATAAATGCTTTCAAGTGTGGATTTGCGAGCCGGTTGCTACTGAAGGAAGGTTCAGTACCAAGTTTATTTGGATCAGCCTAGGGCTGGATGATTAATCGAAAAGTAATCGAAACCGAAATTCAGAGCCTATAACCGACGTAATTTTAACAAGTCGGTTATTTCGGGTTTTTTAATCCTATTAATATTATTAATGTACTTTCCCTTTAAAACATATTACCGCGTGTGTAGTCACATGACTCCGCCCCGTCCAGTCTGCGGCATTGACGCAAAATGGAGGAGAACTCAAACGAGTCAACTCAGCAGCAGCCGGAGCCGCTTGTACCCAAGAAAGAAACACGCAGTGTCCGTCGTTTGGACACATTTTGGCTTCAATAAAGACGACACCGAACAAACGCAAGTCAAATGCAAACACTGCAGAAAAACTGTTATAGCGACCAAAGGTAATACCACCAATCTATTTCAACACTTGGAGCACAATCACATTACCGAATATGAACAGTGCATGGCTCAAAAAAAGAGAGAGACTGACAAACGCCCAGCAAGTGCAACAAGTGCCTCCACAAAGCAGGTGTCGATAAAACAAGCATTTACAAATGCTACACAATATGAAAAGGATTCCAGAAGATGGAAGGAAATAACTGACGCCATTTGTTACTACATTGCGAAGGACATGGCTCCCATATCTACAGTGGAGCACAGTGGGTTTAAACAACTCGTTAGAACACTCGACAGAAGATACACTGTGCCATCGCGACCATATTTTTCCCAAACTGCGCTGCCCAACATGTACCAAACGTGTCGTAAAAAGGTAGCTACTGAACTGAAGTCTGTTAAGCACTTTGCAGCCACAACTAATCTGTGGTCATAGGACGATGGAACCATATTTGAGTCTTACATTGCACTACATTGACGATGAATGGAAGCTGCGCAACAGGTGCCTTGAGACAGCATATTTTCCAGTCGATCACATGTCAGACTCAGAGATGATTGCACAGGGCCTGAGAGATATGCTTTCTGCGTGGGAACTAACAGAAGAGAACCTCGTGGCCATTACAACAGACAACGGCGCTAATGTTGTCAAAGCTGCACAGCTCAACAGATGGACACGGCAGCAGTGTTTTGGACACAGGCTGCACCTGGCAATCGGTAAGTGCACCAATGCTATAATATTCAGTCTAGTTGGGAATTTGTGGGTGGTGTGGCTGCTAGATTCTTTATTTGTTTAGATCATACATTTTAACGTCTAAATGTTTTTTTTATATGACTTTTTTATGTCTTTTCTGTGCTGAATCACTTTGTTACATGTGTTTAAAAGGGTGCTATATAAATATTAACTGTCCTTCAGCACACTAAATAAATACTGTGACAACAATAAAACAATGTAAACCTCACATTACACAAAACGCTATATTAAGTCATCATTAGAGTAGAAATTAAAAAAGCTGTAGATGTGTTATTAAACTGCTTAAATAATATCAGATTAATAAGGCGTTTCTCCTCTTGTATAAATTTAGCTAGAGCTACAGTTTGTAAATCTCTGAAAACATAAATAATTTAATATTCTTTTGTGTGTTTATTTCAGAAAATGCAATGAAAGATCAACGTGTAGTGCGAGCAGTGAGGGTGTGCAAAAACATAGTCAGTTCCTTTTCCTATAGCTGGAAAAAGAAGAAGGCACTAGCGAAGGCGCAACAAGAGCTCAACCTGCCTCAACACAAGCTAAAAACAGCCTGTGTCACCAGATGGGGATCGATGCAAATGATGACTGCAAGGGTCCTTGAGCAAAAGAAAGCCATTACACAGGTCCTCGCTGATGATAAGAAATCGAGGCACCTTATTCCATCTTGGGCTGACCTGGATGTCTTGGAGGCTGTCAACAGAGCTCTTTCCCCATTGATGGAGTTCACAGATTGCCTGTCAGGAGAAGAGTATGTGACCATTTCATTCGTGAAGCCTGTCCTACACATCCTCAATTCACGAGTGCTGGCTGAGGAGGAAGATGACGTGGAGCTGACCAAAACAATCAAAACCAGCATCCTTGCATACCTTAAGGAGAAGTACTCAGACCCCATCACAGAAGAGCTACTGGACACCGCCAGTTTTGTTGATCCCAGATTTAAAACAACATACATTTCTGCGCACCATGTTGCCACCATTCAGGAGAAAGTGAAAACAGAGATGGTGTCAGCAGCTGCAGTCCACATGGAAAGTACCACTGAGAGTACACAGCCCTCTACGTCTTCATCAGAAGCAAAGAAGCCAAAGAGGTCATTAGGAAGTTTTTTCAAAGGAAGTGAGGCAACTCCTTCAACTGTGACCACTTTGTCACTTCAGCAAAAACTAGAAGCAGAGCTGAGCAGCTACTTGGTGTTCCCCATGCTGGATAGTGAGGAAAATCCACTGGAATGGTGGGGAAAGCATCATGTACACTTCCCCAATCTAAGTAATGTGGCAAAAAAGTATCTCTGCATACCAGCCACTAGCTCCCCATCAGAACGTGTTTTCAGCTCTGGAGGAAACATTGTTACATGCCTCAGATCCTGCCTGAAACCTGAAAATGTAAACATGCTAGTGTTTCTGAGTAAGAACCTGGAGTAAATGCTTATGCATAGAGTGACAGGACATGATCCCTGAGAGGAAGATCATATACAGTGAGCATGAGTAAGATTCACATCTATAATGCAATGAGCACACAAGATACACAGCCTGCTGATCCATCAGAGGTGCCTTGTCCAAGCCCTGCTCTTGCTCTTATTTTTGCACATGGCATTATTTAACATTTGTTTACAAGAGATGCAAGTTATTTTCTACTTTTAAGATGGCAATATTTACAATAATTTATTTTGTTTACAAGAGATAAAAGTTATATTTTACTCTTATTGTTAAGTGTTAAGGTGCCAATAAGTGTTAAGTGTTGTTAAGTGTTAAGATGGCAATATTTACAATAATTTATTTTGTTTACAAGAGATACAAGTTATATTTTACTTTTAAGATGGCATGGCAATATTTACAATAATTTATTTTGTTTACAAAAATAACTATTTTTAAAAGTTCTTTATTTTCTACATTTTTAGGAAACTTTCTTTTTACATTAAAACTTAAATTACTTTTTTATAAGAAAAAAGTATTACGTTTTTATTTCAAGCATTGTATGCTTTGTTTTATTCAATTGTTTGAAATATTTAATAAATAAGCATTAATAGCTATCTGTGTGTTTCCTTATTTTAGAATCACAAAGATAGGATTATTTACTCTTTCATTAGAAAAAATTACCGTGAACATATTTGCAGTATAAGCCTTGCCAGTGACATGAGAGAGATTTATTTTTATTTTTTATAATCGTTCAATAATCGTAATCGAGGTAACTTGTTTGATTAATTGCGATTATGATCCGAATCACAACCTGTAAGTATTATTAATAATTGTTGCTTTTATGTGTTCTGTAGCATGCTCAATAAGTATGTATGTGTGTTGTGCAAGTTACGCTCAGCGCAGCTTCTAGGTCTCCAATGTCAATTTTTTTGAAATACGTGAAATGTTTGTCGTTGTTAATGGAGTTGTCATTGGAGTTGTCATAAAGAATAGAGCAATACCTTGTAGTACTGCAGTGCTTTATCAATATGTTTATGCGTTGAGCTAACGCAAACAATAACTGATTGGGTGTTTACCACCGAACTTTGGGCAATGATCGCTAACATAAATCAACTCAAATTCCTTCTCTGATTTTGAATTTTTTACTACAAACTATGTAGTATACCAATCACAACTGACTGGGTAATCTGACCAATCACAGCAGATTAGCGTCACGCAAAGGAGGGGTTTGGAAAAATGAGTCGTTGAACGAATCATTTGGGAGTCGGTGAGCAAATCAGGTAAAAGTAAATGCATATTATAAGAAAACAAAAGTGTTTTTTTGTCATTGCATGCATGTAGGAGTCCCAAAACAATAGTAGGAACATTTTAAATCCCATAATAGGTGTCCTTTAAAACACAATGGAGAATGTCAAGCATGATGTGAAACAGCCACATAAACTAAAAAGACTCATTAAAAGAGGGGAAAACATCATCCTGCACCAACATAAATTTCCCCAAAATGTGTTCTGCTAATAATGACACATATTAGCAAAAACATGGCTTTCAGATATTCCAAGAGATGACAGGAAATTAACATTTTCAATATAAGAAAATGTTAAAGTAAAGGTAGTTTGACCTACCATTGCACTTTGATTAAAAAAAAATGCTTTAAACTGATACGTTAGTTAAGTCAAGTAACTTTTATTTATATAGTGCTTTTAGCAATAGGTGCATAAATAAAATAAAATGCATTATTATCCTATGTAAACAAGTAAATGCTAACTAGGCTATTACTTTATTGGAGTTACTTTATCAATGCATGTGTTGATTAACCCTCTGAACAAACAGGCTCACACAAATCAAAATATGCAACTGACACATAATAAACATAGAATTACAAAATATACACAACTTACATTGAGCTGTAGAACCAATAAAGTTCCTCATAAAAGGGTTTCTTGCATCCGGCTCAGTTGAGCAAACACTCAAAGCCATGCCAGTAACTCGCTAAACACTCTTACTTGTCTCTCTTAAAAGGATAGCCCTTCCCGTAGAAACCTCCCTAGATCCCCCTTGAGGCGGGGAGTAACATTACAGCACAAGAAATGGAACAGCCTTTCAGAACTGTTACAACTGTATGTAAACCAGACACAGATATAAAATAAGTGTAAATTAGGGAGACAATTTGATCTGATGTTGACAATCTATATGAAAGTTTCTCCAACCTCCTTTACTGAACATTTGTTGAAAATCTGTACCATTTCATAGTTTAAAGGGATAGTTCACTTTGAAATTAATTTTTGGTATGTTTTAGCTTACCTCAAGGGCATCCAAGATGTAGGTGTCTTTTTTTCCGCAGTAGTTTCAATTTTTATATTTTTAGGTCAAACCGTTCTTGTCTGTCAGTCATATAATGCAGGTCTATGGTCACGGTCTCAAAACACAAGCACAGAGTCCAAATTAAAACAATTCCCCGTCGTCCAAATTAAACAATTCCCTATCGTAAGTACACATTGATGGCCTAAGACACGAAACGAGCGGTTTGTGTGAGAAAACGAACAGTATTTATATCGTTTTTACCACTTATACACAGCCATGTCCGAGTGATCTGATCTGACGTGTATGCAGACTGGTGCATAGATATATACACTAGATGTCGCCTTAAAGACATTCGTTCCAATGAACTGCCGTAGACAAGGCGACATCTAGTGTGTATATATCTATGCACCAGTCTGCGTACACGTCAGATCAGATCACTCGGACATGGCTGTGTATAAGTGGTAAAAACGATATAAATACTGTTCGTTTTCTCACACAAACCGCTCGTTTCGTGTCTTAGGCCATCAATGTGTACTTATGATGGGGAATTGTTTAATTTGGACAACGGGGAATTGTTTTAATTTGGACTATGTGCATGCTCTTTGAGACAGTGACCATCGACCTGCATTATATGACTGACAGACAAGAACGGTTTGACCTAAAAATATCAAAATTGAAACTACTGCGGAAAAAAAGACACCTACATCTTGGATGCCCTTGAGGTAAGCTAAAACATACCAAAAATTAATTTAAAAGTGAACTATCCCTTTAACTGTTTATCTGAAAGTGATGAAGTGCTTGAATGTTTCTAACATGAATGTTCTTCAGCATCATGAATGAATGAAGAATAAACACCAACCTCTTTGTTCTTCAGGATCTTCAGTGTGTTTCATTCTGCAGGGTTCTGGATCACTCATGTTCTCACTGTCCTCTTTAATAAACTCAGTCTTTGCAGATTTCAGCTCTTCCTGATGCGCTGATGCTCGTCTTCACTTGTAGCTGATGGGAATTTACAGCATTTATTGAAGAATTGCTGTGGGAGGAGCTTCACTGATGATGTAATTGCTGTGGGAGGAGCTTCACTTATGATGAATTGTGAGAGGAGCTGATCTGCCAAAAATCAGTAAATGAGTTTTTCTTTTTACTTAATGACACATCTGTAAAAATTCTGGATATCATGTCTGTCTGTCTATCATAAAGTAACTGATTATAGTTGAATTCATAACCCTAATTATTCTCATAATTATTTTCCTTCTTCATTAAAAAATAGTTGTGGAGTCTGTCACTTCATTAAAAATCAATCTTAAAGTCTTGGGGTTTTGATGCCAGATAATAAGCTTTACTATCCAAGAAATTATTTTATCTAATAAAGCCGAATGCTTTTGCAAAAGCAACTCCAGAGTCCAGTATCAAAAATATATACACCTCAAAGATGATCAATACATACCATATACTTGTGTTTTAAACAGTGAAAATGAGACTAAGGGCTTCACCATATTAAAGCATTTCCATCCATTCCAGTCGCATGCTTTGCTTCTCTGATGCATAATAAAGTATAATAAAGTATAATGTCTTTGTTAATATTCTCATAGATTTCACTTAATACAGTTAATAATCATAAAAAATATTCTACAATATGCCGAAATAAAGAAAACTTTAATATCTTAAAGGTGCATTAAGCAACTTTTCATGTTAAAAATACCCGTTTTCTAACCCATACATGCTTAAACAATTGCCTGATGGGCTGAATGAGCCCTTCTCTGATCACTGAGATTGTCTCTATAATCCTGTAAAGTAAAATAAATAAGAGGGATTCGGGCCGGAATTTTAGACTGGGCGTGACGTCATGCGCGTTCACGGCACGCTCACCTGGCTATGTCTGGCAGGTTTGTGTATTCGCCGGCATTCTCCGTAGAAGATGGATTCTAAGAGACCGGCTTGTAGTTCATTTCAAACACCAACGCAAACTCCACGTAAGATAAAAAAAAGAAAACTTTTGTCCGTGAGCGTGCACACTTCTGGCTGCAGTTTCGCTTGCTGCTAGAGGGGGCATAGTTCTGCAAAAACTCAGAGACTTGCGCAATGCACCTTTAATGTAAATTCTTCCAAATACAAATAATGATAAGAAAAACAGTTAAACTCAGAAATAAATGTACATATAGTAGCCAACAAATCCCCTCAGTCTGTTGACACCAATGAAATGAGCTTTAAGTGTCAATTTACAGGAGATCTGAAGACATCAGCATAATAAATGAGGTGAAAACAGGAACTATTGTCATGAAATAAAGAGTGTTTTCAGCAGATCTGTTAATATTGATGAGCCTCAGACTATCAACACTCATTCAACAAGCCATTCAGGATCATCAGCAGATCATCTCACTTTATTCTGAGTGTTTGCTGTTAGAAACACATTATTTGAGCCAGGATAGATGATAAAAGCCTGTAAAACTGCTCTATTGAAAGACAATACTGTTATTGCTCACAATATGACATGGATAAAACATCAATAACACAAAAACATGAATGACACTCAGGTAAATAACTACACCATTATGTCCATATGAATCTAAACATTGTTTGATTTTCTCATAGCTGCATTAATTGCAATAAAATTATTAGATCATCATTAGATTCAGTTTAAATCTGATTTAAAGTTACTGCTGAAGTTGCATTTCTCATAAATAGTAGAAGTTAATCATAGTTCTAGAGATCATTCTTCTTACAGTAACTTTGGTAACAGGGTTGATGAATACAGTCAATGCTACAGTTTGTGTAAAAACTGAGACAATGGATTGAGATTATTTTCTTGTCTTCCCATCATGCAGTAGAAAGAGTCCAGATGATGTCACTTTGTGAGTGTTTCACAATTTTAGAAATGCTCTGTTTTTAAAAGAGGAAAATCATGTCAGAAGTAACAGATTAAGGCTGAAATAACCTCAGATACTTTGATCTTCTGAGATACGGACAACACAAACACACACAGGCTTCTGTTTCACAGCCCACAGAGTGAAGATGCAGGAAAGCTTTTTCCCTCCGGTCCTTCCTTCTCATTCGTTCCTTCTCCCACTTCAGTCCCTTTACCCATTCTCCCCTTCACTCAGTTCACTGTGAGTGATCATAGCAGAATATAATGTTCTTTACATGTTTGGTATCATTTGAAATGTCTCAGTGCGACTGGTACAATGCTCTCGTGTCCAGAGAAACAGAACAAAATGTAAAAGAAGTGAGAGAGTTTAGAGATGCTGTTTCTAATGTGTGTGTGTGTGTGTGTGTGTGTGTGTGTGTGTGTGTGTGTGTGTGTGTGTGTGTGTGTGTGTGTGTGTGTGTGTGTGTGTGTGTGTGTGTGTGTGTGTGTGTGTGTGTGTGTGTGTGTGTGTGTGTGTGTGTTTTCCCAGGGTCTCAAAACCAAATGACCTCCTGTTCCTCAATAAGGTGTGAACTCCCCCAGTATGTGATCCCAGTCAATGCAAACTCCAGCTGTTATTCCATGCCTCCATTTGGAGAATAATTATCCTGATCTGAGTACTTAAGGAAAGGCTGTGAAAGACTCAGTGTGATTTTGTAACATTAAATCTCTTCCATACACTGTATCTTTCAGAAGTCAAGTATTTAGGGCTGCACTATTTGGGGAAACATCTAATTGCAATTTTCTAGTTAAAACTGTGATTTTGGATTATTGTTTTTTTAATTGTTTTTAACCAATTTTTCATATTTTTTATAAAGAACACCAGGTTTGTTGTGCTTGTTTGCACTTAACATATTAATATGACTAATAATAATAATTATGATTTATTTGTATTAAATATTATACAAAATTATTATTCCAAATATTATAATAACTTTCATTTATATATATTGTCACGGCGCAGCGCTGGGCAAATGCAAAGGAGTTCATTAAGAAAAAGAGATCCAAACAAATAGAGGTATATTCCAGACGATGAAGGTTCACGCACACACCAGGGGCATGTTCAAGTTCAAAACGGTGCGCAAAGTTTTGCTACGGTTTCCGGGTTGAACGTCATGTTTCCTGGAAACGGCGTGCACCGGTGTGCAACGGGGTTTGAGATACGTTTTCTCTTGTTTGGTGGGTGTGTCAGAACTGCAGTCCAATAGGCAGCAACATGTATATAAAGCACACGGTATTAAAGTGAACTCGCACAATGGGTTCAAGGAAAGTAATTTACAAATGTGTTCGATGCAGCTCGGTATACGCAACAACTGAGGATATTAGAAGACATGTTTGTCGTAAGTTTTATTGTAAAAATATAGGATATCAACATAATGATGTAGTTGTTTATATTTTTAGCTTCATTGCAAGTGTATGACATTTGGTATAGAAATAAACAATGGTAATTAAGTGCTTTTCCTAAAAATGAGAAAGAAAATACACGGTATTAAAACTACATATGAAAAGTATGAACTACAAATAAAGTCAGTATGTGAGGCTAAATAGATGTGTTTTAGTCTGAATTAGGTAAGATGTGTGCATTCCATTTCAGTTTCCACAAATCCCTTCACTCGATTGGGATGTTCTCTTTTGTTCTGGGCGGCAAGTGCAGTAACTGTAACATCGGGCATATTTTGTAGTATTAAACACATATTTATACCGACTTCATCAGGCTCTGAAAATTCTTCACAAAGAACACAAAGAATGGCCTTCTCAGCTGCCATAGTTGCAACTCTTGCGTCATCAGAACAGTGTGTTCAACGCATCACCGTTTCTGTTTAAAAAACGTTGTGCAACGTTTTGTCTGGGCTGAACGCATCCATACGACATGCAACTCTTCAGCGAAGTAAGGAACCGGTACACACGGGCAGTCAGGAACGCCAAGAGTAGTTTCTTTAAACAGAAATTTGCCTGTAGTACCAACTCAAAAAAGTTCTGGGACACTGTGAAGACCATGGAGAATAAGAACACCTCCTCCCAACTGCCTATTGCGCTGCGGCTAGACAACACCATCACCACTGTCAAAACTGCTATAGTTGAAAATCTCAATAAGCATTTTGCTATGGATGGCCATGTGTTCAATTTGGCTACCCATATGGCCATAAGCTCTTCACCCCCCGCATCACCTTGCCTTAGTCCCTCTAATTTTTCCTGCACACAAATTCAACCAGCAGATGTCATGAAAGATTTGCAAATGCTTGAGCCTTATAAATCAGCTGGACTAGATAATCTGAATCCGACCTTCCTGAAACTCTCAGCAGCAATCATTGCAACTCCTATTACTAGTCTGTTCAACCTTTCCATCGTATCCTCAGAGATCCCTAAAGATTGGAAAACAGCAGCAGTCATCCCCCTCTTTAAAGGGAGTGACACACTGGGCCCCAACTGTTATAGACCAATATCCATCTTGCCCTGTCTCTCCAAAGTTTTCGAAAGCCAGATCAACAAGCAGATGATCAAATATTTTGAATCCCACAATACACTTTCTGCCATGCAATCAGGTTTCCGAGCTGGTCATGGCTGCACCTCTGCTACACTCAAGGTCTTAAATGACATTACAACTGCCATTGATAAAAGACATTACTGTGCAGCCGTATTTATTGACCTGGCCAAGGCTTTCGACTCGGTCGACCATCACATCCTCATGGAAGACTTGGTAGCCTTGGTTTATCAAAAACTGCATCGATTGGTTCACCAACTACTTCTCTGACAGGGTTCAACTTGTTAAATCTGAGGGTATGATGTCTGGACCTATTGATGTCTCGGTGGTGCCACAAGGTTCGATTCTCTGGCCAATACTATTCTCTGTGTATGTCAATGATGTTGCTCTTGCCGCTGGTATCTCTCAGATCCACCTCTACGCAGATGACTCCATTTTATGCATATCTGGTCCTACATTGGACACTGTGCTAACCAATCTCCAAAAAAGCTTTGATGCCATTCAACATGCATTCTGGGGACTTAAGCTGCTCCTAAATTCCAGCAAAACTAAATGCATGCTGTTAAATCGCACACTGCCCGTACCCGCCAACTTGACTAGTATTTTGACTCTGGATGGATCTAGACTAGATTATGTGAACACCTATAAATACCTAGGTATCTGGTTAGATAATTAACTTACCTTTCAGTTCCACATTAACAAGCTTCAAACCAGAATTAAATCTAGAATTGGCTTCTTTTTCAGAAACAAAGCCTCTTTCACTTATGCTGCCAAACATACGCTGGTCTTACCAATATTAGATTTTGGCGATGTCATTTATAGAACTGCCTCTACCTCTCTTCTGAAAAGGTTAGATGTGGTCTACAACAGTGCCATCTGTTTTGTCACCAATTCCGCTTTTAACATGCACCATTGCGACCTATATGCATTAGTGGACTGGCCCCCTCTACATCCTCGACGCCTGACCCACTGGTACCATTTTATATATAAATAAATTGTATTGAACTCTCTGTATCTGAACTCTCTGAATATCTCACTATTGCCTTACCCGTCCGTAACCTGCGCTCTAGCAGGTACATCTCCCCTAGTAATCCCAAAAGCAAGCCTTATACCCTGCAAATTGAAAATGTAGCTTACTTTTTTATCCCAGATACACAGAAAGAACAAAAAAAAAAAGAAAAAAAAGGAAAGAAAAAGAAACAGTATTTCAATATTTCTCCAACAGTTTTATTTTTGACTGCTACAGCCATGTAATATTTGAGAAAGCAACCAATAATCTGGTAACATTTATGACAACCATTCTGTAGAGGTTTTCTTGCAGGTTAATTGAAAAAGGTTGCAAAGCATTGTACATTAACAATTTTACATAAAAAGATGAGCCGGTAGCACAAATTAGATTAATGAAGTGAATATAACATGCAATAATTGACAAAGTCTCTCAACATGAACGAAGACTTGCAATTTTAATGTAGGGGTCAACGAGCTTACATTTTTAATTTGTTGTTCAGTTTTACAATGAGCTGATTCTCAAAATTTGTACTGTCCAGCCTTGCTCGTTTAGGTGTAAACAGCTGCCCAGCACAACTAAAAAGGCGCTCACATGCTGCAGAGGCAGGCAAGGGTGTGTTCAGTTTAAGGCTTAGCCTTTTCACCAAAGGAAATGAGTGAAGCAGTTGCATCTCTTCTGAGGCACAAACCAAGTATCCATCCAATTCAGATGCTCTTGTGGATGGAACAGTCTTAATGGAAGAAAAGAAGTCATCCTCGTCAGAGACAACATGCTGTGATTCGTTTTCCTGGGTGTCCTTCATGGCATCAAGATGACGCAGAATGTAATCCATACCTATCATATACACATAATACAGAAATTAATGATAATTGTGGATAATGCTGATAGACAAACTATGGCATGTTTACCAGTGTGGTATGGACCAAGTATTGGGGTTTTCATGAATATTTTAGAAATTAAATAAAGCTGTTCACTTGCTACATAAGCACTGCTGCATTTACAACCTATAACCCTATACCCTTGTCTTTTCTAACATTGTTTCACAGTCTGACTGTGCTAGAGTAGGCAAGTAAATAAACATTGAACCGATAGCTTAACTCCACACAAACCCATATGCAGTAGTGGAAAAGTTACAAGTGGGATGGATAAGCAAAATGTACCCATGACTCCTGACATAAAAAAAAAAAACTGCATGTTTTCGCTCTTTAACAGATATTGGCATAATATCAATTTCATCAGGTAATCTGTACTCATATACAAAATATCTTACCTGCTTTTATGATGTGGGCCTCATCCGACCATGACGTTTTGAATTTGTAAAGAAGAATTGCAGCACTGATGAGTTCCGGATCTTCCATAAACTCCCCCAAGCGCTTTTGTAGACCCCGCTGCAGAGCATGAATAAGGGGAAGACATACATTGACTGAAGCCTCCATCTTTTTGAGCTTTGAATCAAAAAGGTAGATTGTGGGAAGCAGCCACCCCATCTGAGTGTTTTTTTCGGACTGAAGGATGTTCAAGGCCATGGATACAGGCTTCGTCACAATGCAGTGTTCAGAGAGGTAAGAAACTTCAGCAGGATTTAGCTAGTGTTGTAGTCAAGACCACCTAACCCGAGACCAAGACAAGACCAAGACCAGAGTGTATCGAGACCGAGACAAGACCAAGACTTTTAGGGGCTGAGACCAAGTCAAGTCCAAGACCAGCGCCCCACACTACATGACACAATAAAATGTGAAACATGATCAAAAGAGCTTCTCAAATTGATCTGAAAGATCCACATTCCCCAAAAAACACCTAGATATTAAACACTCAAAGCAAAAATAAACTTAACCATCTTTATTCAATACTCCTGGGTGACTTCCATCATTTAGTACAGAATGTAAAACAATTATTCATTGTTCATCACTAAAGTCTTAACTTTTCTCCGCCTTTTATAAACAATACATAAAGTTCTGTTGTTTTTAAACCAACAACAAACTTTTTTTTTTTTTTTTTTTTTAACCACATAGCTAAATGTGTAAGAAAAAAAAAAGAAGCTGTGCATTGTAATGAACACAGTAATTCTATGTGAAATGTTGATGTTTAGGAACAACTATTGTAAGTAAGAGTCTTTTATAGCTTTTATGTGTAATCAAAGCAACAAAAGATATAATACAAAGAGGTCAGAAAGTCAGTGGCCTAACTGCATGTGATTTATAAAAGTACAAAGTTGATTTAATTGGGAGTAGTTTCATCATATGCCAAACCTTAACAAACTGCAGTGGCAAAACACTCTTCATAAATTTAAGCTCACTGCAATGGATAAACGCATAGATGAGTAGTTGCACAACACCAAAAAAAACTATAAAAACAGTAAATTATATCCAGCATCTTTTACAGTGTGCAAAAATGCCCAAGATACATATTCAATGGTTGTTTTGAGTTATTACTTACTTCAAAACATTAACTTTAAAGGTAGGGTAGGTAATAATTTTTCTAAAAAAAAAACATTCCAAATTTGTTTAAACTGTCTTTATATACCAATACATAATTAAAATGTAAGTACTCTGAAAAAGAAAATTTAAAAATCGAGTGACTGTAGACCTTTTAATCTGCAATAAACACAGCTCATTATTTCCATTCACTCCACCCCCTCCCTTCTGAGCTCCTTCCAAAGCCACGCCCCCAAAACACATGAACGCGCGACGCCAAACGCTCAGGCTGGAACAAGACGCATTTATTACCTGAGACGAGTGGAGAGGAAGGAGCGCAGTACATACAGTGACATCATGTCAGAATCACATGTAATAAAATACCTAACTTTATCACTATGAATATAAACAAATAAGATTTATTTTAGTACTCACTATCAAGCTAGCATATCGATAATGGTAAAGTTTCATTCGGTAACGAGCTATATTTATAAGGCAAAACTAAAAACAGGTTGCATTGATACACGTTTTTCCATTACCATCAGTTACACTGTGATGAAGGTGAATTTCGTGTAAGATTCATAACATATACGGTGTTTTGCATGTAAGAGTTTCCATGATGAAAACATTGTTGACTCTAATGAAGACTAACGTACACTCCGAGTCCGGAGAAAAGTACCACATCGTCGGTTCGAGGACAGGTCCGGGGTTGAGGGCGAAGCAGAGGAGGTCGTTCAAGAGCGCGGGCAGGGTCCGAGGAAGTAGTTTTTGCCTTGTTTGCCTTCGCTGACTGCATATGCAGGTGCTTTGAGCTGAATATTTCCGGGAACGGTGACATGTGATGAGTGCACGCAGGGCAGCGCGCGCAGTGGGGCTCGGGGCGGGCACGAGACATGAAGGCATCTGATTGGTTCTTTACATTCGCACCGAATGGCAGTGATTGGTCAGAGTTTTTACTGTCCTGCAGCTGCTACAGAGGTCTGATTTTTTTCATTCCTTTTTCTAAACACATAATGTATTGACTACTATCAGGATGGAAGGACCATTTCACCCAGTATAAAAAAAAGTGTTTCTGAACAGGATTACCTACCCCACCTTTAAAGTCAATCTATACAGCAACATCTAAACATTCACCCAGGGGTTTCCGCTGCATTAAAAGTAAAGCTGAATATGAATACAGTAAGTCTATGTAAAATGTAGATGCTCAGAAACAATCATCGACAGTAAGAACTAAAGACACAAGTTTCTCTCTTTTACAGATTTAAGTTTGCTTTTGAATGAATGTGTCAGCTTTTATAAGTTTTCAAAGCTACATAAAAATACACAACTGTTTAATTGGGAGCAGTTTCATCATATGCCAAACCTTAAAAAACTGCAGTGGCAAAACACTCTTCATAAATTCAAGCTCAAGACCAAGGATAACCACATAGTTGCACGGTAGTTGCAATAGAGGAGTAGATGGACACCTCAAAAGTTACATCAATGGAAATCAGTTTAAAGTAAAGTTTGGTTGCATTTTAGAAACATGAGAGATTGCAACATTCTGTGACCTAAACGTGCTCGATGAGGTCTCATTATAATGCCTCCTCTACTGTAAACCCTCTCCACTGGTGCAGAGGAGGCAGGGACTGACAGCACCTTCAATGCCAAATTGTGGAGTTGTGGGAATCTAGCATGGTTTTTGGCCCAGAAGACAAGTGCATTGTCAATAAGCAAAGAATTTGCTTATCTGTGTTACAATACTTGAATCCTGGACTGAGCCGCGCTCCTTGTGTGCCTTGTAGCGGGACAGAAGGCGAGGGCATTTGGGTGGTAGCGAATCACTGGCTGGATCCACATTCATGGCTTCTGAGGCAGTTTCATGATCATCTTTATGACCATCATGTTCTCCACCTCTAAGATCAATGTCTCTGAAAAACACAAACACAAACACAAACACAATGAGTTAGATTTAAAAGGATATGCACATATCAGAGTTAAATGAAATACTTTTAGGACCTTTTATAAGACACATTTTTTAAACGATCAATTACATTATCTTTTTGCCATATTCCAAATGTGAAAGTCATCCAAGGTCCCTGCAAGCAAATCAAATGTATGTGAACCTTTCAAGCGTCTGAAGGCAATGGAAGCAGACCTTCTTTCCAGAGTAGGTTCATCAATCCGATGTAACTGCGTTGTCGTGCTGTCCAACAGTCAGTAGTGGTACCTATATAACTGACTTTTGCCATCTCAGCAATGATGTTTTTCTTTATCTTTGCGGCTGCTTCCTTGATTCTCAGCTTCACAGTTGGTCTGGACATAACTGTACAGCTAGGTTGCATTGTACAGATTAGATTTTTGAATGTAGGAAGTTCAACTATGGTAAAGGGCTGAAGGCTCTCACAGACAAACTCAACTACAAGCCTGTCAATTGTGGACTGAGTAACCTGCCTGCAGGACACAGCGAAGTCTTTAATCTTCATCTGTTTCACAGCTGAATCACACCTCTGTTCCTCTGAGTTCTTTCTTTCTTTTCAAGATGCATTCATTGTACTGCTTTAATTTCATTGGATGTTTTCTCTGTAAAAAGAACACACTTCAGAATTGAGTAACACACAATTTTCCCCACTGATCATTTTTGCTCGCAAATAAAAAAACGAAATAAAAAAAAACTTGATTTAAATATAAATCTGATGTTTTATGAAAGTTATTTGCTATACATGAACAAAAATTTTAAATCACCATGTGAGAACACGTTACATTAAAATATCCACTTCAATAAGTCGACAGAAAGCAGATTAATGCATTTACATGCTAAACGAAATCGATGTAAGTGACAAAAATCTAGCAGTGATGATAGATTATGCTTAATGCACTTTGAAGCCTGGTAAACAAACAAAATAAATGAACTGTTTCCAGCAGATGGCACCGCAAGCTCGTGCAGCGCTAACAGAATATAATTTGTGCGTGTATTAAAAAAAAGTAACATTTTGCAGTTTATTTTTTTAATAATTGTTTAAGGCAATTTCATGATTTCAGTCATCATACATTAACCAGCAACAATCCCTTTATAAAGTGCCCGTGCCTCTTACTCTAGGCTCACTGGTAGCTATCATGGTTGCTATGATCGCGTCATCAAAAACACCATTGTCCGGTAAAATGTATTCGATCTTTTCACAGTGGTTTTTTTTTGCTATTTTTGGCAGAATAATTTCGGTTGTCAAACATTCACACTCATGATAAACCCATAGGCCTACAAGAACAAACTTGCGCACTATATGATGAATTTTATTATACAATTTAACAAGATATATGATACAGATATTCGAAACTTACCTCAATGTGTTTTTTTTCAAATTAGAGGAAGAACTCTTGAATGCCGAGATTTCAACTGGCTTAGGCAAGCAAAGTTGACATGACAATCACACAATTGCCCTTCTTCGTCTTCACTTCAAAAAAGCTCTTTCAGGTATGGCCAAGGATGCTGAAGTGCTATATTTGAGCTGTTGCATGTTGACGCATCCACCACCACACTTCCTCCCTCCTCATCCTCCATGATTAAAATACATTGGCACCAGGTGTCTCGAAGTCTGTTTGATGCTGGTCTGATGCTAAGTTTTCCGCGCACGACATTTGATTTGACGGGAATCACGCATGGAGTCACATGACTTATTATAAAAATAAATATATAATGTAGTGACGGCAGGTACAAAGAAAATAGCGCAGTAAAAGTACCGATACATCACTTAAAGGTGCCCTAGAATGTGAAATTGAATTTATCTTGGCATAGTTAAATAACAAGAGTTCAGTACATGGAGATGACATACAGTGAGTCTCAAACACCATAGTTTTCTCTTTCTTATTTAAATCTCGTTTTTGAAAAACACCCCCGAAAAATAGGCGAATCTCCACTTAACACCGACTGTGACGCAACAGTCGGGATCATTAATATGTACGCCTCCAAAAATTTGCATATGCTCATATGAATCATGCTCAGTGCCAGACGGAACTGCGCAGCCGAATCGTCAGAAGTTCTGCAGGTGAAGAAACAAGCAGGAGGAGGATCATAGAGAAAATAGCAGATCTATCAACACAATCTACATAGTTTATTTTAAAATAGGCCTACATGTTGACTAAAGCTATCTATCTAACTTTATCTATAATCGGATACCGCTACAGTTTAATTCGAAGTTGTTAGTTTGCTCTGCCCATAAAAAAAAATTACTTGAATCAATGAACAACATTAATAAAGCCCCATTCTAACACATCATTAACTAAAAAGTTGGTTTAGTGTTTAGTTACCCTTTAATATAGTGATATTATGCCAAAATACTGATTTATTTAGGTTTATATTAAACCATTGTAATCCTGAAAGTATTCCCCCTTTTTTCAAAATGTAAACTATACTGTAACGAATTACAGTTACTGTATTTTTGTATTCTGATTACATAACGCCGTTACATGTATTCTGTTACTCCCCAACCCTGCTGAACACACACATGTGGCTTTTCTCAGGTGTGGATTTTCATGTGACTCTAAGGGATGATGATCGTGTAAAACTCTTCCCACATTGATCACATTGTGTGTGGTTTCTCTCCAGTGTGGATCATCATGTGTTCGTTCAGATTAGTTTTTTGTGTGAATCTCTTCCCACACTGATCACATGTGAACGGCTTCTCTCCAGTGTGGATCCTCTCATGTGTTGTCAGATTTGCTGACATATTGAATCTCTTGTCACAGTGTGAACACTTCTAAGGTTTTTCTCCAGCGTGGATTCTCTGGTGCCGTTTTAATGGTTCAGCTGTATTAAAAGTCCTCCCACACTCAAAGCACATGTACTCTCTCACACCAGTATGTATTTTCTCATGTTTACGTAAATTCTCCAGCAGTGAAAAACTCTTTCCACACACAGAACATGAATGCGGCTTCTCCTTCGAATGAACTGTCAGGTGTCTCTTCATGTGTGATGCAGTAAAAAATGTTTTTCCACAGTGATCACATGTGAACGGTCTCTCTCCGGTGTGGATCCTCATGTGAACATCAAGATTTTGTTTTAATGTGAAACTGTTTCCACATTGAACACACACATGTGGCTTTTCTCCAGTGTGGATTCTCATGTGTTTCTTAAGGTTTGATGATAGTGTGAAACTCTTCCCACACTGATCACATGTGTGAGGTTTCTCTCCAGTGTGGATCCTCATGTGACGATCAAGATCACGTGTGTTTGAGAAACTCTTCCCACACTGAGCGCAGGGGAGCGGCTTCTCTCCAGTGTGGATCCTCATGTGAATCTCTAGACTATCTTTCCGTGAGTAGCTCTTCCCACACTGATCACATGAGAACGGCTTCTCTCCAGTGTGAACTCTCATATGACGGTCAAGATCACGTGTTTTTAATAAACTCTTTCCACACTGAGTGCAGGTGAAAGATTTCTTGGCTCTTCTTTTCTTTAAAAATGTCTTTTTAGTCTTTGAGCGACTCAAAGGTTTTTCTCCAGGTTTGACATGATGTTCCTCCTTCACTTCACTCAGTTCTTCACTCTCCTCCTTCACTTCACTCAGTTCTTCACTCTCCTCTTTCACTTCACTCATTTCTCCACTCTCCTCCTTCACTTCCATCGGGTCTGACACAAAAGAAAAAGGTTTAATTTAGTAATAGCAGAAAGTACTAGTAGACGACTGCTATAAAATATGATAATTCTGGTGTTGTTTTCATAAATGAATTGCATGAATGAGGTACATTGATATTTCAATTATTATTTTCAAGACATTTAAGGCACAAATCACGTTTCTGAAGTGAGAAATATTAAATATATTTGATTAATTACACAATTATTTAATGTGATATTAACATTTATACATTTATAGTGCCAAGGGGTGTGCAATATTGAAATACAATTCTCTCTCGATATGTGTTAGGAATTTTCCGATAACAATAATTACAATTATTTTGCTGATTCTGTTTTGTTCGGTACAGGCCTGTCATGGTAGCCTGGAAATCCAGACCTAAATCTGAAAGATTAATGGTCTGGCGTCAACTAATGAAAGTCGGCCAGCTCGAGGGGCGGCACCAAGAATGCATTTGAAAATCTCACTGCACACAATTGAAAAACACTACGACCAATCACAGCAATAAACCCATTACGCTTAGCTACCAGCGGAGCTAACTGGGAGATTAGACTCTCATTGTATCCGGTCGGCAAAACAGCAAAAAACGTCCTTCTTGCAAAGGAACGATTCGAGCGCCGTCTTCTGTTCCTTTTTTAGATAAAAAGCCAAGTCTAACTCGTTCATTGTAGCGGCCAAAGCCGTTTCAAACAACTGGCGTTCATCCATAACCATCTTGCAATGTTTACTAATGACTTGGACGTCACATCGCTGTCGTCATCTGTTTAGCTCACCTCTGGCCCGCCTATATCAGATAACCTGATGTGATTGGTGCAGCTCAGATCAAGGGGCATATTTAATGAGCAACATTATCCGACACCAGAGTAACTCGCTGAATTCAACTTGTGCTCTCGCGAGAACTCTGGATTACCAGGGTACTGTCATGGATAAATAAATATGACAATTTAACCACCACTAGGTGGCGGCAAGTCCATGTCTTATAAGATAGAAATTAGGGCTGGGCGATTTAAATCGCGATATTGTTATGCACATCTCGTCAGTAAAGCCGGTTCCTTGATTAGTAGTAAATCGCCATCACCTGCTTTCAGATGGAGCGGCATTTACTACAAAGAGCCGTAGTTAAAGGTGAACTAAGTAACTTTTTTTACCTTAACTGAACAGCTTCGGAGTCATTGGAATGGTTATATTACTTATTTCGGGTTGAATGGTGGTCGTTTCGCACCCCCCTGGTGCCCGTGAGCGGAAAATACGCACTTGCAACTTTGAGCCGGCGGGCCGCCGGCCGCTGCGTCAGGAAGTCTCGCGTGATATCAGGTCTCGCGATGTAAACAATTGCTTTACGGCCAAAAGAAATCTGCTAAAATGCGGTGATTATTGCGCTCCCTCACGCTGTCCGAACCCGAATGAAGAAGACGTTTTAAAGAACGTCCCATCTGCTTTGATGTCGTTGATCTATAGCCTCTGGTGTCTGAGAATCACCAACGAGTTTTTACGACAGTGTTGTCAAATATCTATTCCGAAGCTGTGGGGGGGAGCTCTAGAGAGAAACCTGCGAGCAAAAAGCGAGAATACAGCGAAGAAGTCCCGAAGCTACTGAGTGCTGCTTTAACTGAATAGCTGAGCCAAATCACATCAATATCACGGACGTATCGCCAGCGATATTTAATGCGATATGGCTCAGCTTGTCAGTTAACTACGGCTCTTTGTACACAGCAAAAACTCCAATGTTAAATTAACACTCCTGGGAGTGTATGAGTCCATACTCAAAAGTGTTTAAGTTAATGAGATAATTAAGTGATTAATTTAGTGATGATTGAACATTATTGAAGACACCTGATGTTAACAAGCAGAATCACTGAAGGAGAAAATCTCAAATTGTAAGCCACCATTATGACGATCAATGGTTGCTTTAGTTGGACTCTTGACCCATATATTATTAACTTTAGATTTTGTTTCTCTGAGGTATCTGAGTTATAACTGCCAGTTGAACAAAGAAAAAAAAGTGATCTGATGGTGTTGGTTATATTATGACAATCATCATTTGAACTTGATCACTGAACTCATTAAAATCCTTCTTTCTGACTTCGATTTATGTTGTTGTTGGTTACAGTATTACTGTGAATCTGCATAAATGCCCAGAATTGTTGATATAATATAAAGGATTTCTTAAAAGTTGTTTAAAAAAGAAACATTGTTTTAGGCACACACACATGTCAAGATTCAGTCTATGCATCTCAACAATGGTGAGGAGCAGAATATTCAATTAGGAAAAGTAAATTACATAGACAATTCAGATCATAATTTATTCATACCGCAATGCATGATGGGAGCCATTAATGAGTTGTGATTGGTGGCAACCACTGCAACATGCTTTATTATTGTCACCATTGTTGAGATTCACAGGCTGATTATTGATGTCTGTGTTTTAAATGAATTTGTCTGAACGTCTTTTGATCAGAACAATGTTTATTAAATATTTTGAATTATAAAGTACTGATAATCATAGGCTGAAGAATCACAAAACTGCAGCTAACAAGTTAAACCAAACTATCTCAATAAGTTTCATTTCTCAGATCACAGCATGATTATGGCAAAACATAACCAAAACTATAAGATAACATTTTACTTTGTTCAGTTAACTGTTATAAATCAATAACAGCAGACAAACAACAGTAAATATTAAAGTAAACATAATGGTCTAGAGCCCAACTAAAGCAAACACCCATCACCTTAATGGTAACTTACAATTTGTGATTTTCTCCTTCAGTGATTCTGCTTGTTAACATCAGGTGTCTTCAATAATGCTCAATCATCACTAAATTAATCACTTAATTATCTCATCAGCCCTAAATGCCGCTCCATCTGAAAGCAGGTGATGGTGATTTACTACTAATCAAGGAACCGGCTTTACTGACGAGATGCGCATAACAATATCGCGATTTAAATCGCCCAGCCCTAATAGAAATATGAAAATAAATGATGTAAAAATGAGCCAGATGTAATAGCAGAAAGGAGACACATTTTTTAAATGCAAGGTCAAACCAATTGTCCCAACGTCTGAATCCAATGGTGTGGTAGAAGGTTTCCTGCATGCTGTCTTTTCGGTGCACAAAGTAATTTAATTCCAATTTATCTGACCAATTTTCCACATCCTCGAATTTAGGTTGAAACGCCAATAATTTAGGTAAACATTTGATTATTCTGTTTAAATCTTTTTATTTCACTTATTCAAGCGGATGTCATTGTCACTAATGGCGCTTTTCCATTACCAGTACCAGCTCGACTCGAGTCGACTCGACTCGGCTCGCTTTTCGCTCCGTTTTCCATTGCAGATAGTACCTCCACAATAGTACCTGGTCGTCATAGCGACGCCGCAGGATACTGCCGTGATTTAATCTTTTACGCGAGACACACCCGCTACCCACACACACAGGACAATGGAGGAAATCGAGTGTATGCTGTTTTTGCATGTTTTTGTTTTTGCTGTTTTTTATTCAGGATACTCCGTCTGGCGCGTGCAATGATGACGCAGTGAATAGTGACGATTCTCTCTGACCAATCAGCAGTCTGCTGTGTTTTCACGTCACATTTTAGTATCGCCTCAGCTCGCTCAGAACCTCGCCGGAGGTGGTACGAAAAAAAGTACCTGGAAGCAGGTACAGGTACAACTTTTACACAGTGGAAAACCAAACAGAGCCGAGTCGAGTCGAGGCGAGCTGGTACTGTGTAGTGGAAAAGCGCCATTAGAGTTTCCCACCGGCCACTAACGTTGATCTCCCGGTAACAAATGCCCAGTGTTGGGGAAAGTTACTTGTAAATGTAATGCATTACTATATATATATATATATATAATATTATATATATATATATATATATATATTTATATAATATAATATAATATATATATATATATATATATATATATATATAATATAATATATATATATATATATATATTATATTATATTATATTTATACACTAAAATAACCATCATGTTTGTTTACACAGCGCACACAACACCTCCTCCAGGGGCGTAGTTTGTGGGGGTGATGGGGAAATGGGATAACTATGTTGTTAAAGTAAATGTTAAAGTAAAGGTAGTTTGACCTACCATAGCACTTTGACTAAAAAAAACACTTTAAACTAATACATTAGTTAAGTCAAGTCACTTTTATTTATATAGTGCTTTTAGCAATAGGTGCATAAATAAAATAAAATAAAATAAAATGCATTATTATCCTATGTAAACAAGTAAATGCTAACTAGGCTATTACTTTATTGCAGTTACTTTATCAATGTATGTGTGGATGATACCACATGTGTTGATTAACCCTCTGAACAAATAGGCTCACACAAATCAAAATATGCAACTGGCACATAATAAACATAGAATTACAAAATATACACAACTTACATTGAGCTGTAGAACCAATAAAGTTCCTCATAATAGGGTTTCTTGCATCCGGCTCAGTTGAGCAAACACTGAGCCATGCCAGTACTTCTACAAACACTCTTACTTGTCTCTCTTAAAAGGATAGCCCTTCCCGTAGAAACCTCCCTAGATCCCCCTTGAGGCGGGGAGTAACATTACAGCACAAGAAATGGAACAGCCTTTCAGAACTCTTACAACTGTATGTAAAAAAAAAAAAAAAAAGAGGTGAACCAGATATAAAATAAGTGTAAATAAGGGAGATAATCTGACCTGAAGTTGACAATCTATATGAAAGTTTCTCCAACCTCTCTCTACTGAACATTTGTTGAAAATCTTTACCCATTTCATAGTTTAACTGTTTATCTAAAAGTGATGAAGTGCTTGAATGTTTCTAACATGAATGTTCTTCAGCAACATGAATGAATGAAGAATAAACACCAACCTCTTTGTTCTTCAGGATCTTCAGTGTGTTTCATTCTGCAGGGTTCTGGATCACTCATGTTCTCACTGTCCTCTTTAATAAACTCAGTCTTTGCAGATTTCAGCTCTTCCTGATGCACTGATGCTCGTCTTCACTTGTAGCTGATGGGAATTTACAGCATTTATTGAAGAATTGCTGGGAGGAGCTTCACTGATGATGAATTACAGTGGGAGGAGCTGATCTGCCAAAAATCAGTAAATGAGTTTTTTTAACTAAATGACACATCTGTAAAAAAACTGGACATCATGTCTGTCTGTCTATCATAAATTAACTGATGCTCATTCAATTCATAACCCTAATTATTCTCATAATTATTCTCCTTCTTCATTCAAAAATAGTTGTGGAGTCTGTCACTTCATTAAAAATCAATCTTGAAGTCTTGGGGTTTTGATGCCAGAAAATAAGCTTTACTATCCAAGATATTATTTTATCACACAAAGTCGAGTGCTTTTGCAAAAGCAACTCCAGAGTCCAGTATCGAACATATATACACCTCAAAGGTAATCAATACATACTATATACTTGTGTTTTAAACAGTGAAAATGAGACTAAGGGCTTCACCATATAAGAGCATTTCCATCCAGTCCAGTCGCATGCTTTGCTTCTCTAATGCTTCTGCCCTGAGCCAGATATACTAGCATAATGTCTTTGATAATATTCTCATAGATTTCACTTAATCCAGTTAATAATATTCTACAAAATGCAGAAATAAAGAAAAACATTAATATCTTAGGGTAAATTCTTCCAAATACAAATAATGATAAGAAAAACAGTTAAACTCAGAAATAAATGTACATATAGTAATCATCAAATCCCCTCAGTCTGTTGACACCAATGAAATGAGCTTTAAGTGTCAATTTACAGGAGATCTGAAGACATCAGCATAATAAATGAGGTGAAAACGGGAACTATTGTCATGAAATAAAGAGTGTTTTCATCAGATCTGTTAATATTGATGAGCCTCAGACTATCAACACTCATTCAACAAGCCATTCAGGATCATCAGCAGATCATCTCACTTTATTCTGAGTGTTTGCTGTTAGAAACACATTATTTGAGTCAGGATCGATGATAATAGCCTGTAAAACAACTCTATTGAAAGACAATACTGTTATTGCTCACAATATGACATGGATAAAACATCAGTAATACAAAAACATGAATGACACTCAGGTAAATAACTACACCATTATATGTCCATATTAATCTAAACATTGTTTGATTTTCTCAAATTGCAATACAATTATTAGATCATCATTATATTCAATTTAAATCTGATTTATAGTTACTGTTGAAGTTGCATTTCTCATAAATAGTAGAAGTTATTCATAGTTCTAGAGATTATTCTTCTTACAGTAACTTTGGTAACAAGGTTGATGAATACAGTCAATGCTACAGTTTGTGTCAAAACTGAGACAATGGATTGAGATTATTTTCTTGTCTTCCCATCATGCAGTAGAAAGAGTCCAGATGATGTCACTTCCTGAGTGTTTCACAATTTTAGAAATGCTCTGCTTTTAAAAGAGGAAAATCATGTCAGAAGTAACAGTTTAAGGCTGAAATAACCTCAGATACTTTGATCTTCTGAGATACGGACAACACAAACACACACAGGCTTCTGTTTCACAGCCCACAGAGTGAAGATGCAGGAAAGCTTTTTCCCTCCGGTCCTTCCTTCTCATTCATTCTTTCTCCCACTTCAGTCCCTTTACCCATTCTCCCCTTCACTCAGTTTACTGTGAGTGATCAAAGCAGAATATAATGTTCTTTACATGTCTGGTATCATTTGAAATGTCTCAGTGCGACTGGTACAATGATCTCGTGTCCAGAGAAACAGAACAAAATGTAAAAGAAGTGAGAGTGTTTAGAGATGTTGTTTCTACGGTGGCCGAGATATATATATTACATAGTCTCTCACTTTATTTGCTTTTATATTAGAACACTTGATTATTTAATCAAAATTACAATATGTATTTTAGTGATAAAAAAGAATTGAATCGAATACATTTCTGATTTGTTTATGTTTCTGTCGGCTACATGAACTTATCAATGTTGAGAAAGCAATAACGTCACTTTAAATACGCAACTTTTGCCGGCAACAAAGTGACCAGCTGGATATAAACTAATGGAAATAGATGGTAACAATTGCGACATTAAACATTTGGATCAGGTTTGCATGTGTTTTTGTCACATTGCTTTAATCGCTTGAGGTACTAATGTTAGAGTCCTCACAGCCTCGACAGCAAACACACGGCTGTTCTTTCTCTGCTAATGCAGCATCTAGTCAAATTAATTAATCAAATTAATTACTTTATAATGATATGGCAACATGTACTGTAGTGTTCTGTATTCATACCGTTTCGCTGTCAATGTTTTAAATGTGCATCTGAAGTGTCAGCGCCGTATGTGTGATTTCCGTGCCTCACGTTAACATACTCAGCCAGTGATAGTTTGTTATTTGTCCTCTAGAGGGCGCTCTCGCTCTGTATAATGCCTGCAGTCTCTTCTCAGCGCTCTCGCACTGTGTGCGCACTCTTCTCAGCCGCTCCAGCAACAGACGCAACCCGGAAAAAAACATCAGTGTGGATTTTTGCTGATAACAATAGTTCCACCAATCAACTATCAGTACCGCTATATCATATCAGAACCATGAGGGTTCCTTCAACTGATGCGGTTACTTTAGAAAACTATTACAAATTGCATTTAGTTTAGTCAGTTATCATGTAGGTTATGACCTCTATGTAAAACGAATAATAGTTTTACGATTTCGTTATTTTGGTACCATTTCATTGCTAACATCAGCTATCAGGTTCCCAAACGAAGGCAAGCTAATGTTAGTAAAGTATCAGTGCTATCGTTATTCTGTATATTAGCGACTCTGTTACATGTCCTCGAGAATAGGCATGATCCTCCATCTTCAACAGGCTTTCAAATCTGCCGGCAGTCGCGAGTAATCTCCCCCTCGCAGTCGTCACGGTGCCACGAGTGTAAAAGCGCGAAAAGCGAAACTTGAATTTCCAGGTACGTCCCTCTTTGCAGGGAACTACACTAACCTTTTCTACTGGTGGCACTTGCCCTGCTAACTTTTTCAGTTACTGGTGCAAAACATGATTTGGTCGCACAAATTATTTATAGTAAGCCGCTCTGGATAATAATGAACAATAATGAAACTGTACTGCATACTGTCAGGGTTTACAGATGAAACAGACAAGATGGTTAGTTTAAAGGTTTAATTGCAGAATGGATCGGAGCCCCGCCGAAGGCCCACAGGGTGCAGTATAGGGGGTGCTCGAGTGAGTGGCTTCGCTGTCTTCCAATGGAAGGGACGAGTCGGGGCTCACGACTGGGAGGAGGCTGCTGCAGGACAGTTCCGGTGTGTATTTCGGGTGACGTACTCCCTTCTTCCCAGGGGGAGGACGGGTCGGGACTTACGACCGGAGGAACTGTGGTGGAACAGTTGAAGTGCGTGCTTCGGGTACGTACTCCTCTTCTTCGCAGCGGGAAGTAGACAGAGGGGTACGACGAGAGGAATTCCTGCGAGCAGTCAGGTGGAAAGTCGGGTATGCAATCCCCTTCTTCGTCCGGCGACAAACAGAGAACTTGGGGCTGGAGAGCTTCACTGCAGAGCAGTCAGGTGAGTGTACAGGCACGTAATCCTCTTCTTCTACAGATGACAGACAGAGAACTTGCGGCTGGAGGGCTTCACTGCAAAGCAGTCAGGTGAGTATGTAGCAGTTCGCTGGACGCACCACAGGATCAGCCCAAATAAAGAGAAACACCAGCAATGCCTTTTCGCTCTTGTGTATTTACTGCAAGCATAAAATGGGACAGTGTTACATTCATCTGTTCTGGATCGACAATCTCTCTTCAGAGTGCTTCCCGCAAACTCACATATTACAAGATGTATTTTCTTTACAGTATTTTAAATTGTTCCATTTAATAAAATGCATAACACTAAAGGCATATTTTTTATGTAGAATTAATAAGATTTATGAATTCTGAAAATTAATAAAACATTAATGAAACTAAATGAATACAACTCATACCTGCAAGCATAAAATGGGACAGTGTTACATTCATCTGTTCTGGATCGACAATCTGCACATCATTCAGTTATTTACATTGTCCCATCTTTCTAATATGCAGGCGAATTACAACATCAAAGTAACAATTCACAGTTTCAGTTTCTTCTCCTTAACACACATAACGTGCTTTAAGTATGAACTACATTACTCAAAATGCACCGCCGCTTACTGGCGCGCATTTCACTGTGCAGCAAAGATTAACCATTCGTGTCATCAAAACAGATTTATGTGAAACTCAGATTAACATTAACAAGCGTCCTCATAATTATGAAAATTAACATAGGACATTAACTGATACTTCAGATGTTATACTGCTCACAGAAATATGACGCAATCACACGTTTTAAAGCGATACAGTTTATATACTATATAAAACATGAATAACCATCTATTTAACACACAACAGGGTCATCAACAGTATTACCAGCATGTTTTGTTTTGATTTCGTCATAACCGCTATTTAATATGCTCTAAAACCTTGTTCGAGTTGTCCATTAACAAAGACACATACCTCTCTTCAGAGTGCTTCCCGCAAACTGAAGAGTGCAACACGTGAGGAATACACCATTGGTTGAAAGGGGGTTTATACCAAATCGGTAACACAAAAGAACACATCTTTCTAGTCAAACTCATACAGTACAGGGCAGTAGTGCAATTATAACGTTTGATAAGCACAAAGACTAAATACTACAATTTCCATACTGTGTCAAATTAATATTCCAACCTTCCCCACCTTAATGAAATATGGATCATCTCTCAATATCATGCTCAATCTCTCTCTGCACCTGATTTGAGAAGCAACTCATCCATTTAACAAAGTTTGATGAATTATACATTTTCCACACTATTACAAGTATACAGGCACGTAATCCTCTTCTACAGATGACAGACAGAGAACTCACGGCTGGAGAGCTTCACTGCAGAGCAGTCAGGTGAGTGTTCAGGCACATAATCCTCTTCTTCTACCGGTGACAGACAGAACTCATGGCTGGGGAGCTTCACTGCAGAGCAGTCAGGTGAGTGTACAGGCACGCAATCCCCTTCTTCTACAGATGACAGACAGAGAACTTACGGCTGGGGAGCTTCACTGCAAAGCAGTCAGGTGAGTATACAGGCACGTAATCCTCTTCTCGGCTGGAGGGCTTCACTGTAGAGCAGTCGGTTAAGCATTCACCTACGTGCCCCTCTTCACAAGGGGCTATCAGATAGTACACTCAAATATCTGTGGAGTACAACAGTGTTAGCCTCTTTTTACGTTTTAGAACGTGACAAAAAACTCAGGCAAGTAATGAACATCCAGCGGGTTTAAGTTCACACATCAAAACAGTGCATCACACCACTTCATCACTGCAATTCAGCACTCCGTGGGAAATACATATATAGATGGCCGTCGCCCATTTTCTGACCTGGCATTCACATCAGGGAGTCCCATAGACAAGAGAGAGAGGATGGAGATCGATTGGACTACTCACAGTCTCTCACAAACGATCTTACTGTCCAGCAATTTCCTCCTTCCGGTTGAGTCGGCGTGCTCTATCTCCCAAACTCACAGTGCCACGCCCGTTTGCCAGCCCCACTTCCTCTTCTCCACCGCTCACGCTTCCTCCGAGATACACAGTCCCCAAAACTGACACTCTTTGGTCTGTACTCTCTCCTTTTATCCTCCCCTAATGGCAATGTGTCCCAATCGCGGGGCTTCATTCCCCTCGTGCACAGCTGTCGGCAATTTTGGCTAATCACCCCATTCGCGGGGATTTTGCGCTAACCCGGAACCAGAGCCATATAGAGAGAGAGTTGCGACAACGGAAGTTCAAAATGCTTAGTTGTCACGTGATTCGCGTAGACCTCAGATAGTTCCAGGAAGTGCTTCAGCGCCAATTCAAATCGATGGAGTTAGAGAGCAGAACTTTGACTTTTGGTAGTTTGTAGTCAATAAATTAATTGATTTACAATATGTATATAATACACTGATATGTGAATGTAGTATGTGTTTGTAGTTACAGTAATTTTATTTTTAAAAGATACAAATCTGCTAGTATTTAATGTTTATAGTGGTCAACCAGCATTGCCTGCCGTTTGTTAACATATTTCTGGCTACGTACGTTAACTGTTACCTTGGTTAAAGACCGTGTTGCAGTTGTTTTGAAGTATTTCATTTAGTTTCGCGTTTAAAGTCTGTGTAGAGAGAATGGTGTCGTCTTAGCGGCCCCTAATTTAATAACAAATGATCGTTCCGACGGAAGCGAATCAATGAACAATAACTTTAGCTGGAAAATAACTTTATTAAAGAACCGCTATAAAGCCAAAACAATCCCTGTTACCATAAATTATACGTGTATCTCTGTAAAGCTGCTTTGAAACAATCTACATTGTTAAAAGCGCTATATAAATGAAGATGACTTGACTTGACTATTTTTTGTTCTTAAACTAGAATATTTAAAGGTATCACGTAATGTTCACTATGGTTTCACAAGGACAGAGACTTGCAGGTAACGTGATTGTCTTAAAAAAATACATTGCAAACAAGTAAAATGTAGAATTTAATTAAAGGGATAGTTCAGGATTTTAGACATGAATCTCCATAGCTTCCCCATAAGCAGTGTGGTGCATTGACCATGACTTACCCCCGACAGCGTCCTGTGAGCCGAGCTCCGGTCCAGTTTTGGTCAAGATGAAATTAGTCCGGCAAGATTGCTGGGGTCACGGCAATAAAGCTTTTTTCTTCTCAAATCAATATGTGTTCAAAAGAGTGATATATTTGCGTCACTAAAACGTTGTCTATGGAGAGGTCAGACCTCGTAATGGCTTGGCACTATTTTCTCCCCTGTCATATCACTGCGCGCTGCCGCTACCTACAGCCAGCTGCGAGCTGCGCAGGCGCACACCACTTTTTCAGTTGTTCGGCAGTGTTTACAGCAGTGTTTACGTGCTCAGAACAGCTACACGAACGAGCTAACATAGCTACTCACCAAGAGCGATCAGTTTGTACAAGCTTTGTAGAAAATGGTGCGGACTTGTGACTATCCGGACTGTACAAACAAAGATGTGGCGCTTTCTCCTCACACATTTCAAAGATTTCCTGTGGCAGATGTTGCTCTGAGGCGACTTTGGCTCATTGCTCTGGGCTTCAATGTGAACACCAAACTGGCGAAGATAAAGAAGATATCCTTTTGGCTGTGTGTCGAAGTCAATGTTGTCATCGTCGCTGCTGTAGTCAGACATGTTATCGTTCTCTTTACGAGCTGTAAACAAAGTGACACGTGCGCGGCTCCCAGCTGGCTGTAGGTAGCGGCAGCGCGCAGTGATATGACGGGGAAGAAAATAGTGCCAAGCCATTACGAGGTCTGACCTCTCCATAGACAGCGGTTTTGTGCTGCAAATATATCACTCTTTTGAACACATATTGATTTGAGAAGAAAAAAACTTTATTGCCGTGACCCCAGCAAACTTGCCGGACTAATTTCATCTTGACCAAAACTGGACCGGAGCTCGGCTCACAGGACGCTGTCGGGGGTAAGTCATGGTCAATGCACCACACTGCTTATGGGGAAGCTATAGAGATTCATGTCTAAAATCCTGAACTATCCCTTTAAGTGAAATTTCATTAATCTTAATGCTTACAATGCTTATGCACCCCATGCACTTATTACTGTATAAATTAATACATAAAATATTAATGTATAATATTACATTTTCAAACAAAACATGATTATACACACACACACACATTATTTCATTAGTGTCCATGTGCATTTACTTTTAACATAATTTGATAAATTCATGACCTACATCACTTTAATCTATAAAACCTATTTATTTGGTTATTTTATTATAGTAATTAAAGTATACATGATAATGCATCGTCCAGAGGAGCCTTAATGATGAGTGAAAAGGGTTGTAGATCTCTCAAATAATGGTAAAAACTGCTTTCAAGTATGGGTAGGTTGGTACACTTTCCATGTCAGGTGAATTTAAACATTTAGAAATGTTTACAGCTGAAACTTGTTTAAATTTCAAAAAGTCAAAGTTCACTACTCAAAAATATACATTACATCAGTTTTAATATATATATATATATATATATATATATATATATATATATATATATATATTAGGGCTGTCAAAAGATTAATCGCGATTAATCGCATCCAAAATAAAAGTTTGTGTTTAAATAATATATGTGTGTATACTGTGTATAATTATTTTGTATATATAAATACACACACATATATTTAAGAAATATTTGCATACATACTGAATATATTTATAGATCATTTATATTATATATAAATATATTTTTTTTTATATATAAATAACAAATTTTTCTTAAATATATACATGCGTGTGTGTATTTCTAGATACAAATTTAATTATACACAGTACACACACATATATTATTTAAACACAAACTTTTATTTTGGATACGATTAATCACGATTAATCTTTTGACAGCCCTAATATATATTATATATATATATATATATATATTTTTTTTTTTGCATTGATTTAGCACAATGGGATTTATAAATGTCTAATTAACTGCACGTCAAGCATGTTGTCTGTCATTTCCTCTATGTTGTTCTTGTGGTGTCTGACACAGAGAGGAGAAAATATGCTGAAACTGAAGGTGAGGGTACAGTGTCAGTGCAGGGAGTCTTCATGATCCACTGAATCCCTTTGAGCTTCTTGTGTTGAGAGAGATAAAGGAGACAAAAACGGGACAAATTATATACAGTAGTAGTATATATTACATGTTGTGGTATTTAGTATGATTCCCCATTAAGTCTAGTGTGATTTGTTTTTAAAAATGGCTTGCTGCCTTTAAGCATTGTTTTTAATCTCACAAATAAACTTCCATTTCCCATCAATCCAAAAATCAGCTGAGCTGAAACATAATATAGACAGCCTAATAGTCAACAGAAACAGAATGTCTAAAAAACTCCACCCATACGTTTTTGTTACTCAAAAATGCAATCTAAAATAATGTTTTTTGTTTTGTTATTGCACATTTAATGAGGAATGAAACGGATATTCTAATTTTATCACTTCCACATATCACATTCCCCAATGTTATATTTAACCCGTTTAGAAGCCTTTCCCTCTTATTACACAACAAAGGATAAAACTGCATTAATAGAACGGGTTTAACCATTAATAGGCTGTTCGTGGTTTGTTATGCGCTACTAACTTTATCCAATGACCTATCTTTTATCTGATAACGTCCCCTAAAACTATTAATTTAGAGAGCAATAATCAACTAGCATGCTTTAATACAAGTTAATTTGATTCAGATGTACTGATAATATACAATCGTATTCTTTAAACGTCTCACCTTTTATAAAAGTCCATCACAAACGGTCCGTTCTACCGCGCTGCTGCTACTTCCAGGAACTATTGAGGGGCTCCACGAGCTGCCATTGCTGTAAAAAAGCGTTCCATTGTTGTCAATGGAGTTGTCGCAACTCTCTCTCTATATGGCTCTGCCCGGAACTAGCCCGGTGTTCCGTTGTTATGGGTCCGGCGGGAGGCAATCTCGGCGAACATTAGTTCCGCCTTGCAAGGGAAAAAGTTGGAGTTTCGTCATCTCGTGACAATCGCGTCTCAGGTAAGGAACCAGGTGAGTGTTCGGGGAGTCTGAGTGTCATGAATTGACGAGACCAGACGATGACTGAAGGGTGAGTGCTGAATATAAAGGGGTGAGATGACGAGGTACAGGTGATGATGATTACTCAGGGGAGAGTGAGTACAGGCAGAGCCCGTCTACGGAGAGCCTGTCCACTCCCTATTAAGCCCTATTGTACCGAATTTTGGTTGTAGTACCACCAGAGTTCCACTGGGGGCGCTCGCCATGAGTGCAAAATGAATGGGAGTCAATGGGGCTAGACGGCTAAATTTGTCTCTTTCACCCGATTGCCGTTGAGAAATCTCAGATGTGATTGTAGATTTTGCAAGTTCAACATGGGTTTTAGGTCGAAAGTTGAATGAACGAGTACTTATGTCGTTTTGATTTCTTACAGGTTGAGTTGTTGTTGCCCATAACACGCTAGCATTCTGCTAATGACGTCAGCATTCTGACGTCATTGACATTTTGAAAGACTTTTTTAAATCAAATAAGTGACTCTAAAAAATCTAACACCCAGCAATGTGTAATTTCTTTGCATCTCCTTTCGAATACAACATTCAAATTACTAGACAAAAAATTATATCCTGAGAAAAGTGGATTTTGAGGGGTATACCGCCATTGACCTCCATTCATTCTGCACTTGTCCTGTGAGCGCCCTCATATGGAATCAGAGTGGAACTGCAACCAGTTCAGAAGCCGGAAGTGTAGTGAGAGTGAAACTTCTCGCCATATTAGACATTCTCTGGTACAGGTGTGAAGACACGAGGGATGCTGGGAAGTGTAGTGAAGAGAAGACAGACGGTGAAGGTGGAGAATGTGACATTTACAGACGTGCTTTTTATTTTACTTGCCATCTTTTAAACCACATGCCTTGTTGTTTTTGTTTTCTTTAACATTGGTTGGGATAGATTTACTGTAATAGAAAATACAGTACACAATAAAGTGCAAAATGGATTTCAACATGCTATGGTTGGCACAGATGGGCAGACTCCTGAACTCTTAAGTAGTGATGCACCGATGTGAAAATTGTGGCCGATACCGATAATAAACGATATTAATATTGCTGTTATTTTCCAAAACACTTTTTTTTTCTTTTTTCTTTTTTTTTTAACTTTAGAAATGACTGATATTGGGCACCTTTACCTGTGTGCAAAATATGTCACACATAGGACACACATGCATTATATTGCATTGCATTGCATTTAATGTGTGCTGGTCAACTTGTCTAAAATTGAGAAACCCCTAGAAAACAGTAAAAAACAAAACAAAAACAAAAAACAGGAACATTGTGTACAATTAAGATAGGCTACTTAATTTATTATTCCAATATCCAAATATGATACCTGGAAAAGGGCTTCTATTTGTGACGAGCTGTCTTTGCGTTTGAACATTGGACATTTTAAACAGGACACGCATTAGCTGAATAAATGTTAGCCAATACAAACATATTTATAGAAAACAGTTGACAATGAATAGACAGGAGTCCAATAATAGCATAACGAATCACTTATTCTAAAAATAATATCAAGTATAAGTTAGACAAATCCGACATATAACGAGGGCTGTGTTAACAGTAAAACGTCCGTCATTTAACGAATTTTAAAAACGATGAATGGATAATACAAAATGTTTTCTGACATTTTGACAGAAAAAAAACAAGCAAGGACAAAATTTAAACTATAGCCCGTCAATTTTCATTTTAAAATGATCTTCTCTCTCTGTGTGCGCGCGTCCTTGTTTGTGTGAGAGAGAGAGCTCGCGCAGCACTGATACAATGGTACGTTTTAATCTAAGTAACGGTCGCGGGGCTGAAGCCAACTTGATGTGTCGAATGCTCAGAGCACGTTATAAAACGTATTCTTAATATAAAGGAGGTGTCTGGAAGGAGACCCAAACTTGTGACCTCTGAGAAGGACTGTACTTCGGGTTGATACAAAATCCTCAATCTCCCCAGGTTGTCCGGTCAGAACAATAATGAGGACGAATTTTACACTCTCATGCCACTCTTTAATGAAACAGTTTGATATAGATGATGTGAGTTTTGTTCATGGTTTCTAAAACAAAACAGAAAAAGAATGGACTCATGAATAATAAGTATTCATACACAATTATAACAATAAATGGGTCATTCCTGGGATTCGGTAATATTTCAGTCCCCTAGATTTTTGAAAGTGGTGGTTCACCAAAATGAAAAAGCTTTTCACAATACTTTGGTATGTCCTTTATAATGAATACAAATAATTATTGCGTTTAAATCATTTTTATCATAAAAAAAAAAAACCTATTTCTGTCTTATAGCAAGCATTTTGTCATGTCCCTGAGGTTCTTCGCTGAATTTGTACTTGGAAAATAATTAATCAAATGTGCACAGTGTCTATAATTTTCGGCAATAATGCAAGTATTTATTTGTATTCTTTGCTTTTGAAAAAAAAAAGAAAAAAAAAAGAAGCAAGATATTTGATAAAAAACAACTTATAAAGTTACGTCCCTCAGTCTGAACTCAACCCCGTCACGCCAACCATTCTCCGCCCATAATAATTTAGACTCCACCCATATGTGACATCATTCACAGGAAGTTGCATCATTCAGCTCTCTTCAACAGCATGGTGCAGAAGAAGATGAGTGATATCACACTTTTTATTCATTTTTTGAGGTGTATTATAGTCAGGGAGGTTACTGTCAAGCTTAACAACTCAACCCCATCACATACAATTAAGATGGAAAATGATGACTTTTCAAAATTTTATTTTAATCCATTAAAATCTAAAATATACTTATTTCATTTGCTGCCATGTGGCCCACTCTTCTACACCACATTAAGAGCAGTGGCCATTTTGAGCAAAAAAACTCAACCCCATCACACTCAACACCGTCAATGATTTCAATTTAGAAATTTAATTTCAGTAAATATATTATTACCAAAATCATCACTAATAAGTTGAGAGTAGAAAATTAGTTTAGAGCATGTACCATACCATACCATCTTCTTCCGCTTATCCGGGGCCGGGTCGCGGGGGTAGCAGTCTAAGCAGAGATGCCCAGACTTCCCTCTCCCTAGACACTTCCTCTAGCTCTTCTGGGGGGACACCGAGGCATTCCCAGGCCAGCCGGGATACTCCTCCCAGTGGGACTTGCCGGGAACACCTTCCCGGGAAGGCGTCCAGGAGGCATCCGGAACAGATGCCCGAGCCACCTCAGCTGACCCCTCTCGATGTGGAGGAGCAGCGGCTCTACTCTGAGCTCCTCCCGAGTGACCGAGCTTCTCACCCTATCTCTAAGGGATCGCCCAGCCACCCTGCAGAGAAAGCTCATTTCGGCCGCCTGTATCGGGGATCTTGTCTTTCGGTCATGGCCCAAAGCTCATGACCATAGGTGAGAGTAGGAACGTAGATTGACCAGTAAATCGAGAGCTTCGCCTTGCGGCTCAGCTCCTTCTTCACCACGACAGACTGGTACATCGCCCGCATCACTGCAGAAGCTGCACCGATCCGTCTGTCAATCTGCCGTTCCATCCTTCCCTCACTCGTGAACAAGACCCCAAGATACTTAAACACTTGAGGCAGGAACTCTCCACCAACCTGAAGTGGGCAAGCCACCCTTTTCCGACTGAGGACCATGGCCTTGAATTTGGAGGTGCTGATTCTCATCCCAGCCGCTTCACACTCGGCTGCAAACTGTCCCAGTGCATGCTGAAGGTCCTGGTCTGAAGGGGCCAGCACGACAACATCATCCGCAAAGAGCAGAGATGAAATCGTGTTGTCCCCAAACCTGACACCCTCCGGCCCCTGGCTGCGCCTAGAAATTCTGTCCATAAAAATTATGAACAGAACCGGCGACAAAGGGCAGCCCTGCCGGAGTCCAACATGCACCGGGAAGAAATCTGACTTACTGCCGGCAATGCGAACCAAGCTCCTGCTTTGGTCATACAGGGACCGGACAGCCCTTAGCAAAGGACCCCGAACCCCATACTCCCGGAGCACCCTCCACAGGCCGCCGCGAGGGACACAGTCGAATGCATTTTCCAAATCCACAAAGCACATGTGGACTGGTTGGGCAAACTCCCATGAACCCTCCAGCACCCTGTAAAGGGTATAGAGCTGGTCCAGTGTTCCACGGCCTGGGCGAAAACCGCACTGTTCCTTCCGAGGTTCTACTATCGGCCGTATTCTCCTGTGCCGGACGGTTTGCCAGAATCTCTATGAGGCCAGCTGGAAGAGATTGGCCTTCCAATCTGCCGTTATCTGCTGCAGTTTTGTTTTATGTTCCAGCATTGAGGAATGTTTGAGACACTAGTAAATTTACCTATTGTGCCCATTTGATAAAAGGTTCTGTTTGGTAATCTATTTTTGTTTTTTTCTTACCAAAAATATTTGAAAGTTACTAACGACCGTACTGTCTGCAGTAGTTTTCTTTGTTTAAATTCTCACTGCAGTTCAGATAATAAAGTAAAAATGAAAAAAACTAAATATGACTATGTCTTTATTACATGGTTGCCTAAAATAAAATAGTGTTTTGTTTGAGTCTCAAAGAGGGATTTTCGTATTAAACAAATACAAATGAAAAGTAGGCCAATGTGTCCTTTCAACCCTGTTACAGTATTCAACCCCATCACAGTATTCTCAACCCTGTCACGTTAATATTTTTGGAAAATAAAATAAGGAAGACAATTAAAAATTAAAGCATTTCTTGCTGATTACCACCCGACATGTTAAGGGCTAACACAGTAAAATTGTGGTTTTAGTGAAACATCTAAATTACATTTTTTCTTACTAAAATAAAGAGACCACGGACAAACAATTTGGATATTTGTAACTTCCATCACATACAAATGTGAAAATTATCATAAATGTTACATTTTAAGTCATTGAATTGGTATGAGGGACACATGAGCAGTAGGTAGATGTTTGTTTTATAACAAGTTTTGTGTAAAATCCTGTTTAAACTAATTCAATTTTGTCCGTTACGGGGTTGAGAATAAAAGGTGTACAAATCTGAAAAAAACTGAAAATAATAAAAAGTCTTTAATGCCTGAGATGGGAAAATATGATTTTTTGAAGGTTTGATATGTGCCTAATAATGTGGGGTATTTAGAAATGTAATCATATGTAGTTCAAAAATTTTAAAAAGTCCAAGTTGAAATATTACCGAATCCCAGGAATGACCCAAATGCAATTAAGGTATGAAAAGAAGATTTCTAAATCACTACAATGAATATAATATAACAATAAACAATATATCTCAAAAGTGCAAAATACTATACAACTGGTACATAATAATACTGTCTTGAATTGCGCAGACATAAATGATTAAACTGCCTGGTTGGCTGAAAACCACCAAAACTCAGCGCTATAACATTTGGCCGAGAAGGGGTTAAATCACGCCACATCCGAAAACACGCAGAGAGCGCATGCTGGTGTCACGTGATCAGAGTTAAAGCCTACGATGCACACAGCCAAAAACACAGTGAAATTGCTCAAAACACCATCAAAGATATGGGAAAGTGTGAAACTATCATGTAGCCTAAATTTGGTTTGGTTATTTAGCTCCAGGAATGCACACATCGATAGGCAAAGTAAAGTGTAAGGAATCGTACACATACTACATTAATCTAATCAAGGAACAGATAACAATATTTACATAGACTTACGTTCTCATGGACGCATGAAGCAGAACTGAAGATAAAAGATATTTCCCCCTAGATATACCGGATCGGGGATGGAGCGAGTGTCTCCGATGAAAGTTACATGCATACTAACAACAGTCCGGAGATGCACTAGTGGAGACTGTCTGATTGGTGGAGAAAAAAAAGGGGGATTGCTGATTGGCCTAACTGTTGCTGGGCACGTGTAAAGTGGAAAGTGACACTACAGTAAACTAGATAATAACTTATAATAACACAAACACAAGATAAAGTCAGAACCTTATTAACAACAAGGGTATCAGTGGGTACCCTGCATTAGGTGGCCCATCCCAAAACATGTGTCAAACCCTAGCCACACGACCCCTGGCCTGGCAAGCCATTCCCAGTGTGTCGAGTTGGGCTATAAACACAATAAAGCGAGGCTACTCGCTCCAATTTGCTCACAGACCCCCAAAGTTTCAGGCGGTTGTAGAGACTTAGGTGAGAAGCGGCGTGTCACATGCTTCATTCCGAAATACAGACTCTGTTAGCAAAAGGGGCGAAAGGGCCAGTTCTCCTCTGGCGCTTATGAACTAGAGACCGGATTTAACTATAAGATTAAAAATTATATGAATGCCTGGCTGAAGAGATGCGTCTTTAATCTAGTTTTAAACTGGGAGAGCGAGTCTGAGCAACAAACAGTATCAGTTTTGGAGCTAAATGTGAAAATGCTCTCCCTCCTTTGGTGGATCTGGATATCCTAGGTATGACCAAAAGCCTCGAATTTAGTGATCTTAAAGTCAAGTCAAGTCAAGTATATTTGTATAGCGCTTTTCACAATACAGATTGTATCAAAGCAGCTTCACAGTATTAAATTAAAATAATACAACAAGTTTTGTTTCTAGTGGAATTTATTGATTGATAAAATTTAATTAAATATCCCCAAAATATCCCCAACTGAGCAAGCCAAAGGCAACAGTGCCAAGTAACCGAAAAACTCAGTCAGGTGACCTAATGGAGAAAAAAAAAACCTTGGGAGAACCCAGGCTCAGTCGGGGGCCAGTTCTCCTCTGGCGTTTATGAACTAGAGACCGGAATTAACCCTCTGGGGTCTGGGGTGTTTTTGGGGTCCTTGAGATGTTCTGACATGCCCTGACATTTGTGCTTTTTTCAGTTGCTTATAAACATATTAATGGCAAAGGTGTAAATTCACTCTATATAGCACAAACAGGACTTCATATATGTGAGCCACATGTATGTACATGTTTTCATTTTTGAGAGAATAATGTTTATGCATGGTTATCGAAAAAACAAAAAATTAAAGTTTCTGAAATAAGGCCACAAAACACATACTAAATATGTGGCAATAAGACTTTTGACTAATGGATGTCGTCGCCTAGAGTTTTTTCTTCAAAATGATGTGAAAATCATCCTGCCTAATCATTCACATAAAACGATACATTGATTTTAGTTTTGTGAAACACTTTTAGTTTGGAAAGCCAATATGCGGATGGGGCGTAAACGCTCCAACAGCATCATGCATATTTAGTAGTTCACACCTGGTGAGACAATGTCCCTGCATACTTAATGAGCCATTCATTCAGGTGTGTCACCTATAGCTAACTTAAATATACAAGCTTCATAAAAATGATCATTCTAGGAGAAAATTTCAGATGGCATTTAGAGGCTTTTGCATCTGAACTCTTCATATATACACACACACACATATATATATATATATACATATATATATATATATATATATATATATATATATGCATGCACATACATACTTTATAATCTTTTCAAAACTAGTCAACGTCTTTCAAAACTAAAGTATACATTTTATCATACGTATTTCAAAGTAAAGGATTCATTAGTTAGTTGATGACTTTATTTTTGACAAAACACATACAGTATATATTCCTCATCTCAGTATAGCAATAGAGTTTGCTAAAAGCTGTTCATTCAATACAGCAGTATTTGAAAATCGATCATATTTTGTAAAATTACATTTATATTTGCATTTATGTCAAAACCTAGACACTTTTAAACATCAAAAGGACATTTATTAATATGTATTCGTGTCAAAATGACAAATAAACAGATTTTCCTATTCAATTTTGCATGGAAACGCTTCCAAGACGCTTGCGTGTCGCGTGAAAAATAGGCGTCGGTTCTATTTCTAGTATGCACACGTTTTCCACGCGGCTCGTGCCGCGCCTGAGACGTGCGTCTCACACAGGCAGTGTGCAAACTCTAAACTGTTAACATGGGAGCCGAAATAAAAACGGACACGCCACGCAGCTGAGACGCTTACGCCACGCATCCAGTGTTTCACCGGCCTTATCCAGCGGATGTGGGCGTTTCACAGGTTTGTATGGATCGCCTCACATTTGCGTTTGTATAGCGCGGTCTCCGTAGGCGGAGTCACATTAAAACTTAATTAGCTGAGAGAACGACTGACATCTCTCTCTTTACATACATATTATATAAACTGTGAATATTTGTTTTTTATAAAAATTACTTCATTTAAAAGAAGAGAATTCAAGCTTCATGCCTGTGTGTCTGTATGCCTGTTTGACTGAGTATTCGCTGAGTTACAGTTCATTTTCGGACGCGTTTCAGAATTGACTTCACTGACGGAGAGTAGGCAGAACTCGCATCATGTTTATTTTTCTTTATTTGGCGAAAAGCACAACACTTTGTTTTTATTAGGAGCATACACAAAAAAAATCCACACTAAACAGGATCGATTGATGTATAACACAAGCATATAAGATAAAAAAATGTTTTTTGTTTTTTTTGGCACTCATACGGAAAAAAACGAGCCTATCGCGCCGGCGAGATAGCCAACCCCAGGGGGTTAAGTAGAAAATCTCAAATGAAGATCGCTAAACTCCAGCTTACTTGTCTGTGTTTTCAGATCATCCGGGCTTCTTCAGCAGTGTAGAGAGCGCGCACGCTTGCGCTCGCATGGTTGCCAGATACTATTGAATAGACCGGGTAGAAAACATGTTCTTTTAACAGAAAAGCTCTGACTGGAGGTTTAATTATTAAAATCTACAGTCAAAACGTAAAAAACAGTCAATGTGTTGTCGTCTCCTTTATTTGACACAAACAAGTGGTTTTGGTTAAGTTTAAAAAAAATGTTTAAACACATTTCAGTCTTGTCTTTATTCGTCAACGATATTGCATGTGTTGATATAGTCACAGTTATTGTTTAATGACGTGGGTGTTGTCTCTCATCGTCTTGTCTTAGTCAGGGAAAAAAAGGTCATCAACGAACATTTTGAGTCATAGTTTTCGTTAACGAAATTAACACTGGTTAACAGGCTTAGGTTCCGGGTAGGAAAATTCCAGCGGCGAAGGCGTGTCAGAGCTGGATGAGACCAGCGGCAAGGGCAGGTCAGGACTGGACAGGACCAGCGGGGAAGAGGGCTCTGAGCTGGACTGGACCAGCGGCGAAGGCGGCCCTGAGCTGGACGGAACCAGCGGTGAAGAGGGCTTTGAGCTGGACGGAACCAGCGGTGAAGAGGGCTTTGAGCTGGGCAGGACCAGCTGTGAAGAGGGCTTTGAGCTGGATGGAACCAGCGGCGAAGGGAGCTTCAAGCTCGGCGGGATAAAAGAAAACATTAGCTCTGCGGGCATGACACTGTCAGTCTCTAGCTCGGCGGGCATGACGCTCACAGTCTCAGGGGCGGCGGGCATGACGCATACTGCCTTGGCCTCGGCAGATCTGGCGTGAAGTGCGGGCTCGGCTGGACTGGTGTGAAGGGCAGGCTCGGCTGGACTGGCGTGAAGTGCTGGGTTGGGTGGCGTTCTGGACCCGAACTGAAATGCCGGCTCGGCTGGACACAACCGGATGATGAACGGGGCTGCGTAGAATAATGAAAGCTGACTCGTTCTGGAATCCGAAGGATTCTGCATCTTGGTCTGGTTTTCTGTCACGATTCACACAGGGAACAGACGAGTTGGTAAGTTTAATTTGTTTATTTAGCAGAAAGGATTGGATCCAGAGATGAATGGTGAGTAAACTGAAATTAGATAAACAATGTAAGCTTAGCTGAATGATAATCAAGTCTCTCTTTGCAGATGATGAAGGCTCAGAAGATGGATGGTAGACAGGCTGATGAGGGTCGTCTCAGGTAGGTTTTCAGGTAAGTCTTGTAGGAAGGGAGTCTGTGTGTCTTGTATTGACGAGACCAGACGAGGAGTGAAGGGAGAGTGCTGAATATATAGGGCTTGTCAACGAGGGAGTGCAGGTGATGATGATGATGGCTGATAGAGTGCAGGTGTGCCAAGGAGGATGATGGGAAGTGTAGTGCACACACAGATGAGGAAGAAGACGGTGAATGTGACACATACAAAATACTTCAGAAATCATAATTTCTGGAAACTCAAATTTGGTTAAAACCTTTGTAGACATAGCTTTCATGACAGCACTACAAAAACACATAAAAGAGAAACCCCATTGCCTTAATCTACTGCTTTTCCTATTGTTGTGGGCTTTATAGGGTGAGTGATATTTCTTATAATAAACAAGTGAGATAGACTAGTGCAAATATTACAAATAGGTCGTAAAACTAATATTAGCACAAGTTTTGCCTCCAACTACCTGACAAATGAAGCCACGCAATGGTGACGAAGGAGTTAAGATGAAGTTTATAAGAAACTTTAACTCTGGTTTCGCTAGGTATTTGAGTAAATGAAAACATACCAGAGGTGTGGACTCGAGTCATGTGACTTGGACTCGAGTCAGACTCGAGTCATGAATTTGATGACTTCAGACTCGACTCGACAAAATGTACAAAGACTTGCAACTCGACTTGGACTTTAACATCAATGACTCGTGACTTTACTTGGACTTGCGCCTTTTGACTCGAGAAGACTTGCTACTTCCCATGAAAACCAAAAAAAAAAAACCAAAAAAAAATCACACGGCCGCGCCGCTCTCAGTGTATCTGCATCTGTGAAAAAAAGTGCACCACCTGTATGCATGCAGAGAGCGCGCACGCTGCCTGCACGACATCCAATCACTGTAGTCCCACGTTTTGATTCGACAGCAAAGACAACCACTGAAGCGCAACAAGTAACAACGCGCCAGTTGGCAAAATGATACCAAAGATAGTTTCGTTTGGCTATAAAAATTACGAGGTAGTCAACAAAAAACGAGTTGCAATTTGCAAAACATGCGGGTCGAAGATTACAGACGGAGCTGCCACAACGTCCAACTTTGTTCGACACCTGAAGTTGCACAAAGAAAGGTAAGTTTTGAACGAATGCTAAGCACCTTATCGGATGTACCGTAACTTACTATAGCTGCAGCATATTTACTGTATCAACGAGACAGTAAACGCACGTCTCCCTTGCTGGTTCATGCTAACAAAAATAGGGATTTTTAAACCCGGATTATATGAGGTAACGTTACATGAGTGTAACACACTCAGATGGAAAACCTCGCCAACATCATGTCAACGTCCGTTTTAAAGTACAATTTCTACCTTGCTGCTAGACGGATAAACACAAATGTATATCTCAGTCTCTCCAGCACACATGAGACAAAAACAGGCCTTCCAGTTTTACTCTTTCAATTATTCAGTTTCAGAGTTGCTGGTGTGCTGCCTCATTGAGGTCGTTTATGTAATTTTGGTTAATCACAACTAAGCTGAATTGTATGGAAGCTTATGTGTAGCAATATTCAATTTGAAATGTAATATGCAAAATGGCAATGCATTTCTGTATTTAAATTTGAATTTCCCCATACATTTGTGCAATGTGTGGTGCAAAATGAAAATTAAATTATATAATATACATTTGCCATTTCATACACTAGTTTTAATATGTAAATTGAATAACAATTTTAACGCTTTATAAGTTGTAAAATTAAAATGTATTACAGAAATTATTAGATATGTTTAACATATTCAAGCAAAAACTGTAGCAAAATTGTAATTTAAATGTAATTTTTTTTCTTAATTGCATTTACACTCACAGGTAAGACACTTGCGATTTGCATTTCCATTAAGTGTCCCGCAATGAATGTAGCAAAATTCAATGTGCAATTTGAAAATGCATTCTGAGCCGATCATGTGCCCGTCCCGCCCTGTCAATCATTGCGTGAAGTTTGCCCCTCCCCCACCCAGTGCAAAACGTCGGCAAAATAGGCTCAATCGTTTTTACTTCATTTGTGTTAACTAATTGGAATAATAATATTAACTAATGGGAATATTGTTTAGCTTATTTTTGGTTTAATTTGGTTTACTTTAGTTATTTAATTTATTCAATTATTTTGTTTTGCTATACTTTTCATGCCAACTTACCATGGCCCCCCTAGCACCCCCTCGCGGCACCCAGGGGTCCCCGTCCCCACTTTGAAAACCACTGCTATAAAGCATATGACTTCAGTTTCTTGAGGGAAAGGGCTTTCTTATGACTTTTTTTGAAGCAGTGAAAATATTCTTAATATTGCATACACTGAAACTGATATGTATTATCGTATATACCGTAGCGTACAATAGACAATGAATATTAACACAACAACATTGATATGAGTAAAGAATAGTTTCAAATACAACATGTGTGGCTATAAGGGATTTTCTGACATCTGTTTCATATTCTTCTCTGTTACAGGTATGAAGAATACCAGATGAACAAAAGCATCGTAGATGAACCACAACAGCCTTCAATCTCACAATTCCTGGACACTCGTGTAGGGCGTTACAGCATGAGCCACCCACAGCAGAAGGCCATCTCCAATGCGATACTGTCTGACTTGATTATTGACTGCAATTTTCCTCTGTCAATTGTGGAAAATAAGAGCTTTCGTCACTTTCTGGCTGTGCTGGACAGCAAGTATACCCCAGTCTGTCGCCGAACGCTGACCACAAAAACAGAGAGCCTTGCTGAGGAGAGACGTTTAAAGTTAAAAACTCAATTGAGCAACACTGACTATGTTTCAGTCACTGTGGACATTTGGTCTGATCGAAAGATGAGGGGATTCCTTGGTGTCACTGTGCACTGGATGGAGAGAGATGCAGAGAGGGTACAGCTAAAGACTAATCTCTTGGCCTGCAACCGCTTCAAAGGCTCTCACACAGCGGAGCGCATCTGTGACCAATTTGAGGCAATATGTGATGAATACAACATCAAAGCTAAATTGGACTATATCATTAGTGACAATGCTGCTAACATGCGCAAGGCATTTACGGTCTGCTTCCCCAGCGAACAGGAGGAAGATGATGATGCTGGAGATAATCTTGATGATCCTGAGCTATGGCATGACTTAACCCTAGAAGACCAGCAAACCGTCGATGCTGCTATGGCAAAGAAACAGCGCCTGCAGTGTTTTGCACACACATTGCAGCTGGTTGTGGGAGACGGTTTGAAAGAAACAAAAGTGGCATGTCCTTCTCTCTCCAAGTTATCAAAACTTAGCTCCCTGCTCCACACAAGCACAACGTTTAAAGACATCTTCGATGGTGAATTTGGGGAGCACAGAGGCATCCCTGCTGCAGTGAGCACGAGGTGGAATTCCACACTGCGGCAGGTGAAAGCAGTCCTTCATTGTGATCAGCAAAAGCTCTGTGCAGTTCTTGAGAAGGCCGGGCATAAAGAACTGTCATTCACACCACGAGAGTGGAATCTGCTGAAGGAGTTGGTGGACATTTTGAAACCGTTCGGAGAAGCAACTGATTTGACACAGGGGGAGAAAGTCATTACAATCAGTGCAGTTGTTCCATCCGTCTTGTCCCTCAATCACCATCTTGAGAAGCTGAAGCCTCAAGTTCGTTTCCTGAGCGGCCTGGTCAGAGGTCTGCAGGCATCCCTGAAAAAAAGATTTCTTGGGATCTTCATTAATGTGAAGATGGCCCAGTCTCAAGAAGGGATCACTGCCCCCTTTTCAGACACAGTCTATCTGAAAGCAGCTGCCTTGGATCCAGCCTTTTGTCTGCTGTGGATTGAGCCCCATGTGCTGGTCAACCGTGACATCAAGGCAGAGGTGGTACAACGAGTTAAAGGTAAATATTATTGACTTGCAATGCAACTTAAATGCAACATAAAATAATTTTATCTTAATCTGATCTAGGATCTAATGTGATATTAATCTGACTTTAACAATAATAACAATTTTCAGTCTTGCACAGTATCATCAACATCAGTAATGGTAATAAGGGCTCTTTTGTTTCTACTGTTGTGACACGTTTTTTTTTAAGAATTGATCCTGCAAGATGCTGCAGAGACGGAGCAACCTGTGCCTGTGACGATGCCTGCTGAAGAAGACATGGAAGGAGAAGGGCTGTTTGCTGCATACCATAAGAGGCAGAAAAGGGATGTTGGGACCCCACCAGCAGTACAGCTAAGTCACTACATTGACATGGCAGAAGGACAGAATGCCCTTTTGTTCTGGGCACTGAACAGTAAGACTCTTCCTTCACTCTTTCAAGTAGCCATCCGAGTCTTGGCAGTGCCTGCTTCTAGTGCTCCAGTGGAGCGAGTTTTCAGCCATGGTGGCATCATTCTGCGTCCCCATCGCGCACAAATGACTGACAGACTTTTGGCCAATTTGATCTTTTGCAAATGCAATGCAGTATAGGGGCCTCCCTCCACCTGTCCACAGCACGCATGCGCACACACACTCACTCTCTGCTCATCACCTGTCCACCGTCTCTCTCTCTCTCTCTCTCTCTCTCTCTCTCTCTCTCTCTCTCTCTCTCTCATTATCAGGTTGGTCCAGTTTTTCAGAAGTCATAATTTTGAGGAGTGAGGATTTTATTGATGACATGTTTAAGTTAAGGCTTAAGTTTTGTTTAAGTTAGCCTTAAGTTTAGACTAAAATGACCCATGTCTATTTGAAAGTTAAACTGTTTTGCAATATGAGGTCAATACAATACAGGACTGAAGCTGCTGTGCATTGTTCTAGTGCAATATGCTGCTGAAATACAAGCATATTTTCTCTCTCTCTCTCTCTCTCTCTCTCTCTCTCTCTCTCTCTATATATATATATATATATATATATATATTATATTTTATCACGTTGGTCCAGTTTTTCAGAAGTGATCATTTTGAGGAGTGAGGATTTTATTGATGACATGTTTAAGTTAAGGCTTAAGTTTTGTTTAAGTTTAGGCTAAAATGACCCATGTCTATTTGAAAGTTAAACTGTTTTGCAATATGAGGTCAATACAATACAGGACTGAAGCTGCTGTGCATTGTTCTAGTGCAATATGCTGCTGAAATACAATAATTTGTGAAAATAAAATTTTCTGTTTTTTACTGTATTTGATTAATGTCATTATATAAAAAGAGGTTTAAATAAATACAAATCTTACAGACATACATGATTTGTATAAATTTTATTTCTGTGGTAAGAGGACTTGAAATGACTCGAAACTAAAATGGTAGGACTTTGGACTCGACTTGAGACTTGTTGGCTTTGACTTTTGACTCGACTCGGGACTTGCCTCATCTTTGACTCGACTTGACTCGGGACTCGAGGGCAAAGACTTGAGACTTACTTGTGACTTGCATAACAATGACTTTGTCCCACCTCTGAAACATACTACTTACATTTAAATGTGAATTTGCTGTCCACCACCGATCTCTAGTCGCGGCCGCCTTTAAAAAAAAAAAAAAAAATGCATGGGGTAGGATAGGGTAGGAAAGGCCACTTAGGATCCATTTTATGTATCCTTACTTTCACGGGGAAACGAAGGGTGCATTTGGCGTCGCTTTTGAATCAGGGTAGCCTTAGTCGCGTCGCGATGACGCAACTGGCCTTCGAATACGGCCTTCGAAGGATGCAGAATTAAATTGGGACAGCCTTCATCGCGCCGCGGTGACGCAATCGGCCTTCAAATACGCCCTTCCAAGGATGCAGCCTTTGAATTGGGACATCCTTCGTCGCGCCGCTGTGACGCAATCGGCCTTCAAATACGGTCTTCGGAGGATGTAGCCTTCACATTGGGACACAGCTCGTGAATAGGAAATTGAATCTTTAACTCAACCGATTCGTTCAAAACGCTGAATCATTCAGTAATGAAACACGGCTGAGTGTTGCTGTGAGATGCACTATGGTTCTGCTGTGATCTGTTTGGAACTATTTTCGCAGCCGAAACAGAACAAAAACAGTCATTGCATCTAAAATGCAAGTGACTTAATTTTAACTATATGTTCATTGCGTTTTACCGTGATGAGAGTTCCGTGTCTCTATTAAACTCAACACATAATGATTTATCTGTCATCCACCCTTGAAAAATTGGAATGGAATGTTTTTTTTATTTCTTGGCCCGCCCGACCCGCGGATCATCCGCGCAGCACTATACGGCTTGAAAATGGACACAAGCGGTAACCGCAACAGAACCGTCCCGGTGGAAAAAGTGTATCTGACCATGACTGTCTGTCCGAGTTTTGTCGAGAGCGGAGGCGGCACGAAATTTGACGGAGGCAACCGCCTCATAATTCTCTATGCAGGAAAAACCCTGCACTTTGCAAGTCCCATTTGTTAACAAGGATGTATTCTAGCTTTCATGAACTATATGCATTATGCAATATACATTTTTACTGCATGTATTAATATTTTGAGTGATACAATTGTACCTTGATCATTCATGTTAGTTCATAGTACATTAACTAAGGTAATAACTGATAGTATTACAACTCAATTTAAAATGTATTACTAAATGTTGAAATAATAAACTAACAGTGAATAATACTTCTACAACACAAATTAACCTTAGTTAAAGGTGCTATAAGCGATCTCACACGTTTTTTAGGCCAAAACATTTTTTTCACATACCGCAAACATCTCCTCACTATCTGCTAGCTGCCTGTCCCCTGAACACACTGTAAAAAAAACACGGTCTCTGCAGACAGCCCACACTCCACAAACTGCAGCAAAAACAAACTGAGCAACAAACAGAGCGACCCGCAGCACGAAACATAACAAACTGTTCCAGCCAATAACCGACAAGAATGATGTGGGGTGGGATTCGGGGGGTTAGTGCGCGGATGAGGAGGGGGGAGGGTCTAGCTAGCCTCCATTTTGTTTGATAATAATTCAAACATCAACAAGAGGTTACGCCAACCGCGATCGCTTATAGCACCTTTAATGCTAAAAATTCAATCGTATTGTAAAGTGTTACCAATTCATATAAATCCAAAGAGTCATGCTTAAAGATGGCCATATTTAAATATCTGCAAAGGCCAGAGCATTAAAATGACATACGTGTAGACCTTTATTACATGTATAGTCTCTCACTTTATTTGCTTCTATTTTATTTCCTTTATGTACCTTACATGCAGATTAATACTAGGCGATTTCCTAGGCAGATATTGACTTGGGACTATATTAGGGGGAAGCACAGGCGAAGCACTGCTACTTGGGCGTGATATCTCTGCGCCCAAGTAGCAGTGCTTCACCTGTGCTTCCCCCTAACATAGTCCCAAGTCAATATCTGCATAGGAAATCGCCTAGTGTTAATCTGCATCGCTATTAGTACTTGTTGTGAATACGCAGGCTACAAGAAGTAATTAGGTGTTTTTTTAATTTATTTTTTATTACTTTTACTCAGGACATGCTAGCTGGCAACAAAGGATTCCTTTCATTATGCTAAGCTAAGCTAGCTCTGACCCTGTCAAACTAAAACAACGCATGCACTGAGACAAAAATGCATTTGCCCACCTATCTAAATGTAGGAAAGAAGGTGAATAAGCCCTATTCCAAAAAAACGGTGGAGTGTTCCTTTAAAGGCTCGCTCTACTATGCTTTGCTCATGGAGTGTTTGCGGTTTATGATATCGGAACCTTATTTACAGAGTTCAAGTAGTTCTTTATCCACTTGTTCTTAAATACGCAATTAGCATAAAACTGTTTTTTTTATTATTTTTTTTATGTGCTTCCAAAATCAAATTGAACAAAATATCCACCTCTTTTATAAATTTTTACAGTTTTGGATATATCCTTCCTTTTAATGAAAGATCTCTCATTAACCATGAGTTTAATTTTTGTTTAATTTTCCTAATAATTGGTGTAAAATTCAATTTATTTCTCTGTTTTTTAACTTTACAGATATTAATACCTAAATAATCTACTATCTCCTTTACTGGAATACCAAGTATGTTATTATGATTACATGTTTTCAAAGGGAATAACAAACTTTTTTGTAATGTTTAAAAAAATAGATACAGAAGAGAAAATATTAAGGCACTCAATAGCTTTTTTTATTATTATTTCAGGCCATGGTCTGTGTTACAAGAAAGAAAAGAAACAGTGAAATGGGACAGCCTTGTCGGATACCTCTATTGATTTTAAACCTGGATGACGTTTCATATGATAACTTAACTGAGCTGTTACAGTCATTGTACAGTGTCTGAATAGCTTTTTTTTTTAAGTATACTCCAAAACCAAAATAATCTAAGGTCTCTAACATACCTTTTACTCACGACATGCTAGCTGGCAACAAAGGATTCCGTTCATTATGCTAAGCTAAGCTAGCGGCGGCGCTGCCAAACTAAAACAATGCATGGACTGAGACAAAAATGTGTTTTATGGCCTTCTCCAGTGTGAAGTTTCTGGTGATCTTCAAATAATCTTCTGTAGTAAAGGACTTCTGCACTGAAACACACACTGCTGTGTCTTTTCTGCCGTAATGTTATTAATGAATCTTCTCCTTCGTGTGAATCTTCAAGTGTTTCTTCACGACTGACGCCCAATGAAAATGTTTACCGCACTGATCACAGTTAAATGGTCTTTCATCAGAATGAGAAGCAGAAGTGATTTCAGAGCGAAAGCATGAGCCGCTTCTTCCCAGTGTGAACTCTCATGTGACGCTTAACCCTCTGAGGTCGAGAAACGCGCCGACGCGTTTTGCTGGATTTTTTTCACATAGCAGCAACATAAACTTAAATGACTCCGTCATTTATGGTTATACAGAAAAAAGAAATATAAAAAAATAATCTGTGATATTTCTACTTTTGTATGTGTCCACTTACAATCAAATCAAAACATTGTGCTTTTGTAAAATAAAGAAAATAAACAGGGTGTGCGTTCTGCCTCTCCGTCGCGGTGAACTTTTTTTTCTTGAGCACGTCTATAAACTGAAACAAAACTCAGCGAATCCTTCTCACACATTTATGAGCCATATACCTTTATACACATTTAAGTGTGTACTTTTAAATGATCGGATTCAAACTGAAAACAAATATTCTCTGTTTAAGTAATTTGTATAAAACCAACAGGATGTCCAGTATCTCAAACGCTTGCTAATTACTTTTTAATTCGACACGCCCACTCGCGCAAAAGAGATTCACATGCAAATCTCCACATGGAACGCGAACGCCCTCGTTACCTCAAACACAAAACACCAAAACACTTCACAAGTCTCTGCTTTTCGTGAGTTTGGAAGACACGTCTGAGCTTACATTGAATTTACCTCAGAAGAAGAAGAACGCGATTTGATGACAAGAAAGATGTAAGGTAAGAAATTCTTACTTATTAGTTTATGGTATTGTTGCATAAACTTCACATTGCAGTTGAACTGTTGCTAGATATATGGTGAATATTATACTATTTAGACCCGTGTTTCCTGTTAAATACTGTTTGTGGATATCTGCTCAAACATAGATATGTACGTATAACCATAATGTTTAATATTTTGGAGCGCGATCGCGTTTGAATGTATCATATTTTGGAGCGCGAGTGGTTTGAAAGGAAAAATGCACCAAACATTAGGCTTTATGTTTTTACTATTATCTCATTTCATATCATCATAACGAATGGAAACATTTGAAGTAACATATGATAATCAATATATTTTTCTCTAGCGTAGTTGTTCTTGAAATCTTTTGGAAGATTTAATTTATTGTTATTATTATTTTATGCAGCACTGCGTAGCCTATGCCTACAAGGCACAACAAACCTGGTGTTCATTAAATATTGTTGTAAACATGTGTGTGTGTGTGTATTCTGTGAATTTTAAAAAGAAATTTTAACCAGAAAAATCTAAAATCTATTCCCAAAATCGTGCAGCCCTATAGTTTCTCTTGATATCAGTATGTTCACAGTTTTTTCTTTATTCTTTTCTTTCAGGGACCAGATGCAACTGAGTCCTGCTGACTTCAACATTCACATGAGTCTCTGTACATGAACATGGTAAAGTGAAAATCAAACACCTTGGAAATGAAAGGTATGTACAATGTTTTTAGGAATGGCACAAAGGTCTCTGTCTTTGGATCATTGTTTTCAATGTGCTCTTTTGTCATTTGTATTTTTGGATTGTGTTGTGTTGTAAATAAATCCAAACAATCTAAAAGCCATTCTTTTTTAAATCTCCTCATTCTTTGTGCAAGGTTGCTCTGAATGACAGGGCCTGATCGCTCCTAATAGGGCAGTTAGGGGAGTGTCTTTGTCTTTCTCAGGTGTGAAAAGCTTACATATTCATGAGATGATCACGCCTCTTCGCATATGGCTTTGTCACACAAAACACGTCTTAGAAATTTTAAATCAATATATTGTCTTATCTGAATGAGCAGTCAGGGTGATTTTCACATAGTTTTGGAGCAAATATTCTAGGCTATGTCATACAATTTTCAAAAGTCTTGTGAAGAAATAATCAGTATGGGTTTCATGGCCTTATTTCAGTGAGAAATTTTTTTTTGTATTTTCACAAACCACGCATAAATGTCATTATCTCAAAACTACAAACTTTTACATACATGCTGCTGATATATTATTGTAGCAGAGTGTGTGCTAAATACAGTGTAATTAGACTTTAGCCATGAAAATGTCACAAGTAACAGAAAAAAACACAAATGTCAGAGCATGTCAGAACACCTCCAGGGCCCAGAAAACAGCTCAGACCTCAGAGGGTTAACCCTCTGAGGTCTGAGGGGTTTTTGGGGTCCTTGAGATGTTCTGACATGCCCTGACATTTGTGCTTTTTTCAGTTGCTTATAAACATATTAATGGCAAAGGTATAATTACACTCTATTTAGCACAAACAGGGCTACCATAATATGTGAGCAACATGCATGTACATGTTTGTATTTTTGAGAGAATAATGTTTATGCATGGTTATTGAAAAAACTAAAAACTAAAGTTTCTGAAATAAGGCCACAAAACACATACTAAATACGTGTCAATAAGACTTTTGACTAGCCTAATTGATGTCTTTGCCTAGAGTTTTTTCTTCAAAATGATGTGAAAATCATCCTGCCCTTATCATTCACATAACACAATACATTGATTTAAATCTTGTAAAACACTTTTTGTTTGTAAAGGCAATATGCGCAAGGGGCGTCAACCATTCAACAGCATCATGCATATGTAGTAGTTCACACCTTAGGAGACAATGGGGCCCGCATACTTAATGAGCCATTCATTCAGGTGTGTCACCTATAGCCACAAGAAAGAATGCAAGAGCAATATATATACAGTATAGGCCTATATACAGGGCCTGAAATTAACACCCGACCACGCGCCAAATGCGGGTGAATTTTGCAATTGGCGGGTAAAACTGTCAATCTACCTGCCACATTGGCGGGTAGCCAATGAGAATTGAGTGATTCATTAGTTGTTGGGTTTTTTTGCGTCTGTTTTTTTTTTTTTTAAGTCCGCGACGTAAAATACGATGTTTTGGATGTGCGAGTAACAGTATTAAACTGTTGGTGAGATGGGATGAGATGAGATAAAGCAAAGCTGACGTTGGTTATGGTACAATGACAGTTACACAGATGTGTGTGCGTGTGTATGTTGAGTTGGGAACCAGTGAGAAAATGTCCGGTACCCGGTAACTTTACCAGTAATATTAATATTAATTTAGTTCTGCTTAACGGTTCAACTGACTTTGATTAATATGCGCGAGTGAGAGAGCGCAAGACAGCGCTCAACCAGTTGTTTGAAGACGTGAGAGTGCGCGCGCGCGGCCGGGGCTCTCTCTGCTCGTTATCGCCCTGTCAGGCGCAGCAGTCATTCTATTCTACATCACTTACCGATCAAATAAGGCTTTGGCGGGACAAAAATCGAGACGGCTTTGGCGGGGCGGGACAAAAATCGAGACGGCTTTGGCGGGACAAAAATCTTCGGCCGCCCCAAAAATTTAAATGCAGGAAAACTCCTGACAATGCTCGTAAGCGTTTGCTGCGCTGTTTCTTACCTTGATTTACGTTGACTTTACTAGTTCCAGCTTCACCGTCACCGCTTTTTTTTATTTTTATATATGTTTAGAAAACCTCTATTTTCTTCTTCTCTTTTCTTTCCTCTTCTGAGCACCGGACTTGTGCTGAACGGGCATTTTAAGCGTACTGAACTTCAAATTAAATGACAACATCAAATTTTGATCAGTGGCCAAACCATTTTTGTCTTGGGTGTGGGGGGCCCCAGTTCTGGTGGGGGTGGGGACATGTCAAAAAGTGGTGGGGACATGTCAAGGAGACCAGACCTCATGAAGATGCAGCAGTGGAGGAAGAGGAGTGCATCTGCTCCTTTTTTGTGGACTCAGATTAGCAGCAGTCAGTATATATGAATATGACATATGACTATGTCTGTGACACAACAAATGAATAAAAAGATGCAGCACCTAAATGTGTATTCTTACAAGTTAAAGAACAATGTTTGTGTGATTTCTATTTTTCACCTTTATGAAAAAAAAAAAAAAAAAAAAAAAAAAACTGGCTGGTAAAAAGTTACTGTGGCAGGTGGATTTTTTAAATCCACCTGCCACAGTGGCTGGTGGTCAAAAAAGTTAACTTCAGGCCCTGCCTATATATATATATATATATATATATATATATATATATATATATATTCTACCAAATTGGTTCACAGTTGGAAGCATGTCAATTTTTTTTTTTTTCACTAATTTTGCTTGCAAATTGTATAATATCCAAGGAAAACATGTCTATTAATTGTGCAGTTAATTCTCATACTGTATTTTCAGTTTTGGAATATGTATCCTCTCCCCAAATTTGTCAATAATAAAACACAATAAAAATTATTTAAAGAAAATGCTTATATTTACCTTTTAAAATTTGTTTACATCTACCTTGTAAATATATATTTTTTTATTAAAAAGGTTACAATTACAACAACAATTGAAGTGTAATCTTTCTTTGTAAAAACTAAAGTATACATTTTATCATACATATTTCAAACTTCGAATATAGCCTACATTGACAAAACATACTATATTTAACATATTAGCAAAAATTGGCAAACAAAAGCTTATTTGAGGTGGCAGATATTTTACAGTAAAAATGTGTAATCTATCCAAAACTAATCAACGAAATGTTGTCTTTCATGTCTGTAACATAGGTCTTTCGTTTTTATTATAAGGAATATAAATGTTAATTTGCAGTTTAATACGTTGCTTATACAAATACATTTTATTTCAACATATTTCAATCGATTTTACTCAGTATAGCAAAATAGTTTGCTAAAAGCAGATCATTTATTCACACACAGAAACGCAATTCAAATTTAAACCGTCTTTTTGCGAGTTGTGGTAAACAGCGCATCTCTGCGTTTATTCATTCACACAGAAACGCGATTTACTTGAGAATGAAAAAAAAAACGTACTACATTATTCCATCCGTTGCTCCTCGAAATACCAGCACTTCTGAGGTAAGTTTTCCATTACTATTATTCCTCACAGCGCTGCGAGACAGTGTAGACAAGTACACTTATCTGAATAAACTTGATGTGTTTTCTCGAGCTGATATGTGGGCGTTCACAGTTTGTATGGGATCGTCTCAGTCATTTGCGTTTGAATAGCGCGCGCTCTCCGTGGGCGTGGCCGATTATAACGTAATGAGATGAGCTCGACTGGAATCGCTCTCTTTTAATACAGATTTCACAAGATGAGAATATTTGTTTTTTATATAAATTACTTCATTTAAAAGAAGAGAATTCAAGCTTCATGCCTGTGTGTCTGTATGCCTGTTTGACTGAGTATTCGCTCAGTTATTGTTCATTTTCGGACGCGTTTCAGAATGGACTTCACTGGCAGAGAGAAGGCAGAACTCGCTTCGTGTTTATTTTTCTTTATTTGGCAAAAAGCACAACACTTTGTTTTTATTGTGAGTATACACAAAAATAATACACATTTAACAGAATCGATTGATGTATGAAACTCCTATGGAAAATCAAAGTCAACAGTATTTATGAGTTTCTTTTACATTGATAAAAAAAAAGCGACCTGGTATCGCCGGCGATACCGTAGACCTCAGGGGGTTAAGAGTTGTTTTGTGTCTGAAACTAGTTCCACACTGAACACACGTGTGGCTTTTCTCAAGTGTGGATTTTCATGTGACTCTTAAGGGATGCTGATTGTGTGAACCTCTTCCCACATTGATCACGAGATTGGCTTCTCTCCACTGCTTTTCTCCAGTGTGTTTTCAGAGATGATGACTGACTGAATCTCTTGTCACAGTGTGAACACTTGTAAGGTTTTTCTCCAGTGTGGATCCTCTTATGTGTATTCAGAGTTGCTGACTGACTGAATCTCTTGTCACAGTGTGAACACTTGTAAGGTTTTTCTCCAGTGTGGATCCTCTTATGTGTATTCAGAGATGCTGAATGACTGAATCTCTTGTCACAGTGTGAACACTTGTAAGGTTTTTCTCCAGTGTGGATCCTCTCATGTGTTTTCAGAGTTGCTGACTGATTGAATCTCTTGTCACAGTGTGAACACTTGTAAGGTTTTTCTCCAGTGTGGATCCTCTCATGTGTTTTCAGATTTACTAACAGACTGAATCTCTTGTCACAGTGTGAACACTTGTAAGGTTTTTCTCCAGTGTGGATCCTCTCATGTGTTTTCAGATTTTCAAACAGGATGAATCTCTTGTCACAGTGTGAACACTTATAAGGTTTTTCTCCAGTGTGAATTTTCTGGTGCCGTTTTAATTGTTGAGCTGTAATAAAAGTCTTCCCACACTTAAAGCACACGTACTCAGTGTGAATTTTCTGATGTTTATGTAAATGACACCGCTGTGAATAACTCTTTCCACACACAACACATGAATGTGGCTTCTCCATCGTATGAACTCTCAGGTGTCTCTTCAGGTTTGATGACACAACAAATGTTTTACCACATTGATCACACGTGAACGGTTTCTTTCCAGTGTGAATTCTCATGTGACACTCAAGATTACGCTTGTTCATTAAACTCTTTCCACACTGAGTGCAGGTTGTAGATTTCTTGGCTCTTGTTTTCTTTAAAAATGTTTTTTTAGTCTTTGAACCACTCAAAGGTTTTTCTCCAGGTTTGACATGATGTTCCTCCTTCACTTCACTCAGTTCTTCACTCTCCTCCTTCACTTCACTCAGTTCTTCACTCTCCTGCTTCACTTCACTCAGTTCTTCACTCTCCTGCTTCACTTCGCTCAGTTCTTCACTCTCCTGCTTCACTTCACTCAGTTCTTCACTCTCCTCCTTCACTTCGCTCAGTTCTTCACTCTCCTCCTTCACTTCGCTCAGGTCTTCACTCTCCTCCTTCACTTCGCTCAGGTCTTCACTCTCCTCCTTCACTTCGCTCAGGTCTTCACTCTCCTCCTTCACTTCGCTCAGGTCTTCACTCTCCTCCTTCACTTCGCTCAGGTCTTCACTCTCCTCCTTCACTTCGCTCAGGTCTTCACTCTCCTCCTTCACTTCACTCAGTTCTTCACTCTCCTGCTTCACTTCACTCAGTTCTTCACTCTCCTCCTTCACTTCACTCAGGTCTTCACTCTCCTCCTTCACTTCACTCAGTTCTTCACTCTCCTCCTTCACTTCGCTCAGTTCTTCACTCTCCTCCTTCACTTCGCTCAGTTCTTCACTCTCCTTCACTTCCATCGGGTCTGAAATGAAAGAAAAAGGTTTAATTTAGTAATAGCACTAGTAGACAACTACTATAAAATATGGTAATTCTGGTGTTGTTTTCATAAATGAATTGCATGAATGAGGTACATTGATATTTCAATTATTATTTTCAAGACATTTAAGGCACAAATCGCGTTTCTGAAGTGAGAAATATTAAATATATTTGATTAATTACACAATTATTTAATGTGATATTAACATTTATACAATTTTGCCAAGGGGTGTGCAATATTGAAATACAATTATCTCTCGATATTTGTTAGGAATTTTCCGATAACAATAATTAAAAACTATTTTGCTGAGTGTTTTGTTCGGTACAGGCCTGTCATAAATAAATATGACAATTAAACCACCACTAGGTGACGGCAAGTCCATGATAGAAATATGAAGATAAAGGATGTAAAAATGAGCCCGATGTGATGGCAGAAAGGAGACACATTTTTTAAATGCAGGTCAAACCAATTGTCCCAACGTTTGAATCCAATGGTGTGGTAGAAGCTTTCCTGCATGCTGTCTTTTTGGTGCACAAAGTAATTTAATTCCAATTAGGTATTTATGGTTTAGTTTAGGTTAGGGTGGGGTGGGGGGATTTTTAATCATCAAGGTAATTCAATCATAAAACTACTATTGTTTTGGATAAAAAAAATGCAGTAACTAATAATATTACACTTAAAGGTGAACTAAGTAACTTTTTTTTACCTTAACTGAACAGCTTCGGAGTCATTGGAATGGTTATATTACTTATTTCGGGTTGAATGGTGGTCGTTTCGCACCCCCCGGTGCCCGTGAGCGGAAAATACGCGCTTGCAACTTTGAGCCGGCGGGCCGCCGGCCGCTGCATCAGGAAGTCTCGCGTGATATCAGGTCTCGCGATGTAAACAATTGCTTTACGGCCAAAAGAAATCTGCTAAAATGCTGTCATTATTGCGCTCCCTCACACTGTCCGAACCCGAATGAAGAAGATGTTTTAAAGAATGTCCCATCTGCTTTGATGTCGTTGATCTATAGCCTCTGGTGTCTGAGAATCACCAACGAGTTTTTACAACAGTGTTGTCAAATATCTATTCCGAAGCCGTGGGGGGGAGCTCTAGAGAGAAACCTGCGAGCAAAAAGCGAGAATACAGCGAAGAAATCCCAAAGCTACTGAGTGCTGCTTTAATTCTTGGAATAAACATTTGACATGTACAAACCTAATTTGTATATTTTTGGTCATCACATTAAAAAGAACATTTAAATGGGATAATATTAAGAACTTTAAATTTAACTCTCAAAAAGTTGTACGAACTCTTGAGATGAATAATATAAAAACACTCGGCTATTTGTGCCACAGTATCAGCTCAAAAGCTCACCAAAACCCGCCCACTCCAAGAAAAACTCATTAACCGATGACTTTAACTCTTGGAAAAACACATGCATCATTCTCAATGTCAACAGTAAGAATGAGCCAATTTAAGAACAAAAAGTGTTTTAGTTAGCAGGCATTTCACACACGTTTATGCACACACCATGATATCCAAAAACGTGTAATTCATTGATGCACAGACCTCCTGTACGATAATCCGACAACAAAAAAAATGAACAGCAATAATGCTCGTGCCTTTGTGTTGCACTTTGACTTCGGACAAAACTACAGTACATCTTTCCTTAAGTACATGTAACATAATGCAGTATTAAGGCCATTGCACACTGAGTCCGAAATTCGCATCCGAAATTTTCGCACAAAAAAAAAAAAAAAAAAAAAATCAACATCACGTTATGTCAATCACGCTTGCACACTGTCTACGAAACTTTCGTCCGTAATAAAAAAAATTCGGATCAGGTTCGATTTTCTGCGTTTTTGCATCCACAGCCAGTATTTTGAGAGTTTTTTGACAATTCAGAGCAACCGTACAAGCGAACGACAAAATCGAGCAACCAATTCGCTTACTAATCATGTATTATTTGGGTATAAAATATGACCTGTATACAGCTGGTGTGTGCTGGTGTGTGCTGGTGTGTGCGCTGGTGTGTGCGTGCGTGCGTGCGTGCGTGCGTGCGTGCGTCCCCATACCTTAGACATATACTGCCAGTCTCCATTCTGAGGTTAATTTTGAATCGTTTGGGATAATTTCGCAACTCCTTGATAAGGAGGTGAAACTCTCCTTCCTCTCGGCGCAATCTTAGGATTGGATGGACCCAATATTTCCTCATTCTTTTTCTCTTTTTAAGAAGAAAGAGGGCAACAAAAACAAAATCATCCTCACTGCTTGACGAATCCATTTTGTATTTTTGGCGTTTTTTTCCGCAAAGGTTTAATAAATACGCATCGCACTCAGTGTGCAAGGTTTCTGTGCGTGACGAATTTTAAGGCTGACGAACACGAAAATACGCATACGAAAATTTCGGACTCAGTGTGCAATGGCCTTTAGTCTGGACACTTTAAAATATATCCTGATATTTGAATTCTGTTGAGAATTTACCGCTTTAAAACACAATGGAGAATGTCAAGCATGATGTGAAACAGCCACATAAACAAAAAAAAAAAACTAATAAAAAGAGGGTAAAACATCATCCTGCACCAACATAAATTTCCACACAAATGTGTTCTGCTAATAATGACACATATTAGCAAAAACATGGCTTTCAGATATTCCAAGAGATGACAGGAAATTAACATTATCAATATAAGAAAATGTTAAAGTAAAGGTAGTTTGACCTACAATAGCACTTTGATAAAAAAAAAAAAAACTTTAAACTGATACATTAGTTAAGTCAAGTCACTTTTATTTATATAGTGCTTTTAGCAATAGGTGCATAAATAAAATAAAATGCATTATCCTATGTAAACAAGTAAATGCGTACAAGGCTATTACTTTATTGCAGTTACTTTATCAATGTATGTGTGGATGATACCACATGTGTTAACAGGGGACGTCCCCCGGACTTTTCGAACGTCCCCTTAGGTCCGCTATGTAACGTTCCCGAGCGGACGTTCGGAGGACGTCCGCATTTGGTCCGCTTTGTAACGTTCCCGAGCGGACCTTCGGAGGACGTCCGTATTTGGTCCGCTTTGTAACGTCTATTTCGTCCCTCACCTGCCATTTCCATGACAACACAATCCAGTCGCCCATGCCTTTGATTTTTATCATTAGACCGGACATCTTGCAACTCAGACAAACGAATAATTAAACTAAAATATAAACCCATAGTGGATGGGGATTTGTTTATCCATTAAATTAACTGTGATAATGGATTTTATCTAAAAAACATGTTTTTGTTTTGCAGATTGACAGTTTTATAACTGCAAATAAACTATAGTAAAAATATTATTTGAATTAATTGTAAAATTAAGTTAATGTTAAAAATGTTAGTGTTTTAATTTTAATGTCAAGATAATAACTTTCATGTTACTTATAACTTCTATCACTAATTAAAGATGTAATCAAATCACGAGTCTGTTTTCAGCCAAAATAATTTAAACATCAAAAACATGAGAAGTGATTCAATTGAATAGCCTACAATTTATTATTCCGCATGAAGAAAATAAGGTTGAATCTCAGGAGCTCTAAAATAATGCATCGACTTCACATGATGAATGCAGCCAAGGAAAATGCGAAGAATGGAAAAGCACATTGCTGGAAAGAAAGTGGAAAATAACACGTAAGACAAATAAAAGTATCCTAATTTAGGCTACCTGTAAAAATGTTAGTCAGGCGATCGAATGACTGGTTTTATTCAAAATAAGTTATTTTAGGAAAAATATTATTCTAATTATTGCACTTAAGACTGATAGCACATTAGGGTTGGGCATCGAGAACCGGTTCCAACTGGGAACCGTTTAAAAAATAACGATGCCATTGGAATCGTTTAGAAAATTTGTTTTCAATTCCGATCATCGGTTCCAAACGCGCAAGTTTTGGTTTCCATAGTGGCCACTGGATTTCCGGAAGTGCTTGCCGCGCCCGCTTGTTCTGTTGCAGGCATGGAGCACGGTAAGCGGCGCTCAAAAGTGTGGCTTTATTTCACCTTAAAAAAGCATGGGTCGGCAGAGTGCAACACATGTGACAAACTTATTTCTTGCACGGGCGGATGCACTACAAATATGACTAAACACCTAACGTTACGCCTGCATGGTGTACAAAATTTACAAGGAGTGTAGCGTGTTCGACATATGTCCACTGTCTCTGAGCGCTGGTCCACTGTCTTGTCCTCCTCAGGCAACCCTGCGCGACCAACGTTAGTAACGTTGCCAGGATCGAGTGCAAAATAATTAATCTGTAATGTTTGTTATTTTGAATAGAAATCATCACTCATAAAGCGTCATTCACGTCTCCTCCGGTTTATTTGTGTTCACATACATGCAATAAACAGCATCCGCCAGGGCTCTTAATCCAATGGTGCGCATATTTGGAGAAATAATGATTTATCATCACATGTTTGTAAAATGATTCGCGTCAGTTTATGATATCAGCGCTCTCTCATTCGCTGTACAGCTGTCAAATCATCTCACGCGGACCAACGTGATATGAGGTTTTTTTTTTTTATGAATAGAGAATGTTTATAGTATATGTGCTAAGCAAGGTAGCTATTAGCTGCATTTAAAATGCTAAATATAACATATTTCAACATCTTTTTTTTTTACTTAAAACCATTTTAAACCGCGACCGGAATATGATACAAATCAATGGTGTTTTAAAGTGAGCTTTTATACATTGAGTTAGTTATGTCCAGAGAGTCCAGACCAGGGTGCAAGTTCTGCATAAATCTGTTTTTTGGTCTGGTGCAGAGGCATTCCTAATTTTCTCCCACGTGGGCTGCAGCTCCCAAAACTAAAACTAAATCAAAATAAAATTTTCCTCTGTGAAATGAGCCTGTGACAGGTTTTGACTCCACCCCTCAAAGAATCGGAATCGAGAATCGAAAAGAACCGAAATCGAAATGAAGAATCGGAATCGGAATCAGAATCGTTCAAATCAAAACGATGCCCAACCCTATAGCACATTGCATTTCAAATAACAAAAAAAAAAAAAGTGTCATACAGCTGGCCCACACTATAATTTTGGCATAATATCCCTTCCATAACACACTAGCAAGTGACGATCAAATGCACCTAAGCGAGTGACGTCATTCATTGTGGCACGCAGCATGTATCCATGTATCCATGGCAACGCTCAGCTGCGTAGTGACAGTTAACGGTCCTCCTCAGACGCGGCCTTGTGTTTTCTCTTTCGACAGTCTAAAAGGTATTTTTTATTTTTAGATTAGTATACATTAGTTATCGTAACCACTATACATCATTACATATTATGAAAATTTGACCTTTTAAAACGTTTGCTGAAGTTGTCCGCCGTGTAAGTTCCCAGCAAACATTGGTCCGACGGCAACGTCGTGTCCCTGGCCAAAAATAGTCGCGGTAGGACGGCATAAATCGGTAAAAATATGTAACACAGAACATTTCCTAAAAATGCATTCAGATACATTTGTACATGTCTACAGTTATCTGGGGTTGCATGTATAGTTGTTATTTTGACTTTTAGCTACGTGCAGTTCAATATCTACCCTAGTTGTGTATCGGTTGTGAGAGGACGTCACCTGGCGACGTCTTTTACACGTGCGTTTATAGTCCATCATGACCCTCTATGAAATCCGTGTTGAAATATGCAAAAAAAATATGCTTAATCCTTGCATGATTAATACTGCAATAACCCAGCACACATTGGTCCGACTGCACGTACGTCGTGTCCCTGGCCAAAAACAGTCGCAAGTGGACGTCCACTAGGTGACGTCCTTTACACGTGCATTTATAGTCCATCATGACCCTCTATGAAATCCTATGAAATATGCTAAAGCAATTATGCATACACCTTGGTCAACACTACAATAATTAATTTAAGTGCCCCAAGTAGTTTTTAAGAGGTTCTGAAAAGACGTACACTGACGTCAAAACAGCTGCCGAGATGTTGTAACAAATCTCGCGATATTGCAAAATCCCGCGATAGGATGTAGTGTATTATCTCGCGATTTGGGGCGTTTTCTTTTTGAACAACCACCGTACCACGAGGCGAGCAGGACTTGAGGGCGCATCGTGTGTTGCAGAATTACAGAAAGTCGACGAATTACAAAAAATCTGCTTTTGGGTAAGTACATTTTGTGTTATTTTATAAATGTGATTGAGTTTTACTCGAAGGAACCAAAATAAATGATTCACACATTGTCAACTGAGATGTAGTTTGAGTTTGGATAAAATTAGCTAGTAGGCTAAAAGTTAATCGGGTTAAAGGCAGGGTTCTATACATTTTGCGACTATTTTTCCTGCTGGTGTGACCAAATTGTGTTATATGTCGCGCTGGCGCGACCGCAACGTTGCCCAGCAGCGAATGGTAAACAAAATGAAAGCGGAACGAAACTACGCTACTCGTTTGTGCTTCACGGACAGTTTATTGGTTCGGACCAATAATAGTCCACAAATCATTTAAACTTGTAGGAAAACACATACATATACATATATATATAGTACCAGTCAAAAGTTTGGAAACATTACTATTTTTAATGTTTTTGAAAGAAGTCTCTTATGCTCATCAAGCCTGCAGTTAAAAAAAAAAAAAAACGTAATATTATTAAATATTATTACAATTTAAAATAATGGTTCTCTTTTTTAATATATTTTAAAATGTAATTTATTTTTGTGATGCAAAGCTGAATTTTCATCAGCAAGTACTCCAGTCTTTGGTGTCTTATGATCCTTCAGAAATCATTCTAATATGATGATTTGATACTCAGTTATTATCAATGATGGAAACAGTTTACGCTGTTTAATATATTTTTTTGGAATACTTTTTTCAGGATTCATTGATGAGTAAAACGTTAACAGCATTTATTCATAAAAACAGCATTTATTCCAAATAAAAACATTTCTAACAATATAAATCGTTACCATCACCTTTTATCAATTTAATGCATCCTTGTTGAATTAAAGTACTAATTTCTTTAAAAAAAATAGTTATTGTTCCCAAACTTTTGAACGGTAGTGTATATTGTTACAAAAGATTTCTATTCTAAATAAATAACAGTTCTTTTTAACTTTTTATTCATCAAATAATCCTGAAAAAAGTATCTCAGGTTATAAAAAAAATATTAAGCAGCACAACTGTTTCCAACATTGATCATAAATCATCATATTAGAATGAATTCTGAAGGATCATAAGACACCAAAGACTGGAGTACTTGCTGATGAAAATTCAGCTTTGCATCACACAAATAAATTACATTTTAAAGTATATTAAAAAAGAGAACCATTATTTTAAATTGTAATAATATTTAATAATATTACTGTTTTTTTTTTTGTTTTGTTTTTTTTACTGCAGGCTTGATGAGCATAAGAGACTTCTTTCAAAAACATTAAAAATAGTAATGTTTCCAAACTTTTGACTGGTACTGTATATATATATGCTCTTTTTAAAATATATTAACGTACATTATTTTGATTTTGGTGTCACATTTAGATTCAGCAGCTGTCCAGAGTTGGTGGATCTGTAAACAAAGGTCTGTTTTTACCTTTAATTGTTTGAGTGTATTGCTGCATACTATTTATGGTGAAAAATGTGTGTGTGTGTGAATCATGTAAAATGCCGTAATAGCAAATTTCAATATGAGGTGTTGTGGTCAAAAGAAGCCATTCAAAGCTACACCTTTGTATGATGTAATTTTGGCCTTATGACATTCAAAAAAAATCTTTGTATAATATTAATGTAATTTTTATTAACTTGTATCTATTCAGGGGACATTCTTTAAAAGACCACCTGTCTTTATCAGAAATGTCCTTTTCACATTTACACAGTTGCATACCTAGTTAAGGGTCTCTCTTAAGGGCACCACAGTATTGAAGAGGGCTTTTTTTTAAGTTCATGTCATTTATCTCAAAATTAACCTTTTTGTTTGTTTGTTGTTTAACCATATTCTCTTCCCTCAGATGCTGTGAAGATGAGGAGCACAAATGCTAGACTCAGACATTGATGCAGCAATGGCAGAACACCTGAAGCACACTCCAAGAAGAGTTGGGGGTGGTGGATATAAAAAATGAGCCATAAACAAAACCATAAAGCCATAAACCAATTTCATAGACTCTAAAAACTTTTATTTATGGCTGTTTAACAGTAATGCAAGACTGCTAGTAACTGGAAGTTAATACTGCCAAGGCTCTGACACAGTGATGGAATATTATAGAAAGACTGTAACGTATAATGTGTTGACTGTTCCTGTACTTTTGTTATATTCTAGTTTGATTGCATGGTTGCTTAACCTTGATGTAAAACTGTTAGAGAAATGCCATTGCCACAGAATTTACCACATTGAACTATTTTTTGTATCTTTCTTTTAATCCTGGCTGTTTAACAACTGGGAGACAATTTCAAGTGTAATATTCACAATAAAATGTTGTGCTACATTACGACATTCTTTTTGTTTGCTTTAGTCCACAAATAATGTGTTCATGTACACGTGTTAAAACCGTTCTATAGACGTCCAGGTCTGACCGGACCGATTTTGGACCTTTGTCAAGTTCAGATGTGTAAAACCAGTATAGGTGCGATTTATTTTATTTGTAGGCTTATATACATTTGGCAGCAACGCACCTTATAAACATCCAGAAGAAGACTAATTCTGACGTCCAGGGACGCGCTGAAGAGACGTGGAATTCACGGCCAGATGACGTCAAAGACGTCGGTTCAACTTTCATTTTGGAACTATTTTTCAACCATGACGGGACATGTCGGACGGACGTCTTTTCAACGGTCATTACACGTCCAAATGTTTGCTGGGTTACCACTGCTAACCGTTATGCTAACACTACGAAACTAACGTTAAATGTTGCTGAAATGAGACGACGTTATATTTCACATATTCATATATAGACATATAAAATCATAACACTACTGAATGTGTTCATTTTGTTGTTTTAGGTGCCAGGGGGAAGAATTGCCAACGGACTAACCCCACAGCTGACCGACCGAGACACACACACACACAGCTGCCAGCGCGTTTGAAGACAGACACACGCACACACACACACACACACACGGAAAGAGCACAACACCTTTACAATTGTTCAAATAAATACTTTGTTCCTTACAACGTGTCTGTTTTCTTTGGTTAGCCAGAAGTAAAATAAAATGATACAAGGATGTTAAAAGGACTTCTAATGTAAATGAACGTTCTGTAAAGGTCCCCGAATGTTTTCCAAACGTCCCACTAAGGTCCCTCGGGACGTCGCACGACGGTCCTGCAAACGTCCTGCGAAGGTCCCCCGCGACGTCCTGCTAACGTTTAAAGAACCCTACACGAAGACGTCCAGAGGACGTTCGCAGAGGACGTTCAGGGACGTTCTAGGGACGTCTTTTTGTTAGCTGGGGATGAACCCTCTGAACAAATAGGCTCACACAAATCAAAATATGCAACTGACACATGATAATAAACATAGAATTACAAAATATACAAAACTTACATTGAGCTGTAGAACCAATAAAGTTCCTCATAATAGGGTTTCTTGCATCCGGCTCAGTTGAGCAAACACGCAAAGCCATGCCAGTACCTCTCTAAACACTTCTTCTTCTTCTTCAGTGAATTTTATTGGCAGTTTGCAATCTTTGTGCATTACCGCCATCTACTGGATTGAGGTGTGAACACATTGGGAAGTCATAAATAAATGTATATATATAAAAAAAAAAAAAAAAAGAAAAAAAAAAGAAAGGAAATCAGAGCCCAAGCTTCAGCTAGCGCTGCGTGTTCAGCTCCTCCAGCTTCTCTCAGAGCCCGTATTGCTTCTCTCTAAACACTCTTATTTGTCTCTCTTAAAAGGATAGCCCTTCCCGTAGAAACCTCCCTAGATCCCCCTTGAGGCGGGGAGTATCATTACATCACAAGAAATGGAACAGCCTTTCAGAACTGTTACAACTGTATGTAAAAAAAAAAAAAAAAAGAGGTGAACCAGATATAAAATAAGTCTAAATAAGGGAGATAATTTGACCTGATGTTGACAATCTATATGAAAGTTTCTCCAACCTCTCTCTACTGAACATTTGTTGAAAATATTTACCCATTTCATAGTTGAACTGTTTATCTAAATGTGATGAAGTGCTTGAATGTTTCTAACATGAATGTTCTTCAGCATCATGAATGAATGAAGAATAAACACCAACCTCTTTGTTCTTCAGGATCTTCAGTGTGTTTCATTCTGCAGGGTTCTGGATCACTCATGTTCTCACTGTCCTCTTTAATAAACTCAGTCTTTGCAGATTTCAGCTCTTCCTGATGCTCTGATGCTCGTCTTCACTTGTAGCTGATGGGAATTTACAGCATTTATTGGAGAATTGCTGTGGGGGGAGCTTCACTGATGGCGAATTACAGTGGGAGGAGCTTCACTGATGATGTGATTGCTGTGGGAGGAGCTGATCTGCCAAAAATCAGTAAATTCGTTTTTTTTTTTACTAAATGACACATCTGTAAAAAAAAACTGGACATCATGTCTATCTATCATAAAGTAACTGATGCTCATTTAATTCATAACCCTAATTATTCTCATCATTATTCTCCTTCTTCATTCAAAAATTGTTGTGGAGTCTGTCACTTCATTAAAAATCAATCTTGAAGTCTTGGGGTTTTGATGCCAGAAAATAAGCTTTACTATCCAAGATATTATTTTATCTCACAAAGTCGAGTGCTTTTGCAAAAGCAACTCCAGAGTCCAGTATCGAACATACACACCTCAAAGGTAATCAAATCATACCATATACTTGTGTTTTAAACAGTGAAAATTAGATTAAGGGCTTCACCATATATGAGCATTTCCATCCATTCCAGTCGCATGCTTTGCTTCTCTAATGCAGATCTGAAGACATCAGCATAATAAATGAGGTGAAAACAGGAACTATTGTCATGAAATAAAGAGTGTTTTCAGCAGATCTGTTAATATTGATGAGCCTCAGACTATCAACACTCATTCAACAAGCCATTCAGGATCATCAGCAGATCATCTCACTTTATTCTGAGTGTTTGCTGTTAGAAACACATTATTTGAGTCAGGATCGATGATAAGAGCCTGTAAAACTGCTCTATAGGTTGTTTGCAGTCACGTGATTGTGATGACGCGCGGAATTCAGATGGAGGGCATTAAGTGAAGAGCGGAATGGACGAGATGGAGTAAAGTCCGAACTGTACTACTTTAGACGCGATTACAAGAGAAAAATATAACAACAAATTGAAACATATGTTGGACGTGATCCTTACGTTATGAAGAGGAGCGATTTTTCAACTGAATTGAAAGATTTGCCTGAATAACGTTACGTTTGTCTTCAGTTACAGGGGTAACTTACAAACTCAAAGAAAAGAAGAAACAATTACTTTAACTTTACAAAGTTCTGAAAATGGTACGTTACACAAACATCCACATAAGTTGTATTAACTCACCTTTGACAAAATTATCACTGCACACACGGGCGTTTTCCGATTCGGCTCCTCCCGACCACAGACGTAGGTTTGCAAGCCATTTTTTCCACCGTTTTTCGGTCAATTTCTTGCATTTGTCCCCCTTATGAACAACAACTTTTGATACACGATAAAAACTCCTCGTGTTTTGATCGATTTGAGCAACCATAAACGACGCAAAACATCGGCATTTTGAGTTTGTTATAGTGCTTCCTAAATGTATCAAATGCTCTGTTTTTAAAAGAGGAAAATCATGTCAGAAGTAACAGATTAAGGCTGGAATAACCTCAGATACTTTGATCTTCTGAGATACGGACAACACAAACACACACAGGCTTCTGTTTCACAGCCCACAGAGTGAAGATGCAGGAAAGCTTTTTCCCTCCGTCCGTCCTTCTCATTCGTTCCTTCTCCCACTTCAGTCCCTTTACCCATTCTCCCCTTCACTCAGTTCACTCTGAGTGATCATAGCAGAATATAATGTTCTTTACATGTTTGGTATCATTTGAAAAGTCTCAGTGCGACTGGTACAATGCTCTCGTGTCCAGAGAAACATAACAAAATGTAAAAGAAGTGAGAGAGTTTAGAGATGCTGTTTCTAATGTGTGTGTGTCTTTTCCCAAGGTGTGAACTCCCCCAGTCTGTGATCCCAGTCAATGCAAACTCCAGCTGTTATTCCATGCCTCCATTTGGAGAATAATTATCCTGATCTGAGTACTTAAGGAAAGGCTGTGAAAGACTCAGTGTGATTTTGTAACATTGAATCTCTTCCATACACTGTATCTTTCAGATATCAAGCATTTAGGGCTGCACAATTTGGGGAAAAATCTAATAGCAATTTTCTATTTATATATATATATATATATATATATATATATATATATATATATATATATATAAATAAATTTTTGTTTTTTTTGTTTTTTTTTTGTTTTTTTTTATTGTCATTGGACATTATGCTCGCTTTTGGTTGCTTCTGTTAACTTTTATAGCTTTTTCTTATTATAGATTATAGTCCTTTTCACCAAATCCGAGATAATTTTATGAGAAATCAGAATCCTGTTGAATGTGCCCTAGTTATTGCTGATTCTATTACACAGAACGTTTGTATGTTATCAGCTATTGCGGACACTGACCGTGAGATGGCTGGGACGAACGCGCAGAAAGTTTCCTCTTCCACAAATATCCTTAATAAAGCCTGAAACTCGTCACCAGTCCACCAGTTTTTTTTATTAAATTCCATATTTGCAGATAGACAACTCTTACTGCATGAAGCCACGACACAAACCACAATAGATTTTTTTAAAAGGGAGGTTAAAAATAAATAAAATGCTGCGTGGAATCATCCAACCAAAATGCGCCGAGAACACAACCAATCAGCTTGTGCAGCGCACAAGTCCCACCCCTGAAAGTTCCTGAACTTTGAAAAAGTACTACCTCATGAGCAGGGACTATCGGAAGGGGAAATATTTACCCGGAACTTCATTTAGACCCTGGTTCCTGCGGTGTAAACGCATCGAGTACCAGCCCAAAGTTCCTAGTTCCTGGGGAAAGTTCCTGCGGTGGAAACGCGGCTTATGTTGTTGTGCCCACTATCACCACAGACACCACATACCTCATCAAGCTCTTCTTTCTTTGTGGTTTTTGTTGAGGCAATCTTTCGATCATACTTCTTGTCTGAACGATCTGATTTATCCACCTTCTCCACAGTTCTGAGCTGTTCGAGTCTCTCTAGTATTTCTTCTTGACTTTTCAGGAACTTCAAGAGCATGACAAAGTGGTTGTCTGATGTGACATTGTTTCTGGGTTCAACCATGAACATCACCCAGTCTCTTTTAATAAAGTCAGGCAACTTGCTTTCAATGGTCTTAATTACCAGTGGGTTCATTATGGCTCCAGAGTTTCCTAACTCTGTAAGATCTGCTAGGGCTTTCTCTACTGACTGTATGAGGTCAATGACCTTTCTTGGCTGGTTCCCTTTCACATGTGGCATCTTCTCCAGCTCCTCAAGGATTTCCACTATGATGGTTGACTTGTAGCCATATCTGTTTTCCAGGACTCTGAACATGTCACTGGCAGTGGTGTAGGTTGAAAGTCTGAGGTCCTTTGAGATTTTGTCATCCACACTCCCCAAGAGTTGAATTTTCTACACTTCAATTGATCCGGATGGCTCTCCGTGCTTTTGCAGGCTTTCCCAGTCTTTCCTCCATCTGTGATATTCTCTCTTGCTTCCATTGAAGATAGGTAGAGAGGTTGGTTTGATTCTCACTATTGGAGTGGATGTTGCCGGTAGGGGTAGTAGTTTCCCTCCTGTGCCTTGCTCGTTGATTGTCCGTGCAGTGGCAAATTCGGCTTTCCTTAACTCAAGCCTGTAGTAGGATGCTCTTACGTCCTTGACTCTTCCATCTAATTCGTCCTTTAATTCTACAGGGATCCATCTCTCCCATGTTGACATTACTGAGCTGGCCTCTTTTATTCTTTTTTCCAAGAGAGCGAGGTGCACTTCATAGCCCTCTAAATTGGCACTTTCCACAGGTACATCAGCCGCTTTATCATTAGCTTTTTCTGCTTCCAGGATTGCCACAAGAAGTTCACTCCTTCCATACCTCGACCACAGGTTTGTTTGGACAATGTCCCTTATCTCCTCCAACTTTGCTTCACCTTCATTTACAGATCTATCAATGTCAGCCTCTTGCTGTTCATCAAGACCTGCTTCATCATCTTCAGTCTTAATGTCAGCCTCAAGTCCAATCCTGTAGTCATCATTGGCATCGAGCATCTTTCTGAAACAGACTGAAAGCTTAGTGAATTCTTCCCTTAACTCTTCCCTTGCTCCTCTTGAAATGAAGTTGGCTTGTCTGGTGAAGCTGCTTTTTGCAGTGGTCCTCTCCTTTTTGAGCTGCTGGACCGACTTCCCCAGGACATCTTCCGCCATCTTGACTTCCTCTGCGTCAACAGCTTATTTCTGGATCTGAAGCCGTTTATCCTCAGGGCCAGGCCACTCCGCGTGGTTTACAACTGTCCAGTCCTACTCTTGTTCAATTTCCAAAGGACACAAGGACAACTCAAATTTCCAACTCAATCATTTTTATTTTGGCTTTGTCAGTTGATTGGTATGTTCAATGAATTAGGTTGTAAACCTTTAAAGACAGAGAACAAAAGTTATCATTTTAACTAAACATTTCAGTTAAACATTTTTAATGAGTTTAAACGTTTAAATAAACATTTTAAATACATTTTATGATTAATTACCCACTTAAGCCTTTTACATTGAATAACACCATTTCAAACACCATGAAAGTAAATAAAATATTTTACCAACCATTGGCGTCTTTGGACCGAACCTACGAGTGAGTGAACTTGGAGTGTCTTCTCTGTGAAGTTTGTTCCTCTAAATAACTGAGGACCTCCATGTCTTCACAGGTGCTCCAAATCAGTGATGATTGATCAGGTGACTAGCAGCCGGTTTGCTGCTGGTGCATTCTGGGAAGTGTAGTTCTCTGAGGAGACATTTCTGAGATTCAGCTCAACACTATGCTTTCCCGGGCCGTCGAGAAGGTCGGGCTTGCGTGGAACCCTCCACCACATCCCGAACCTTCTCTGTTGGGCGATTGGTTTCTCGGGGCGGGCCGTGCTGGTTCTCAGTATGCGACCCCGGTACCTTTCTTTCTGGAGGTGCATGAGGAGCTTTCTAGGATGTGGAAGGCACCGTATAGTGCCCGAAGCCGTCCTAGTGGCTCCTCCCCCCTTGTCACCCTCGAGGGCGGGGCAGCTAAGGGGTTTGTGGATATCCCCCTAGTGGAGCGGGCCGTCACGATGCAATTGTGTCCGGCGTCCACCTCCTCTTGGTGGGGTAATCCACGCCTCCCGTCCAAGGCCTGTAAGTTCTCGTCCGGTCTAACGGCGAGGCTATGCGATTCAGTTCGCCCGGCGCCCCCCTGCTTTCAAGGGCATTCTGTTCACCCATATTCTGACGGACAATGCCCATGTGCTCAGGGCAGAGATCGCTGTCCTACTGGTGAAGGACGCGATCGAGCCGGTCCCTCCAGCTGATATGAAGACCGGCTTCTACAGCCCGTACTTCATTGTACCCAAGAAAGGTGGTGGGTTATGACCAATCTTGGACCTGCGCGTCCTGAACCGGTCCCTTCACAGGCTACCGTTCAAGATGCTTACGCAGAAACGCATTTTTCCCCAATGCATCCTTCCCCAAGATTGGTTTGCAGCGATCGACCTGAGGGACGCGTACTTTCATGTCTCGATTCTCCCTCGACACAGACCATTTCTTCGCTTTGCATTCGAGGGACGGGCATATCAGTACAAGGTCTTACCCTTTGGGCTGGCCCTGTCGCCCCATGTCTTCACGAAAGTCGCGGAGGCGGCCATTGCTCCCATGTGCGAGCGTGGCGTTCGCATTCTCAACCTCATTCTGGCCCAGTCGGGAGAGCAGTTGTGCGAACACAGGGACATGGTGCTCAATCACCTCAGCCACCTATGGCTTCGGGTCAGCTGGGAAAAGAGCAAACTCACCGCCGGGCAGAGGATCTCTTTTCTCGGTATGGAGTTGATCTCGATCAACATGACAGCGTGCCTCACCGAGGCCCACGTCCAGTCAGTGTTGAACTGCGTGAGCACGCTCAGACGCAGAACAGCGGCACCACTGAAACTTTTTCAGAGGCTCCTGGGGCATATGGCATCTGTAGCAGCGGTAACGCCGCTCGGATTGCTTCATATGAGGCCTCTCCAACACTGGCTCCACGATTGAGTCCCCAGATGGGCATGGCAGAGCGGCTCGTGCCGGGTCCAAGTGACTCCGCACTGTCACTAAACTCTCAGCTTGTGGTCGGACCCTTCGTTCCTGCGGGCAGGTGTTCCCCTGTAACAAGTGTCCAGGCACTCTGTGGTCTCCACGGATGCCTCTGCGGGGCCACGTACAACGGGCATGCAGCTTCAAGTCTGTGGACGGGGCCTCAACTTCATTGGCACATCAACTGCCTCGAGTTGTTAGCAGTACGTCTTGCGCTGAGCCGCTTCAAAACGCTGCTACTAGGCAAGCACGTACTGGTCCGTACGGCGTACAGCACGGCGACCGTGGCATACATCAACCGCCAAGGTGGTCTATGCTCCCGCCGCATGTCACAACTCGCCCGCCATCTCCTCCTCTGGAATCAGAAGCATCTGAGGTCGCTTTGTGCCGTTTACATTCCGGGCCTGCTCAATCGTGCAGCCGACGAGCTCTCACGGCAGTAGGTGCTACTGGGAGAATGGCGACTCCATCCCCAGGTGGTCCAGCTGATTTTCAGGCGCTTCGGGACCGCACAGGTAGATCTGTTTGCTGCCCCGGACACGGCTCACTGCCAGTTGTTTTATTCCCTGAACGAGGGGACCCTTGGCTCGGATGCTCTGGCACACAGCTGGCCCCGGGGCCTACGCAAGTATGCGTTTCCCCCAGTGAGCCTTCTTGCACAGACCTTGTGCAAAGTCAGGGAGGACGAGGAGCAGGTCTTGTTAGTTGAGCCGTATTGGCCCAACCGGACCTGGTTCCCGGAACTAGTGCTCCTCGCAACAGTCCCTCCCTGGCCCATCCCTCTGAGAGAGGACCTGCTCTCTCAAAGATGGAGCACCCTATGGCACCCGTGTCCAGACCTCTGGAAACTCCATGTCTGTTCCCTGGACGGGACGCGGAGGTTCTAGGTGACCTACCCCCTGCGGTAGTTGACACCATCACTTCCGCTAGAGCCCCCTCTAATGAGGAGAACCCCCGATCTTGCTCGATCAGAGCCGTGCTTTCCTTCCTGCAAGAAGGGCTGGAGCGAAGGCTGTCTCCCTCCACCCTTAAAGTGTATGTTGCCGCTATTGCCGCACATCACAATGCTGTTGATGGTAAGTCTTTGGAAAAGCACGACCTGATCATCAGGTTCCTGGGCGACACCTAACACGTTCACTAGGTTTTATAGCCTACGTGTTGAGCCGGTTTCTTCCTGTGTGCTTGCTTCAATCAGCCAGTAACACCAAAGTTCCCGCTCTAGTGTCGGCTTGCTGCGCCACTCCCTTCCTAGGAACGGATACGTGCGTTTTTTGCTCCAGTCGAGTTCCCCACTTGGCGAACTCTGTGAGTTTGTCCGACGCCAGGCCTAGTGCTCGTATGCTTGTGTAACTTGTGCTAGGCTGGGTTCCATATGTGTATTCTTCAACGACCAACTCCCTGCGGTGAGGCTGTGTCTTTCCCTTGGCAGAGTCTGCTCTGCGGTCACTGTCCAGTGTAGCCTCCCCCTTCAGGCTGGAGCCACCCCAGTGACATTCCATATGTTGCACTGCCCCTTCAGCCAGTCCATATTTGTATTCTCCACGTTACCTCCCTTCGGGCAGGATGTGGCTCCGCAGCGTCCTTTCCCTGGAAAGGCACGCTTTCCCAGTGTTATCCAAGAGTTCCTCTGTGTGGGGTATAATGGAACAGCCGTTGAACTCCCTCTACGCAGATCTTCCGCCCCAGCCAATTGGGGGTCTGAGAGTCTTGCGTAGGGCGCTGGAAGTGGCAGCAACCGTGGCGTTTTTCAAGGGATCCCAATTACGCCGTCACGTCGAAGTTACGTCAAACATGAGCGGCTGAAAGGGAACGTCTCGTTTACTAATGTAACCCTCGTTCCCTGAAGGACGGAACGGGAGATGTAATGTCCCATCGCCACCGTTGCTGACCATCGCTGCATGGCCGTCACAAATCTCGGCTCCTCAGCGAAAAACAATGTGTGCGTGCGCCCGCTTCCTGTTTATACCCGCACTGTGGGGCGGGGGCGTGTGACGCGATTCATGCACGCCAACGTTCTTTGGCTCATTCTGTAGACACTCGAAGTTGATAGGTCTCCCTGAAGTCATCCCATTTACGTTGTCACGTCGACGTTATGTCTCCCGTTCCCTCCTTCAGGGAACGAGGGTTACATTAGTAACTGAGACGTTTCCCAGCATAAGTTGCCAGAGTAACTGAGTTCTAACCATTTTAAGTTTGCTTTATGAAACAGAATCAACTGACAATAAGTCTGACTAACCGAAATAAGCCTGGCTTGTATTCTAATCTTTTTTTATGGAACAACCCTATGGTATTTATCTCATCCTCCTGAATAACCCCTAGTATCGAAGTTGCTAGGTATTATTTTGCTGTCAGGCCAGAATAGCACTAGCTTGTTTAATTTATACCAGTAAATCTAAGGGATGTCCCTACACCCTCATAAACAATAATATTAATTAACAACTAGGCATATGAATCAAATTCATGCTTACCCTCCAGCAGAATCGTTCCTGGAACCTTTGTTGTCCTGGGTCTTGCAAAAATTATCATAATGCTCTGTATATTATTAATAGAACTGTCTTTGTAAGCTGAAGTAAAAATGTAACAGTGCTTGTCTTTATGAAATAAAAATTTATTTAAACAAAAGATAAAATAGTGGTTACACAATGATTAATATTTGTAGGAAATCATCAAGTTACAGGTTATAAAACTTCAGCTTATCCAATCTCAACAGGGCAGTCCTGTATGAGTGGATATTACAAAGGCTAATTACCTTGTAAGCAATTCAAGCAATAGAAATAAAAATAACTTGTTCTCATCCGAGGTTTTTCAAGTTATAAAAATACAGCAGAGCAATTTAAGCAAAAAAACTGAGCTAGAAGAGAACCAATTTCTCCCCAGGGATGCACACGACATAAAAAAAAAAAAAATGCAACTACTTAAAATCAAAGAAGTAGTCATATATATACGGAACTGGGTTACATTGTTCCTATGCAGTTTCTTAGGTTTTTTCCAGAGGAAATAAATCTTGTGACATCAACCTTATATTGCCTCAGTCAAGGGGTTTTTTGTCCCCCTGTCTCCCTTAAATGAGCATTCTTCCGTCCTTTTCATCCTCTGCGCTTTGGGCCTTTGTGTAAGTGTGTGCGTGCGAATGTATTTGGAAGTGTATTTGTAGGTCCAAAATATCTATCAAAATTCAAATATTGTCCTACAGTGTACAAGGAAAAAATAAAAACACAACATTTAAAATTTCTACACAATCTTCACAGTTTATTTTAAAATAGGCCTACATGTTGACTAAAGCCGTGATCTTTCTTAATTTGCCTGACTGAACTTGGGGCATTGGCAGTGGGAGTTCCTACGTTACCTATACAGCGAACATCCCGTTAAGTGAGAAGAAATTAAGAAAGGACATTTTGGTACAACCATGTTGTTTGCATTTTTTTCTTTGAAAACAAAATAGCAGTGGAATTTCCATGAACTGAAAGCGTTTTTACCTTCTACTAGCAGCAGTGATTCGATCTGCGTCTGAGGAGATTGTAGACAGCTGTATTTGCGCATGTACCAGCGGGTGGCACACGTGAGTCATTACTGGCAACAGAACCAGGAACTACTGTATAATCAAGCAGCGCTTAACCCTTTAGGCGCCAGAGTTTTTTCCTAAAACGTTCGATTTTGACATCTTAATTTCAAAAGGATGACCCAAAGTTTATGTAGGGATTACATTTTCCCATCTAATTTGCATATTATGATGTCATATGGTGGCGGCCATCTTGGATTATTGAATTTTCATGAAAAGTCACGTTTAAATGATAAAATGCAGCACTTCTTTCCCCCCAAAATGTCCCTCACCTTCTGTATGCTATATTGCACAATACTGAATGCTCAGGTAATTAGTAAATAGTATACAAACTGTGTAAATCATTACTAATAAATGGTAGAAACAAACCGAATGCATGTAGCGGTTGGCCTTTTGCTGTAGAGATTTTCCATTTACTACATACAGTAGGCACTCTGATTCCATGTATGGGGCACATATATATTATTCATATGACACACAAACACATAATAGCCTCTCTGCTCCGTGTCACACTGCCTCTGCTCCTGCTACGAGCAGCGCGGCCAGATCTGCCTCGCGCGCGCGCGCCGAGTGTGCATAGCTCGGACTACTGTCATTGTCATTGCGACTCCCCACCCTGCCTCCACGTTGCCCCCTATTTGTCCTATGAATACTTCGACCTTGTCTAACATACCCAGTGGCATTAGACAAAGTCTCCACCACAATACTGTCGCCGCGATTGCAGAGAGGCACACGGTCAGAAGACAAAGCTACATGGCTAGCGCGGTAAAAATCTCCTGCCTCGTTCCCCACAACACTAACAGGCCTGCTAACTTCGCGATGAACACTCTGACCCCTGGGAAACATTGTTCCCACCACTGACATTGGGCAAAGGACCATCTACATTGGGCAAAAGATTCACCGTTTGTGCTTGGTGTAGGGCTATACTTTCACTTTCAGAATCACCGTCATCTTCTGAAGGCAGATAACGTTATTCCCCTTCAGAATCAGGGTCCGCGAATAGAAGACCCAACACTTCATTGCGGGTAAGCTTTATTGATGCCATTAGATAATAATAATAATGATAATAATAATAATTTAATGCAAATACTTGCTGACATTGACAATATTGCTCTGATAAAATGGTTCACTCGCACACTAGCTCTGCTTTTGTTGGCACTGATTTAATGCGCTCTAGCTCGAAGATTTTGTATAGAATCATGACTTTTTTTGAGTCGGGGATGAAGTATGACATGTCTGCCATCTAGTGGAGGGGAGGTCGAATGAAATTTGACACCCTATTTGACAAAATCGGCCATTTTATTCAGTGCCGCATCTTGTCGAGTAAACTCGACCGTGACGCCTAGAGGGTTTATATAATGATATTATGCCAAAATACTGATTTATTTAGTTTTAAATTAAACCATCGTAATCCTGAATGTATTCCTCCTTTTTTCAAAATGTAACTGTAATCTGATTACATCATTTTTTGACGTAACTGTAACAAATTACAGTTACTGGATTTTTGTATCCTGATTACATAACGCCGTTACATGTATTCCGTTACTCCTCAACCCTGCTGAATACACACGTGGCTTTTCTCAAGTGTGGATTTTCATGTGACTCTTAAGGGATGTTGATCGTGTGAAATTCTTCCCACATTGATCACATGTGTGTGGTTTCTCTCCAGTGTGGATCCTCATGTGTTCGTTCAGATTTGCTTTTTGTGTGAATCTCTTCCCACACTGATCACATGTGAACGGCTTCTCTCCAGTGTGGATCCTCTCATGTGTTGTCAGATTTGCCGACATATTGAATCTCTTGTCACAGTGTGAACACTTGTAAGGTTTTTCTCCAGTGTGAATTCTCTGGTGCTGTTTTAAACTGTCCGCTGTAATAAAAGTCTTCTCACACTCAAAGCACACATACTCTCTCACACCAGTGTGAATTTTCTCATGTCTATGTAAAGTTTGCAGCACTGAAAAACTCTTTCCACATTCAGAACATGAATGTGGCTTCTCCTTCATATGAACTCTCAGGTGTGTCTTCAGGTTTGATGCAGAAAAAAATGTTTTTCCACAGTGATCACATGTGAACGGTCTCTCTCCGATGTGAACTCTCATGTGAACATCAAGATTTTGTTTTAATGTGAAACTGTTTCCACACTGAACACACATATGTGGCTTTTCTCCAGTGTGGATTTTCATGTGACTCTTAAGGGATGCTGATTGTGTGAAACTCTTCCCACACTGATCACATGTGTGTGGTTTCTCTCCAGTGTGGATCCTCTCATGTGTTGTCAGATTTGCTGACATATTGAATCTCTTGTTACAGTGTGAACACTTGTAAGGTCTCTCTCCGGTGTGAATTCTCACGTGAACATCAAGATTTTGTTTTAATGTGAAACGTTTTCCACACTGAACACACATATGTGGCTTTTCTCCAGTGTGGATTCTCATGTGTTTCTTAAGGTTTGCTGATTGTGTGAAACTCTTCCCACACTGATCACATGTGTGTGGTTTCTCTCCAGTATGAACTCTCATGTGACACTCAAGATTACGCTTGTCAAAAAAACTCTTTCCACACTGAGTGCAGGTGAAAGTTTTCTTGGCTCTTATTTTCTTTAAAAATGTATTTTTAGTCTTTGAGCGACTCAAAGGTTTTTCTCCAGGTTTGATATGATGTTCCTCCTTCACTTCGCTCAGTTCTTCACTCTCCTCCTTCACTTCGCTCAGTTCTTCACTCTCCTCCTTCACTTCGCTCAGTTCTTCACTCTCCTCCTTCAGTTCCATCAGTTCTTCTCGCTCCTCCTTCACTTCACTCAGTTCTTCACTCTCCTCCTTCACTTCACTCAGTTCTTCTCGCTCCTTCACTTCGCTCAGTTCTTCACTCTCCTCCTTCAGTTCCATCAGGTCTGACATAAAAGAAAAAAGTTTAATTTAATTTTCAGCACATCAATAATTCGAAGAAACGAATATGAAAGTGGCAAGGCCATGTCTTATAAGATAGAAATATGAAGATAAAGGACGTAATAATGAGCCCGTTTTAATAGCAGAAAGGAGACACATTTTTTAAATGCAAGGTCAAACCAATTGCCCCAACGTTTGAATCCAATGTCTTTTCGGTGCACAAAGTAATTTAATTCCAATTAGTTATTTATCTGACCAATTTTTCACATCCTCAAATTTAGGTGGGAACGCCAATCATTTAGGTAAACATTTGATTATTCTGTTTAAATATTTTTATTTCACTTATTCAAGCGGATATCAATGTCACTTAGAATTTCCCACCGGCCACTAACGATGATCTCCCGGTAACAAATGCCCATATATATATATTATTTGTTTTAATGAAAAGTAATGTTACATTACTTCTTCCTCAGACTCGTCGCTCACGCGGGTTGCCAGGGGTTTGAGGACACGCAACAGGAAAGAGTGCATTTGACAATGAAAATTGGCAATACAGCACCTTTAAGGCCCTTTCACACCAAAAGTGGAATGAATAATTCTCAGGCTAAAGGAAATGCATATTGGTCAGCAGCAAAGACATTGGTTAATAAAGTGAGATTAAGTACATAAAGTATATTTGTGTAATTTAATAGTGAATTATAAAAATTTCAATCTCAAAATATAAAATTCTGAGATTGCATTTGACTTTTTATTAGTTTTGAGGAATAATGAATGTTATCGTGCAAGTGAGATGAGTAAATACATGTTCACATTTAGTCTAGGACTAAAATAACCATCATGTTTGTTTACACAGCGCACACAACACCTCCTCTAGGGGCGTAGTTTGTGGGGGGGAAGGGGGGAGGTAACCCCCCCAATAACAAAACAAGCAATGTGAATGAGTGACGCGCGTGAATCACCGCTACTCAGCACACGTTCACCAGCGCACTAATGTTCTATTTGAATTCTATTGAGAATTTATCGCTTTAAAGGGCACCTATTATGGAATAAAAAAAATTACCTTTCATGTAGTGTGTAACAGATCTAAGTGAACAAAAACATCCTGCAAAGTTTTATGTATGAAAGTTCACCGTAAAAAAAAGTTATTGTCTCTCAAAAGTAGGAGTCGAATCTGAGTCAATTTAATGAATCGGTTTTCCAATGAGTCATTTTCCTTTTCGTTGTGACGTCAAGATGAAAAATGATCAAATTGGCCGCGTCCACTCATTGCGCACGCAGACACCAGGGAAAACTTGAAAACATCATGTCGACAACAAGACGCCGTGTTCTTAAGTGCGAATCAAAAGCGACCTTTTTTTCACTACCCAGGGACGAGCATGTGAAGAATCAGTGGCTAGAGTTCATATTTACAACTATACCACACAAGTATAGCCCGAACCTTGTGCTGTGTTCGTGTCATTTTAATGACGATTGCTTTACAAACATAAATGCTTTCAAGTGTGGATTCGTGAGCCGGTTGCTACTGAAGGAAGGTTCAGTACCAAGTTTATTTGGATCAGCTTTCTCCTCCGAATCACAACCTGTAAGTATTATTAATAATTGTTGCTTTTATGTGTTCTGTAGCATGCTCAATAAGTATGTATCTGTGTTGTGCAAGTTACGCTCAGCGCAGCTTCTAGGTCTCCAATGTCCATTTTTTTGAAATACGTGAAATGTTTGTCGTTGTTAATGGAGTTGTCATTGGAGTTGTCATAAAGAATAGAGCAATACCTTGTAGTACTGCAGTGCTTTATCAATATGTTTATGCGTTGAGCTAACGCAAACAATAACTGATTGGGTGTTTACCACCGAACTTTGGGCAATGATCGCTAACATAAATCAACTCAAATTCCTTCTCTGATTTTGAATTTTTTACTACAAACTATGTAGTATACCAATCACAACTGACTGGGTAATCTGACCAATCACTGCAGATTAGCGTCACGCAAAGGAGGGGTTTGGAAAAATGAGTCGTTGAACGAATCATTTGGGAGTCGGTGAGCAAATCAGGTAAAAGTAAATGCATATTATAAGAAAACAAAAGTGTTTTTTTGTCATTGCATGCATGTAGGAGTCCCAAAACAATAGTAGGAACATTTTAAATCCCATAATAGGTGTCCTTTAAAACACAATGGAGAATGTCAAGCATGATGTGAAAAAGCCACATAAACTAAAAAGACTCATTAAAAGAGGGGAAAACATCATCCTGCACCAACATAAATTTCCCCAAAATGTGTTCTGCTAATAATGACACATATTAGCAAAAACATGGCTTTCAGATATTCCAAGAGATGACAGGAAATTAAAATGTTCAATATAAGAAAATGTTAAGTAATGGTAGTTTGACCTACCATAGCACTTTGATTAAAAAAAATCATTAATCTGATACGTTAGTTAAGTCAAGTAACTTTTATTTATATAGTGCTTTTAGCAATAGGTGCATAAATCAAATAAAATGCATTATTATCCTATGTAAACAAGTAAATGCTAATTAGGCTATTACTTTATTGGAGTTACTTTATCAATGCATGTGTTGATGAACCCTCTGAACAAATAGGCTCACACAAATCAAAATATGCAACTGACACATAATAAACATAGCATTACAAAATATACACAACTTACATTGAGCTGTAGAACCAATAAAGTTCCTCATAATAGGGTTTCTTGCATCCGGCTCAGTTGAGCAAACACTCAAAGCCATGCCAGTACCTCTCTAAACACTCTTACTTGTCTCTCTTAAAAGGATAGCCCTTCCCGTAGAAACCTCCCTAGATCCCCCTTGAGGCGGGGAGTATCATTACAGCACAAGAAATGGAACAGCCTTTCAGAACTGTTACAACTGTTTGTAAAAAAAAAAATAGAGGTGAACCAGATATAAAATAAGTCTAAATAAGGGAGATAATTTGACCTGATGTTGACAATCTATATGAAAGTTTCTCCAACAGCATTTATTGGAGAGGAGCTGTGGGAGGAGCTTCACTGATGATGAATGACAGTGGGAGGAGCTTCACTAATGATGCAATTGCTGTGGGCGGAGCTTCACTGATGATGCAATTGCTGTGGGAGGAGCTGATCTGCCAAAAATCTGTAAATTCGTTTTTTTTTTACTAAATGACACATCTTTAAAAAATCTGGACATCATGTCTGTCTGTCTATCATAAATTAACTGATGCTCATTTAATTCATAACCCTAATTATTCTCATAATTATTCTCCTTCTTCGTTCAAAAATAGTTGTGGAGTCTGTCACTTCATTAAAAATCAATCTTGAGGTCTTGGGGTTTTGATGCCAGAAAATAAGCTTTACTATCCAAGAAATTATTTTATCTCACAAAGTCGAGTGCTTTTGCAAAAGCAACTCCAGAGTCCAGTATCGAACATATATACACCTCAAAGGTAATCAATACATACCATATACTTGTGTTTTAAACAGTGAAAATGAGACTAAGGCCTTCACCATATATGAGCATTTCCATCCAGTCCAGTCGCATGCTTTGCTTCTCTAATGCTTCTGCCCTGAGCCAGATATACTAGCATCATTTCTTTGATAATATTCTCATAGATTTCACTTAATCCAGTTAATAATATTCTACAAAATGCAGAAATAAAGAAAAACATTAATATCTTAAGGTAAATTCTTCCAAATACAAATAATGATAAGAAAAACAGTTAAACTCAGAAATAAATGTACATATAGTAGCCAACAAATCCCCTCAGTCTGCTGACACCAATGAAATGAGCTTTAAGTGTCAATTTACAGGAGATCTGAAGACATCAGCATAATAAATGAGGTGAAAACGGGAACTATTGTCATGAAATAAAGAGTGTTTTCAACAGATCTGTTAATATTGATGAGCCTCAGACTATCAACACTCATTCAACAAGCCATTCAGGATCATCAGCAGATCATCTCACTTTATTCTGAGTGTTTGCTGTTAGAAACACATTATTTGAGTCAGGATAGATGATAAAAGCCTGTAAAACTGCTCTATTGAAAGACAATACTGTATTGTTCACAATATGACATGGATAAAACATCAATAACACAAAAACATGAATGACACTCAGGTAAATAACTACACCATTATATGTCCATATGAATCTAAACATTGTTTGATTTTCTCATAACTGCATTAATTGCAATAAAATTATTAGATCATCATTAGATTCAGTTTAAATCTGATTTATAGTTACTGTTGAAGTTGCATTTCTCATAAATAGTAGAAGTTTTTTCATAGTTCTAGAGATTCTTCTTACAGTAACTTTGGTAACAGGGTTGATCAATAGTCAATGCAACAGTTTGTGTAAAAACTGAGACAATGGATTGAGATTGGCTGCATACTCAATGAGTAGGTACTTAATTTCAATAAGTACTTACTTAACGAGCGCTAAAAGAGTAGGTACTTTATAGCCAGATCTCGTTGAGTATGAATGCGAGCCGGACATCTGCCATGTTGACGTTATCATGTGACCCACGACGCGTTATCACAAGCGCAACAACTTAAAAGATTTGAACGACATGTTTAATTCATCTATCTGTAAATATCTTGATATTGATTAAACTTGTATAAATAACAAAAAATGCATTTTTTAAAAATGTATTATAATGAACTATTTAAGAAAAGATATATTAAGATATTCAAGCTTGTAGGTTATTTTTTCCTGTGTATAAAATATCATATTATGTATGCAAACCCATGATATATATATATATATATATATATATATATATATATATATATATATATAGCCTATACCTCATAACATCAGTAACTTGACAGCTCTACCTAGAACGGTTTTCCTCAGCATTTGTAATGTCTGCACAAAGGGCAGCTGTGCAAAGATTTGCCTTTGGAGAAAACTGTTGATTTTATATGCGAAACATTTTTCTTTGGTAAAGTATCATTAATATGTATGTCATATGAAATAGCTATGCATGAATACATTCTAGATGTGTATATAGTGAACATATCTACATTTTCATTCAAACAATAAATAAAGCATTAATTAAATAATTATATTTTATTTACTGACAGCAATGTTTTTTACAATAAATTAATGAGAACAATAAATTACAATAAATGAGAACCGCTGCATTCTAAAACTGACCCACAGTCCTTTGAGCAGAGAAATTAGAAACATTGTTAATTCCCATTGGCATATAATTAAAAGTGATTATCAACTGAATGGACTTTTTCAAAATTTGCCTCTTTGTGTCTTTTCTAGAAGCTCAAACCTCAGAGATAGGCTGGTCCATGCTGATATTGCCACGCCTCCTTCTGGTACTCTTTTTAATGCCCAGGGTAATTTTCCATGCAAAAGTTGCACTTCTTGTTCACATTACCTTAAACTCCAATCTTTTACACATCCGCACACACGTAAGATATATAAAATCAAGCAATTGATTACATGTAAATCTACCCACGTGGTGTACATTTTGATCTGCCCTTGCCCATTGTTGTATGTAGGCAAAACTATCAGGGCTTTACGAACGAGAATTTTGGAACACTTGAGTGCAATCAGGAGATGTGATGCAACTTCGTCTGTTTCCCAACATTTTCAATCAGCTAAGCATGCAATTTCTGACCTGAAATTTCTGGGCATTGAAAGAGTTTTGCCTAAAAGGAGAGGTGGTGATGTAGATAAAAAACTGCTACAGAGAGAATCTTTTTGGATTTTTGAACTCAACAGCCTTTTCCCGAAAGGGATGAATGAAGAGATAAACTATTCATGTTTTCTGTAAATGCTTTTATTCTTCTTTTTTAGAGATAAAGAATTGTGTTTCTATTTGTTCTCTGGGTCTGGGCTGAAGCCCCTCCCTTTGCACCTGTTACTTGTTTCCTGATTACCTATTGGATATTAATTGACTGCATGTCTGGTGTTGATTCACTATGAGCATTGAGAATAGCTGGATGGCTGAAACGTCTGCTCTTGCTCTATTAAAATAATTGATTCTTTTTGTTAAAGACTTTGTCTAGTTTTTCAGAGTGCGAACCATCTACAGTCTCTTCTACAATAAATTAGTAAAAGAATGAATCAAAGTCACCATCACACAATAAACAAATGCATATACAAGTCAACACATGAAACAAAGCTTTATTGAAACTACAATCATGTATGTAGGCTGAAGGCGCTGAGGTTGTTGCGTGATGTGTTGTGCTTCACAATCTGTGGCAATAAGGGCTGGTGGAGTGATGGAGGGTCTCGTAAGGGCTGGTGGAGTGATGGAGGGTCTCGTAAGGGCAGGTGGAGTGATGGAGGGTCTCGTAAGGACAGGTGGAGTGATGGAGTGTCTCGTAAGGGCAGGTGGAGTGATGGAGGGTCTCGTAAGGACAGGTGGAGTGATGGAGGGTCTCGTAAGGGCTGGTGGAGTGATGGAGGGTCTCGTAAGGACAGGTGGAGTGATGGAGGGTCTCGTAAGGGCTGGTGGAGTGATGGAGGGTCTCGTAAGGGCAGGTGGAGTGATGTAGGGTCTCGTAAGGGGTGGTGGAGTGATGGAGGGTCTCGTAAGGACAGGTGGAGTGATGGAGGGTCTCGTAAGGGCAGGTGGAGTGATGGAGGGTCTCGTAAGGGCTGGTGGAGTGATGGAGGGACTCGTAAGGGCAGGTGGAGTGATGGAGGGACTCGTAAGGGCAGGTGGAGTGATGGAGGGTCTCGTAAGGGCTGGTGGAGTGATGGAGGGTCTCGTAAGGGCTGGTGGAGTGATGGAGGGTCTCGTAAGGCCAGGTGGAGAGTGATGGAGGGTCTCGTAAGGGTAGGTGGAGTGATGGAGGGACTCGTAAGGGCTGGTGGAGTGATGGAGGGTCTCGTAAGGGCAGGTGGAGAGTGATGGAGGGTCTCGTAAGGGCAGGTGGAGTGATGGAGGGACTCGTCTATGGCACCATCTCAAGGATTCAGCTCTGGGCTCTTCATCCTCAGTTTTCACACCAGCCTGCTGGCATTTCAGATCCTACAAAAATGCACAAACATAACACAAAAGCAGTCATTTTAACCGCACAATGTCATTTGATTTCAGTATTATTTAGAAGACAAAAACGCTTTTTTTCACAAACGCCGCCATCATCTTTCCTTGCAGGTCCTGCTCTTCAAAAGCTCTGCAGCAAATGCACAGAAATCAAGAATCAGAAAAGTGATGTAATAGCTCTGTTTGAAATTACAATAATTAAAATAAACTACAACTTAATATTTAAATAGATTTTGTTATTCATTTCTGTAGTATACTCAATCAAAGCCTTCATCAGCCACTCTCCACCGGATAAACACACATCTGTTCATCTGACCCTGTAACATCCAGACAAGATTCACATTACCTCTGTGATTTATGAGCTCAACACTACATTTACATGTTGAGGTTGTTTTAACTTTTTATCCAACATAAATGTTCCTCAATTTATCAACAGTACTAATGGACAAATAAAATAGATAACTTATGTTTAGTTACTTTATAGATTTGTTCTACATAATAGCACACATACATCACTCAGATGTCTATTTCATGTTGTGATGTGCTCTTCTGCAATACTTATTGAAGATTTTCCTGTCAGATGTAAATAGATATTTAAAATAATCGTCTTTAAGATGTATATGGTTTATGTAAATTCACTTTAGAGACGCAAGTTAACCTAACTTCTCGAAATCCTAGTTTTCCCGAAATCCTTTCCCCTTTTTCACGTTCACAACTGTACTAAACGACCAGTTTTTAAAGCCATTACCCGATCGCTCATTCTAGTCCTTCTCATATCCTCTGGAGATATAGAGTCAAATCCTGGCCCAATAGCCCATACTAATACCCCAGTCCCTCAGGTATTATCATTTAAAGACTTCTGTGACCGTACCAGTTTGGGTTTCATGCACGTGAATATTAGAAACCTACTGCCCAAACTTTATCTACTCACTACACTAGTACATTCCGCTAACCCTGCCATCTTAGCAGTCTCGGAGACTTGGCTCAGAAAATCAACAAAAAACTCTTGATATACTCATTCCCAACTATAACATCTTCCATCAAAATAGAGCCACTAAAGGAGGGGGGGTAGCTGTATTTTGTAGGGATAGTTCTATTGTCCTATCTAAGTCCGTGGCTAAACAATTTGAGTTACTTGTCTTGAAAATGAACCTTTCCAGAAATAAGTCTTTCATTCTTGCTGTTTGTTACAGACCACCTTCAGCCCCTAGTTGTGCCCTTGACACCTTATGTGAATTGTTAGCCCCCCACTTATCCTCTGAGTTTATATTATTAGGTGATTTAAACTGGGACATGCTCAACATTCCTGCAAATGTACAATCTAAATTAGATGCCCTAAACCTCACACAAATTGTCAATGAACCAACCCGGTACAACCTGAAAAACGTGTCCATGGGAACCCTTATTGACATTATATATGGAAGTAGAATAATGTCAAATGTTTTTGAAATAAAAAGCCTGTTGAATTGCACTACTTGAAAAAAAAAATAGGCATTGCATTAACCATGCTTGCATTTTAATGCATTGTATTTTTAGTGCTTACATTTTTATGGGCTGAAATTCAACATGGTTGAATATTTAAGCTGTGAATATTTCAATTAAAAACATTTCAAACACCTTTTCATTATTAAAAATTCAATAATCCATATTCACCTTTCATATTTCACTTCCAAAATATTCAAACTGTTTAAAAATACAACCAATAATATTCAACAGGCAATTTTCGGTCCATTTTATTTCGCTTTGCAAATTCGCTTCCACAAATTCAGTGGTTCAAATTCGACAGTAAATTCAACATTGACGTCCAGGAACTGCAGGAAAAGCAGTAGATTGCCGAGCATACTCTCCATCTGCTGTTAGTCGACCTCACCATCAGATGGTGCAAAAGCGCTTGTTGCTGACGAAGACATTCATTCATAAAATGAAAATGATTATCTGTGTCAGTATATGCGGAAAAGATGATAAACACACAAAAGCTGTGTTTATGTTTCATTCAATAACTTCATTGTTACTTTCCCTGTGTATTCTACATGTCATCAGCTTTCTCTACCATGAACAGGATTATAATCGGTTTCCCTCAATACCTCATACTCAAGGATTTCCCTTCCGTTGATAATGATATGAAAGACCAATCTTGCACCTTATTAGGGAAGTAGGCTGTAGGCTATTATATAGGCTACAGGCAAGAAGATGGACTCAGAATATGAACTTATCGCGCAAAGTTTCATGCTGAGCGTTTCGTGATATACTGGCATAAAATCAACACATACATGTATATATATATATATATATATATATATATATATATATATATATATATATATATATATATATATATATATATGCATACGTGTACAGTATTAGCTTAAACTGTCACAGCACTTGCATATTGTCCTCCTATTGTTAGTTTAACTGTAAATCGCTTTGGATAAAAGCGTCTGCTAAATGACTAAATGTAAAAATTGGCTTGATATTGGACATTAGCACATTTAGGGACCGTCTCTAAAGTTGCATACAACATTGGCATACACGTTTCTAACTTCAATAGCAAACTTAAATTTATTTGAATAAATATCAAAAATCCAAAGGGTGCGCATTATGCCTGACACTACATGAACACTTTACAGTTGGTTTTATGACTGTAAGTCGTTCTATTCAAATGCTATCGGAGTTAGAAACGTGTATACCAAAGTCGTATACACTTTAGAGACGGTCCCTAAATGTGCGAATGTCCAACATCAAGCCATCTGTATGCCAGTCTATCACTGGGAAACGCTCAGCATTAAGCTTTGCGCGTTATTCTGAGTCCATCTGCTTGCCTGCGAGTTTGGTCTTTTACATCACTGTAGCCCTTAAGCTACGTTGCGTTGTCCAGCAGGGGAATCCTTAAGTATTGAGGGAAACCCTAATGGCCTGCATGCAGCACATCGCCACAATATAAAGTTAAGGCAACTAAACAACCAAGAGAAATATATGTCAACCTAAAAAATGTAACATTGGATCTGTATCCGCATCGGGGAATAACATTATAATCTCGTTCACGGTAGAGAAAGATGCATGTAGGCTACACAGGAAAAGTAACCGTGAAGACACTGAATTTAACATAAAACAGCCATCATAATAATCACAAATAGACTTACATTGCTGTAAATTAGTTTTATGAATGAATGACTTGTTCTAACTGTTGCTGGTCTTCAACACGCGCTTTTGCACCATCTGCTGGTGAGGTCGACTAACAGCAGATGGAGAGTATGCTCGGCAATCTACTGCTTTTCCTGCAGTTCCTGGACGTCAATGTTGAATTTACTGTCGAATTTGAACCACTGAATTTGTGGAAGCGAATTTGCAAAGCGAAATAAAATGGACCGAAAATTGCCTGTTGAATATTATTGGTTGTATTTTTAAACAGTTTGAATATTTTGGAAGTGAAATATGAAAGGTGAATATGGATTATTGAATTTTTAATAATGAAAAGGTGTTTGAAATGTTTTTAATTGAAATATTCACAGCTTAAATATTCAACCATGTTGAATTTCAGCCCATAAAAATGTAAGCACTAAAAATACAATGCATTAAAATGCAAGCATGGTTAATGCAATGCCTATTTTTTTTCAAGTAGTGCAATTCAACAGGCTTTTTATTTCAAAAACATTTGACATTATTCTACTTCCATAATTATATGCCCTCAAAAATAATATGCCCTCAAAATATACCTCTGCTGTTTTCAGTCAGGATCTCAGTGACCATTGCCTCATTGCATGCATCCGTAATGGGTCAGTAATCAAACCACCCCCGCTCATTAGAGTGAAACGCTCACTGAAGCACTTTAGTGAACAAGCCTTCCTAATTGACTTAGCCCGGGTACCTTGGAAGAACGTTGACCTTATACCGACAGTTGAGGATGCATGGTCATTTTTTTTAAATGCCTTCCTCTCTGTTTTGAACAAACATGCTCAAGATTTGACCACCCTAGTCCAGCACAAAAACACCCTGTGGCGTACTGCTCTAGCCTAAAAAAATCCATACGACATGCAACTCTTCAGAGAAGTAAGGAACCGGTACACACAGGCAGTCAGGAACGCCAAGAGTAGTTTCTTTAAACAGAAATTTGTGGCCTGTTGTACCAACTCAAAAAAGTTCTAGGACACTCTCCCAAGTTCTAGGAGACAGATTGCTCCTGTCTGACGCCGGTTTCACACTGCATGCGTTAGCAGAGCGTAAGCAGCGCATATTTTTTTCGGCGCCCATTTTAATAGATTAGAGCATTCACATCGCACGCAGAGGCGGCGCGGCAGTGTGTAGCAGGAGCAGAGCAGGAGCAGCAGTGCCGCGATAGTTTCGGCGCCCAGTCTATTTTTGCTGCGCCACTTACGCTGAATTAAAGTGACAATGCATTGTTCATGGCCAAAAAACACTGCAGTTTTATCCAAAAAGCGCATTGATGATATCTATTGTGTTTTAAACAGTCAATCAAATGACCAACAGCAATTTAAAAAGAAAACAAATGTCCAAAAACAAACTTGTTGCCAGAACAATAAAAACAAAGATGAACCAAAAGTTATATAAATGAAATTATTAATAAAATAAGCTTCTTGACAAGTCTTTTCTCTTAAATGTATTTGAAAACGAAATAAAGCATTGCCAACTTATCCATTATAGAGTACTCTGTCTGTACACACGCCGCGGTTCAGCCGTGCGTGACAAACGCTGCCAGTGTGAAAGCAAAACGTCCTGCTCCTGCTCACCATACGCACTGCTCCTGCGCTGCTTACGCTCTGCTAACGCGTGCAGTGTGAAACCGGCTTGATCGATTGCTCCTGTCTATTGCTTCTGTCTGCTGCTGCTGCGTTGCATTAGTTTGCGTCTGTAAACTTCGTATCTTTCTGTTTTAATCATTATTTACTATCATTCCTTGTTATTTATACTGCTAAATATAACTTAATCAACATCACACATTAACCTGACATCGCTAGCTTCAATCTAAATCGTTATTGCTAGCACAACACGCTAGTAATTCGCTAGCCTGTTAGCGCGCCATCCGTGCGCTCCTTATTTATTTATTCTCTAGCGCGCTTGCGCCTTCTGTGCACTCTTTATTTATTTATTTTTTTCTCGCGCGCCTTTTACGAGTTCATCAAAAAGAGTATCAGTCAACAAACACGGTGAGTCATGTCATCTCCTCTCATTGTCACCTGCACCTCATGTAACATGTATAGCATAGCCTTCTCTGCAGCACAGGTTTTACATGTGATAAATGCAGGGAGATAGTTAGGCTGGCGGAGAAGATTTCAGAACTAGAGGCACGCATCCAAACTTTAACCGAGGTTAATTGTAAGAGTGCAAGGGCTTTAGATACTGCTTTGGATGCGACTAGCTTAGTGAACTCTGTACATTGTTTGGTTCCAGCTGAAGTAGAGCCTCTGCAGCAGGGCAATTGGGTGACGGTGAGACGCTATAGTCGCGGGACAAAACACCACTCTTCCGTTTTGATTACAACATCAAACAGGTTCTCCCCACTCAGTGAAACACCCACTGAGAATCCTGTTGATTGTGCCCTAGTTATTGGCGATTCTATTACACGGAACGTGAAAATAGAGCCACCAGCCACCATAGTCACATGTTTGCCGAGAGCCAGAGCGCCTGACATCAAAGCAAATTTAAAAGTGCTGGCTAATGCTAATCGTAAATTCTCTAAGATTATTATTCACGTCGACACTAATGATGTTAGACTCCGCCAGTCGGAGATCACAAAAATTAATATTAAAGAGGTGTGTGAACTTGCAAGTACGATGTCAGGCACTGTAATTTGCTCTGGCCCCCTTCCTGTTCGGCGGAGTGATGAGATAGTTAGTAGATTGTCCTCACTCAATCTCTGGCTGTCGCGGTGGTGTCCCCAAAATAATATAGAATTCATAGACAATTGGAAAAGTTTTTGGGGCAGACCTGACCTGTTGAAAAGAGATGGTATTCATCCCTACTGGGATGGTGCTGCTCTTCTCTCTAGTAATATGGCACATAGTCTTAGAGCTCAAACATGACAATCTGGGGCTCAGGTCAGGAAGCAGACAGACTGGCTAAACCGACCGTCTGCTATCGGCCTCGCGTCACCAAGGTCAGATAAATCCCATCACATAGAGCCTCTTTCAACTAGATATCATCTTATAGAGAATGTGTCTGTTCCCCGAATTAGGACATACAAAAAAGTCCTAAACCCATTCAAGGGTATACATTTAATTGATGTTCAACAAATAAATAACAGATATAATACAGATGAACAATTGATAAAGCTTGGGTTGCTGAATATTCGATCCCTTACTTCAAAAGCACTTATTGTTAATGATATGATTACAGACTATAACCTAGATGTGCTGTGTTTGACAGAAACCTGGCTAAAACCAGACAATTATATTACTTTAAATGAGTCCACCCCGCAAGATTACTATTATAAACATGAATCTTGTCTCAAAGGCAAGGGGGAGGTGTTGCTGTAATTTATAGTAATATCTTCAGAATTACTGAGAAGTCTTGTTTTAAATATAATTCTTTTGAAGTGTTGTTGCTAAATGTAACACTATCTAGTGTAAATGATAAATCACGTTTAACATTTGTGCTGGCTACTGTATACAGGCCACCAGGGCACCATACAGACTTTATCAAAGAATTTGCGGACTTTCTATCAGAGTTAGTACTGGCTGCAGATAAAGCCCTAATTGTTGGTGATTTTAATATACATGTGGATAACGAAAAAGATGCATTAGGATTGGCATTTAAAGACATTCTGAACTCTATTGGAGTTAGACAACACGTGTCAGGACCTACTCATTGTCGCAATCATACTCTAGATCTAATATTATCACATGGAATAGATGTTGATGCCGTTGAAATTCTGCAGCAAAGCGATGACATCTCAGATCATTATTTAGTCTCGTGTAAACTTCATTTAGCCAAGGCTTCAAAGCCAACTCCGTGTTACAATATGTTAGACCTATCACTAATGCCACTAAAGATTGCTTTATCAATAATCTTCCTGATCAGTTTCATCATCTCAGCATCCCAGATAGCTTAGAAGAACTAGATTTTGCGACAGAAACTCTTAACTCTCTCTTTTCCAGCACTTTAGACACAGTTGCTCCTTTGCGCTTAAAGAAGATTAAAGAAAATAGTAAAACGCCGTGGTACAACGAGCACACTCAGGACCTCAAGAGAGCAGCCAGAAAAATGGAGCGCAACTGGAAGAAAACAAAAGAAAGAGAGCTCGATTGCATACAGAGAGGCCTTAAAATCTGCTAGATCTGCTTATTTTTCAACCCCATTAGAAGAAAATAAACATAATCCTAGGTATTTATTTGAAATGGTGGCTAAACTAACGAAAAATAAATCTTCAACCCCAGATGTTTCCAAGCAGCACAGCAGTAATGACTTTATGAACTTCTTTAAAGACAAGATTGATAATATCAGGGAGAAAATTATATCTACACAACCGTCTACTACAGTATCGCATCAGGCAGTGCATTGTAGTCTCCTTGAAGAAAAATTAGATTCATTCGTTGCTATAGGAGACCTATAGACCTATATATATATATATATATATATATATATTTATTGTTTTGTGGTGCTTAATTTAACCCCTTGTTTGGGTCTTAAATATAGACACCTTCTACCTTATTTTGTTTATTCTCAGGTTAGGTAAAGTCAGTCGAATTCGTTCTAAACAATAAGTATATAAATTTCCATACTTATAATTCAGTCGAAAGACTGCTCCGTGGTTTAGTTCAGCTCAATCTTTTGTAAAACAGAGACTTAACCCTCATGTGGTGTTCAAAACCCTATAACACCTGTGTTGTTCCCGGACAAAAATGGCCGGCCTATAATAAATAGCTTATAAATCACTCATTATACCATATTTTCACAGAATCTTGGATTCAATCTTTTTGTCAACTTGTTCTCTTTCAATTAGGACTGGTTTTATATTTCAATTTGCATCTGAATAATCGTAAGCCTCATTTATTTGAGAGTAGGCATCTCATTTATTTTGTAAAAATAATAATAAATAATAATAATTTTGGAAATATTAAATAAAATCTGAAGAAAATTGGCACTGTTGATCACACTAGTCTACTTTAATATTTCACCAGAAATTTTGTTTTGAAAAACTTTTATTTTGTACAAAATGACACATTGTCACACTTGTGGTGTTCCCGGTCAAAAATGACCGGCCTACAAAAAATAGCTTATAAATCACTTGTTATGTTGAATTATCACCCAATATTGGATTCAATAGAACTGGGTTACATTGTTCCTATGCAGTTTCTTTGTTTTTTTCCAGAGGAAATAAATCTTGTGACATCAACCTTCTATTGCCTCAGTCAAGGGGGTTTTTGGTGACAACATTGTCTCCCTTAATGGGCATTCTTCTGTCCTTTTCATCCTAAGTGTAAGTGTGTGTGTGCGTATGTATCTGGAAGTGTATTTGTAGGTCCAAAATATCTATCAAAATTCCAATATTGATCTACAATGTACAAGGAAAAATAAAAACACAACATTTAAAATGTCTACACAATCTACATAGTTTATTTAAAATAGGCCTACATGTTGACTAAAGCCGTGATCTTTCTTAATTTGCCTGACTGAACTTGGGGCGTTGGCGGTTACCTATACAGCGAACATCCTGTTAAGTGAGAAGAGATTAAGAAAGGACATTTTAGTACACCCATGTTGTTTGCATTTTCTTCTTTGAAAACAAAATAGCAGTGGAATTTCCATGAACTGAAAGCGTTTTTACCTTCTACTAGCAGCAGTGATTCGATCTGCGTCTGAGGAGATTGTAGACAGCTGTTATTTGCGCATGTACCAGTGGGTGGCACACGCGAGTCATTACTGGCAACAGAACCAGGAACTATTGTATAATCAAGCAGCGCTTAATATAGTGATATTATACCAAAATACTGATTTATTTAGGTTTAAATTAAACCATTGTAATCCTGAAAGTATTCCCTTTTTTCAAAATGTAACTGTAATCTGATTACGACATTTTTTGACGTAACTGTAACGGACTACAGTTACTGGATTTTTGTATCCTGATTACATAACGCTGTTACATGTATTCCATTACTCCCAACCCTGCTGAACACACACACGTGGCTTTTCTCAAGTGTGGATTTTCATGTGACTCTAAGGGATGTTGATCGTGTAAAACTCTTCCCACATTGATCACATGTGTGTGGTTTCTCTCCAGTGTGGATCATCATGTGTTCGTTCAGATTTGTTTTTTGTGTGAAACTCTTCCCACACTGATCACATATGAACGGCTTCTCTCCAGTGTGGATCCTCTCATGTGTTGTCAGATTTGCTGACATATTGAATCTCTTGTCGCAGCGTGAACACTTGTAAGGTTTTTCTCCAGTGTGAATTCTCTGGTGCAGTTGCAAACAGTTCACTGAAGAAAAAGTCTTCTCGCACTCAAAGCACACGTACTCTCTCACATCAGTGTGAATTTTCTGATGTCTATGTAGAGTTTGCAGCACTGAAAAACTCTTTCCACACACAGAACATGAATGTGGCTTCTCCTTCATATGAACTCACAGGTGTGACTTCAGGTTAAATGCAGTAAAAAAAAAATTCCACAGTGATCACATGAGAACGCTCTCTCTCCGATGTGAACCCTCATGTGAACATCAAGATTTTGTTTTAATGTGAAACTGTTTCCACACTGAACACACATATGTGACTTTTCTCCAGTGTGGATTCTCATGTGTTTCTTAAGGTTTGCTGATTGTGTGAAACTCGTCCCGCACTGGTCACATGTGTGTGGTTTCTCTCCAGTGTGGATCCTCATGTGACGATCAAGATCACGTGTGTTTGAGAAACTCTTCCAACACTGAGTGCAGGTGAAAGATTTCTTGGCTCTTCTTTTCTTTAAAAATTTATTTTTAGTCTTTGAGCGATTCAAAGGTTTTTCTCCAGGTTTGATATGATGTTCCTCCTCCACTTCACTCAGTTCTTCACTCTCCTCCTTCACTTCACTCAGTTCTTCACTCTCCTCCTTCACTTCACTCAGTTCTTCACTCTCCTCCTCCACTTCACTCAGTTCTTCACTCAGTTCTTCACTCTCCTGCTTCACTTCACTCAGTTCTTCACTCTCCTCCTCCACTTCACTCAGTTCTTCACTCTCCTCCTTCACTTCACTCAGTTCTTCACTCTCCTCCTCCACTTCACTCAGTTCTTCACTCTCCTCCTCCACTTCACTCAGGTCTTCACTCTCCTCCTCCACTTCACTCAGTTCTTCACTCTCCTCCTCCACTTCACTCAGTTCTTCACTCTCCTCCTTCACTTCACTCAGTTCTTCAATCTCCTCCTTCACTTCCATCGGGTCTGAAATGAAAGAAAAAGGTTTAATTTAGCAATAGTACTAGTAGACGACTGCTATAAAATAAGATAATTCTGGTGTTGTTTTCATAAATGAATTGCATGAATGAGGTACATTGATATTTCAATTATTATTTTCAAGACATTTAAGGCACAAATCACGTTTCTGAAGTGAGAAATATTAAATATATTTGATTAATGATACAATTATTTTATGTGATATTAACATTTATACAACAGTGCCAAGAGGTGTGCAATATTGAAATACAATTATCTCTCAATATTTGTTAGGAATTTTCCGATAACAATAATTAAAAACTATTTTGCTGAGTCTGTTTTGTTCGGTACAGGCCTGTCATGGATAAATAAATATGACAATTAAACCACCACTAGGTGGTGGCAAGTCCATGTCTTATAAGATAGAAATGAAGATAAAGGACGTAAAAATGAGCCCGATTTAATAGCAGAAAGTAGTCAAACCAATTGTCCCAACGTCTGAATCCAGAAGGTTTCCTGCATGCTGTATTTTCGGTGCACAAAGTAATTTAATTCCAATTAGGTATTTATCTGCACTGTTAGACTTTTCTGTAATTTCTACAGTTATTTACTTTAAATCCCCCAGTATTATACTGCTATTTCTCTTTACAGTAAATAACTGTGATTCCCATTGCATCATGGGAATTTTCTGTGACGTCTAACACCACATACAGAGACTTACTGTATTTTTTAAATTTGCTGTATACTACTGTATTTGTCTAAAACCACATACAGAGACTTACTGTATTTTTTAAATTTGCTGTATACTACTGTATTTGACGTAACGGCCTCTCTGGCTGGCACCATTCCATCGTGCTTTTTATTTCCTAATTTTTGCCTTACACCGCGTGTCTACAACGCTATAATACCCAGAGGCTGTCTATATTGGACACATTGAAGCGACCGGACCTTTAATACAAAATGCAAACCTGTTTGTCCCTTGTCAGAAATAGCGCGAGCGCTTGGACTCGGGAGTACCGTACGTCAGAAATATAACGGCCACGGCGCATCACTTTACACTGTCTGGGATTTGTCGTGTCGCGTCAGACAGACATCCAGTGTAGGTAATGGGGTCTGTCTTTTGTTGGATCGCGACGTTCGTGTCTGGCCCGGGGAAGAGACGGAATTCACTTCACCGAGAGAGAGATCAGCAAGCAAGGTAAAAAACAAACAAAACAAAAAAACATGCTGTGTGTGTTGACTGGATTGTGCCCAGTTTAACCTATGTTATAACGTTAGCTTAACGTTACTCGTCAACATGGCGGTAACGAACTTTACCACGGTAAACTGAGCTAACGTTTCATTTTACACACTTTGTTAGATTATTAAATTGTCGAGTTAAAATATGCCAACGAGCAACGCGTTTACATTACCAATAAATGTGAATTAACTAATGTGAAATTCTGTTTTGGTTGTAGATAATGTTGGCCTACTGAGAACCTTTATAGTTTTAGCATTAGTTTGCAAACTATATTATAGTTTTTTTTAAATGGAATGTAATATTTACTTCCATTTTTATATGCGTTTAAAGGCAACTGCAACAAAGCGCCAATTCGCGCCAGTGACTTTTAGCAAGATTCCAGAGGTATGCCATTTGGGATATATTTTGAGATAAGTTTGCTGAAATGATTAGCAATATGTGAAAATTGCTTTGGAGCCACTGGTGCAGACTAGGTATCTTATAAAATCTCTATAAAATTGGCTAACTTTATATCAAATAAGTGACCTTTGCATCATGTCTAACTTTATATTTATTACACAGCAAATGAACCAATCAGAAGATGGACCATTGTCTTTGTTCAGTCTCACCAGATTAAATGTATCCAGGTAAGCACTGCAGTAAAACTCACTAATTCATTCATACCAAATCTAGAATTTAGGATTTGTAAGTATTAAAATTTATTCTGGCATAATTTAATTTAGTTCTTTTGTATGCTATTTATTGACAAAAGCTGTTTACAAATATATATTCTTAAGTTTTTTTGAAAATAATAAAAATTAACAAAAAAGGAGGTTAAAAATAGTGTGACACTAATATTCTCTCTCTCTCTCTCTCTCTCTCTCTCTCTCTCTCTCTCTCTCTCTCTCTCTCTCTCTCTCTCTCTCTCTCTCTCTCTCTCTCTCTCTCTCATATAGTGTTGGAACCGGGATCTCCTCTGAAGGACTGAGTACATTTGTGTTTGTGGACACGCATACAGACCAGGGAACATTCTGATGTTGTCAATCAAGTTCTGAACAGGAACCAATCTTTGGAGAAGGTCATTTATTCGCAAAGGTGGACAAAAACATTGTGTTGGCTTTTTAAAGATTATTTTGATGATGACTTTTATTCCTATGCTGTAGAAAAGTAGACAGTCAGACATTGTTAATAATAAGAAATGTTTCTTGAGCATCAAAGAGACTTCTTTCAAAAACATTAAGACACTTAAATACTTCTTTTGGCCACCAGTGTACATGAATCCAACACATTTTTGGAAATAAGTGAAATTATTTTTAAGGTGGGGTTATGTGTCTTGTATTGTGAAAAGAATACTAATACAATACTGTGTTTTGTCCTGTGTTGCACATTTCCTTTTTGACTGCTTAAAAATGTATTTATATTCTGCAGTTTTAGGAATGTAATGGTTGATATTTCATTATAATACTTGTATAAGCTAAACAACCAATGACTCTACATTCATTTTGTCAAATGCTAACGTTTTGTTTAGGATTTTATGTATGTTTTTAAAAATGTGTGCAGTGAAGGACATCACATAATGTGTTAATTTAACACGTTTACACATCTTTGTGCTAACCTTTCTGACATATTTACTTTGTTAAAATCATTAACACAATGAGTTAAAATTAACACAAAAAATGTTGTCCCTAAACTCACCCATTAATGTGTAAAAATTTCACACATCATTTCCAGCATTGGCATGTTAATTTTGTGATATATATGAAATGTTTTAAATAAAAAAATGGTATTCTGTGATAACTTTGTCTAATTGGTTTGTATGTCAGTGGTACTTATGTAGGATAAAAATAAAATTAATCATATATCAAAATTATGAAATCTAATTTATATTTAGTACAAATAAAAATAATTACAGTAGTGTACTGATTAGCTTCGTTTTTACAGTAATGCACTGTATTACACAATTACAGTACCATGTACTGTAAAACTGAAATACGGTTTGGTACTGTAACTCTTAATTACAGTAACTTACTGGCAACAGTGTTACTGTAAAAAACCCTTGAACAGTGTGACCAATTTTTCACATCCTCGAATTTAGGTTGAAATGCCAATAATTTAGGTAAACATTTGATTATTCTGTTTAAATATTTTTATTTCACTTATTCAAGCGGATGTCATTGTCACTTAGAGTTTCCCACCGGCCACTTATGTTGATCTCCCGGTAACAAATGCCCAGTGTTGGGGAAAGTTACTTGTAAATGTAATGCATTATATATATATATGCATATATATATGTGTGTGTATTTATATTTTTATTTTTTTATTTTTTATGAAAAGTAATGTTACATTACTTCTTCCTCAGACTCGTCGCTCACACGGGTTGCCAGGGGTTTGAGGACACGCAACAGGAAAGAGTGCATTTGACAATGAAAATTGGCAATACAGCACCTTTAAGGCCCTTTCACACCAAAAGTGGAATGAATAATTCTCAGGCTAAAGGAAATGCAGATTGGTCTGCAGCAAAGACATTGGTTAATAAAGTGAGAATTTATTAAGTACATAAAGTATATTTGTGTAATTTAATATAGTGAATTATAACAATCTCAATCTCAAAATATAAAATTCTGAGATTGCATTTGACTGTTTTAATTAATTTTGAGGAATACTAAATGTTATCTTGCAAGTGAGATGAGTAAATACATGTTCACATTTAGTCTAGGACTAAAATAACCATCATGTTTGTTTACACAGCGCACACAACACCTCCTCTAGGGGCGTAGTTTGTGGAGGTGATGGGGGAGGTAATAACAAAACAAGCAACGAGAATGAGTGACGAACGTGAATCACCGCTACTCAGCGCACTAAAAAAGTGTGATAAGGTTTGCGTGAGTCGTTCCTATTGCGATGCAGATGATAAAATGTGCTATTTGAATTCTATTGAGAATTTACCGCTTTAAAACACAATGGAGAATGTCAAGCATGATGTGAAACAGCCACATAAACTAAAAAGACTCATTAAAAGAGGGGAAAACATCATCCTGCACCAACATAAATTTCCACAAAAATGTGTTCTGCTAGTGCTGGGCAGTATATCGGTTCATACCAAAAACTAGGGGTCACCCCGAATAGTCGAAGATTCGATGCTTCGATAGGAGGAGCCTGATTCGACAACCGATCTCATGGTCGAATCTTCGCAGAGGTGTTATGAAACGAGGATCATGCCACTTTGGCTATATGAGGGCGCTCAATGTCTGATTTCACATAGAACTACCGGTTTTCTGTCAATACGTTAATATTCAGCCTATTATGATAATGCTGTATATAAAAATGTGCAAAGAAAGAAGCTTTTTTAATAAATATTTTTTAACGTGCGTGAATAAATCCAAACACCCCGTGACAGATTTAAGTTTCACTTTCAATCCGTGACCGACAGAGGAGCGTCTTGGCGGCAAGGATTTAAATCTTTAACAATGTCTGGGATAAGAAAATGAATAAAACTGTGCAGCCGTACCATGGGTGCAGCAGGCGTAATGATATGACGCAGCGCCTGAAAATAGGTCTAATAGGTTAGACAAACTTAGTCCCGGTCACGTTGGAAGAAGTTACCGAGCTGGGGACTATTTTCAGGTGCTGCGTCATATCATTACGCCTGCTGCACCCATGGTACGGCCGCACAGTTCCTTGATTATTACGCAGGAATGAGAGTATAGTTTCTAGCCATATAGGCTTAGAAAATCGCAACTTTTCATTTTCCGTCGATCTTAGTACACGGTTTAACTACAGAAGAGTCAAGTTTTAAATAGGAATAATATTGAAACTCTTTGGTCATTTTGAAAGAAATGCTACTGGACTCGTCAGAATCAATGATCTATGCTAAGCTATGCTAAAAGTGGTACCGTCAGACCCGGAGTTCGGCTGAATGGATTCTAAAACGGTAAAACTTAACTGTTTAACTCTGGTGGAGTTGTAAAATGAGCATATTTCCGAAAAAAGTGGAGTATCCCTTTAAAGGCCACGAATGACAGAACGAGTTGATCCTTCGCAGCCTAGCCTATCCCGTGCCAGTGACGCCAGGATTTAAAAAATAAAATAAAAACAAGAAAATGCCGGGTGATAGTTCTGTGGCAGCCGAGGAATGTGCTTTTAAAATGTAATATTGTGTTTTGTTTTACTCAAATAGCTAGCAAAACAAGTGTTAAAAGTCAAGGGTCTTTCTTTCTTAAAAATGTGAACCACTCCAGGACTTCATTTGTTATGTGGCCTGAGGCTTGTTCTAATATTTCGTTTTGATTTTGGGAGCAAATAGCAGACAGCTGAGTTATTAAAATAAGTGCCGAAGATTTATTTAAAAGTATTTATTTACCGGGGCAAAGAACTCGGCTATGGCTTGGAGGTAAAAAGCAACTACCCATTTATAATATTTCCATTAGGCTCTCTTGTGTATTATAACAATTAGGCCTCACTCTGTACAAAGCCCACAACAATAAGACAACTAGTAGATAAGGCAACAGTTTTTCACTTTATTCTTTTTTTGTAGTGCTGTAATGCAAGCTGTCTACCAATGTTTTATACGATGGCCGAGAGAGCTAATAGAAAAAAAACTCCCGCATATTAAGAAAACATCTTCTTCAGTTTCACAACACAAGTGTGCTCCAAATACTCACAAACACAATACAAAAACGTGCTGCAAAAGTTCACAACACAACACTTACTTCTGTCTCCCTCCCCGATGTGGCTGAATCACCAGTTGGAAAAATCAGTTTTTCCCAACTTCCTCAAAATAATAAGAACATTCGTGCATTATTTCAGAAAATAATTGTTTCTATTCCAAATGTTACTTTTTATTGGAATCGATTTGTTAGTGACATTGAATGCAAACAGGTTTGGATGATTCCTCACAGATACTTGATAGTAAACAAGGTGAAAGAAGTGTCGTTCAGAATAATTCACAGATATTACCCTGCTAATCATTACATGGTTACATTTAAAAGAGACATTAATACAAACTGTTCTTTTTGTGAAGACCACCCAGAAACTGCTTTGCACCTCTTTTGGTTTTGCTCACACACCAGAACATTTTGGCAAAACTTCAGCAGATTCATCATTGATCATATTTATAAAGACTTTACCTTATTGTGGATGAATGTTGTATTTTGCTTTTATAGAAGTCAAGAAAAGATGTACTGTATTATAAATGTATTAATTCTTTTGGCAAAATTTCACATTCATAAGTGTAAATTCAGCACAAAAAAAACTCATTTTGTAATTTTTCCCCATGAAGTTGTACTTTATATTAATCTGATTTCTGGCTCCAACAACAAAAAGCTCCTCTTTCTCTTTGTAATGGCCCATAAGCTTCCCCATGGCAATATTGTATTGTACTCTGTTTATGTTCTATGATTTATTATGTTGTTAAGTATATTTTGGTGAGTCACCTGTGATTTGTACCTTTTTTGCAATAAAAATAAATTAAAAATAAATTATAAAACTGTAAAAAAAAAAAAAAAAAAAAAAAAAGGAAAATTCAACTGCAGTAGCCACCGTTCAACCTGAAGAGGGCAGCACTCAGAGGTTTTTACACCATATATTGTAGAATTAAAACACTTCATACCCAAATGTCAAAAAAGTTACTCGAATCAATGACCAGCACTAATAAAGCCTCATTCTTACAGATCATTAACTAAAAAAAGTTGGTTTAGGGTTTAGTTACCCTTTAAACATCAGAGGTCGCCAAACTCGATCTTGTCGACTGGTATGATATTGTTTCTGAAAATCCTGTAAGAATAGAACGAACAAAAATAAATAAATGTCTGATAACCGAAATAATAGCCTACAACTACAATCTGCAAACAAACTTTTAGGGTATAAACACAAAACAGTTTATGACCTTGCTAGACTATACGCCTACTTTACTGTAGTTCGTCGTTTGTTTGTTTGTTTATTTATTTAGGCTATTCAAAATTCATAACAGAAGCATAAACCAATAGCCTAAGCCGTGTTTCGGTTTTCAGCATATTTTGTATTCCAAATGTTCAGCAGATATTAGCCTATTGAACATTTAATTTAAACATAATAATAGTAAAATAAATGAAGGGTGTAGCATAAGTTTTTTCTATTCAAATTTCCTCCTATATGTGAAGGTGTAGCCTAGTAGCTATAGTGTTAATAAGTAGTTAGCTATCTGGAAGGACGTATGAAGCAGCTCAGCTTTTAATAAATTCAAAACAATAAATAGACTGACTGTTTTGTGACTTTACTGTATAGCCTCAGTTCAAGCAGCATGTGAACTGATCGATCATCTCTTGTAGTTACAGCACATATGAATCAGAGGACATGTTGTTTGTGTGATGTTAAAAACCAGGGAGAATTAAAAATCCTGGGTCTAAAATGTTAAGTATCTGCTAAATTCTAGTCTAAATATCAGCCCAATAATAAACTGTGATCGCCTTTCTCTTTTGAGGTATAATTGTTTTAAAGTATAATTCTGTTAACTGTCAAATCACCTGTCAATCAAACTTCGGCGAAACTCTAAACGAAATATTACAATGCTAAAATTAAACATTACAAATATTATGTGTTGGTCAAGACTCAAGAGACTCCTAGTGGTGTATAGTAGCCTACATACATGCTATAACAACTTTTTACAAGTTCTTTACCTTCTTATACTGTCTATGTTCTTTACAAGTATAGACCTTATGTAGCTTATGTAGCTTATGTAGGGTGGTGGTGGCGCAATGGATAAGACACATGCCTTTGGTGTGAGAGACCCGGGTTCGAATCCACTGTGAGACACCAATGTGTCCCTGAGCAAGACACTTAACCCCTAGTTGCTCCAGAGGCGTGCGACCTCTGACATATATAGCAATTGTAAGTCGCTTTGTATAAAAGCGTCAGCTAAATGAATAAATGTAAATGTAGCCCCACCCCTTTTCAGCGCTGCGCTCGTTGTCTTTTGACTTCCGGTTTTATTTTCACAGCGATCTTGCGTATTTATGAATGAACTGCTCGTTTTAAAATCTTCCGGGTCTACTGACATTTGTTAAGACATCTGGTTTAAACCTTACAATCCTCATGATAACTTTCGTTAACTTTATATTAAGTAAATCCACTTCAAAAGCGAATTACTCCTGGACAGCAATGCCATAGGAATATACAGAGCGACTGCGAAAACGGAAGTTCAAAGACAATATTCTAAAGATGGCGGCGCCCTTTTTTCTCTGGCGCGGATATGTTGACAAGAAACAATGGCAAACAAAAAAATGTAATAAGGTAATTTGTGTAAATTATTATTTACTATTTGAAAAAAAGCTATACGTACAATATAAAATACAATTTTACAAGGTAAAAACACTTTAATAATAAAACAATTGAAGATCAGTGGGGAAGAAAATAAAATAAAAAAAGGTATTATTCATTCCTTATGAGCTATATATTTGGTACGGATGGCGACGGATAGCGTTCTAGAGTCCGAATACGACTCTGATGCTGTTTTTCCTTTTTACCGGAGTCTGACACTGCCATTTCTGTTTTATTATTGATAAGTCTCGATACTGTTTTGTCATTTCTGTTTTCTTATTTTATATTTTAAGTCCGATGATGTTTTTGCTACTCCTGTTTAAGGCTGCTCTTAGCTTTGCTGCACTTATCTGTGTTGTGCTGTTATGCAAGTATTATTCTCTTTAATTTTGTAGTTCTGTAAAGCACTTAAGTCAGTCAGTGGCTGTTATAAAATGTGCTGTATAAATAAAATCAACTTGAACTTGAATCTACCGGTACTATGAAAATAAATATTGATTGAGTTTTGTAAAAGGTTACAATGTTATGTAGTGTGTTCTTGAAATATATTCTTAAAATGTATTATTTTATCTTATTATACCAAAAATGTTGTGTGGAAAAAAAGTGTTGTGTTCTTGGGATATAGGCTACTTATGTTATATTTTTTTTTCTTATAACATTTTATCTGGATTTAGGATTAATTTAATGTTAGATGAACAATTTGCTAATTTAGGCTAATAGAAACAAATAAATCCAACTCAACACTTGTGGGAGAGTGGAGCAAGTGACTTTTAAATGATCTTCTCACAAATTTGGTTGGAGTGGATAATCTCAGAGCACATTTGTTATCTTGTTTTTCCTCTAGTGTGGGAAGTCACATGGCTGGTTTTAGAGTACTGGACTGCTTGTTTCCATTTCATTAAAATAGCTTAATGCATAGCCTATCACATGAAGGTTGAGTCTATCCAAAATTACAGTCAATATTCCATTTAAATTTACAATATAACAAAAAAAATTACAACTGGCCTGTTGGAGTAGCCTATGCTTTTACATTTACGTACAAAAAGGGCAGATTAGGTAACCTAGTCTTATTATTTTTTATTTCATAAATTAATCAGATGATTTAGATTAATTCACAAATAACACACAAGTTAATGCGGTGGACAAGATAGTAAGCTTTCACATTGCCTTTTAAGTCTAGTAATTTACATAATCATATAGCAGACGCCTTTGTCCAAAGTGGCTTTAAAAAGTGAGGAAAACAACCAAACTGTTCATCGTAATAAAGAGAAAATAATACATAAATAAAGTTTCAACAGTTTTTAGAAAAACACACACATAGTGTGAGCAATGTTCTTATTAAGTGTTTACGCGTTTGTCACAGAAACGATAAATAATTAATCATAATCATGACAAATATTAGAGAAAAATACAATATTATGTATGCCAGCATCTTGCGAAAAAACAAACAAAAAAAAACGTGTCCTTCCATCACGGTTGAACTCGCACTAACATTAACAGGCTTGAGCACCATCTCGATTGGAACGCCATACCACTGAATCAGTTGCTAAGCACCCAAAGACGCCGCCGCTCACAACACTAAGCGTAAACAGAGCAAACAAGAGCAAACGCCCGATAACGTGCGATTTACTGAAGATCGTGTCAACAGACAAAAGCTTGCAGGAGCTGATGGATCTCTCCATTGTATATAAAGTCGGAACGGTCGGTTTCAGGGCCCTGCGCCCTTTGTTAAACTTCATCCTGGAACACCCGCAGATCAGAGCCTCCCTGATGGAGGAGAGAGTGCGGGCGCTGAAGGCTCTTCCCATCGCTCTGGGGAACGAGGACATAGGGTCAGAGCAGGTAAGAGAATGGAGGAAACTTACAAAATCTAGTAATGTGAACTAGAAATGTATGCTTTACAAAACCATGGTACCTCCACTACACTGTAGGTCTATCACCACAGAACACAGTTAATAACTTGCTGGTAACACTTTACAGTTCGTTAGTTAACATTTTAGTTAAAGGGGTGGTATAATGCCCTTTTCACAAGATGTAAAATAAGTATTTGATGTCCCCAGAGTGTATTTCAAAGAAATATGAAGCAGCACAAATCCTCTCAACATTGATATGATAATCAAAAGAATGATTTCTGAAGGATCATGTGACTCTGAAGACTAGAGTACTGTAAAACTCAGCTTTGATCACAGGAATAAATTACACTTTAATATATATATATATATTTTACAACAGAAAAAGCTTTTAAAATTGTAATAATATTTCACAATATAACTGTTTTTACTGTAATTTTCAAAGACACACACACACACGCACGCACACACACACACACACACACACACACACACACACACACACACACACACACACACACACACACACACACACACACACACACACACACACACACAGTACCGACCCCAAACTTTTGAACAGTAGAGTAGCCTATATGTACATCTTGATCACACTTGGAAATAACAGCAGCTGTTAGGTATAAAAAGGGCATTGCATAAATAAGGAGCATAACATAATCTGAATATTTTTGCAATAAATATGCAAATTAAGCCTTTTCATTTTGCTGTATGATTTTCTTTTAAATAAATATTTTTTTTCTAATTTTTCTAATTGTTTTCTAAACATGTTACATTAAGACAACAAACAAAATCCCCAAATTATAGTAAATGTATAATACTAAATACGTGAAACCATAGAATTCAGTAGGGTATCCTTTCTTTTTCACATGACTGTATATCATAGTAATAGAATTATAAATAGTATTTTACATGGTACTCCCAAAAGCTATAATATTACCATGGTAGTTTTTAATACTGTTTTGTAGGTGTACTATTTGGTGTACCATCACATAATATGGAAATGGAACTGACTAATTACTATATTCATAAACCATAGTGTTTACAAGGTACTACAAGGTCACAGCCATAGTATTTCCATGGTATTTTATATAAAAAAACAGGGTATTACCAGATTTAAAAAAAAAAGGTCTATAAGCATAGTATTTCCATTGTAATATGTCCCAACTACCAAAATAGATAAATAAATAAATAAAAAGGGTATTAATACACATCTAAAAAAATTCCCATATAACTATATATATATATATATATATTACCATGGAACATTCTCAAAAACATAATCATATTTTCATGCTATGTGTCCACAAACACTGTATAACTCTTGTACTGTCCAAAAACATGTTAATAGCTTGTTCTTTTTGCTAGAGTTTTATTTTCATTGACAAGGAAGGATTGAACAGTCAGTGTAATAATCTAATTCATGTTTGTCATCTACACATCTACACTTCCTCCACAGAATAAAACAATTCAAAAGATAATTGCGACTTTGTATCTCACAATTGTGAGAAATAAACTTGCAATTGCAAGTTATAAAGTAAGTTATAAAGAATTGCGAGACATACTGACTGTATTCCTGCAATTGAGAGTTTATATCTCGCAATTCTGACTTTTTATCTCGCAATTTCAGACCTTTTTTCTTGCATATAAACTCGCAATTGAGAGTTATAAAGGTCAATTCTGAGGGGAAAAAAGACTGAATTTCTTTTCTCAGAATTGGGTTTATATCTCTCAATTCTGACTTTATAACTCACAATGGCGAGATGTAAACTCATAATTGTGTCAAAAGTCAGAATTGTGAGATTAAAATCACAGTTACCTTTTTTATTTCTTATTCTGTGGTGGAATCAAGCTTCCATACTCTGTACGCTAGTCATCCTTTCAGTTTAATAAAGTTACATCCAAGATAAACTTGTCCATCTAACAGAGGCTCACAGGGAAGCAAACAGCACTAAGAGTAACACAGGTTAGACATCAGGGGTTACGCAAACATATCAGAAAGTGGGCGGACAGCGATGCCACATCCTGTTAGACATCAAGGGTGATTCCCAGGGCTGTGTGCCGTCATGGCAACCTCTGGTGGGGTTAAAGGTCAAAAGTTCAGAAAGTGTATTACTTGCCTTTCCAAAGAAAGAGACACGGAGGATGTGCTTAACTGATTCAGCAGTGCTCTCATAGAGTTTGATCCCTCTTCAAAGTTCAGGCAAAGGGGCATTATGGGCTTTTTCTCTGAAGAGCGTGTTGGTTTCCCAGTTACTGTATGAGAGGTATGAAATGAAACCAAGTAAATCTTCAAAAACTGTTTCCTCCTCAGTGTATGGACTTAATCCAAGACCTGCTGAAGGAAGTCGAGGCGGCCATAGAGTCCAGAGATGATCTGAGAAAGAAAGTTCAGGTGCTCATAGAGTCCAGAGATGTTTGGAGAAAGGAAGTTCAGGTGCTCATAGAGTCCAGAAATGATCTGAGACAGGAAGTTCAGTCGCTCTCAGAGTCCAGAGAAGATCTGAGACACGAAATTCTGGTGCTAGAACAGTTCACAAATGTTCTGAGACAGGAAGTTATGGCGCTCACAGAGTTCAGAAATGCTCTGAGACTGGAAGCTGATGCGGCGAATGGTCAGCTCAGCCAGGTGAACGCGCGCACACACACACACACACACACACACACACACACACCAGTATCACTCACATTTCTGCTCATTTATATTCAGCACTTGATAACATGTTGTCATCCTCAGCTGAACATGAATGAGCTGGTTGTCCGTCTTGTGCCCGTATTGGAGCTGTATTGCAACAAAGTGCAAGAATGGGACAACACCATGGTGAGTAAGGAATTGTTCAACCAAAAATAACTTTTCAAATTCACCCTCATGAAATTTCACAAACAAAGAAAGTCCACTGTAAAAAGTGTGCCAATGTATGAAGCCTCTTGTACACAAAAGTCACTTTACATCCCTCACGCGATCTCCAGATCACGCCGATTCCTAAAGCATAGCATATTAAAATTGTCCCTTTTTGAGGGTGAGCAAAAACACGCCGTGTGAGCATCTTCGATTACCTCACACAGACACGCACTGAATATTTCAAAAACTTTTAGCCTTTTATGTTCAAACCGCAGTCAGACAAAGATGAAGAGACTCAAGAAGAAGTCATAACATGTTGACAACATTTCTGAATGGTTAGTTGATGAATTTATGTAGCTTATGTGTAGTTATCTTCTAATCTAGTCATTGATTAGCATATTCTGTCATGATAATCTATAAATCGCATTCCCGGGGGCGGGGTTCATGTAAATGTTAGGGTTAGTGTTGTCAGAGTTTTCCACTTGAGGGTAACTGTTCCTGATGATCGAGATTTGTGCTGGAACAATAACAAGGACTTTATGTGGTCGGAGAATTATTGTGTCGACTCATGTTTATTAATAAAATGCCGAATTACATTTTTCCTCTCTCTCAGAAAGTGCTGAAGGACAAGATAACCCACTACCCTGATCTCATACAGCGTCACATGGGACGATTCTCAGACCACGTTCATCAGCGAGAGGCAGAAGATCCAAGAGGCACGTCCAGCCGTAATCACTCAACACACAGCCGTAATCACTAAATTCACACAGTCAATTTAGTGTCCTGTAGCTTTCAGAAGCCAGTAACCTTTCACAACCATCCTAAATCTCATAGGTTCTTATCGCAGTCATTGTTTTGTCAGAGCAGGCGGCAACTGCAGTTGAGGCAAACATTGACCTGAATGAATGATTTGCTAAATTTATAACCTACAAACAGAAACTGAGGCCAAAAACGAAGACATTCATCTCAGTCTCAGATGGCATGAACTGTGCTTTTGTAAATGACATTCCCTCTTGCGTTCTCAGGGTTTGCATGGCACAGTCTCAGCCACTAAAGACACCGTACCCGTCCTCCCTTTGAACCTTGGTAGCCCGATCAAGGATGACAGAGCAGGTACAGGTGGGACACCTGGTGTAGATCTCTCTTCTCCACATCAGTCCCTGTCTGACGAGGCTCTGTGCTCTGCGACGGGCCGGGTCAGCGTTGGGGCCAAGCGCTACCCGGAGGCCGTAGAGGCTCTGAAGGAGGTGGACGTGTGGGACAGCTGGAAGCAAACAAGGCTGATCGGACCCAGCTTCAACATCTGCAGAATCTCCTCACTGCAATGGGTACGACATACACAGCAGGGTCTCAACCGACAACATCCTGCATTATTTCTATTATTCAATAATAATTCTTATCACATTTATAATTCAGAGGCATTTATAGAAAGAGGCTTATCGCTTGAAAAGATGCCGATGTTAAAACAAGTTTTATCACAGACAGCAACATAGTGTCGGCCCAGATCCGGCCCACATCGAATCCACATGTACCAGATGTGGCCCGGATCTGGGCCGACAAGAAGGATAGTTCTGTCATTATTTACTCACCATCATGGCATTCCAAACCTGTATGGCTTTCTTTATCTATGGAAAACAAGATATTTTGAAGACAGTTTTTTTCCATTCAATGGAAGTCAATGGGGTCCAAAACAACAATAATAAAAACAATTGACTTTTCACTTAAAAGCCACCGGTGTCGCTAATGACAAGGGTTTCTGAACTCAATATAAAGCCCCTTTAATATAAAATGGGCATTACAGGTGCCTTCATCTGCATTTTACACCTGCAAATCAATCAAATATCCATCGGTCCCACTTTATATTAACTACTATGTACTTGCATCAAAAAATATTTGTTAGGTACAATGTAATTACAGCATTGATGTTGTATTGCAAAACACTTGTGCTGCTATTGAGGTGGATACGGGTAAGGTTAGGGACAGGTTTGGTGGTAAGGGTAGGTTTAAGTTAGCCTGGTCCTACCAGACTCTCGTACATTTCATTTGTACAGAGAGTCTGGCCACTCCATTGACAAGCGTTAACTTCCTTGAAGGCGGGTACTCTGTTGAAGTTTAAAACTATTGGATCTGCCCAGAGCCACTCTGGATCTGTCATAACCAATCGCTAACGTTTGGTCGTGACGTAACCGTACAACTCAAACTAGTGCACGACCTTAACGTCATCGTTCTCAGCAACTCCCTCTGTTCGCTGATTGGATCGGTAAAAATTTGGCCGGAGAAAACCCACGAATATACTGCAAACCCAGTCAGAGTACTGAAGGAAAATGAAAATTGAGCGGAAGTATGTAGGAGGGCGGAGCCAGGCTAGGTTTAAGTGTGGGTTAAGGTGAAAGCAAAGGTGTAATTATAGATGTGATTACAGAAATTAACTACAGCTGTAATTACATGCAGGTATTTTTTAATAAAAATTCAAGGTCAATGTAAAAATGTACACAATAAGTGCATAGTTAATACACTTAAATACACTTAATATGAAGTGGGTCCCAATTTTTATTCACAGGCAAGTTACTTTTTGTTAATATGCTTGTGTAAGTATGTTTCTGACATTTTGTTTGTGACATCTGCAGGAGAGCGGCAGATTCCTGATTCATCTGAGGACTCTTGTGGACAGTCTTCTAGAAGATAAAGAGAAGGTATGAGAGAAAATAATCCAACCTAACCTTTCCTCTAACCCTCTCTTTAAAAACACAGTTTAGGGTTATTAGATTATGTAAAGGACCACTTTGGAGTTTTAATGTATGCTGTTGATTAAATGAAATATGGTTTGGGTTATTGGTCAAATATTTGTGTAAATGTTTGTAACTTATTCAGATAATTCTATATTTTGTATGCGCTTTAATGTTATTTATATGTGATTGACCGGAAATCCTGTGCACCTGTGATGTTGAAATTTGTCCCTTTGGTGGCACCGTAGTTTGCACAAGAGAAGATGAGCTTTTAAAAGTTGCTGGCAGGTGTGGATGGTACGCAGCTGTGTTTGAGCCTACATGGATTTTATCTGAGATTGTTTATTCATGAACTTAAAGAACTCGACGCCCGTTTTATGACGGAAGAAAGGACTATCGTATATTGTTTTGCATTCCTTGGTGAGCGCAACGAGTTTTCACGGTGCTAAGGTGATGATGGATTGAAAGTTGAACGTCATGCTGGTTTGGCAAACTAAATAAAGAAACACCTTATGCATCAGTCGAGACTCTCTTTTTGGATCCAAGGGCTGCTACAGATTATATGATAGTCAAGTTCCTCTAAAGGCTGTTTTCATCGGTACAGTTTATGTAATTATCTAAACAGAACTTCCCCTAGACTTCTATTGTTGTAAAAGGTGAAGTGTCATTTGTGTCAGTCAAATAGATAGTCCAGCCTAAACTCGTGCCGGTGACTGAGCAACCAATGTCGAGATGCTCAAACAAACAGAGCAATGTATTGATTGAGCCACAATGACACACTGTACACTTTTCAGCGCAATCAATCTAACTGGGATAGGAGAATATATTTGAAGGTACACTATGTAACAACATTTAAATACATCATCAATCCTTCCTCCAAAACATGTTTTTGTCTTACCGTGATTCACTATGGTAACCCTGACATCAACATAGTGTCGGCCCAGATCCGAGCCACATCTGATACATGCGTACAGGGCTTCAGACTGCGACCAAAATTTGAGAGTGTGCAACTGAATTTTACATCCAGTCGCACATGTGCGACCAGTCATTTTTTTTTTACGTTAAACGTGGAAGGGCCGCGTCAATGAATCCGGAATGTGTAGCAGGCCAATGATGACGAGTGTGAGAAGAATAGGGAATGGCCACTGTAACTGGCTAATGTGTGGAGGGGGAGGGTCCTAGAGATAATCGAGCATGCCTAAACATCTGTTGACAAATATCAATGTCACAGACACAGTTGGATGATGATTCAGAGTCAGAGGTTTGTGAGGTGATAAAGCCCGAACCCACCATTTTCGGGAAGACTGGCTGAGAGAATTCAGCTGGTTGAGGTACTGTAAGGAGACGAACTCCATAAACTGCGAATGTTGCAGGCGCTACCCCAGAACTGCGGGGAACACAAAGTTTGCAGACAGTGCAGGCACTTCGCTAGATAGACACAATCTCAGCCTCAAGCATTGAGTATGCCGTGACATGTTGAAAGTGGAAAAAAACTGCGCTACTCATTTCTGCTTCACGGACCGTTTAATAGTTCGAACCAATAATAGACAGCGCAGAGCTTCTCTGGCCAGTCGCGGGCCGATCTCGATCACGCGACAACACCGTTACATCGTGGAGATCCAGTGAAGAAATCCATTGAGTTCGCCACATAATTAATAACATTGCTGCGAGATCCAGTGAGAAACATTCAGATTCGACGCAGAATTCTCTGTTATAAACCATATCAGATCAAACAGCGCTAACGTGGAAACCAGGAGAAACATCGTGCCATGAACGAACAAGTTATAGAAGACTTTAGGTCCATAGATCAGCAACATTCACCATGGATTTAATGTAGTAACACTAACTGTAACTATGGTATACTATGGTTATAACAGTAGCAGAATTTACGTATAAATTGACAATTTTTACGATGTAGGCCGAAAATGAGCTTCCCCTCTTTGAAAGACCAGCAGCCGCCACTGCTCTCTAATATCTATTTTGTCACTCATTTTGCTTTTGAATTAATATTAAGACATTATGAATGATAATAATTAAAGTTAACTTTGTCAAAACACCTCAAATTAAGCTCAGTTCTTTGTCATCCCACAGTGCTACCAAATACTTTCTGTAGAACTTAGTGCCGCTGCCCTCAAATGTTAGTCTGGAGCCCTCTGAACTTAAAATAAAAATGCACATTGTAATTTCTGTATGTTAAGTCTATTTATTATCAAAGCATGTGTCAGTAATACAGTTATTTGGGGGGGAAATGTGAATAATTGCATTGCAAGGTGATTTAAGGTGTGCCCCTAAATTTTCTGCTTGCGCTCCTAAAATTTTAAGTCAGGGGCTACAGCGCTCCTAATAAAAAAAGTTCGTCTGGAGCCCTGCCGTACCAGATTTGGGCCGGATCTGGGCCGACACTATGTTGCTGTCTGGGAAACATATTATAAGTGTTTATATTTTAGACCCGTCACAATGTTTTTCCGTGGGAAATTAATATTTTACAATATTACTATTTTTACTGGATTTTGTATTAAAAAAACTGCTTAATCAAAAGCTCACTGCTTGGTGAGCAGAAGAGTTTATTTTATTATTTTATTTAAACATTTAAACATTTCCCAACCCCAAACTTTTGTACAGTTGTGGAAATGGAAAACAAATTTTATAAATGGCATTTATGATTTATATTATAAAATATGATTTGGACAATTTGTTAAGTTCTGTTCCGAATTGCTGTTTTTTCACCTCCTTTAAAATTCTGGAAATTAAATGGTTCACTCAGTTCAATTCTGAATGACACACAGCACATGGTTTTGTCGGATTTATCTTACTTCTGTCATATTGGTATTTTGGCAATTATTTTCATCAATTATATGTAGGTCAAACTCAGGAGTTGTTTACACGACACCGTTTTCAACTAAAAACATAAAAACTTTTTATGCGTTTTGGTCCTTCGTTTACATGACAACGGCGTTTTGGGTGCCTGAAAACACAACTTTTGAAAAAGGGGTTTCAAAGTGCAAGTTTTTGAAAGCGGTCTCCGTGTAAACATCAACAACATGAATCTGTGAAAACGATGACGTCATGCACATGCGTATTAGTGTTCAGTCTATAGTGTTTCATCGCCATCTAAGTGAAAGTGAAAGTGACACGTGACGGCCAAGTATGGTAACCCATACTTGGAATTTGACCTCTGCATTTAACCCATCCAAGTTAATGCACACACATTAGGAGCAGAGTAGTGAGTAGTTAACACACACACACTGCAAACGTGGATACACACACCCAGAGCAGCGGGCAGCCTTTGTGTGGCGCCCGGGGAGCGATTAGGGGTTAGGTGCCTTGCTCAAGGGCACCTCAGTCATTTCCCACCGGCCCTGGAATCAAACCAGCAACCTTTGGGTTACCAGTTCAACTCCCTAACCACTAGGCCATGACTGCCCCTAATGAACTGGCAGCAGAACACAGCGTTTTTAGTCGTTTCCGCGGATCTGTGTGAATAATGGGGATCGTTTTGAAAATGGTGTCGTCTGTGCGCGGAAAACTCAAAGTAAAAACTTCTCGCTTTTAAGCGTATCGTTGTCATGTAAACGTACCCTCACACTCAAACATGTTTTATATAATTATGTTGACTTTCCATTGTTTTGGAGGAACTGGATGAAAAGAAAGCGGACAAACAAGAGCAGGATGGAGAGCAAGATGAGCTGCATTCAGATCAAGCAGCACAATAAAGGGTTTCAGGAGCTGCTCGGGAAGATCAGCAGGCAGAAGAAGCTCATCGAGAAGATCTCCACTGAGATGAACTGCAAGGTGAGAGAAGGATGGACAGAAGCAGTGCTGTTGGTACAATTCTTCCTTAAAGTCATTTAACATTGCTATGGTGTAAGAAATATTTGTTCCACTGTTAGGAACCTGTACATTTTAAATCACTCACTGATAGGATTGTTCTAAACTTTACATTAATATAACAGCTTTTTTCTATAAGTTCAGAGTTAAGTGTGCTATTATGGTCATTTTTCCCATTACAGTAATGAGAATGAGATTTTTAACAGGTAATGAGAATTTGGTGGAAATGTGCTTGATTGCCTTGATTGTAATGTCACAATGCATCCTAAAATAGGCATAATTTCTTGTTTCAGCCCCACTTTATATTGAGTGTCTTTAACTACTATTTTAATCATATTTTAAATGAATAATTTAAAGGTCCCATGACATGAAATTTCCACTTTCTGAGGTTTTTTAACATTAATATGAGTTCCCCTAGCCTGTATATGGTCCCCAAGTTTCTAAAAATTTTAATCGGTGTAAATCGAGCTTTTGCTATTTTTCTCTGCCTTTGAGAAAATGGAGGCTCAACCGGGCTGATCTTGAATCTCCTCCTTATGACGTCATAAGGAGAAATGTTACCTCCCATTTCTCTGCTTTGCCCGCCCAGAGAATATTTCTCGCCCATGAGAAAATGAGCTAGGAAGTAGAACGCGCGCGCGCGATTTTAGTTTGTCCACGAGAGATATCATGGCTTTTGAGCGAGCGAAGCATAATAATTGCTCAATAATTGGATGTACAAATGAACATCGAATGGTCAATACAGAGCTGGGCTTGCTGAACGTCGGACAAGTAAGTCAACAAATTATATATAAGTGTGTTGCTTTACTGTTTATGGTTACCTAGCTTCTTACACGTAATGTGGCTGTCACATTAGCTATGCAGTTACTTGCGCTAATGTAAAGGTAGACAGCATCAAGTTACACATACTGAGTGTTGTACATTTCTTTGTTATTTGGATAACCGTTTTCCTGTTGGTTATATGGCGCGCGCGATATCCGCATTTCAAGATCGCAGAGCTTGATGTAATTGTAATAAGATAAATACAGACGTTACAGATCTCTCATGAAAAGGCAACAGTAGGTTCGCGTTAGCTACATGATGATAACTGTGTTTTTGGAAAGAGATTTCCGATACAGTACTAAGGACCACTAAGGACTATATTAAAGCCTACAAAAAGTAGCATGTCATGGGACCTTTAAAATAATTTCTGTTATTTTATTTTTAAAGATTCAACCAATTGCACATTATTTATTTATTTATTTTTTACTCTCTGGGGTTCCTTGCGTGGCAGTCAAAAGTTGTTTTTACCAATTTTGTGCTATATTTTTATTCAATAAAGTTTTTATTTAATATTTAGTATTTTTAGGCAATTTTATGGTACTAGATTATATTTATGTAGTTTATTAACTTAAACTGATAAATATTGAATGCTTTGGAGCACAGACTTGAGTTTGATCTCTTTTCAAAAACGACACTTGGCAGATTATTATTGTAAAGTTGTAAATTAAAAAAAAATAATTACTAGCAGCTAACTAAACCACAGCAGGTCTGTCAACAGAATCCAATGTCCCTCTCTACTCACCCTGAAGCTAGCTGATGTTCATCGTGTCAGGAAACATTGTTGATGCAGGGAGTATTTTGATTTTAACATTTTGTGTGCAGCTAACTGAACAAGCGATCCCATTGGATGAATTCGTCCAATCACATTTGCCATTTATCTGCCTCGACTTTCTAAAACGCACAGTACCTCAACCATGTTTTAGTATTTTTCTCTGAATGCACACGACATATATAAGCAGTCTCTATTTAATAAAATGCATAATGTGCTTGTATACAATACATGAGAGTGCATGACAGGCCCTCTAACCCAACAGCCCTCCAACCTCCCACCACATTTCCCTCTTATAACACCATGAACAACTATTGCTCCATTAATAATTGACTATGTACATTGCAAATACAATCTGGATCATACCTGCATTACTTTTATTTCGTGTAATTTACAACGTAACGGCGTTGCATGCTCGTAGTTTCTTTTGCACTTGATCAGTGAGGCGAATCGATACAGCGCGCGCCTCTCCCCCCAAACGATCCTGTACTGTAGGTGGAGCCTGAAACTGATCGTCCTCCTTGTGGTGGTAGTCAGTACTACTGGCCTGTCCCTCACAGGCTCAAACACGTAACCAAAATGACTCATTTTCGTGTGTATAGGACCTGCAGCTGCAGCTGCCATATACCTTCGCAGGTCCTACCATTCCAGTGACGTCATCAGAATTGCCAGCGTTCTTATACTAACAAACGCAATTTTTGTGTTGCTTTTAAAAAAAGCTATATTGATATTTTTAATAATTTTTTTTAGTGTAATTTACTTTTAATTGTCATAAACAACACGTTATAAAAAAAATTTGTTTGCAGTTCAGTTCATCTTTAAGGGCGCATGCTTGGCCATAATCAATGTTGAGGTTACTATTGTCTTATATACAATTGTTGTAGTCAAAACAGTTTTTAATCCAATTACATCAGAAGTAACTGTAAATAAATTACAGAAAAATTAGGAGTAATCCCTTACTTTACTTTTTCAAGGGAAAAGTAATTAAATTACAGTAATTAATTACGTAGTAAAATGCCTAACACTCACCACTGTGACAACAACATAAATCAACTAATTGTATTATAATTGTATAATATCATGATTAAGAATTAATATGTCTATGTGTTAAATATTTTAGATAAGATATATTAAGATAATTAAGATAAAATACTTAAGTATATTCAAGATGTTACTTTATGGTTGCATCACTTGACATTTTTTGAGTAATTCAATCAATACTGGGATTGAGAGTCAGTATTTACTTTTCTAAGACCTTGTCACTTGTTATTTTAAATCGATATTTAAAAGGTTTCTGCTTGTCATATTCTCAAGAAGACGTCTTTGCTTTGTGTCTGTGAATGTTTGCAGGCTCATGTCCACCCTGCCCTCTGCCCCGGGACTGCCCTCTCACAGGTCCAGCCGGCCCTACTCTGTGTACGAGCTGGAGCATGTGCGCCAGCACTACAGGAGGTGAGACTGCTCGAACACACACATATTTACCACTGCCTGTCCACAAGAGGGACTCAACTTCACTGTGTTCTGCAGATTCCACACACTAAACCTGGCATGAACCCCATTGATCTGGACAGCAACCTCCTGTACCGGGCACAAGTCTTTTATTTTTTTTCTGATTGGATGTAAGTTTGGAATATGATTCATCTGGAACCTGGTGGGTTTGTTCAAGAGAAAAGAAAATATAAAAATCAATTTTAATTTAGAAATTTTAAACATGATCATCATAAAAGAGGTGTATCTTAGTCATTGCATGTATGAATTGCATTTGTAATGTATTTCTGAATGAATTAATAGATCTAGACAAACACAGCTGACTGACTTCAGGAACAAAGCTGACTGATAAAGGTCAGTGTTGCTGTCACTGCCCTCATGCCTGACATGTGGATTGTTGATGGATGGTGTTGCAGGAAACTGGAAGAGACCCACTGGCAGTCCCAGAGGTCCAGTGTAGTGGATGCTGGCCGTGGAAGTGCCAAGACTCAGCGCAGCCACTCAATTGGGTTATGAGGAGCCAGCTTTAAAGGGGTCCTGTTGTGCTTTTCCATTTTCTATTTTATTATTTTATATTATATTTAAATTTTATTTTACAGAGTCCACTTTTCAAGAACTGCAACGAACGGCTCGTTCAGGCTACAGCGCGATTTTCCCAGATCTTATGAAATCATAATGTTTCTCATTTAATAATCTCCGCCCACGCAATACGCAAATGTTTTTTTTGCAAATGATAAATCACTTTTGAGATTTGTGCTGGCTACTGTATACAGGCCACCAGTGCACCATACAGACTTTATCAAACAATTTGCTGACTTTCTATCACTGGCTGCAGATAAAGTCCTAATTGGTGATTTTAATATACATGTAGATAACGAAATAAAAAATTGGATGACTAGTAATTTCCTACTACTTAATTCTGAAAAAACAGAGATTCTAATTATTGAACAAAAAAATTCCTCATGTAATAATCTAGAATACTGTCTAACACTTGATGGCTGCTCTGTCAAGTCTTCGTCGTCAGTTAGGATCCTGGGTGTGCTCTTTGATACCAATCTTTCATTTAAAAGTCACGTGTCTAATATCTGTAAAACCGCATTTTTCCATCTTAAAAATATATCTAAATTACGTCATATGCTCTCATTGACAAATGCGGAACAATTAGTCCATGTGTTCATGACATCAAGGCTAGATTATTGTAATGCTCTACTGGGTGGTTGCCCTGCATGCTTAATAAACAAATTACAGCTGGTCCAAAACGCAGCAGCTAGAGTTCTTACCAGAACCAGGAAGTATTACCATATTAGCTCAGTTCTGTCAACACTGCACTGGCTCCCTATTAAACATCGTATGCATTTTAAAATATTGCTGATTACTTACAAAGCACTAAATGGTTTAGCTCCGCAGTACTTGAGCAAGCTCTTAACGGATTATAGTCCTTTACGTCTATTGCGATCTCAAAATTCCGGCCAGTAGATAATACCTAGAATATCAAAATCGACTGCTGGTGGTAGATCCTTTTCCTATTTAGCACCAAAACTTTGGAACAGGCTTCCTAACATTGTCCGGGAAGCAGACACACTCTGTCAGTTCAAAGCTAGACTAAAAACACATCTCTTTGACCTAGCATACACAATAACACATTATAGACTTTTTATAATTCAATGTTAGGCTGCATAGATTAGGTCAGCCGGAATCGGGAACACTTCCCATAAATCCTGATGTACGCGTTACATCATAAGAAGAATGGCATCTACGCTAATATTAGTCTCTCTGTTTATCCCGAGGTTTACCGCAGTCCGCCGGATCCAGGCCGTATCCAGATCTTATGAAGGACCTGCGCCTGGACGCGACGACAGCGCAGTCCTGAAATGTCAACTAGGCTCCCTCCCCTCCCTTTACCTATCTACAGATAAAGCATTGTCGGGATAATTCCGGTTCGCGTGGCTACATGGAAGCGATAAAAATTCGGTATTATAAATTTTAAGGCCAGACAAGTACTATGTTGAGGGTTGATTTGTAGGGAAGGACTACACGCCTGCGCACATTAAAACGCGCATACCTATAGACTGAACTCGTAATACGCACGTGCACGCCATCGGCGTTCTCACTGGTTCGCGTTTTTGAAGTTTCCCACTGGTTCGCGTTTTTTTAAAGTTTGCGCTGAAAGAACTTAAGAGTTTTCTGTTAAAACGTTGTCGTGTTAGCGGCCCCAAAGTTAATAACTAAGGATCCTTGTGACGGAAGTGAATCAATCAAACTAACTTAAGCTGGACAATAATTTTATTCTAGAGCTGCTATAAAGCCAAAAACACTTTACTTTAATTTCCTATTATCAATGTAAAGCTGCTTTGGAACAATCTACATTGTTAAAAGCGCTATATAAATGAAGATGACTTGACAAGTCATTTCACTCGGCGGCCATCTTTGAGACCCATCTTGGGCATGCAAGTTCAGCTCCTATCTTTTAGAATGGGGAAAAATCCAATCCTCCAAAACTGTTCGCCAAGCTTACGATTAAATTTCATACCTTAACCTTAAATCACCTATGAAACCTGACAACAACTGTCTCATAAATTTTGTTTGTAAACGCTCGAATCATGACAGAAAACTACTTGGTTACTAACAACTCGCCGCCGTCGAAACGCCTCTCAGGTAAAGCTACTGAAGACGCCGGCTTCATTCGCCACCTTCAGCACGCTGTGTCGCTGTGCCATCCAGTGCGCGTATCCTTTTACTGCTTATTCTCGTGTGTTCACTGCTGCGTTCACACTCTAAACGAGTAATATTTCGAAGGCGTTGTTTCAAATGCCTCACACCACATGCGCCTCGTGTAGAGGCCCACTCGTCGGTGGAAACCGACACATTCTGTGCGCTTCCTGCCTGGGCCGCGACCATGCCGAAGCTGCACTCGCTAAGGGCGGCTGCCCTGAATGTGATGCCACGGACCTTACCACTCTGCGGGCTTGACTCGCCTTCTTCGCCGACGACGACCCGATCCCCGCCCCTTTGCTCGAGCCGCGCAAGAAGAAGCGCCGCTCACAAAGGGAGCCTGAGCGAGCTGAGACAAGCGAGCTCACGCCGGCCCAGTCCCTGCATGCCTCGGTCTCTCTCCAGCAATCTGCCTCGCCAGTCCTGTTTACACAGGCAGACCAGCGCCCCTCTCTGCGAGCGGTGGACCTTGTGTCGTTCGGGCTTCGGACGAGGAGGAAGAGGAAAAGGATGACAGCCTTTCCCTTGCGGCTTCGGACTGTGATGACTAGGTGGGGTCCGTTTCCGGCCCCCCACCATCCACACAAGACAGCGTGAGAGCCAACATTGACTCAGAGCTTCTCCGTGTGCTCACTAAGGCCATGGCAGACCTCGGGCTCGGCTGGTCTCCATCCAAGCAACCATCACGCAGCAGGCTCGACGATTGGTTCCTGCAAGGGCGCCAGCAGACACCTCAGCAGAGGCCCGCCCCCTTCTTCCCCGAAGTTCACGATGAACTCACTAAATCGTGGAAGGCGCCACACTCAGCTCACATCAAGCCCTCCTTTTCTTCAGCGCTCTCCAACGTCAACGGCGCTGAAGAGAAAGGCTACGAGGCGATCCCCCACCCTCGAAGAGCCGGTGGGCGCTCAACTTTGCCCAACTACCGCCGCGGGATGGAAGACTAAGGCTTCACATCCCTCCAAGCCTTGCCGCGCTACATCTACCCTCGCTGGCTGTGCCGGCGCTCCATACGATGGCTGTACTACAAGTCTTCCAGGCCAAACTTCTCCGTTCCCTAGACGAGTCTGGACCTGAATCTGAGGCTTTCAAGGACTTGCGCAGCGCCACCGACCTGGCCCTGCGAGCTACAAAGTCTACAGCCCAGGCCATCGGCAGGAGCATGGCCAACCTAACAGTGCTCAAGCGGCACCTATGATTGAACTTAACGGACATGAAAAAGGGAGATGGGGCGGCTTTCCTGGACTCTCCCATCTCCACTTCCGGTCTTTTCGGCCCGGCTGTTAAGAGCTTCTCCGAGCGCTACACGGAGGTGCAGAAAGCATCACAGGCGATGCGCCACTTCCTCCCCAAGCGCTCCAGCTCGGCTTCGAGTCGCCAGAACAGGAGGAAGCCTCCTCCTCAGCAGCCCAAGCCAGCGCCGCCGGTCACCCAGCCCCGCCCAGCGGCTGATGTCCGTCGCCGCTCCCGCTCTGCTAGACGCGCTCCGTTCCCTGATAGGCGGGGACCCCGACCCAAGATTGCGTTGGACCCCGAACCTCGTAAGCCGTCCTAGCCACGGGGAGAAAAAGAGAGAATTCGAGTCCCGTCGAGGCCGGACCGATCTCTCAAAAATCCCTCAGACATTTTCCAGTTCCCGCTCAGGCGGCTGGAAATGTAAAATCTGTAGCAAACGAGTCTGCCGCGAAGCACGCTCGCCCGCAATCAAACGGATTTTGCATTTCCAGCCGCCTGAGCGGGAACTGGAAAATGTCTGAGGGATTTTTGAGAGATCGGTCAGGACTCGGTAGGACTCGAATTCTCTCTTTTTCTCCCCGTGGCTAGGACGGCTTACGAGGTCTGGGGTCCAACGCAATTTTGGGTCGGGGTCCCCGCCTCTCAGGGAACGGAGCGCGTCAAGTAGAGCGGGAGCGGCGACAGACTTCAGCCGCTGGGCGGGGCTGGGTGACCGGCGGTGCTGGCTTGGGCTGCTGAGGAGGAGGCTTCCTCCTGTTCTGGTGACTCGAAGCCGAGCTGGATCACTTGGGGAGGAAGTGGCGCATCACCTGTGATGCTTTCTGCACCTCCGTGTAGCGCTCGGAGAAGCTCTTAACAGCCGGGCCGAAGAGACCTGAAATGGTGATGGGAGAGTCCAGGAAAGCCGCCCTATCTGCCTCTTTCATGTCCGTTAAGTTCAACCATAGGTGCCGCTCGAGCACCGTTAGGTTGGCCATGCTCCTGACGATGGCCTGGGCTGTAGACTTAGTACCTCGCAGGGCCAGGTCGGTGGCGCTGCGCAAGTCCTTGAAAGCCTCTGATTCAGGTCCAGACTCGTCCAGGGAATGGAGAAGTTTGGCCTGGAAGACTTGTAGTACAGCCATCGAATGGAGCACCGGCACAGCCAGCGAGGGCGGATGTAGCGTGGCAAGGCTTGGAGGGATGTGAAGCCTTAGCCTTCCATCCTGCGGCGGTAGTTGGGCAAAGGTGAGCGCCCACCGCCTCTTCGAGGGGGGGGGGGGGTCGCCTCGTAGCCTTTCTCTTTATTGCCGTCAGCGTTGGAGAGCGCTGAAGAAAAGGAGGGCTTGATGCGAGCGGAGTGTGGCACCTTCCACGATTTAGTGAGTTCATCGTGAAGTTCGGGGAAGAAGGGGGCGGGCCTCTGCTGGGGGGTCTGCCAGCGCCCTTGTAGGAACCACTCGTCGATCCTGCTGCGTGATGGTTGCTTGGGTGGAGACCAGTCGAGCCGAGGTCTGCCACGGCCTTAGTGAGCATGCGGAGAAGCTCTGAGTCAATGTTGGCTCTCACGCTGTCTTGTGTGGATGGCGGGGGGCCGGAAACAGACCCCACCTAGTCATCACAGTACGAAGCCGCAAGGGAAAGGCTGTCATCCTTTTCCTCTTCCTCCTCGTCTGAAGCCTGACATAAGGTCCACCGCTCGCAGAGAGGGGCGCTGGTCGGCCTGTGTAAACAGGACTGGCGAGGGAGATTGCTGGAGAGAGACCGAGGCACGCGGGGATTGGGCCGGCGTGAGCTCGCTCGTCTCAGCTCACTCAGTCTCCCTTTTGAGCGGCGCTTCTTCTTGCGCGGCTCGAGCAAAGGGGCGGGGATCGGGTCGTCGTCGGCGAAGCAGGCGAGTCGAGCCCGCAGAGTGGTAAGGTCCATGGCATCACATTCAGGGCAGCCGCCCTTAGCGAGTGCAGCTTCGGCATGGTCGCGGCCCAGGCAGGAAGCGCACAGAATGTGTCAGTTTCCACCGACGAGTGGGCCTCTACACGAGGTGCAGGTGGTGCGAGGCATTTGAAACAACGCCTTCGAAATATTACTCTTTTAGAGTGTGAACGCAGCGGTGAACACACGAGAATAAGCAGTAAAAGGATACGCGCGCCGGATGGCACAGCGACACAGCGTGCTGAAGGTGGCAAATGAAGCTGCCGTCCTCAGTAGCTTTATCCCACTGAGAGGCGTTTTGAACGTCGGCACTAATGATGTTAGACTCCGCCAGTCGGAGATCACCAAAATTAACATTAAAGAGGTGTGTGAACTTGCAAGTACGATGTCAGGCACTGTAATTTCCTCTGGCCCCCTTCCTGTTCGCTGGAGTGATTAGATAGTTAGTAGATTGTCCTCACTCAATGGCTGGCTGTCTGATTGGTGTCCACGTAATAATATAGAATTCATAGACAATTGGAAAAGTTTTTTGGGCAGACCTGACCTGTTGAAAAGAGATGGTTTTCATCCCTCCTGGGATGGTGCTGCTCTTCTCTCTAGTAATATGGCACATAGTCTTAGAGCTCAAACATGACAATCTGGGGCACAGGTCAGGAAGCAGACAGACTGGCTTAACCGACCGTCTGCTAGCTGTGTCACGTCACCAATGTCAGATAAATCCCATCACATAGAGCCTCTTTCACCTAGCTATCATCATATAGAGACTGTGTCTGTTCCCCGAATTAGTACATACAAAAAACTCCTAAACCCATTCAAGGGTAAAAATTTTATTTATGTTCAACAAATAAAAAACAGATATAATACGGATGAACAAATGATAAAGCTCAGGTTACTGAATATTCGATCACTTACTTCAAAAGCAATCATTGTTAATGATATGATTACAGACTATAATCTAGATATTGCATTAGTTTTCTGTCATGATTCGAGCGTTTACAAACTAAATTTATGAGACAGTTGTTGTCAGATTTCATAGGTGATTTAAGGTATGAAATTTAATCGTAAGCTTGGCGAACAGTTTTGGAGAATTGGATGTTTCCCCATTCAAAAAGATAGGAGCTGAACTTGCATGCCCAAGATGGGTCTCAAAGATGGCCGCCGAGTGAAATGACTTGTCAAGTCAAGTCAAGTCATCTTCATTTATATAGCGCTTTTAACAATGTAGATTGTTCCAAAGCAGACAATATTGATAATTGATAATAGGAAATTAAAATAAAGTGTTTTTGGCTTTATAGCAGCTCTAGAATAAAGTTATTGTCCAGCTTAAGTTAGTTTGATTGATTCACTTCCGTCACAACGATCATTAGTTATTAACTTTGGGGCCGCTAACACGACAACGTTTTAACAGTAAACTCTTAAGTTCTTTCAGCGCAAACTTCAAAAAACGCGAACCAGTGAGAATGCCGATGACGTGCACATGCGTATTACGTTCTTTCTGCGCAAACTTCAAAAACGCGAACCAGTGAGAACGCCGATGGCCTTCCCTACAAATCAACCCTCAACATAGTACTTGTCTGGCCTTAAAATTAATAATACAGAATTTTTATCGCTTCTATGTAGCCACGTGAACCGGAATTATCCCGACAACGCTTTATCTGTAGATAGGTAAAGGGAGGGGAGGGAGGCCTTCACAGGAAAGAGCCTAGTGGACATTTCAGGACTGCGCTGTCGTCGCGTCCAGGCGCAGGTCCTTCATCAGATCTGGATACGGCCTGGATCCGGCGGACTGCGGTAAACCTCGGGATAAACGGAGAGACTAATATTAGCGTAGATGCCATTCTTCTTATGATGTAACGAGTACATCAGGATTTATGGGAAGTGTTCCTGATTCCGGCTGACCTAATCTATGCAGCCTAACATTGAATTATAAAAGTCTATTATGTGTTATGTGTATGCTAGGTCAAAGAGATGTGTTTTTAGTCTAGCTTTGAACTGACAGAGTGTGTCTGCTTCCCGGACAATGTTAGGAAGCCTGTTCCAAAGTTTTGGTGCTAAATAGGAAAAGGATCTACCACCAGCAGTCGATTTTGATATTCTAGGTATTATTAACTGGCCGGAATTTTGAGATCGCAATAGACGTAAAGGACTATAATGCGTTAAGAGCTTGCTCAAGTACTGCGGAGCTAAACCATTTAGTGCTTTGTAAGTAATCAGCAATATTTTTAAATGTATACGATGTTTAATAGGGAGCCAGTGCAGTGTTGACAGAACTGAGCTAATATGGTCATATTTCCTGGTTCTGGTAAGAACTCTAGCTGCTGCGTTTTGGACCAGCTGTAATTTGTTTATTAAGCATGCAGGGCAACCACCCAGTAGAGCATTACAATAATCTAGCCTTGATGTCATGAACACATGGACTAATTGTTCCGCATTTGTCAATGAGAGCATATGACGTAATTTATATATATTTTTAAGATGGAAAAATGCGGTTTTACAGATATTAGACACGTGACTTTTAAATGAAAGATTGGTATCAAAGAGCACACCCAGGTTCCTAACCGACGACGAAGACTTGACAGAGCAGCCATCAAGTGTTAGACAGTATTCTAGATTATTACATGAGGATTTTTTTTGTTCAATAATTAGAATCTCTGTTTTTTCAGAATTAAGTAGTAGGAAATTACTAGTCATCCAATTTTTTTATATCAGCTATGCATTCCGTTAATTTTGTGAATTGGTAAGTTTCGTCTGGGCGTGAAGACATATAGAGCCGAGTATCATCAGCATAACAGTGAAAACTACTTGGTTACTAACGTAACCTCAGTTCCCTGAAATGAGGGAACGAGTATTGCGTAAGGCTAGCTTCGCTGACCTCTGGAATAGGAAGCAACTCGCCGCCGTCGAAACGCCTCTCAGGTAAAGCTACTGAAGATGCCGGCTTCATTCGCTACCTTCAGCACGCTGTGTCGCTGTGCCATCCAGTGCGCGTATCCTTTTACTGCTTATTCTCGTGTGTTCGCCGCTGCGTTCACACTCTAAACGAGTAATATTTCAAAGGCGTTGTTTCAAATGCCTCACACCACCTGCGCCTCGTGTAGAGGCCCACTCGTCGGTGGAAACTGCCACATTCTGTGCGCTTCCTGCCTGGGCCGCGACCATGCCGAAGCTGCACTCGCTAAGGGCGGCTGCCCTGAATGTGATGCCATGGACCTTACCACTCTGCGGGCTCGACTTGCCTGCTTCACCGACGACGACCCGATCCCCGCCCCTTTGCTCGAGCCGCGCAAGAAGAAGCGCCACTCACAAAGGGAGCCTGAGCGAGCTGAGACAAGTGAGCTCACGCCGGCCCAGTCCCTGCATGCCTCGGTCTCTCTCCAGCAATCTGCCTCGCCAGTCCTGTTTACACAGGCAGACCAGCGCCCCTCTCTGCGAGCGGTGGACCTTGTGTCGTTCAGGCTTCGGACGAGGAGGAAGAGGAAAAGGATGACAGCCTTTCCCTTGCGGCTTCGGACTGCGATGATTAGGTGGGGTCCGTTTCCGGCCCCCCACCATCCACACAAGACAGCGTGAGAGCCAACATTGACTCAGAGCTTCTCCGTGTGCTCACTAAGGCTGTGGCAGACCTTGGGCTCGACTGGTCTCCATCCAAACAACCATCACGCAGCAGGCTCGACGATTGGTTCCTGCAAGGGCGCCAGCAGACCCCTCAGCAGAGGCCCGCCCCCTTCTTCCCCGAAGTTCACGATGAACTCACTAAATCGTGGAAGGCGCCACACTCAGCTCACATCAAGCCCTCCTTTTCTTCAGCGCTCTCCAACGTCAACGGCGCTGAAGAGAAAGGCTACGAGGCGATCCCCCACCCTCGAAGAGCCGGTGGGCGTTCAACTTTGCCCAACTACCGCCGCGGGATGGAAGACTAAGGCTTCACATCCCTCCAAGCCTTGCCGCGCTACATCCACCCTCGCTGGCTGTGCCGGCGCTCCATACGATGGCTGTACTACAAGTCTTCCAGGCCAAACTTCTCCGTTCCCTAGACGAGTCTGGACCTGAATCTGAGGCTTTCAAGGACTTGCGCAGCGCCACCGACCTGGCCCTGCGAGCTACAAAGTCTACAGCCCAGGCCATCGGCAGGAGCATGGCCAACCTAACGGTGCTCAAGCGGCACCTATGGTTGAACTTAACGGACATGAAAGAGGCAGATGGGGCGGCTTTCCTGGACTCTCCCATCTCCACTTCCGGTCTTTTCGGCCCGGCTGTTAAGAGCTTCTCCGAGCGCTACACGGAGGTGCAGAAAGCATCACAGGCGATGCGCCACTTCCTCCCCAAGCGCTCCAGCTCGGCTTCGAGTCGCCAGAACAGGAGGAAGCCTCCTCCTCAGCAGCCCAAGCCAGCGCCGCCGGTCACCCAGCCCCGCCCAGCGGCTGATGTCCGTCGCCGCTCCCGCTCTGCTAGACGCGCTCCGTTCCCTGATAGGCGGGGACCCCGACCGAAGATTGCGTTGGACCCCGAACCTCATAAGCCGTCCTAGCCACGGGGAGAAAAAGAGAGAATTCGAGTCCCGCCGAGGCCGGACCGATCTCTCAAAAATCCCTCAGACATTTTCCAGTTCCCGCTCAGGCGGCTGGAAATGTAAAATCTGCAGCAAACGAGTCTGCCGCGAAGCACGCTCGCCCGCAATCAAAAGCCGTTTTTACGGCGACACAAATAAAACAAGAAAAGAGCTCTTTTCTCCATGTGTCATATGTAGGTCATGTGCCCACTATAAAGTTTGCACACCTGCACACTAGCACTGTCCCCACAGTTACCAATTCACCATCACAGGCTGCGATTTTAACAGATGTAGAAGGTGTGCCCACCACAAGGTCTGCACCTCCACACACAAACACTGTGCATACAGTCTCAAACACTGTGCGTACAGTCTTTTAAAAAGAGCTCTTTTCTTGTTTTATTTGTGTCGCCTAAAAATGGCGTTTGATTGCAGGCGAGCGTGCTTCGCGGCAGGCTCATTTGCTGCGGATTTTGCATTTCCAGCCGCCTGAGAGGGAACTGGAAAATGTCTGAGGGATTTTTGAGAGATCGGTCAGGCCTCGGTGGGACTCGAATTCTCTCTTTTTCTCCCCGTGGCTAGGACGGCTTACGAGGTCCGGGGTCCAACGCAATCTTGGGTCGAGGTCCCCGCCTCTCAGGGAACGGAGCGCGTCAAGTAGAGCGGGAGCGGCGACGGACTTCAGCCGCTGGGCGGGGCTGGGTGACCGGCGGCGCTGGCTTGGGCTGCTGAGGAGGAGGCTTCCTCCTGTTCTGGTGACTCGAAGCCGAGCTGGATCACTTGGGGAGGAAGTGGCGCATCGCCTGTGATGCTTTCTGCACCTCCGTGTAGCGCTCGGAGAAGCTCTTAACAGCCGGGCCGAAGAGACCGGAAATGGTGATGGGAGAGTCCAGGAAAGCCGCCCTATCTGCCTCTTTCATGTCCGTTAAGTTCAACCATAGGTGCCGCTCGAGCACCGTTAGGTTGGCCATGCTCCTGACGATGGCCTGGGCTGTAGACTTAGTACCTCGCAGGGCCAGGTCGGTGGCGCTGCGCAAGTCCTTGAAAGCCTCTGATTCAGGTCCAGACTCGTCCAGGGAATGGAGAAGTTTGGCCTGGAAGACTTGTAGTACAGCCATCGAATGGAGCACCGGCACAGCCAGCGAGGGCGGATGTAGCGTGGCAAGGCTTGGAGGGATGTGAAGCCTTAGTCTTCCATCCTGCGGCGGTAGTTGGGCAAAGGTGAGCGCCCACCGCCTCTTCGAGGTGGGGGGTGGTCGCCTCGTAGCCTTTCTCTTTATTGCCGTCAGCGTTGGAGAGCGCTGAAGAAAAGGAGGGCTTGATGCGAGCGGAGTGTGGCACCTTCCACGATTTCGTGAGTTCATCGTGAACTTCGGGGAAGAAGGGGGCCAGCGCCCTTGTAGGAACCACTCGTCGATCCTGCTGCGTGATGGTTGCTTGGGTGGAGACCAGTCGAGCCCGAGGTCTGCCACGGCCTTAGTGAGCATGCGGAGAAGCTCTGAGTCAATGTTGGCTCTCACGCTGTCTTGTGTGGATGGCGGGGGGCCGGAAACGGACCCCACCTAGTCATCACAGTCCGAAGCCGCAAGGGAAAGGCTGTCATCCTTTTCCTCCTCGTCTGAAGCCCGAACGACACAAGGTCCACCGCTCACAGAGAGGGGCGCTGGTCTGCCTGTGTAAACAGGACTGGCGAGGGAGATTGCTGGAGAGAGACCGAGGCACGCGGGGACTGGGCCGGCGTGAGCTCGCTCGTCTCAGCTCGCTCAAGCTCCCTTGTAAGCGGCGCTTCTTCTTGCGCCGCTTCGAGCAAAGGGGCGGGGAGCGGGTCATCGTTGGCGAAGCAGGCGAGTCGAGCCCGCAGAGTGGTAAAGTCCATGGCATCACATTCAGGGCAGCCGCCCTTAGCGAGTGCAGCTTCGGCATGGTCGCGTCCCAGGCAGGAAGCGCACAGAATGTGGCGGTTTCCACCGACGAGTGGGCCTCTACACGAGGCACAGGTGGTGCGAGGCATTTGAAACAACGCCTTCGAAATATTACTCTTTTAGAGTGTGAACGCAGCGGTGAACACACAAGAATAAGCAGTAAAAGGATACGCGTGCCGGATGACACAGCGTGCTGAAGGTGGCAAATGAAGCTGGCGTCCTCAGTAGCTTTATCCCGCTGAGAGGTGTTTTGACGGCGGAGAGTTGCTTCCTATTCCGGAGGTCAGCGAAGCTAGCCTTACGCAATATGAGAGACCTCTCGAAAGGGAACAACATTTTTCAGGCTGGATCAAGCTAATGTACATGCACAGTGGAAGCGCATCTGATTGTTTCTATTGGAACCGGAGCTTCTAACAGCAGCTGCAGTGACACGATAACTTTACCAATCTCCGATTGGCTCTTATTTAGAAGGCGGGACTTATTCGCCATATTGAGCATTGCATTTTCTTCCATTCAAAACAATACGAGTGAATATCAAAATCGACTGCTGGTGGTAGATCCTTTCCCTATTTAGCACTAAAACTTTGGAAAAGGCTTCCTAACATTGTCCGGGAAGCAGACACACTCTGTCAGTTCAAAGCTAGACTAAAAACACATCTCTTTGACCTAGCATACACATAACACATTATAGACTTTTATAATTCAAGGTTAGGCTGCATAGATTAGGTCAGCCGGAATCAGGAACACTTCCCATAAATCCTGATGTACTCATTACATCATAAGAAGAATGTCATCTACGCTAATATTAGCCTCTCTCTTTATCCCGAGGTTTACCGCAGTCCGCCGGATCCAGGCCGTATCCAGATCTAATGAAGGACCTGCGACGACAGCGCAGTCCTGAAATGTCAACTAGGCTCTGTAATGGGAAAATTTGATTTCCATTGATCTTCAACATATATTGCAACATAATGTCACATGTCTATATTGTGGAATGTGAACAGGATATATGTATGTTTGTACACCTGGCGTAAGCAAGACATGCACAGTAAGACAAATGGTTAAGAACCTTTAACTCTTTAGGTATGGAAGATAATTTAGCCAAGGGGGGTTAGAGGGGTCATTCTATTCTAAATGTGATGTAGCCATGCTGGGTGAGTGGAAAACTACAGAGAAAAGACCTTGAAGAAGGAGTATAAGAAGGGAATTTCCTGGGCTGGGTGTCAGGTCTTGCTCACGTCACGGGGTAGCTGCTGTGATTTTGTGACTAAGCCTCATGGAGGAGAATAAATATCTTTTAAATACAATTTGAATTTGATGATTGTTTAATTATTGTTTTTGCCACAACAGCTCTTTCCTGTGAAGGCCTCCCTCAGTTTTTAAGGTCAGAAGTCTGTTTCCCAACAAAGCAGAAGTCTTTTTCTTGAAGATTCATAGAGGAACAGACCATTCTAAGACAGACCATTATACTGTTGTTTCTGATTCAATTACATGATTATCAGTAATAAGCATTTCATTTCCTCATAAAAGACGTTCTCACTGTCTTATACCTCAAGGCCTGGTTTCACAAACAGGGCATAGATTAAGCCAGGATTAGGCCTTAGTTAAATTAGGACTTTTAATTAGCTTTTATAAATGTGTCTTAGAAGAAAAAAAAACATTACTGGTGTGCATTTTGAGACAAAATAATGGCACAGACATAATTATTTTAAGATATGCCAGTGCAAGTTGCTTTCAGTTAAAACAGCTCAAACATTCAGTTTAGTCTGGAACTAGATTTTAAGGGTTAGTTCACCCAAAAATGAAAATTCTGTCATTAATTACTCACCCTTGTGTCGTTCCAAACGCGTAAGACTTTCGTTCATCTTCAGAACACAAATGAAGATCTTTTTAATAAAATCTGGTAGATTTCTGTTCCTCCATTGACAGCTACGCAACTACAACTTTGACACTTAAAAAAAAAATGCATAAAGAGATCGCAAAACTGATCCATATGAATTGAGCGGCTTAGTCTAAATTTTCTGAAGAGACTCAATCGCTTTATATGATGAACAGATTTAATTTAGACTTTTATTCACATTTAAACATACATCATAGAACAGATGTGCTGCGTAACACAACAATGAACCTCATTGATTTCTATAAGAAAAATACAAATAAAAACATACCACTCTGAAATGCCCTGTGAAATTCGAGCTTGCAAAGTCCATGCTTGAAATCCGTTCTGCACGATCTTCTTGTTTGTTAACATTGTCAGGGTCTGAAACGGGTTTGAAATGGTTTGAAATTGATGCGATCGTTAATATTTACATCTGAGTAGAGCTTGCGGTTATGTAGGGGCGGGACAATTCCTGAATACACGCTAAGCTTTGCGAATCACAACACACTGTTCCAGCTAACCAATCATTTCCCGGGTTATATTCAAAGGAAACTATAGTGAAAACAAAACATATTATAGCTTTAAATAATTTCACAACAACTTGCATTACAAATTTTTTTTTTTTACATTATGTATAAAGACACTGAACTATACATATAAGTTTAGAAATAAAATAATTTTAATAAAAGGACATTCCTCCAAAAATAAATTGAACCATGATCAATTAAATATCAAATATTTCAACTCCAGACAACAAATGATAGATATTTGAGAGAAAAAAACACAGAAAAATCCTTGAACCCTGTTTTGAGAATGTGCCTGTGTGTGTGCGTTAGTCGTTACATATTTTTAGCTTATCGGAGTTTTGTGAGCTGGTGCTGGGGTTTCCTTGGACGAAAAGTTCGAGTTGTGATTCCAGCTTGTGTGGTCCTGAGGATTCAAAGAGAGTTTCCTGATGCCCAGGGCAGTTATGTAGGTTTTCGACCACCTATTGATTAAACCGAGATACCCTACTAGAGATGGCCTCCTCCTTCTCTGGCCGGTCATACTCTGCACACAATGCTGGTGGTATTGGTATCCTCAAAACATCATCCACATATGGTGCAGGATCCACAAAGACTTTATCAAATATGAGGTCCAGCAGGTCATCCACATATCCTGTGCAATATAACATTTTATTTTATTTTTAATTAGTAAAATATTGAGTTTTCAAATAGCTTGTAAGAAACAATGCAAAAAAGATATGTACATTTGTATTAAATTTGTTAAGTAAACTCATTTTATACATACTGAAGGTTGCTTGTGTCTTCACTTCTCTGACCCGGTATTCTCCCTTCTTGGCCTTTGGAAAGGTCACTTTGAACACCGGTCGACCAGCTGCTGTTGTGGCTTGAGGACGCCCGGCATTCTCATTGTAATGTAGTGCAGCCAGGTATAGTCTGTAAGCAATAAATACGTTTTCAACATACAATGTCTACAGTGTATGTAAAAGTAAATTTATTTTTACAACAATAACATTACCTGCACAACAATGGAAAAACCACATTTTTTGGTGTAAACCGTAGTATTACACTGTGGAAAACCTCGATAGAAGAAGTCTGGAAGTGCGGACTTAGCTTGGCAACATCCTTCAAAATTCTCTTGTTGGAGAGAACTCTCTCCAATTTGAAATATGGCAGTGTTCCTAAATTATTGGAAGTGTTATTATAGTATAGACATGTGCCGGTATTCGGTAATGCGATAAATCGCGGTAATGAATATGCACGATATTGTTATCGCGGGCACTTCAAAATACCGTGAAAAATAATAGATCCGAATTTAGATTTTTAGAACGCGCATTATAGCTTATTTTCCATCAACCGCTTAAACAAACACTGCATATGCTGCGCGAAACACGTGCGCACTCTGATGTAAACAATCGCCACGTGTATAATAAGCATGCGGCCGGTGCGCACTTCTAGTCTAATGTAAACAGTCCTCACATGGAGAAGCAGCATGGCGGAAGGGGGAATGCCGCCGCCTACAGTCTATGGCCGCCGCCGATCTATCCGGATCCATCCCGCTTCTAAAAGCAGAGCTGCCAACTCGACGCATTCAGCTTGAGACTCTTCACACGCTCACGCCACACATCCGTTTTCTCACGCAGAGAAAAATCGCGGAGCAAAGAGGACACGAAGACCGTCAAACAAGACAGAGCAGGTTACTTTAATATGAAACAGGAGAACAATTGTGTCACAGAACGTTACATTTAAACTATTTAATGACCAGCAGCATGTTAGATGACTAAAACATATAGATAAAGAGGAGTATTTTGCTGAATATGTGCTCTGCACTTTTTTACATATTTATTATATTTTTACTTGTGTCATTACATAATTGTTATTATAATGAAAACCACATTATATTTGATTTAATTAGTTATTTGTAACCTTTAATAATACCAGCTGATAGGGCTCTATATGGTTACATAGCATTATGTGAATTTTTTTTTTTTTTCATTGAGAAAAAAATAACATGTGGGCTATCTACTGTAGCCTTCCTAATATTTATCCAAAAATAAGTCAATATTGAATCAAGATTTAAATCAAATCCCAAGTATTGAATTGAAATCGTTAAATTTGTGTTAAGCAATACAAACAGTAGCCTACCAGTCATTGTAACATGTTGTCACTAAACTTAATAAAATTCAGTTTAGTTACCAAATGTTTTGACAATCACAATTACACCTTGTGATGCAAGTTTTATTTTATTTTTTACATCCCCCCCAAATCCATCTGTTTCTCATGTGCAATTAAAATATCGTGATAATACCGTATACCGTGATAAAAGATCACTCAATTAATCGCAGCATGAAAATGTGATACCGGCACATGCCTATTATAGTATGATATGTAATTTTAAATAAAAAAAAGGCAAGCTATATGATCTGCATACATTTTTTTTTAAAGTAACTATTGCTTCTTTAGCCTACATACCAGCAGCTAGCCACTTTTTTGTGTCTCGACTTCTCCTTGTTCCATGTAGACATGCTGGAAAATTGCTGTCTTCGTGTGTGTGCTTATTTTGCATATGGTTTAGCATAGACGTCCATTTAGCCACTCTTTCAGGTCCACTGCTTGATGATGCAGCAGTCCAATAGATGTGTTTTTTTATACTATGCAACCATTTACATATTTTCTCACAACCCTTCAACTTGCACACTTTTTCCAGCTGCTTTGAAATTCCTGGAGATTGCAATTAAATACAAACATGACAACACTCACAATAAGTAGAGCAATGTGTCATTACATATAATGTAATGGTGGTGTTTATATATATATATATATATATATATATATATATATATATACACATACATATGAATATATATATAAATAAATGTTACGCTAACACATAATCATCCGCTAATACAGTTTCATCGCAATTATTAGTCTGTAAAAATCTAGAAAATGATATGATGGTAGTAAGGTTATTTACCTTTCTCTACGTGCCAGACATCATAGAATTGGTTGACATTGCGTTCCCTGAGGAATTTTTGTATTTGCGGATGTCGGTCAGTCACAATGCAGACCAGAGTCACACCACGAGCATCCAAAAAGTCAAGACCTTGTCCAGTTGTACATCAACAACGGTGTTTGTCTCCAGGTCCATCATTGTGTAACTGCCATATTTGGCAGAGTGCCCTTCAAAAACAAAAATACATAATCTCTTATTACACAATGTGCCTTGTCTAAAAGATAAAATTCTATTTATTTATTTTTTCTTTCTAAAAAAAACAATGTAAATTTGTCCCACAATGTACCTGGTGAGTCAGCCCTCATATCTCCTCCAACAATGACCTTTTCCCTTTGAGCCAACAGCTGTAGCATCTCATCCTGCCAGTTTCTCCATTTGTAAACAATAGCAGGCTCAATGCACATTTGTGCATGATGACGAAAGGTGTCGTACTTGAAAAGATGTAACTTCATAGCTGCAAATATCTGACAACAGATAGAGAAAAGTTGGTAAACAGTAAATTAATAAACATAATATTTTTTACATTATAAATGTTTAGTCTCATGTAGGCCATGAGATGGGACCCCAAATTTGGGCTACCGGTACCATTTTGAGGAATTACATTTTTTTTTTGATTTTCAAGAAGGTACATCTCTAGTGTTGGAAAATGTGTGATAGCATCCGATCCATGGTAGCTTTCATGATAAATCAACACTTATATCATCCTAGCTCAAGGTAAGGTGTTCAGTGACTACAAGAGAGAAAAATGCTTCTATAATCCAAACGGTTGTTATTTGCATTGGAAGAGGCAGTGTCTGGGCTTTAAAATGATGTGTCAACCACCTTTCTAGGCCTCTGGGGCGCTGAGAAACTTTGATTTGAAAATAGTGTATTGTTCTATTGAACAAGTTTATGGTGATATGGCTGTTTTGTTTTGTCTTTTGATCCCATGCTTTTTCTGATTTGGACTTTTTCACGGAATTCTACTTGAGAATTTTGTGCAAGTACTTTTCTGGAGGTGTGATAATCAAATGTTTTATGCTGTTTCAGGCTTAGTGGTGGTGCTATCCACTTCAACATGGAAAAGGAGAAGGGAATGCCAGAAAACAAGTGTATCATACACCATGCTTCCTCAGGCTCTGATACTATACAAATACAAATTATACAAATTTGTACAAACTCAGTACAGAGAGCATTCCTGTAGGATATCTTCATCTTCCTCAAGGTCCAGACAAGGTCTCTTTGATGAAGTCGTGGAAGTCATACACAACAGCTGTATGAGAAACTAATTTTTTGCTAACATCAAAACTTGACAATGTTGTCTCTGTCTGGACACCTGGAATATATAATTCAGCAAAGTTTCAGCAAAGATTCACTTTCTCTATCGTGGCTATTCAATTCAATTCAAATTTAATTGTATAGTACTTTTCACAATACATTGTTTTAAAGCAACTTTACAGAAAATGAATTTCGAAATGTACATATAAAAATACAGTTAGTTAATACAATTATATAATATTATATTGCATACTAGGCTTATATAATATAAATATAGTTAAAAACATCAACATACCGATACTCCTGTGGTGTGTTTGAAGCATTGACAGTTGTGTACCAACACTGCATAGCTGTGATGTTTCTGTCTGCACGCCAATATCCCTCGTTCTACAGCTTCGTGTCGATGTGCTGGCCTTTGTATAAACATAGCAATTTTGATGTCTTGTCTTTACAGAAAACATACACAGTTTTTAATACAATATCTTTTAAAAAAAAAAATTATAAACGTGTGGTTACACACTATACAAACAAGGTTTAAATTAAATACACAGACATCCTACGACGACAACAACAACTTTAGACACATTTGTTGTTGAATTGGCTGACATCGACTGAAATGACTATTTGCTCAAAAATCATAAAATACACTTACTTCTTCTGGAGGTGATGTTGGATCGCGAACAGTAGGCAACGATCCAAACTTGAGGATTAACTTTGAAGCAAGACCTGCTTTGAACTGACCCTCGTTCACAAAACAGTCAGTCAGAAAATGATTTGAGCAAACATAAACGTATTTTGGAAGTTTAAGTGGCGCCTTTCCTTCGTGAATAAAATCCATCCACTGCGTTTTTAGTGGCTCTGATGTCGGAAGTAAGTGAAAACTACTATGTACATTATTACATCCCACAACAGAACACTTATGTTTCTTAGAAGACATTACTGGCTGTCGTTGAAACAATGGAGGATGGTGTACAGATCACCGAGGGCGGGGTCTATGCCAAAACCACAGTGTCAATCAAACCACGTCGGAGGGGCTTAGGCAATTCTACGTCACAGTGAGAGCAATCTTAGAACAGCTCGTTCTGAGACAGTGCTTATGATTTATTGAGATTGTAAAAAAAACACTGGGTGGATTTTTATCATTCTAGGGTGGTTTTGCTCACACACTGCCAACACACATTTATGTTCAAACACCATGTAAAAGTGAATTTTGCATAATAGGTGCCCTTTAACAAATGTCAGTTAGTGTTGGGCAAACATGAACGTGACAGCGCAGCCAGAGAGCAGAGCAAAACAAAACTCTACGTTCGTTCTACGTCACAACGCTTCCTACGCTACGTCCTACGCCAGCATCCATCTCTGTGAACGCGTGTCGACCACTACCGGAAGCCTTTAAAGGGATAGTTCACCCACAAATAAAAATCTCATTATTTAAACACTCTAATGTTGTTCCAAACCTGTATTAATTTCCTTCTAATATTTTCTAATATTAATATTTTGAAGAATGTGGCTATCCAAACAGTAGCTGGTCCCCATTGACTTCCACAGGAGAAAAATATACTATGGTAGTCACTGGGGTACATCAACTGTTTGGTTACCCACATCCTTTCAAATAACTTTTATTTTCAACAGAAGAAAGAAACTTATTCGAGTTTAAAACAACTTGAGAGAGTAAATAATGATAATTAGAATTTTTAGGAGAACTATTCCTTTAATGTTAATAAAACAACAAAATGCAAAGAGAAAATCACTCACTGCTCTTGACTGATAACTTTAATAGTAGTTTTAATAAGTATCAATGTATATTTTATACAGTGAAGTCTGTTTTGTTTTATTTTGATATTTGTTTGTTTAAATACTTTCTTCAATGCTACTGTTAAATACACCTGTAGCTGAAAACATAAAGCACTGTTTATTTGTATATTAATTTGTATATGTGTAATGTGTATCTTTGATCTTAATATTTAATAACAAAGAAAATAATGACAAATATTTTTATCTTCGCCCCGTCTGCCATTCTTTTTTATTTTATATGTTGTTACCTAAGGCTTTATTTTTAAAATATGGACATTAGTTTAGCTGTAATGCTCAGTCACAAAATAGCAAAACCAACATAAAAAAGAATCGTGATAAAATCGTGAATCGTGATATTATATTTTTACCATATCGCCCACCCTTAGATGTAGTTTATTTCATTGTGAGAAAATCATAGATCGAAATATCTTCAAAAGAATCGCAGTGAAATAGAATCAAACGGAATAACAGAGAAAAGTGTCACATTCCAGCTCAGATGACGGCTTCAGCCAGCCGCAAACATAATCTATATCACCTTTTAGCTTAGGATGTTACCTTTCAAATGAGACCATTTTCACGTTTCTGTGAGCTTTCGTTGGTAAGAAAAAACTTTTCGAATGAACTGAGAGGAAACGCGCTCTGTGCGCATTTACACAATCTCTAAGCCATCTTCACAGCGCGCGAGCCTTTACTAAGGACAATCCTTTTGAATACAGATCTAACCGGAACTAAGCTCGCGCCACACATCAGACGGACCTCTCATAGGCGGAGATATTGACCGCATGAGGTCAAGAATCTGGAAGCGCCGATCACTTCCGGGTGAAGCGCGAGATCTCTGTTGACAGAAGCCGCCGCGAGTTTGCGTGTGTTATTTCAGAGGTGGGAGTAAGTCACACATGTGCAAGTCACAAGTAAGTCTCAAGTCTTAACCTTCAAGTCTCAAGCAAGTCCAAGTCAATTTTCTGAAAAGCAAGTCAAGTCACTGCTTTATGTCAATTCAAGTCGAGTCGTAGCTTGGGTTAAGCAAGTCACTGGCAAGTCATACAAATGTTTGACAATTTAACTGAATTTATATATTAAAATAAGTTAAAAATGTAGTAGTTACGGACTATGGGATTTTTATTTGCAACAAAAAAAAACTGCAATATGCATCTCTACTCAAAAGGACTCCACATACAGTTGAGTTGTTAATACAATAAAAATCAAAAAATAAATAAAATGTAAAACTACATAGCCTAAAATGTAACTGAAATTAGGCCAACATAAAAGCATGCAAAATATTGAAACAGCTGCTGTACCTAAATATGCCTCATATTTAGGTACAGCAAGTTAAAACGTATTAAACTCAGAAGTTAAAACGTATTAATCAGTGCAAGTATAATGGTTTGTATGCCACCAAATGGCATTCTTCAAACAATTATTCCCTTTATGGAACATGAACATAGGCTATATATCCTCAAGTTAGATGTTTCCTTTTTAAAAAAAAAAAAAAAAAAGGAAAGAGTATGATTAAAGTGAGTGAATGTGTGTGTATGAGTGAAGAGTGTATTGTTTGCATGTGCATGGTTGAGTTTGACTTTTTTATATTTTAGTGTGTGTGTGGAGAGAGAGAGAGAGAGAGAGAGAGCGAGAGGTGATTTGAGTGTGATTGATATTTGTGAGTGAATGTGTGTGCATCTGTATGAGTGTATTGTTTGTTTGCATGTGCATGGTTGTGCTTGCAATTTCGAGGTTTTTATACATTTTTTGTTTGTGTTTTTTTGTTTATTTGTGGATGCATGGTTGGGTTCGCAAGTCTGTATGATTTTTTTTATTTGTGTGTGTGAAGGTGTATACAATCTTTTATGTGCATCCCCAAAAACTATCCATAGGCTTTTCACTAAAAGTCTAACACTGAAGACCAATTATTAGACCGTGTACGATTGCAAAAAAAAGTTTACAGTTTGACAAAAGCACAAGGTGTTGTTTTGTTGCGAGTGTACACAAATATAAGCCAGTCCTGGCTTTCTCTGTCCGTCCATTTCATTGCGGTTATACGTGCACAGAATGCAAGCCTTAGGACCTCAGACCAGCTCTTGTCTGTTAAGGAAATCAGCAGAAATGGTAAATGGACTGCATTTATATAGCGCTTTCACAGACCCAATGGCCATCAAAGCGCTTTACATATTGCGCTTCACATTCACCCATTTACTCACTCATTCATACACCGACGGTGGTGTCAGCCATGCAAGGCGCCATCCAGCTCGTCGGGAGCAGCTCCAGTAGAGTTCCCTCTTAAACTGAACCCTGTCGAGTTCCTCCACACCCTCCGGCGACGGACACTCAATAACACTCAGAGCATCCGAAGCCAGGCCTACCACTCGAATGCACTAGTGGAACTTTTGCTAGGCTAGGTCCATATGTTGAGATCCCCACTGTGATCCCATATGTGTATACTTTCTCTTCCCTTGGCAGAGTTTTCGCCGTCACTGTCTGGTGAGTAGCTCCCCCCGGTTAAAGGCTGGAGCCTCCCCAGTGACATTCCTATGTTTTACTGCCTGTCAATTCGCCCAGTCCATATGTGTATTCTCCACATGTTATCTCCCTGTGAGCAGGATGTGGCTTCCGCAGCGTCCCTTCCTTCCATGTACAGGGAACGCTTTCCCAGTGGTCCTGTAGGAACAGCATTGACTTCCCTGGCCTAAGCCCTGTCCTTTATCTGCCTTAAATCACAGTTGGATCAGGAGGCTTCTGTCTAGGCACTGGAAGGTGGCAGCACTAGTAGCGCTTTCAAATAGATCCCCATTCAGTCGACTACGTCTGACGTTCTCGACTGAAAGGGAATGTCCTGGTTGCGTATGCAACCCACCGTTCCCTGAAGGAGGGAACGGAGGACGTAGTCCCCTCACCACTACTGCTGGACCTCTGCTGATTTGGGGGCCACTTGGCTCCTCACCTAAAAAGCAACTGGTGCGTGCATCTAATTCCGTATTCATACAATTACCTGTCTCCATGGGGCAACAGGGGATGCATGAGAAGGCGCATAACCGGGTCCTCGAGCACCCCATGCTGCCGGCTGGCGAACAAGAGGGGGCTGAGGGGTGCAAGGCTGTCCTGCAGGGTCATACACCATCAGCCTCGCCCTCTTGGGACCCAGGGACGGAGGAATTTTCTCTCTTGACAATTTGGGTACCACCGGAGCTCACTCAAGAGCGCACGGTCTAGATTACCCTTGTGTATTTCCATGAGTGTCTTGGCCTGGTAGACCTGCAACAACGCCATGGCATGCAAAGAGGAAGCGGCTTGCCCGCAAGCTTTGTAAGCTCTGACCGTCAAGCCTGACGCAAGCTCACAGGCCTGTGAGGAGAGACAAGGATCCCCCGTCCAAGATGCAGTGGCAGTTGGACACAGTTGTGTCGCAACGGACCACTCCACTGGAGGGATAGCCTCATAACACTTCACCGCTCCTCCATCAATGGTAGCGAGGGGGCAAGAGCCACTCAAGTCGTTTTTCGGCAGTAAAAGGTGCCGTGCATGACCTAGTTAGCTCTCCATGCACTTTGGGAAAGAAGGGTACTAGGGCGATACCTTCCTAGTACCGGTACATCGTGCAACACTAGTGTGTTCAGGTGCATTGTTGGAGCGTTGCTATTTTGAGGAAACTGACGTAGACTGAGCCATTGACCAAGTGAAACCTGGTCTAGGTCAATTGTGCAAATATTTTTTTTGTTAATTAAAGAGCGAGTTAGTAATGTGCGCCTATAGGCGGGTCCACAACGCGTATACACTTATTACACACACTCTGCTAACATGCTCTTTAACCTCGTGCATAAGCAGATCCATTTCTTCGCTAGAGAAGCGTTCAGTCATTCCTTTTTCAAATTCCGTCATGTAAATAGCGAATCTGCAATGGCGCGAGCGCAACTGGCTTTCAAAGAGAAATGGAAGATGAGACTCTGAATGTTTTTTTGCACGTTATGCCCATTACTCACATATACAAATATATCTTACCACATAACTCCTATCCTATGCAGACTCCATTGGCTACCCGTTTGCTTTCATATTCAATACAAGATGCTCACATTCAAAGCACTCATGGTCATCTCCTTAGATTCCTGAATCCTTGCCGAGTCCAAAGATACCAAGATACCTTACAATTTGTGTAAAGTTGTGATTTAGCGCTTAAAAAAAACTTTTGCCAATATCTTCGAAACCGTTAGACCGATTGAAATGAAACCACAGAAGGAAGTTCGTAAACATAGGTCGTTGGCTATGCGCTAATGCCCAAATGTCAAAATATTAATAGTAAGTGGCAAGAAAATGCAGACAGAGTCAGGTGTGGGTAATTTTTTATGTATTTATACATATAAATGTCCATAACTCCCAAACGAAATTACGAAGATATTTTCACCAAATTAGACACACATGTAGGGTTGGGTATTGAGAACCGGTTCCATTTTAGAACCAATAACAAATTTCCGATTCGATAAGACGCACGCATTTCTATTTCCGCTTATCGATTCCTGACTTTGGGGCCATTCACATATTTTTTGCGCATGCAAATGCGTTATTTCAAATGTAGGCGCACGTTCATAATAGAAGCAACGTGGTCGCGACAAGCTTGTTTTTCCATGCGCGCCTATGCCTCGGCGAGATGAAAACATCTTAACTTTTGAAAAACCAGTTTTCAGCCAACGACCCGGCATCAGTCTGAGAGGCCTGAGGAACATCACCAACTACAAATCACCATCCCCCCAATCTGTGGAGAATCAACAACTGGCTGACACTCTCAATGCATTCTATTGCAGGTTTGAGAAGCCCAGACTCGCACCTCACACCCGCTCTGATGTGCACTTCACACATCCACCATCACCTCCTGCAACCCCTCTCCTCCCCCCTTCTGCCATCCAACCTGAGCTTAAGGTCTGTGTGGAGGACGTGAGCCGAGTCTTCAAAAAACAGAAGACTAGGAAAGCTTCAGGCCCAGACGGCATCTCATCTGCTTGTCTAAAAGCCTGCGCTGACCAACTGGCCCCAGTCTTCACGCAGATCTTCAACAGATCATTGGAGCAGTGTGAAGTTCCCTGCTGCTTCAAACGCTCCACTATCATTCCGGTTCCCAAAAAACCTAAAATCACTGGACTTAATGACTACAGACCTGTCGCTCTCACGTCTGTGGTCATGAAGTCGTTTGAAAGACTGGTGTTGGCCTATCTGAAGGACATCACTGGACCCCTTCTGGATCCCTTTCAGTTTGCTTACAGAGCAAACAGGTCTGTGGATGATGCAGTCAACATGGGACTGCACTATATCCTGCAACATCTTGACAGACCTGGGACTTATGCACGGATCTTATTTGTGGACTTCAGTTCGGCCTTCAATACCATCATCCCTGATCTTCTCACAGCCAAACTGACTCAGCTCTCCATGCCATCCTCAATCTGTCAGTGGATCTCCAGCTTCCTGACGGACCGGCAGCAGCGAGTGAGACTGGGGAAGCTCACATCCAGGACCCTCACCATCAGCACTGGCTCCCCCCAAGGGTGCGTTCTCTCCCCACTGCTCTTCTCCCTGTACACTAATGACTGCACTTCTAAAGACCCCTCTGTCAAGCTCCTGAAATTTGCAGACGACACCACCGTCATCGGTCTCATCCAAAATGGTGACGAGTCTGCTTACAGACTGGGGGTTGAACAGCTGGCTGTCTGGTGCAGCTATAACAACCTTGAGCTGAACACGCTCAAAACAGTGGAGATGATTGTGGATTTCAGGAGAAAATCCCCAGCACTCCCCCGTCTCACCATCATGAACAGCACTCTGGAAGCAGTGGAGTCATTCAGGTTCCTGGGCTCTACCATCTCTCAGGACCTGAAGTGGGCAAATCACATTGACTCCATTGTGAAAAAGGCCCAGCAGAGACTGTACTTCCTTCGCCAGCTGAAGAAGTTCAATCTGCCACAGGAGCTGCTGATCCAGTTCTACTCAGCCGTCATTGAGTCTGTTTTAAGCACTTCCATCACTGTCTGGTTTGGTTCAGCTACCAAATCGGACATCAGGAGACTACAACGGACAGTCCGGACTGCAGAGAGGATTATTGGTGCCCCCCTGCCAACCCTCCAGGACCTGTACTCTTCCAGAGTGAGGAAGAGAGCAGGTAAAATCATCACAGACTCCACTCACCCTGGACACCCCCTGTTTGAACTGTTACCGTCAGGACGGCGACACAGATCACTGGCCACAAGAACATCCAGGCACAGGAACAGTTTCTTTCCACAGGCCATTTCCCTTCTGAACACTTAACATGTCCCCCAAGGCATATGCCTGTAAGTGCAATACTCCCACTGTCTAGTGCAATATTCTCTAACTCAGGTGATATTTATATTTATATTATTCATACTACTCAAAATACTGTAAATATGTTCATAATCTGTAACATGCACTAGACTCCCACTGTCTAGTGTAATATTCTCTAACTCAGGTGATATTTATATTATTCATACTTCTCAAAATACTGTAAATATGTTCATAATCTGTAAATGTTTATTCAGACTAAACCCAACTGTGACCCCTTTTTTTACTTTTTATACTATTTTTATTTTTTTTTATATATTTTATTCTTAGAATTTGCATTACTATGTTTCTTGTTGTATTTGAATTTGTATTTGTATATGTGCACTGGAAGCTTCAGTACCAAGAAAAATTCCTTGTGGGTGCAAGCACACTTGGCAATAAAGCTCTTTCTGATTCTGATTCTGAATGCTGCAAGCGGTGCGCAGGTCATGTGACAAAAAACAAGCGACCTTTCCGTAACAACATCGAAAGCTCGGCCGAACAGGGCGGGTTTTTATTTATCATCTCCATGAATATATCTAGTAGTAAAGCTAATGCAAGGGCTAGAAATCAATTAATACTTTGCTGATACTTCCTCGTCGTCATCATGGAGAGCGCAGTTAATGGTTGCATAGCAACGACAGAAGCCACGGGAGCGCAAGCGCTTTGGACAACGGCAAAGCTGCGCTTTCCACACGTTTTTAGACGCAATATGTGAACAGCCCCTAATTCAGGATAAACGTAGAATCTATTTGGTTTAAAATAGTTTTTGTTTTGTTTAAAATGGAGATCCCTATTAATACATCAGAATAACATGTTCCAGTCAAAAAAAAAAAAAAAAAACTCATTTGAATCATTAATTCAAACATTTTTAAAATTAATTAATTCAGTGTCTCATTCATTAATACTTGCTTATTTAATGAATGATTCACCATTTTTTAATGAATCTCTCGAGTCTTGATTCAATGATTCAAAGAAAAACATTGTAACAATGGATTTTTGCCACCTACTGGAATAATAATGTAATCAACACCTTTATTTAAAGAGACTCCAGATAATTTTCATAATTTTCAAGTAATTCCAAACTTTGCGAGGCAGACAACAACATTATGTGATCAAATACAAACAATTTGTTAACACACTCCACAGCGCTACCCAGTGCATTTAATTATAACTGTGAGTTAGTGCTTGGGATTTATCATGGATTTACTGCATTTACGGCCAGCAAAGCAATGTAGTAAAATTTGAATAGTATTTTATTTTTCGAATAATAATTACAGATCGAATATATTCGTGCACACCCCTACTTAATAGATTCCTTTGGATATGCCGAAAACATAGATACCAATTTTGCCATAGTCAGCCAAACTGCCTGTCCGCCATCTTGCGTTTCTTTTAAAACCTACTTTTTCAAATTCCTCCTAGAATGTTTGTCCGATTTTCACAAGGTTTTTAAAATCAACTGTATCAGTTGTGTGTGACACATGTAGAGTGACACATGTAGGACACAGATAATTCTCAAAAATAGGTAATTTAAAACTAGTTAAAGGACAAGTTCGGTATTTTACACTTAAAGCCCTGTTTACACATCGTTTCTGATGAAATAAAATGGTTAAGATTAAAATTTGGACACATGCTGCTGTCCCGAGAATTTTAGGTTTCTTTCGCTTCTCCCCCCCCACCTACACAATGGCAGCCTATGGGCACTGGCACAATCCTTACAAAAAACGCATTAAACTTTCGTATTCAAAGACGTGAAGCTCACCGAGTGGTCAGGGGTGTTTACTGATATGCTCACACAAAAATCGCTGCAAAAGATGCTTTCCAACAGGTTTTATCATAGTTTTTGTCAAACACACACAAAAAAAAACTTGGACAAAAACTACGATAAAACCTGTTGGAAAGCATCTTCTCTTTTTTTTTTCTTTTTTTTTTGATGATTTTTTTCTTTGATTTTAGACCTGATGGAAGGGAAGGAGGGGAGTGAAGAACTGAGTGAAGTGAAGGAGGAGAGTGAAGAACTGAGTGAAATGAAGGAGGAGAGTGAAGAACTGAGTGAAGTGGAGGAGGAGAGTGAAGAACTGAGTGAAGTGAAGGAGGAGAGTGAAGAACTGAGTGAAGTGAAGGAGGAGAGTGAAGAACTGAGTGAAGTGAAGGAGGAGAGTGAAGAACTGAGTGAAGTGAAGGAGGAGAGTGAAGAACTGAGTGAAGTGAAGGAGGAACATCATGTCAAACCTGGAAAAAAACTTTTGTGTCGCTCAAAGACTAAAGAAACATTTTTAAAGAAAAGAAGAGCCAAGAAATCTAAAACCTGCAATCAGTGTGGAAAGAGTTTCACAACCAAACAAAGTCTTGAGCATCACATGAGGATCCACACTGGAGAGAGACCGTTCACATGTGATCAATGCGGGACGAGCTTCACACAAAAAAAACATCTTAATGTTCACAAGAGGATCCACACTGGAGAAAAGCCGTACGCATGCGATCAATGCGGGAAGAGTTTCACACAATCATCATACGTTAAGATTCACATGAGGATCCACACCGGAGAGAAGCCATTCACATGTGATCAGTGTGGAAAAACGTTTCATAGTGGATCAAACCTGAAGAAACACCTGGCAGTTCATATGAAGGAGAAGCCGCATTCATGTTCTGTGTGTGGAAAGAGTTTTTCACTGCAGCTATATTTACAAAGACATCAGAAAACTCACACTGGTGTGAGAGAGTACGTGTGCTTTGAGTGTGAGAAGACTTTTACTACAGCAAACTGTTTAAAACTGCACCAGATGAACCACACTGGAGAGAAACCTTACAAGTGTTCACACTGTGACAAGAGATTCAGTCAGCCATCAAATCTGAAAAACCATGAGATAATCCACACTGGAGAGAAACCTTACAATTGTTCACACTGTGACAAGAGATTCAATAAGTCATCAAATCTGAAAAACCATGAGATGATCCACACTGGAGAGAAACCTTACAATTGTTCACACTGCGACAAGAGATTCAGTCAGCCATCAAATCTGAAATCACATGAGTGGATCCACAGCAGAAAGAAGCCGCACACGTGTGATCAGTGTGGAGAGAGTTTCTATTTTAAAAGTGACCTGAAGCGACACATGTGTATCCATACAATGGAGAAACCGGATCACCATGATCCATGTGGAGAGAGGTTCCTTCAGTTATCTTCAGTTAGTTATCTTCAATGCTCTAACTGAGGGAAGGAGGTTGTTCCCCAAAATCTCGCAATACATGGCCCCGGTCATCCTCTCCTTAATACAGTGCAGTCGCCCTGTCCCATGTGCAGAAAAACACCCCCAAAGCATGATGCTACCACCCCCATGCTTCACAGTAGGGATGGTGTTCTTGGGATGGTACTCATCATTCTTCTTCCTCCAAACACGTTTAGTGGAATTATGACCAAAAAGTTCTATTTTGGTCTCATCTGACCACATGACTTTCTCCCATGACTCCTCTGGATCATCCAAATGGTCATTGGCAAACTTAAAACGGGCCTTGACATCTGCTGGTTTAAGCAGGGGAACCTTCCGTGCCATGCATGATTTCAAACCATGACGTCTTAGTGTATTACCAACAGTAACCTTGGAAACGGTGGTCCCAGCTCTTTTCAGGTCATTGACCAGCTCCTCCCGTGTAGTTCTGGGCTGATTTCTCACCTTTCTTAGGATCATTGAGACCCCACGAGGTGAGATCTTGCATGGAGCCCCAGTCCGAGGGAGATTGACAGTCATGTTTAGCTTCTTCCATTTTCTAATGATTGCTCCAACAGTGGACCTTTTTTCACCAAGCTGCTTGGCAATTTCCCCGTAGCCCTTTCCAGCCTTGTGGAGGTGTACAATTTTGTCTCTAGTGTCTTTGGACAGCTCTTTGGTCTTGGCCATGTTAGTAGTTGGATTCTTACTGATTGTATCGGGTGGACAGGTGTCTTTATGCAGCTAACGACCTCAAACAGGTGCATCTAATTTAGGATAATAAATGGAGTGGAGGTGGACATTTTAAAGGCAGACTAACAGGTCTTTGAGGGTCAGAATTCTAGCTGATAGACAGGTGATCAAATACTTATTTGCAGCTGTATCATAAAAATAAATATTTTTAAAAAATCATATATTGTGATTTCTGGATTATTATTATAATTTTTTTATTATGTCTCTCACAGTGGACATGCACCTACAATTTCAGACCCCTCCATGATTTCCAAGTGGGAGAACTTGCAAAATAGCAGGGTGTTCAAATACTTATTTTCCTCACTGTATATGATATTTGTGTTTTTGTAATTGAATTTTTGCCATGAAGATAGCTCTGATTGCTGACATGGCATTAAATAAAAAAAGATGATGTTGAGATGTTAAGTCGTTATTATGAGAAAGCATCTCATTATTATGCAGTGTTAAGTTATTACGGGAACGTTTCTAATTATTATAAAATACTAAGTCATAATTATAACAACATTTCTCATTATTCTGACTTACATATTTAGGTTTCACTATTTTTTTTTGATGGTCCCTTTAACACATTCTGTTGACTATAAGTAGCGTTGCACCTACATGTCTACTAACTCTCATTAGACTCTCATTCACTTTTTATTTCACATTTGAAATCTCATGATTTAATGTTTCTTTTAGACCTGATGGACGTGAACAAGAAAGGAAAAACAGAAGCCAAAAAATGTGTCACCGCTTCAGGGGCCTGTACCATGAAGCCGGATTAGGTGGCTAGCCAGCTATGTTTCAGCTTAGTTTCCGCCAACCCTGGGTTTTAGGTACTATGAAAGTAGCTTGGCTTGAATCGGTGTTCGTTGCCATGGTATCTTACGCTGCACGGCTAACCTGCTCCGGGGCAGGTTATGTTCTGGATTCAAGATCTCAGACTGAAGTTTGACCAATCAGCTGAGAGCAAAGAAACATATAGGTGACGTAACTTATTCCAAGTGTCTGTTGCAATGACTTCACCTTTTCTTCCAAATCCTGTGACATCTCAGCGCAAATTGTTTGACGAGCACTTCGTAGAGAAAGAGTTTTTAGCCAGACAAAATCCCCTTGCCTTTCCTGATAGTTACTTGTATGAAAGATACAGATTTTCCGCGGAAGGAATGTCTTATCTTTGCGAACTTCTTGAGCCGCACATAAAGAATTTAACACGTCGAATTCATGCACTTACTGTACCGCAAATGGTATTGCGGTTTTTTTTTCCCAAGTGGTACATTCCTGCACGGTGGGTGACGCACAGAAGCTCGGGGAAAACATATGTTTGTCGAACCATTCGCAAGGTGGTCCTCGCTCTGCAGGAGTACATGAATAGTTTCATTAATAGTGTTCCCCGGACATTTATCGATCATGTCCATAAAAGAGGGCTTTTATCAAATTGCCAGTAAGATATTGATAGGGTGACATCACATGAACACTTGTTTTTTTTTTTTTAAAAAGCAAATTTCACAAATGTAGCCTACTATACAATATAATACATGTTAAGAATTATTTTGAATCTTTTTTATTATTATTCTGTTAATCTTATGATAGGATTCCCAAGTCATTGCAACATGTATGCAGTGTAGATGCAATCACCATACAATATTTCACTTAATAAAAGCACACTGAAACTGCAGATAGGTCTCAAACTGTTTTATTGGTTTTGTGGGATGGGAGGGAGAAAGAGCAAGAGAAAGTTGCATTAATAAATATTCATACTAAAGTGTTACTTGGTTAAATAAGTTATACTAATATATATATAAAAAATATAACTACATACTGAGATCAGTTTTATCAAGCTGTTTGATTTTGTTTGGAGCCTCCTCAGCTCACAGTCAGCTCCTGAACAGTCTAGTTCAAGACTCCTTTAGTGTGCAGTCAAGTTCAAGACTCCTTTAGTGTGCAGTCTAGTTCAAGACTCCTTTTGTACAGGGCCCTGACTGAGTCGGTTTCCACCTGAAATATAATTCCACCACAAACATGATCATTACAAGTTTTCTGGAGGCTCATCAAAATCACAAAAAGTTCCTTGACTTCCTACAAACACAGGACTGACTGTAATTTATGTCAAGGGTTTTAAATTCTTACACATTTCTTCTGAAGCCCATTGAGGTAGAGGCCTCAGTTTCTGGGGCAGGTTGTGAAAAATCCTACAATAAAAGAGATGTGTAAGGGCCAGTCCCTTTTTTATGCCACACATTCAAATGTTTGCCATAATAAAAAAGCCCAGTGCATTCACCTCAGCAACTGTCTGAGAACACACAGACAGAGTGTCTTCATTTTCTCCACCCTAATAAATAAAAATAGGCCAATGTAAAGCATAACTGTTGTAAAGCAGGTTATGTTTGGTGTTCTGTCTGCTGCATACTGACCTCTGTGTGGGAGACTGTGTGCTGGCTTCAACAGGGACACTGTATTTCCCTCTACTGCAGAACATAGTCAGCTATATTTACAACTTAAAAAAGTAGTAATGTATTGCACACATACCCAGTGTTACTTGCTTAGAGGAGCCAGCACCAGGGTCAGATTGTACAGCACCTGTAATCACATCCATAATCGGCCGTCCCTTATTGCCTACTCAGAGCCAACTCCTCTGCCACAGTGTATTCTGGTTTACTGAATTTAATTCTTTATTTCTGTTTGCTGCAAACAAGTGTTTGTGATAAAATGTTCACAAAAGTAATAAAAGGTTGTGGTAAATACTCACCACTTTGAATTATATTTTTATATTTTGTCTTTATCTGCTGACAAGAACATTTGGAGTTGGGGTTGCATCTAAAAATCAATGAATATTAATCTTTCTTAGTACATACATGCACATTTTTTATATAATATAAAAATAGCCTATAGGCTATATTACACATAAATAGGCTACACATAGCCTACATTCATATACATAATTTTACATAAATATCTATTTGTTTAACTTACACATTAACAATCAGCAATCTTTCTCCAACAGTCTTCTCTTGCTTTGGCAGCAGAGACCGTATTGTTTCGAGCTTGAAATACATATTTAAATTCATCGTAATTCTGAATGATTATCTCTTGCTCCTCCGCGGAAAAATATATCGCTCTCGATCTACCCGCGATTGGTTGTTCAGTGTCGACGTCACTCTTTTATGTGCACGCGCGCGTGGAGTAATCATAGCTTGAGGATCAAAGCCTGAGTTGACAGAGAAAGTTGATGAGCTGCATCATGGTACCAATAAAGCCTGATTGCATCGGTTTGGTTTTGTCAACTCAAAACTAATCCTGTAACCCCGAGTTTGTTCAGCTACCTTCATGGTACAGGCCCCAGGTCTCCTGCCCTCAGTGTAAAAAACGCTTCACATGTAAATCAAGTCTGAAGATTCACATAAGAGTTCAGACCGGGAAGAAGCGGCTCAGGCTTTCACTCTGAAATCACTTCTGCTTCTCTTTATGAAGAAAGAGCATTTAACTGTGATCAGTGCGGTAAACAGTTTCATTGAGCATCAGTCCTGAAGAAACACTGGAAGATTCACACAAAGGAGAAGATTCATTAGTAATATTACAGCAGAAAAGACACAGCGGTGTGTGTTTCAGTGCAGAAGTTCTTTACTACAGAAGATGAACTGAAAGACCACCAGAAAATTCACACTGGAGAAGAAGGCCATAACACTTTTAAGAGAGACATGAATCTGATATACATTTTTTTTTTATTACTATTTTTTCATTGTTTTAATTTCATCAGAACATCTAGTTTCTCTTCCACTTCTATTCTTCCATGCAAACGCAAGATATACTTTCATTTATCTTTGAAACTGGACACATTTCTTCTCTTCTTCTCTTGAGATGCTTTGAGTCAGTAAAGAGAGAGATCTCATTCAATTTCACTTTTACTTAATGTTTGTATTTGCTTCATGTAATGATTGATTAAACTTTTACGTTTTTATCAGTATAGCTTTAAATGCCTAATAAATGATAATTCACCACACATGAATGACATTGAATGAGATTGCTGTCGGTCTACATTATTAACAGTTTGACCCTTGATATGCAGCAGACATGTTCACAAGTCCCTAAATTTGTGTGCACAGTTTGAGCACCTTTTTTAAGAGTAAAGCATATGGATGGAACAATTGAGCATTTTTCCTCTTCGTTTTGTACTTTGTAGACGGTCCCTATCTGCTGTTTTACATAACAAAATGTATAGGTTGCGATACAGTAAAGCAGAACACAACCTGAACAAATGTCAAACTTCCAATGTCAAACCAACTTTATATCGGTGAACTGGTACTGGTTTGAGATCTCAAGTGTTGCTACTGCCATTTTATTTCTACTCTTTGAACACATTTGGATTAAATGTGTCAATTACTTTACATTGTTAAAATAAACTACAACAGATACTGCTAAATACTTTACATTGAGCCTATAATGACTCACGTGAGACATTTTAAATCTATACATAAATAATATTCTATCTATTACACTTGGAATAATGTTGCTTGTGGTGCTCTTTGTTTTTAAAAGTTTAATGATCGTTTTCAGTTTCTGTACATTTTAATGATCTAATTACTTCATTGTGATCAATGTAGTTATCATAAAATCAAACTTTATCAAGTTTTCTTATAGAGCAGTTTTACAGGCTTTTGTCATCTATCTGACTCAAATAATGTGTTTCTAACAGCAAACACTCAGAATAAAGTGAGATGATCTGCTGATGATCCTGAATGGCTTGTTGAATGAGTGTTGATAGTCTGAGGCTCATCAATATTAACAGATCTGCTGAAAACACTCTTTATTTCATGACAATAGTTCCTGTTTTCACCTCATTTATTATGCTGATGTCTTCAGATCTCCTGTAAATTGACACTTAAAAGCTAATTTAATTGGTGTCAGGCTGAGGGTATTTCTTGGTTACATTAATTCTTTAGTCTTTATGCGTTTAACTGTTTTTCTTACCATTATTTATATTTTGAATAATTCAATTACATTATTTATATTGTTACCAATAAGTATGAAACAAACTCAGTCACTGATATATTTTTTTTATTTTGGGCAGATCAGCTCCTCCCACTAAAATTTGCCATAATTAAAGCCCCTCCCATGTCAATCACATCATCAGTGAAGCTCCTCCCACAGTAATTCTCCAATAAATGCTGTAAATTCCCATCAGCTACAAGTGAAGACGAGCATCAGAGCATCAGGAAGAGCTGAAATCTGTAAAGACTGAGTTTATTAAAGAGGACAGTGAGAACATGAGTGATCCAGAACCCTGCAGAATGAAACACACTGAAGATCATGAAGAACAAAGAGGTTGGTGTTTATTCTTCATTCATTCATGATGCTGAAGAACATTCATGTTAGAAACATTCACGCTCTTCATCACTTTTAGATAAACAGTTAAACTGAAATGGGTACAAAAGTTTCATTTTTGGTTTTCAAAAAATGGTCAGTAAAACGAGGTTGGAGAAATGTTCATATTTATTGGACTGGGACAAAAAATCGGCCCGGGCATTTTGGCCCAGACCGGCCCACTATATGATCATAAACACCACCCATCTTTGCACGCCCTTATGCATACCAACTCCTATTCATTAAAACCACTAATGCCTAATGTACTAATGTAATGAGTGAGTATAGGAACGAGTGAGAGTTAACAGATTAAATAAGTAAAATTTGACATTTATTAATACAGTTGAACTATACTCCACAGTGATGAATCCTGAAACAAGCTATAAGCTGCATTGGCATAGCAATACAAGTGTTTCTTACAGGATTTTTGTTAAAACTATGGTGGTGGGACCTTGGTCCTTCTAGGGGGGTTCGGGGGCATGCCCCCCGTGTGAGAACATTTTGTGCATTTTAATGTTAAATTCATCAATCTGGTGCACTTTGAGAGTTAAAAATTTAAAGCTCCAACCCATATTCAGTGTGCAAATTAAACAAAGAAAAATTCAAACCTCTTTTAGTTACAGTGTCTATTTACATTACACCTACTACATAATAATAGTTATAATATTAATCCAATGACAGTAATAGCCATATTTTGTAAAACAAATGCACAAAAAAATAAAGGACACTTTCATAATTAGTTTTGTACCAATTTCTATACTTGAAAGAGATAAGCACATGATCTTTTATTTTGACGCAAACTGCATCAAGCTTTTATTTTGGCGGAAAACATGGTTTACAAACGCCTCTCATTAAATTTCTAGTGAATTGCGGTAATCGTCAACTATGCAGATGTGGAAGTAATCTGTAACTGGGTTATGGGTTCCTACACTCATGACATGGCCTAAGTGTTTTGAAAGTAGTTCTGCTTACCGAGGACTCTACACTTTCTCGTCTCTCTCCTGATCCTCCTCACTATCATCATCTGCCGCTGGAGCTGATGGAGGTCAGAAAACATATATTTTGACACAGTTTACAGTGTCTGCTTCAAGGGCCTGGTTCTATTTTTTCACGCTATTTCTCTGCACATTCCTGGCGTTTCTTCTCCATCTCGCAGACTATTTTGACAGATACACACTGACACTGCAGCACGCTCGCTCACTCGTTTAAAGTTGTGATTGGGCCAGCCCAGTGTCAATCAAGAAAAGAGCCAATGGGCCGCTGATCTACATGTTTCATGGGCTGGTCTGTCAGAAAAAAAAAAAACTTACACTGACTTTTTTTGACCAATGTATTACACCGGCACAAACCCAGCGCCGCCAATTAAGCAAAACAAAACAAAACGAATGGGCCGCCGATGTACAAATTTTATGGGCCGTTAAAAAATAAAATAAATAATAATAAAAAGTATGTATGAGATGTATCGGCCCAAAAAGCACGTCGGCCCACCGGGAAAATGCCCAGTATGCCCAATGGCCAGTCCAGCCATGATTGTGAACATCAGGTCAAAGTCAAACTAAATATAATTTTAGCTTTTATTTAATTTAATTTATCTGGTTCACAAGGTTTTCAAAATCAACTGTAACAGGGTTGAGTGACATGTAGGACACAGATAATTCTCAAAAATAGGTAATTTAAAACTAGTTAAAGCCGCGATCAGTCTAGACTTTCAGCATATGAAATTTCTACTGACACTGTCGTGAGATGTCACACTCTGCGGTGTATTTTTTACAAGGATACATTCAATGTATAACAAATAATATATCCAAAATATAATAATATACAATCTGCTCCACTTGACTTGTTCTTGTAATTAAACTAAGAGGCTTAGGCACAGTGTGACATTTCTGTGGCAGAGCGGGAATTGAATTCGCCAAACTTAAACTGGAACACAGTGAAACTCACTTTATTTACCTTTATTTAATTAATATAAAAAAAAAAAACAGCAAAATGGTAATATTTTATAGCAGTTGTCTACTTTAATGTCCTTTCACTTCATTTTTATTTATTTTTTGATGATTTTTTTTCTTTCATTTCAGACCTGATGGAAGAGAACGAGGAGAGTGAAGAACTGAGTGAAGTGAAGGAGGAGAGTGAAGAACTGAGTGAAGTGAAGGAGGAGAGTGAAGAACTGAGTGAAGTAGAGGAGGAGAGTGAAGAACTGAGTGAAGCGAAGGAGGAGAGTGAAGAGCTGAGTGAAGCGAAGGAGGAGAGTGAAGAACTGAGTGAAGTGAAGGAGGAGAGTGAAGAACTGAGTGAAGTAGAGGAGGAGAGTGAAGAGCTGAGTGAAGCGAAGGAGGAGAGTGAAGAACTGAGTGAAGCGAAGGAGGAGAGTGAAGAACTGAGTGAAGCGAAGGAGGAGAGTGAAGAACTGAGTGAAGTAGAGGAGGAGAGTGAAGAGCTGAGTGAAGCGAAGGAGGAGAGTGAAGAACTGAGTGAAGCGAAGGAGGAGAGTGAAGAACTGAGTGAAGCGAAGGAGGAGAGTGAAGAGCTGAGTGAAGCGAAGGAGGAGAGTGAAGAACTGAGTGAAGCGAAGGAGGAGAGTGAAGAACTGAGTGAAGCGGAGGAGGAGAGTGAAGAGCTGAGTGAAGTAGAGGAGGAGAGTGAAGAGCTGAGTGAAGCGAAGGAGGAGAGTGAAGAACTGAGTGAAGCGAAGGAGGAGAGTGAAGAACTGAGTGAAGCGAAGGAGGAGAGTGAAGAGCTGAGTGAAGCGAAGGAGGAGAGTGAAGAACTGAGTGAAGCGAAGGAGGAGAGTGAAGAACTGAGTGAAGTGGAGGAGGAGAGTGAAGAACTGAGTGAAGCGAAGGAGGAGAGTGAAGAACTGAGTGAAGCGAAGGAGGAGAGTGAAGAGCTGAGTGAAGCGAAGGAGGAGAGTGAAGAACTGAGTGAAGCGAAGGAGGAGAGTGAAGAACTGAGTGAAGTGGAGGAGGAGAGTGAAGAGCTGAGTGAAGCGAAGGAGGAGAGTGAAGAACTGAGCGAAGTGGAGGAGAGTGAAGAACTGAGTGAAGTGAAGGAGGAGAGTGAAGAACTGAGTGAAGTGAAGGAGGAGAGTGAAGAACTGAGTGAAGTGAAGGAGGAGAGTGAAGAACTGAGTGAAGCGAAGGAGGAGAGTGAAGAACTGAGTGAAGTGGAGGAGGAGAGTGAAGAGCTGAGTGAAGCGAAGGAGGAGAGTGAAGAACTGAGTGAAGTAGAGGAGAGTGAAGAACTGAGTGAAGTGGAGGAGAGTGAAGAACTGAGTGAAGTGAAGGAGGAACATCGTGTCAAAACTGGAGAAAAACCTTTGAGTCACTCAAAGAAGAAAAAATTTTTTTTTAAAGAAAAGTAGAGCCAAGAAATCTTTCACCTGCACTTAGTGTGGAAAGAGTTTCACATACAAATGTAGTCTTGAGATTCACATGAGGATCCACACCGGAGAGAAGCCATTCACTTGTGATCAATGCGGGAAGAGTTTCATAGTGGATCAAACCTGAAGACACACCTGACAGTTCATACGAAGGAGAAGCCACATTCATGTTCTGTGTGTGGAAAGAGTTTTTCACTGCTGGATAATTTACATAAACATGAGAAAATACACACTGGTGTGAGAGAGTACATGTGCTTTGAGTGTGGGAAGACTTTTACTTTAGCGTACAGTTTAAAACTGCACCAGAGAATTCACACTGGAAAACTTTACTAGTGTTCACACTGTGACAAGAGATTCAGTCAGTCATCAGATCTGAAAACACATGAGAGGATCCACACTGGAGAGAAGCCGCACACGTGTGATCAGTGTGGAAAGAGTTTCTCTATTAAAAGTCAGCTGAAAAGTCACATGTGGATCCATACAATGGAGAAACCGGATCACCATGATCCATGTGGAGAGAGGTTCCTTCAGTTATCTTCAGTTACTCACTCAAATGAAAAACAATCACAGTCTGAGATCACAGTAAGTAGTTCATCTTTATGTGCTGAGCATTAAAGTCTCTCCTGTGTAAGTTCATGGGTTCATCAATTAAACAGAGTAAAGATTATGCGTATTTGGCGTGCTGTCCGGGGAGGGCTCCGAGCTTGGAAATTTTGTAAGAGTATTTAGGACTTGAAGTGAGGTGATGGAGGGATGCTGTTAAACTGTCAGTGAACGGAGGTAAGTTTGCAGTATATATATACACCTCTTACCTCGTTGATTGTGTTGATTAACAGAGTGTGGTCCACTCGTGTCTAATTAGGTTTGATTGGTCTCTCATTTGAAATCTCATTATTTAATGTTTCTTTTAGATCTGATGGACGTGAACAAGAAAGGAAAAACAGAAGCCAAACAATCTGTCTCCTGCCCTCAGTGTAAAAAAACGCTTAAAGCTGCCGTCTGCAAGTCTGGCAGATTGGGTCGATTAGCCAAAATTTTGAATGTTTACAACTCTCATGCCCCTCCCCACTACCAGCGAGCACCCTCCCATCGAGGTCGTGCTCGTCAGTGCGTCACTGTGCGTGTGTACCTGATTTTCTGTGAACGCGTCCGTCTCTTCAGCATCTATCAACACCATGGACTCGGAGGTAGGCTGCCCTGGCTAATCTATCCATAGATAGCAATAACCGAGGAATTGGAAGCTTGTTAGTAGATTTTCTCTCCGCCATCACGCTTCATGCAATCTCCAGGCGAACTTCAGGCGTGGCGTGTGCATGTGATATTAACGTGCGCGAGTGAGGGGGGATCTGTGGCGTGTGCACGACCTGTGATTGACAGTCAGATCTCACACCCCCCTGCGCTGATTGGACCTGATGAAGCGGGAGCGCTGGATTTTTGCAAAACAAATAACACGCTCCAGGTGGAGTTAGAAGCTCGGGTTTTTTTCTAAAACCACCTTATTTATGTTTTTCTGTCAGATTATAGTGTCGATTACACTGAATATGATCAAAAAAATGTTGCCGACGGCAGCTTTAAGACTGAAGATTCACACATGAGAGTTCAGACTGGGAAGAAGCGGCTCAGGCTTTCACTCTGAAATCACTTCAGCTTCTCATTTTGAAGAAAGAGCATTTAACTGTGATCAGTGCGGTAAACAGTTTCATTGAGCATCAGTCCTGAAGAAACACCTGAAGATTCACTCAAAGGAGAAGATTCATTAGTAATATTCCAGCAGAAAAGACACAGCGGTGTGTGTTTCAGTGCAGAAGTTCTTTACTACAGAAAATGAACTGAAAGACCACCAGAAAATTGACACTGGAGAAGAAGGCCATAACACTTTTAAGAGAGACGTGAATTTTTATTACTATTTTTTTTCATTGTTTTATTTTTTAATCAGAACATCTAGTTTCTCTTCCACTTCTACTCTTCCATGCAAACGCAAGATATACTTTCATGTATCTTTGAAACTGTACACTTTTCTTCTCTTCTTCTCTTGAGATGCTTTGTGTCAGTAAAGAGAGAGATCTCATTCAATTTCACTTTTACTTAATGTTTGTATTTGCTTCATGTAATGATTGATTAAACTCATTACTCATTTTATCAACAGTGTATTATTGTTCACATTTATTATTTACAAGTCAGAACAATTACTATGAACTTTAAACAACACAGTTTGTACACAGTGTGGTGAGTCTCCATCTCACCACACACTCAAAAAAATAACTCATTGGACAAACTCAATTTAATTGAGGGCAGGATTTCCATCCAATAAATTGTGTAGCCCCAACTCATAAAAAACTAATTCATGCAATGAAATTAAGTTGGTCCAACTCAATTTTGACCAAGTTAAATGAGTTGGTCCAACTCAATTTTTATCAAATAGTTTAGATGAAATGGATACATTTATAAAATTAGTTTTATGCTTCTTAAACTTAAATTACAGTTTTTCTGAATTGCTAAAACACATTTCTTGAAACCATTACTCACTTTCTCAAAACCTTAAACACAAAACCAAATTTTCAAACCACATCCACAGAACCTCTGACTCTTCTGGCAAAATCAAACAATTGCCACAAAACCATTTTATCTGTGCTCAGAATCAAACAATGATCTCAGATCATACACACAGCGAGTCAAAATTATTAACACTACAGATCATTCATTAGACACTACATCAAAAAATGTACAACACAGAATCCAAAGCATGCAGTTACAGAAAAAAAAGTATATTGTAACAAAGTAAACAAATTTTGCAATTACATAAAACATGCAATTAGTAATGACAACTTACAGTAGTAAGGTGAATAAACTGTATACTGTATCCACTGCAAGTATAGTATTGTACTGAATATTGAATAGTAGGCCTTATCGCATGTTTGTATATTCACCACTTGTATACTGTGAAAATGTGACCCAACTGCAAAAGCCAAAAAGGTTACAGTAAAAAAAACTCTAAATGAAAAAGCATGTTACAGTAAAGCACACTCAGAAGAGTTGTGCAACTGCAGAATCAAGGTCAGTGAGAGAGATTTTATTCTGCTTCAGCATCATGTCTTCATGTTGGTCCAGCCAGAGGAGTTTCTCCAAATCTCAGACAATGTCGTCTCTGCAGGCAAAGGGAAAAACCCTAAAGCCAGATCCAGCCTTGACAATTCTCCACACCTTGCTCTTCCTTGTCCTCATCCTCATCCTCTTCCTGCTTGTTCACCTCCTCTTACTCATCCTCTTCCTTCTCTCCCTCTTATATTGTTTCCATCCATTGTTGGTATCAACATTCAGTGCAACATTTTGAGTAAATGTTGGGACTCTGAACTGACTTGTATTATGCACAGTTGGTTTGGTCACATCATTAGAAATAAGTGTGAACAATTTTGAGTCGTTGTGTGTAAATGATGACCACTGTGTTGCAGTTGTGTTTAACTTTCGCCTGCCTGTGTTTAGCATTTTGAAACATAAGTGCATCACAGTGCAAAATGTGTTTTAGTGAGTGAGAATGTGTTTAGAGTTTTGAAAAAAAAGTGAATGAGATTTGCAAACAGTGTTGTAACTACCTGAACTTGTTTAATGTTTTACAGAAAGAGTGATTTATTCGACAAATTGGTTTAGACTATTGAGATTTTGGTTCAGAGAATGGGGTTTTGTGTTTTAGCAATTCAGAAAAACTGTAGGAAATCCTTCTTTTGTACCCCATAGAGACAAGAGACAAATCTTGATCGAGTTATTTTTATTTAAAACTATATAGTGCAATAGTTATTTAAAGGGGAGGTGAAACACTCAGTTTCAGTCAATCTCATGTTAATCTTGAGTACCTATAGAGTAGTATTGCATCCTTCATATCTCCAAAAAGTCTTTAGTTTTATTATATTTATAAAAGAAAGATAGGCTGTACCGAGTCTTTCCGGAAAAAATCGAGCGGCTGGAGGCGTGCCGTGTGGGCGGAGCTAAAGAATCACGAGCATACATACAGAACGTGTTTTTGCTTAGAAAAACGTGAGATGGGCAGTGAAATGGGGGAAAAACACAAGGTCTCGAGAGTTTTTTACAAGTAGAAATGATTTTAACTTGAGCGCAGTGTTTTTAGAACACCATGTCATGCGCGAGTATTACAACATTTGTGTGTTTACTCGTGGTTTATGAGGACATGAATTGGTTTATGGATTATTGTATGTGACAGTAGCAAGCGGAACAGTTTTGCACATCAGACCAGTATTTTCATAGAAAAACAATGGAATAGTAACCGGCGCATTTCAATGAAGAAGCGTGATTTGTGGCCCCTAGGTTTATTATGAAATAATTCATTTATTTCAACATATTTTCACACTCTTTGTGTATTGTTGTTTGGAGTGGTTTTACAATAAACATACAGACACCTACAGTGGCCAGCTAAACAAATGTATTTAAACACACACACACACCATACATCGCATGCTCCATAGATACATTAATTATACGTGATCATGTTGTTTACTTGCTGTGCTTACGCGCCGATAGCTACCAACTCACAGACATTTGTAGCAGTTTTACTCACCGCCTGCAGTTCCAGCGCACGACCTTTATCATTGTGACTGCTCCATCCTTAAGCATTAGAAGTTAATCCTGGAAGCAGGCTGCTGGTTGTAGCTGCACGGGCTTCACTTTAATTTGGGGGTTATTAGTGTTGTGTTATTTTTTATCACTATTTGTAGTGGAGTGTGATTTTCAAATTGTGTTTTCTTTGCCTTATGCAGCTATAGCTAGCCTGCCTTTCGAGGGCCTCAGTCCCTACAGTGATCTACATTCCTTATCTTTTTTTTCAGGTTTTTTTTTTTTTTTTTTTTATGAATCAAGGCAATTTATTGTGAGTTATTTTTTTTGTTTAATTATTTTCTTTAATAAAAATTGCTTGTTTAAACGTGAACTCACGCCTCCTGCCTCTCCTGAGCAAACGGTCTTGTGTCCCGTTTACTGAATTATTTCCCCGGTAATTCGGGGTGGCGTAGTCACTATTAGACGAGCCACGTTTTGCTACATGTTCAACAGAACAAAGACATTTATACAGGTTTGGAACAACCCCAGGATCAGTAAATGATGACAGAATTTTCATTTTTGGGTGAACTATCCCTAAAGACAAGAACGACTAACTAGAAATACACACAAAAAGTGTGTAAGAAAAAGCATGTAAGAGTGTATAAAAAATAAATGTACTTTTTTTTGTGTGGTGTGTGTGCGTGCATAAGTATGTTAATGACTCAATACATAATGTATTCTCAAATAATTCTCATTGTGTTCTCGAAAAAAGTGCACATCTCATGCAAACAGCTTGATTTTGAGCTGCTGGATCTTTGCATTCAGCCTATATCCATCCAAGTTCATTAGGATTTTCTGGATAAACTCGAAGGTGTACTTGAGGTTGTCAGTAAAATAAGATCAAGAGCATAAATGAGACCGAACAGCATGATGAATGCCAGGATCCCGCAGTCTAGGTTGCTCAAAACCTTAATGCCCTCAATCACAACGCCAATGTATTCTGCACAATCTCCACTTTGGATTCTGTAAATCCCCATGACTGTGTTTGGGATTTCATTTTCTGCATCCTCAGTGGCCTGGACAAAACACAAAAACACTTTGGTTAAGCCCAGGTGAATTTGATCCTTTATATTTTAAAAGTAATCAGCAAATTGCATTGCTACTTTTCAGTCTGAAACTTAACATCTTCCTTAACTTCTTGGACTGTTTGATGGCATACACAACATTGATAGAATATCAATAATATGCTTTAAAATATGGTTCTATAATGCATTAACTAAAAAATACCAATACATTTCTTACAAGATTTATTAATCTTTGTTAACGATAGTTAACAATCCATCTGCTTATTGTTAGTTCACATTACTATTACATTGTTGGCTGCCATTTGCTTCCATTCTATGGACATACACATCTGAAAACTTCTACAAATTCTATTGTGTTCAGATGAACAATGAAAGGCTTACACATGGAATGAAAAAAGGCACACACATGGGTGAATAAATGAGTTTTCATTTTGGGTGGACTATTCACTTAAAGCCCTGATTTTACATCTACCAGACATGACATTTATTGTATTATCTGAATGTATCGAGGTAACTACATAAATACCTTCCGCTTTTGCCAGCAGAACACGACCTATGAGAGACAAGTCCCTCTGTTAATCCAAAATTTTGTGAGATTCTCTCCTGGTCATTTTTAGTAATAACCATATCCAAATAAGTTGGAGCATCCTTTACAGGAATATTACAAATTTTTCTGGCATGGCAACTTTTTAAAGCAAACAGTTTACATTTTTGTAAATTAAGGCAGAGACCTGAGGCACTGGAAAAAAATTCAATAAACTTGACAGCTGACTGTATTTGATCAACATTTTTCAAGAAAAGAGCTGTGTCATCAGCCAACTGACTCATCAGGACACTTCTCTCTTCAACTTGAATTCCTTTTATCTTGCATGATTTGATGAAGTGACAAAACGCCTGAGCAACAATGAGAAAGAGATAAACAGAAATTGGGCAAATGGGTTTGGAAGTTTTTTTTGCATTTCCTAATTCGGGGAACAGACACAGTCTCTATATGATGATATCTAGGTGAAAGAGTGTACCTTGTATAAGTACCTTGTATAAGTAAGTACCTTATAGTGGTGTGGGGGTCACTGCAGGCAGAAGATCAAAGTGAGCTACTCTGGATCATCAGAGGTTCCCTTGACACCATTAAGGTATAAATTAAAACTGGATACTTGCAAACCTGCCTGTACTTGCAAATTCCTGAGTCCCTTGATGAACAGGTCACAGGTTTTAAGTGCATTGCCCCATTTCCAATTACTAATACATCCTCAAGTTGGGCATGTAGAATGGTGGGTAGAAGACATTCGGGTTGTGGAAGAAATTTAATATGTTCTTCCCTTTTTTGCATTTAATTATATTTATAGAATCTTAAAAATATGATGGTAATTAAATGAATGTAGTGTCAATACATATCCTTATGAATATATGTATGTGTATGTCCTTGAATATTACCTGACAAAAGTTAATGTGACTAAATGAACAAGCAATATCAGTTGACCCATCAATTTTGGGATGGTCAGATCTTGATCAACGGAAATCACATTGTATTTGATACAAACCTAACTAGACTAAAACAAATTAAAAAGTCATAACTGAAACTATTTTCATAGTATTTTATTTTCTCCATAGGGAAATTATTTTTTTACAAATACAAAAACTTTTTTACATACAAACAGATTGTAAGCAGACCAACTGTAACTATCCAATCTTTTGAATCATTTGTCTCCATTTGTTAATGCCACTAATCTGCATAAGGCATTTTAAAGAAATGGGAGTTCTAGCGCAAGTTCTACCGGGAAGACTCTAATATCACGTCATTCATTAACCATAGATCTTGACTTGATCATTAGACTTGACAGTCCTGGGCTAGTTTTGCAAGATGGAGTTCATTTAATACCTAGGTGAAATTATCAACCCGTTCTCATCTCACGGCGTCATATAAGGCCGTTTTGTCACGTCCTTCGGCGTTTTCTGCCCACGCATATAGCACCCTTTTGCGTATAGATGACACGCACATGGCTTTCAACCAACTTCAATGTAAAACCATCCGCGATGTAATTACACGCTCAGGGCTTCGCCAGTCGTCAATTCACCTCAACATTGACCGACTGCACAGACTAAAGACGTTTTCAGCAACGACTTATGTTTGCTCTATGATTAGGATTGCCTACACCTAATATAGGAGGTAATTGTTTTCCATTATTTATCTTTCGAGAGGAGATATTCGCCATTTTCAACACCCTTATCGTCTGTGAGAGACGCTCGCGGCTTAACCACCTCCAATGCAACCCACCCGCGTTTTACAGGACGCAGTTGGACTTTGCTAGCCAATCCAAGTGCGTGATATCAGACGCTTTCAGCAACAGTAGCATGCGTAGGCTACAATTTCGTTTAGTTTTAAATAAGCCTGTGGTAGCCTTCTCAATTTAAACGTGAATGTGTGCTAGGTATCCTAACTAAAAACACGACAATATAGGTTCCATCATCCCTTAATTGCCCGCAGGAGTATATTGGCCGAATTCAACACACACCCTTTATCGTGTATGAGAGACGCTCATGGCTTTCAACCATCAATGCAACCCACGGGCGTTTTACAGGACGCAGTTGGACTCGTTAAATATGGACGCTTGGCCAGGACCCCTTGGCGTCACTTTTTAACGCACTGGGTATACCTTTGGCGTCATTTTTCAACGTGCAGGGTAGTCTTGTTTGACTTCTATAGAACTCTGAACCGGAGCCTGCAGCGTTGAAATTTGACGTCTTGGGTAACACCGCAACCCGTCTGCTGTGTATGGGTCGAGGCTACAATAAATACAAATAAAAAGGAATAGACTACAATGAATGATCTATGCCAGGGTTAGTAAAATGGCGGCCCCCAGATGATATTTATCTGGCCCTCCAACTGGTTTTTGATGTTTAAAAACCCTCGCAATCTGATATCAAAGTGCCCTCTCTGCGCAAAGGTTTAGCGCGTTCGGCAACCGCATTCAGCGGTGAGTTTAACAACGCACATGGTGTGCAACCGCATTCAACGGTGAGTTTAACAACGCTCAACTGCATGTAAAACGGCATTCAGAGGTGAGTTTAACCAAAACAACGCTCAACTGCAGGTAAAACTGCATTCAAAGGTGAGTTTAACAACGCTCCACGGCGTGCAAGTAAGCAGTTTAAACGTTTTCTTGTCATAGGTACTGGTACATAGGTACACTGCTTTAACTAGAGCATGCTGGGTAACGTATTTTTATCGGAGGTTTGTTGATGTTAATAAATATATATAATATGCTACGATTGTGTTCAATTAATATTTTTTTTTTTTTTTTTTTTTTTTTATTGATTAAATCCTCTAAATTAATACTTTTATAGCCTCTTCCTCAATCAGTCTCTCCAGCTGCATCACCTTGTCAAAAACCTTTTTCTTCATGCCTAAGGAAGTGTCAGGTTCTATTCTATATTTCTCTTTACTGAGAGAGTTTGAAGGACTGGGGCTGGATAAAGCCTTATTTTGGATGGCTCCTCAAAAGCTAAAATTCTCCAAGTTTCCTGTTTTTTATCGGAATCTTTTTAAAGTCTGGGCTTTGTTCGAAGTACCAAAGAGAAGGACTGTAAATTCCTTGTACTGGTTGCTGCAAGAGCCATTAATTTTTGGCTCACGCTTGGATTTGTCCAATGAACTGGGTTACTCTGTGACAGAAGAGAATCTTATCAACTCTGGAATTTTAACTATTGGACATGTACAACGGATAGCAGGAGTGGATTTTAAAGATGTGAATTCAATGACTGGACAGCTGGGGGTGAGGTTCTATGAAGACAAATGACCAATTGAATTAACCACCATATTAAAATACTACCTCTTAATGCCTTTTTGGGAGTAAAATCCAATAATGGTACAATTCTCTGTCCCTACAACATAGGCAACAAGTGATTGGTGTTGAATCTACAGTGTGGAAAAGGAAAGGGTGAGCCACCTTGACACATTAATCAGACCTTTACTCACTTTCTCTTGAGTGCAGTTAGAGTTGGCAAAAACAAAATGGTTTACAAATAAAATTTAATATTGTCTGTCCCAGATTTTCCAAAACAAATGAAAAGCACATGGGCCTCTTTCCTTTGAAAGTCGGAGTTTAAAGAGGTAAGTGTTTAAAGACCCACTCCGATGAAAATCATGTTTTTCTAGGTGTTAACATGTTCTTGTGGCATTTTTCTGATGTTAGAGAACATATCTTGAGAAAAATAAGTTCGAAGTTGTATTTCTGAGTATTTCTGCATTCAAATGGCTGTGAATCAGTAGCAGACGCTAAAATGCCGGCTAAAATAGACTGGAGTTGTGACGTAGTAACTCCACTGGGCGGGGCCACAAGCTCATAGAGAAGAGAAGACGATGGCGGATCAACACCTATGTGCGGTAGCGGGTTGCAATGCTAAGAGGAGAGATATTGGTATTAGCTTTCATGCTTTACCAAAACATGTTGCTGTGAGAGACGAATGGATTACGTTCCTTGGTCACGGCAATGTTAAAAACCACACATCGGTTTGCGGTCAGCACTTCACAGAACACTGTTTCACCAACTGGCAGGAGAAAAAAATGGGCTTCGTCAGTAAATTATTTTTGAAGCCGGATGCAGTGCCTTCCATCAAGACTTTACCGGTAAGTTTATTTTTAGAGACATATGTCGATTTTATGCCGGTCAAATGCACTGGGGCGCCGCATGATTCATGGTAAAGTTATTTATTGTGTTCTGTTTTCTCTAACGTCACTTCTGCGGCTGCCACACAGACAAGAGATGTAGGCTGTCAGTGGGAGCCACAGAAGAGGGGAAGGGCAACTGTGGCCACCCAGCTGTCAGAGTATACTCTCAAATCCATTCGAAGTAAAGGTTAGTGTTGATTTGTGTAATGACATGATCTAATGATTTCTATTGTCGTTAATATTTTTAGAATGAAATATCTGTGCTAGTGTTCATTGGTGATGTCTTAGTATAATTCTTTGTTTATATGTGTCTGTATGCAGGCTGTTGTGTGTTAGGAACTTCATGAATTAAGTTATGTACAACTCTACTACCGGTACTTGCTGAAATTAAAGCTGCTCTGTCATTATATGTCCTACATGATTGGCAAAACTGTTTAGACCGGGTGTGCTTCATCATTATTGCCATGAAAGAGGCAGTTTGAGACACCTTGATTAATCATTTTGGCTAATGTAAGAAATTAAAGGAGCTGCTTCAATTTCTGGAAGTAGAGGAGCTGTGCATGTAGCCCCTTAGCTGACATTACTAGCAATAATCTGGTTAAATTTCATGTAGATGATGATTTGTATGCACCGTTTCTTAAAATTGAATATGTGAATGTCACTTATTATTATGAAATAGTGTCACCGGATGTGTATTGACCCCTGGACTGTAATATGTAGTCATAGTAATACATGTCTGTTCATATGTAAAATTGTCATATTACAGCTATCCAAGTCAATCCATCCACCAGTTCCTTTGGAAGCAATACTGAGGTGAAAGCAGAGTTTGGAGGCTTTACTTCAACACCGGACAAGACAAGGCCCCCACCTTTGAAAAGGAGACGCCTTGAGACATTGCTGGATGACACGGAGGATCTGGATGATGCTGAGGAAGAACCAGTTGACCGTTCTCAGTCAACATATCACCCCAGCATGTCTTCTTTGAGTGACTCAACCATTGTCAGGTGATCACTCACTGCCAATTAGACAAAAATCTGCATCTTTTACATATTTTCAAAAAAACTTGTTTCCTGGGTTACACACTAACTACAAATACGAATAATCTTCACAATCTACTCACTTTGTGATCTCAGAAAATGGATTGATATTGCTGATGTGAATTCCTTTATTTTATAATACAATTCTTTAAATATTCTTTTTTAAATTACTTTGTAGTCGAATTGCTGTATTATGTTTTATGAAAAGAGAGATGAAGTAATATAATATATTTCATCCTCCACCCACCCCACAGCCCTCCAACACCAATACAAGATATTGTAAAATATCTTGTATATGAAGATTGCCTCCTTGCTCTGTTCCATGACTGTCCAATTTGTCAGCGGACATGTGAGCTGCAGAAGTATGTCAGGGGAACATTTTTGTCAATCAGACAGAAATGTCCTTTCTGTGACTACTCCAGGCAGTGGAAAAGTCAGCCGATCATCGGCAGCACCCCAGCAGGCAACCTGCAGTTATCTGCTGCAGTACACTTTACTGGCACGTCATTTAGACAGATCAGCAAAGTAAGTAACAGTACATAAATGTGCATAAATGTAGCAAGAAGTGGATAAAAATATACAGCATTAATGGAAGTATGTGTGTGTAATTTCTAATGTCTAATTTCAAAACATAATCAACTCATCAAGATTTGGTTGTGTTACAGGTTCTGTCTGCACTCAAAGTCTGCAACATAGTAGAGAGCACATATTTCCTCCATGCCTCATCATTTATGGAGCCATGTGTTTTCACTGTGTGGAAGCGGACCCAAGCAGACCTGATCCAGGAAACAAAGAGTAGGCCTGGGGGAGCCGAGCTTGGGGGTGACATGAGAGCCGACAGCCCAGGACACTGTGCAAAATATGGCTCTTACTCAATGATGGACCTCAACACGGGAAAAATTATTGATGTCCAGTTGGTGCAGGTGAGATTATGGCACATGCCCACTTAGTTCAAAAGGTACAGGATATTGTCCTGTACTTTTGTGCATTTTTTGTCATTTAATTGCTTGAGGATTGAGCACCCATTCACACTTTTTGAGGGTTGAGCCCGTTTGGACTACATGCTCACACAGAAATGGTAAAGTTTGATTTCCCCCAGAAGTCTAGGAGCCCAATAAAAACATTAAATTTATTTCTGAATTAGATTTTATTCATTTATGCTCATGTGCAAAACCTGAATAATTCACATAGTTTAAAATAAATCTATGAAAATAAATGTCACATGGTGAATATGACATTCTGACCTTCTGCATTAATCATTTATTTTAATATCTCACCTATGACAGAATGTTGATGTGAAATAGAAAAAAAATCATGTGTTTGTGCAATATTGTTTTCTCTAACCCCACAGAGTAACGAATGTGGCGGCAGTGCCAAAATGGAGAAAGAGGGCCTGATTAGGAGTCTCGATTTCCTGGAAAAATCTGCTGTGAAAGTTGCATCAATTGTCACTGACAGACACTCTCAAATCCAGAAGTTTTTGAGAATTGAGAGGAACGATATTGAGCACTTTTATGATGTTTGGCATGTTGCCAAAGGTGAAGTAAATTTAAAAAATTGATATTCACATGGTTCTTGAACTGTGATATACACGGTCCCAAGTAACAAACTTCCATTTGCTCATTCTCGCCATTCAGGTGTTTCGAAGAAAGTAGAGGCTCTGGCAAAGATGAAGGACTGCAATGAGTTAAAGAGATGGCAGCAGAGCCTGGTAAACCATCTGTACTGGTGTGCCATCTCTTCCTCATCAGGTGAAGAAGCTGTAGCTAAGTGGACATCGTTCAGTAATCATGTCCAGAACATCCACAGCCAGGACAACGTCCTCTTCCCTGAGTGTCTGCACCCTGCCTTGGATGGAAGCCGCCCCAAAAAGTGGTTGAAATCAGGCATGTAATCTCAAGATCATGTAGTGTACTGGTATCCATTCTTTTGTTTCCTATAAATAATACATATCAACATTAATTTGCCAACTTGTTTGTGCTATTGCACAACTTTCCTAAAAGTGATATTGGATATGTGTAGGGAAAAAGAATATTCTAAGATTAATATTTTAATTGCAGCATCAACGGCTTTGTTTAAACTGCAGAGGATTGTGTCAAACAAATACCTCTTAAAAGGTGTGGCAAAACTCAGCCCAAGGCACCAAACATCGGCCATTGAGGGTTTCCACAGCGTCATTCTGCGATTTGCCCCCAAAAATGTCGTCTTCTCCTACAGGGGAATGCTATGCAGGTAAACAGAATAGTCAATTTATTTGTTATTTGGAAAAGCACACACCTGTCTCTCACATATATTCTTAGTTGAATCCAGGTTGGAATTTATTCATTTGTTTTTTTTGGATGGCCATTTTATATATTTGTGATTTCAGGTTGTATCTCGCTTCGCTGCATTTTAATGAAAATGGAAACAGGGAACAGCTGACGTCTAGAGACGGAACACCAGCATACAAGCTCAAATACCCCAAGCACAAGAAAGGAAAACACACCATCCAGCCACTAAAGAAAAAACCATCATATGGTAGATTAAAGACATATCAATAATTGTTTTATTTTTATTTATTTTTTGGTACATACAGATTAATGATTATCTTTTCTTCCCAGCCTATGTGGACAACCTAATGCGCGTCTTCTTCGACGAGGTGCTGCATGAACCAGCAAAATTCACTGTTGAGCTTCAGGAACTGAAGATCCCAGACACCCTGTGTTCTCAGTTCCACAGACCAGACAAGCAAGAGGCTGTTGCTGCCTATGTATCTCACTTCAGCCACTGATGTACTTTATTTATTTAGCGTCTTGGCAGACGTCAAACACGTATATATATATATATAAATAATAACTAAAATATGGGGGAAGTCCGGGTCCTTTGACAGATTTTTTGGTAAAACAGCTTTTATAAAGTCATCGTAATCATCAAGATCAGCATATATATATATATATTAGTTATAGTTTTATAATTCAAGAGAATAGTAAAGTACAATTATTTCTTCAAAATCTTTTTATTTATTTTATTAATTTTTTTATTCTTCATCTGAAAAAAGGCAATCATCTAGTGGTTTAAGAAGCCAACATAATTTCCCTCAGGGTCTGGATACTGCTGGCGGATTCTGACCACAACACAGGATGGGATCACTATCCTATTGCCATGGCCCAAGTACCCCCACACCCAGCTGACAAACTGGCGATAGGCCAGATACCTCCTCTGCCTGGGAAAAAATGCAAGATTGTAAATTATATTTAGTTGTTTACACAAAGCTATGTCCCTAGACTGCAGACTATTGTTAAATTTTGTCCTGTGATCATCCATCTGATAAGATTTTAATTTTTGGTGTTTATCACAGAATGTATATAATGTAATGATTGAGTAAATAAAATGTGATTACTGTTTTAGTAAATCATTATTTGTTGCAATATTTTGTACTACAAAAATCTGAAATGCAGACATTTTTGAGACAACACGATGTGGGATCTTGTGATTTCCCCTATGCATCTTTTGATGTGCACGAACTGTTTTAACAGTATTTTACGTACGCATTATCAACATTTACTAGCATAGGGCCATGGAGGGCTCTGAAAATATTGAGGGCATTTTCAAGTGCATATTCATCTAGGCACACTGGCTCTAATCCTGGGTGAAGACTCATACAGGTACAGTAGGATGAGGCTGCAGTAGAACCCTTAGTTTGACAACAACCTACAGGGGAAAAAATACAGACAGCATCAATTATGTGGACAGTGGCCTATATTGGAGACAAAATAATTATCAATACAATTGTAAATAAGTCATTTATAGCATCATTTAATCTACCTTGGGTATTTCCCAGCAGCAAATATTCTCAGTAGCAATGGGCATAGTAATGCATTTACCACAAGAACACCTGATAGGGGAGGGGGGGGGGAATCATAAATACATAAACAATTGAACTTTAAACGTAAGAATTAGGTTTTCAATGTGCTCTATAAGTAAACTTAAATTTAAACTTGATTCTGCAGCACTATGATTTATTATTATGATTATTTATTATGATTACAAAAACAATACCATTCTGATACATCCACTTGTAGACGACTAGATCTATGTACGTCCTCTTGTTCCTCGTCCGAGCTGGCATCTGGCTCAAAACTGTACGGCTGGATAGCTCCAATATTGCTCACCATTTTTGTTGCACCGGTAATGACAGGTTGGGGGTGTAAGCTAGCGGGAGAGCTAGCGTAAAGACAGAGCTCTCAGCAACGGGGAGGGGAGGGGGAGGGTCGTCGGTGGTTGGAAGATCATTGTATTGGGATATGGCATTATACAGCTTTTTCTTATCCTCTCTAATCCGTCTTCGGATCTTGTGTCGCTGTTTGTTACGGTCTGCAGCAAAAAAAACACAGCAAAAAGAATTTTAAGGAGGATATGCATAAAGTTGGTCATTGTGCTAATGGACATCCAAAAGGCGCCTTACAAATGATGTTATAAAGCTCACATCATCAGCGACTAAAAATGCAATTGTAGAATATTTTGACTACACCTCTGGTCATTTAACCATAATAAATAACCTGGAATGTGGCCAATGTTCAAGTAATGCAGGGAGTTGGGTGATGGTAACATTGGACATATATGATGCAAGATGTGATCAAATTTAAATTACTTAGTTATAGCTATAGATCAGGGGTCGGCAACCTTTTTGTCATAAAGTGCCATTTTTAAGTTTCCAAGTTCATCACTGTGCCACAACACACACATAGCATATATATATATATATATATATATATATATATATATATATATATATATATATATATATATATATATATATATACACACACTCATATAAATACACAAACATTTTACATTTTCATAATGGCTTACACAGAAATAGTACAGAAATTTAAATATTTCTCTTGAAATTTGTTTTAGATTTAGATAGACAATTTAATAATATTTATAACTCCTAACTAGAGATGCACCGATTACAATTTTCTAGGCCGATTCCGATTTTTCATTGAGTTTGACCTGCCGATACCGATTTTTTTAGCCGATTCCGATTTCATTTTTTCTAACTACTTTACAGCACACACAAATATTTATTTTCTACATATATATTTTTTTATATAAAATACCATATCCTTTTACCCAAACTGAATAATAAAAACAAATTTAAATGGGTAAATTTTATATAAATATTTTTGAGTCTTAATTTTCTTTTCTGACATAACCTAATCCAGTTCTTGTTAAAACACACTAGATATGCACATTCTGTGCATTTTGGGCACTTTTGTTTGGAATCATATTTATTTTGTCCATCAAAAGTGTGCTTTCACTTCACCTTTCACACAGCGCTTTGAACCCAGCGCACAGCGCTTTGCCTTCTGTGTGAATGCAAACACGACCCGGGATTGATGCCGGGTTGGGGACCTAGTAACATTGCCGTGTTCAGTCCCGGAACGAAAAGAGTCCTGTGTGAACAAAAGCCGTAATAATGCCGTGTCGTAATGATGACGCTGAAGCCGGGATCGTTCGCCAGCTAGTGAAACGATACGTTATGCGCAAGTTTATGATCGAATCAGAGAGAGAAATCGCAGCTCATAGGCAAACTTAAGACATTTTAAGTTACATCGATGTCACGTGTCTTCACGGGATTTGTAGGCTACGGCTTGTGTGAGAACGCACTCTCTGATTCCGGAAAATCACTGGCAGTGTGAATGAACCAAAATCAAACGAACCCGGGTCAAATCTCGGGTCACTTTATCCGTGTATTTTCTGGAATCTCTGTGTGAAAGGGGCTTTAAATTGAGCGTGAGCAGCGCAGACAAAATACACTCGGCGGCGAAACCCCTGCTTCACTGCTGCTCACGCGACGCTCCTGTTGGGCGCTCACGCGCTGCTCCTGCTCCCGGTGTGGATTAACATGTACGCCGAAAAAAATATGCGTGAAACGGCCGTAATTCACGAGGTTAATTTCCTACATGTGCGTTCCAACGTGTGCACGTGTGATGCTGATGTTGCGCGATGTTAATCATGGGGAGCCCGAGTGCATTTGACCGGCATAAAACTAGACTACTTTATCTGAATGAAATACATACACTTCTCTCGCATTTGCTTGTGTGCCAGCGATTAACCCTCCGCGTGCCAGTGTTGGCACGCGTGCCTTAGGTTGCCTACCCCTGCTATAGATTAATAAGCTATATTTAAAATGAACTCCACAAGTACATGAAGGCATGGAGGCTACTTACCGGTTACTCGATACAGATCCCTCTTTTTCTGCTGGATGCCCAAGAATAGGCCTTCAATCAGATGTTGCAACGCCACTGGATCATCTGTTCTGAGGTCATCTGGTGCTGTAAAGTATTTGTGAAGGTATTTGATCAATATCATGCATTTTCTGTGCTATCAAAAATAGAACAATTATACTATTTCTATAAAACACCTTATACATTAAATATGGTAAAAGGAGGATTCAATAAGAAGAATGTAGTAGGAACACATGTAAAAACAAAAAAGGACATCCACAAATGTTCTGCCAAAGAATCAGAAAACATTTGTTCAGTTTGCTCATTTCGAGCCATTTCTTTGTTGATTTCCACTTTTGTTGTCGCATGTTTTCTCAGCGAGCTCCCCCTACTGCTGTGAGGCCTAGATTTCACAACACTGTCGTAAAAAAATAAATAAAATAAAAAATAAAATAAAAAACACTCACTTGTGGTACCCTCGTCTACCTTTCTACCACTGCTTAAGAGCCTTTGTTATTATGGGAGCCGGCCAACTTTATTGCGTGGAGCTATGTCTACCGAGGTGGGTAATACATCATACACAGTATGATGGGAGTGTGTGTTTGTTGAATTGCCGCAAAGCAGTTTGTGTTTTTCGGTCGTTCTCACTTCTCATGAGACTTCCTATTTCCAACTTACCGGGACGTTAGTCCCCATGTTGCAAGGTTGGTTTTCCGCCTGGGAACACTGGGGGGTGCGGGGAAAGTCACCATTGTCACCAGAATAGGTTATTTAACCATCCAAATGATTTCTAAACGGTTTTATTAAGTTGAAATAGTTACCAAATTCCCCTTTAAAAACACAGTTTTTAGAGAGTTCCCAATCATAAGCTTTTTAATATAGTTGGGTATGACCACTTAATATCACTTAAAGGTCCCATGACATGAAATTTTAAATTTCTGAGGTTTTTTAACATTAATATGAGTTCCCCTAGCCTGTATATGGTCCCCAAGTTTCTAGAAATTTCAATCGGTATAAATCGAGCTTTTCCTATCTTTCTCTGCCTTTGAGAAAATGGAGGCTCAATCAGGCTGATCTTGAATCCCCTCTTTATGACGTTACAAGGAGGAAATGTTACCTCCCCTTTCTCTGCTTTGCCCGCCCAGAGGATATTTCTCGCCCATGAGAAAACGAGCTAGGAAACAGGAACGCGCACGCGCGATTTTAGTTTGTCCACGAGAGACATAATGGCTTTTGAGCGAGCAAAGCATAATAATTGCTCAATAATTGGATGTACAAATGAACACTGAAGGGTCAATACAAAGCTGGGCTTGCTGAACGTCTGAAACTAAAGTCTGGATCAATCTCTTTGGCTCAGCTACACACCTCGGACAAGTAAGTCAACTAATGATATATAAGTGTGTTGCTTTACTGTTTATGGTTACCTAGCTTGTTACACGTAGAATGTGGCTGTCACATGAGCTATGCAGTTTATGTGTGTGAATACACACACTGTAACGCGAGTGTTGTACACGTCTTTGTTATTTGGATAACCGTTTTCCTGTTGGTAATATGGCGCGCGCGATATCCGCATTTCAAGATCGCAGAGCTTGATGTAATTGTAATAAGATAAATGACAGACGTTACAGATCTCTCATGAAAAGGCAACAGTAGGTTCGCGTTAGCTACATGATGATAACTGTAAACCATCCGAATAAAGTACCGTATCCAAACATAATATTTTAAACTTACCATTCGGAAACGTCCTGCTGGAGCTGCTGAGTTGCAGCTTCTCCATCTGGATCAGATTCTGGGTCAAACTGAAATGCTTGAACGACTGCGTGTCTTCGTGCCATTGCAATATATCCAACATAAACAAACATGCGTGGTATCGTTGCGCAAGATGGTCAAGGCCACGCCCACCCTCCACCTCTCTCCTCCTCATTATCATTTAAAGCTACAGACACCGAAACGGCCTGTCTGAAGGAAGCTCATTCTGGGACTGGTTTGTAGTGGCTATAATTCTGCACCGAGGCTGAATTTTTGGAAAGAGATTTCAGATACAGTACTAGGGACCACTAAGGTCTATATTAAAGCCTACAAAAAGTAGCATGTCATGGGACCTTTAAGAGGTCAGGTGTTAAAACACAAACCAGCATAATAATTTTTTAATTTATGATAATTTTCTATTGATAGGAGACAGCAACAAGTACATACTTACTGTCGACTGCCCACTGTCTCACATCAGTGACCCACTGTTGCAGTTCCTCATCAGACCTTTGCGTGCACTTCTTTATAGCCTCAATGTCCTCTTTGACTTCCTTTGTCTTTTGGATAGTCTCAAAAGAATAATTAATGGAAAGTCACACAAACCTTCGGCAATACTGAAAGTATTAGATACTTAGTATGTACAACATATCAGTGGACTTTAGTCAATTGAAATTTAACCTTCATTGATGAAATCTTTATTTTGTACTTACCTTTAAGTACCGTGTAGACAAGTACTTGTGCAGGTTTCTTTTTTTCCACTCATTCCATCCTCTGGCATGCAATGTGATCATATCTACTCGTGCTGTAATGATGAAAGGCTTAAATGTGCTTTTCAATTAGTGGTTAGACAGTATGATGAATGAAATAAAAAAATAAAAAGATAAAAAAAAATCTATAAAAAAGCAAGCTGTTTTAACAATTACAATGCTACCAAAGCACAATACATGAGAACTGTAAAAAAGGACCACTTACCAGCCTTACTCATGTATTTTGTAGTTAGAGCCACACGGGACAAAAAGCTGTTCACTTGCTCAACTTCTTCACCAATCGTTGTGCCTGCCCCTGTTTGGTTTTTGCCACCCCACTGCACCTACAGCATGCACACGTCCAATGTAAAAAATATCAAGTTCATGGATGTCAAAATGGTAAAAGGCTTAGTTACCATATTGTTCGAGAATATACATTTACCTCACATTTTGTAGAGTGCCCCTTTGCATGCATAACTGAGAGAAATGGCTTCATCTGAGTCAAGTTTTGCATTTCTGGGAATGCTTGAGCCACCTTTTGCAGATACGGCCAATATCGACACATGATGTCAGTGCAGAAGAACTTGCAGTTTGTTTTTGTGGCCAGTTCCTTCTGCAGAAACAGAGAGTATGCAAATATCTCACCCCTAAACATGTTCAGACCTCTAAGCAATATGCTGTGCCTGCAAACTGCCACCTCTACACAGTAAATTCCACAGTGTTAAATCAACACTGCTCAGAGCAAATATGGTCCCACTCTACAGAGTGTTAAAGTAACACTAAAGCGGTGTTAAAGTGAATGAGATAATTAAGTGATTAATTTAGTGATGATTGAGCATTATTGAAGACACCTGATGTTAACAAGCAGAATCACTGAAGGAGAAAATCATAAATTGTAAGTTACCATTATGGTGATGGGTGTTTGCTTTAGTTGGGCTCTTGACCCTTATATGTTTACTTTAAATGTTACTGTTGTTTGTCTGCTGTTATTGATGTATAACAGTCAAATGAACAAAGTAAAAGTGTGATCTGATAGTGTTGGTTATGTTTTGACATAATCATGCTGTGATCTGAAAAATGAAACTTATTGAGATAGTTTGGTTTATCTTGTTACCAGCAGCTTTGTGATTTTAACAGCCTATGATTATCAATACTTTACTTATAATCCAAAATATTTCATAAACATTGTTCTGATCAAAACACTTTCAAATTAATTTGTTTAGAAACACAGACATCAATAATCAGCCTGTGAATCTCAACAATGGTGACAATAATAAAGCATGTTGCAGTGGCTGCCACCAATCACAACTCATTAATGGCTCCCATCATGCATTGCGGTATGAATAAATTATGATCTGAATTGTCTATTTAATTTACTTTCCCTAATTGAATATTCTGCTCGTCACCATTGTTGAGATGCATAGATTGAATCTTGACATCTGTGTGTGCCTAAAGGAAAGATTTTTTGTTTTAAACCACTTTTAAGAAATCCTTTATATTATATAAAAAATTCTGGATATTTATGCAGATTCAGTTATTTTGTAACCAACAACATAAATCGAAGTCAGAAATAAGGATCATAATGAGTTCAGTGATCAAGTTCAAATGATGAATTTCATAATATAACCAACACCATCAGATCACTTTTTTTTTCTTTGTTCAACTGGCAGTTATAACTCAGATACAACAGCCAAACTAACTCTAAAGTAAACATATAAGGGTCAAGAGCCCAACTAAAGCAAACACCCATCACCATAACGGTGGCTTACAATTTGTGCTTTTCTCCTTCATTGATTCTGCTTGTTAACTGCAGGTGTCTTCAATAATGTTCAATCATCACTAAATTAATCACTTAATTATCTCATTAACTTTAACACCGCTTTAGTGTTACTTTAACACTCTGTAGAGTGGGACCATATTTGCTCTGAGCAGTGTTGATTTAACACTGTGGAATTTACTGTGTAGGCCCTCTTCGTCACATTTGGTATTTGTCTTTTTAGAGGTCTCCCTGGCTGCAGCCCATGTTGATGTTCCACAGATGCCTTTTCCATGTACCTGTAACAGTGTCATATCAAATATATACACAAACTAAATCCTGATTCACTGTGTACAATCCCAAATCTTTTGACAAATATCTTGCTGGAATGGTCTTCTCACGAACACAATCAACAAATGTTGCTACATCTTTGTCATTAGCCAGAAAAACTCCATCAAAAAATGGTTGTTCCTCTGCCCTACAGGAAGAAAATATGAAGAGTTTCGTTGCAAAACGAGATATATCCATTTTGAGAAATGTTGGTTATTTGACATTATTATTTAAGACATCAACAGTCAAGTTCATTCACGATTTTTTGTACATTAAACTATTACTTGAGCTCAGTGAAGGCCAGGGACACAATATTCTTCAAATCCAGGATATTTTTTATTTAATTTTATGTCCATAAATAGTTCATAAATAAATCAAAAACCATGCCAAAATGCAACATATTTATCTTAACATTGTCAAACATCTTAAATTGGTTAAAAAAACAATACATCATAAATATATGGAATAGTATATACAAAGATTGATTAATAATAATAAGATTTTAAGAGTTAGTTTTGGCCAGAACATACACAACATAACAAAAAAAATTTTTTTTTTTTTTTTTTTTGCAAAACGCTATATATACACCTTAGGCTATATTCTACTACTGTAATACCATTAAGAAAAGCTAGTGAATCAATGTTTTGTTTGTGTGTGTGTGTGTGTGTGTGTGTGTGTGTGTGTGTGTGTGTGTGTGTGTGTGTGTGTGTGTGTGTGTGTGTGTGTGTGTGTGTGTGTGTGTGAGACGTAGCCTACGTGACTGACAGCTCGCCGACAGTATAAACAATTAAATGGTAAACGTTTTTTAGTTAGCCTATTGAATCCTCTTTTTAAAAATATATGTTTTTTGTTTTGATATTATCGTTAAATCACTGAGCAAACTCGGAGCACTTCACCGGCGGTGACTCTCTCCTCGCGTGTCATCCTGAGCTCGCGCAGCATCCTGAACGTTCTATAGCCTAAAGGGGGTCGCACACCGGACGCGCAGCTCGGCGGCGCGCCGCGCAGTTAAATTCGAACACATTATTCTCTATGAGAGTACACACACCGGCGGCGCCTTTCGGCGTCTGTCCGCGGCGGCTCAGGACCGTGTTCAAAATCCTGCCGCGCCACAGAGCGCCATTTACATAGTTTTATATTAAATATACATGTGTGTGTCTCAAATCGTAGTTAATGTATATACGGACTTCACCCTGTGCTGCAATATACATTTAGTTTTATATTTATTTACAGAAATCAGAAAATTGCTGATGTTCAGGTGACAGTTGTCCTAGACGTGGCGCGACGCGGCGCTGAGCTGCGCGTCCGGTGTGCGGCCGCGTTATATCGCACTTTGTAAAGAAACTGGGCTGGCGGATATCGTGTTTTGTGAAAAAATACATTTTGTAGTAGGCTTAAAATGTACATTTTTAAATCTTATTAATGGCAGCAATTCACACATAGATTAAGGTACATCTGAACAGTGATTTCCAATAATAAAATCCAAATGTCAAAAAATGGCGTTTATCGCGTTTTGCAACCGAACTCTTCATATGTTAACGACAAAAAAATATTCAAAAGAAATATGGACAAAATAATGTTATCAATAATCAATATTTCAAAAAAAATGTCTAGACACATCTTTTTCATCAGCAGCTGACCAATTAATACTAGCACTTACCTTTTCTATTCTATTCTATTCTATTCTATTTATTTTTCTGATAAAAAAAATAAAATAATACCTTGCTATGTGTACTGTAATAGACTAACTGAGACTTGTTACATCACGTGTATACTGTTGCCCTCTTGTTGGTCTGATTGCTTCTATTGTTCTTTGGATAAAGGCGTCTGCTAAATGATTAAATGTAAATGTTATAATATACCCCTTTGTTTTGCTGAATCTGTATAGTTTTCTGTTTCCATCTGCAGACACAGCAACTGTATCTGGGGTGCAAGCTGGGCAAGAGAAGTGATCAATGCCGCAGAGTTTTTCTCTTTTATGACGACAATATGTCCATTCAAGGAAAGCTTTTTGGAAGACGTTGCCACAAATGTTACCACTCTGAAATTATAAAAATTTGAATACAGTGACATGCCAGTAAGACTTGCATAAATGCAGAAAACAAATTACTTTCCAAGTCTTACCCTTCCAAATTGTTGCGAGCGCTGTTGTAACATTTTCACAAATGCTTGTCTTGAAAGCCCAGGTGCAGTGATCTTCAGGTCCTCAAACGATGCGAAGAGGTCTACCTGGTATATGGTTTGAAACTCGACAGTGCCTGGCCAGTAACCACTAAACAACAGGTCCACCACCTCAGGTGTCCATGATGCAAGACATGCTCTGCAATTCATCACTGGCAGGAACATGTTATAGCGACCTGCAAAGATTTCAAAAGAAAATAAATAAATAGTAAACACACACTTTGGCTGCGTTTACACTTGGCATTAACATGCGATCACCGTGATCCGCTCAAGCAGATCGGATAATAAGCCAATCGGGACACGGTGTGTTTACACCTGTCCACATCAAGTGGCTTCTGTATCTGGATAACAGATCGGATCTCACATTCCAAAAAAAAAAAAAAAAAAAAAAAAAAAGGATTGCTCCGGTCGACCTGAAGCGGTGGGTTCTGCTAGCCTGGATGCCAGCCTGTTCAGAAAAATAAAGTTGTCAAGGCGGGCTTTATACGATGATGGACAGATGATCAACAGTAACGTAATCATCTACGTCACCAAAGAACGCTTGGGTTGAATTCGTTTACAACAGTGGTTCTCAACCTCTGCCATGTTTCTATTTTAACCCTGAAATGGCACACCTGATTCAATTAATTAAAGGCTTAATGAGTAGTTGACTAATTGATTAATTGACTAATTCCTGTTGGGGAATTGAATCAGGTGTGCCATTTCAGGGTTAAAACAGAAACATAGCCTGTCAGGGGGTCCCTGCGGGAGAGGTTGAGAACCACTGGTTTACAACAAAGACGGCTGCCGCTGGAGAACTGAGATGTGTAGATTCCGCCATCCAATATGTCTTCTGTCATAGAAGATATCGACAGCGCATTTATTTTAAAAGAGGAACAGAGAACCGCGATCAAGGCATTTGTCGATCGGAAAGATGTTTTTGTCGTCCTTCCTACATACGTCACTTACTCTGCTCTGATTGGTTGTAGGTCTATTCAATTGGGTGCAGAGGCATTTCGGTTGAAACAAGCCCCATAATCAGAGCCTAACGGAGCAATATCAGACTCATATTCTGACTAGAATCTGAATATGATGACGTCAGGCTAGCGTTCTGCAACTTTAGGGTGCAAAAGCAAACATTTCAGTATATTTGCGAATCGATGTACTTCGCACACGTCTGTATCGAAAAACCACACTGCTACGTTCACCAATTCCTGGAGAGAGGAGGGGGAATAAAGACAGTGGGTGGGTCTTGTGTGATGTCCACCTGTGAATCCAGACACGATGGCTGCATTGCGTTTACATTACACTGAGATCTGATCACAATGCGTCCTCGACTCCCTCCGAACCTGGACACACTGATCCGATAACATTCCCATCAGAAGTCCGTTTACACTTGTCTTTTCAATGTGTATGAGGACAACATCCGGATACAGGTCGCATGTTAATGCCAAGTGTAAAGACCGCCATTGATACTTTTCAAGACATCAGTCAGCAGGTTAAGCCAATAGACAAATACAATACAAAACATTGCAAGTCATACCATTTATACAGATGAGTACAACTGATCGTCCAGCTACAACAGCCAGGTTTTGAGGGTCACAATGACAAATTTTGTCAGGTTGTGTAATGGGCAGCAAACACACTAGATGAAAGGAAAAATATATTAACTAAAATAAAAACATGTTTTTAAGCTTTCAAGTACTTCTTACCTTGCTCATAAATGACATTTTGGCCACTGAGGTCTTGCACAGCAGTTGATGGCGGGAGAGGTTTATATAACCCATCTATAAGAGTCTCTCGGTTGTGAAAAACAAGATGTTGATGCGTAGAAACGTCACACTGGCCACAGTAACGGGGTTTCGGGAAACAGTCCTTGCACCTGATGACTGCTGCTTTCAAGCTGCAGTGATCACAAGGACCATAATGCACACAGTCTGAAGCAAGCAAACAGTCCAGGAGTTTTGGCCTTGCTTCACGCCAGCGTTCTTCAGACAAGGTTTTCCTCAATGCCCAATCATGAGATGCTGCTGATCTGGGTTCATCACAATCCATTGCATTTCGGAGTAGCTGTAGTTGTAAATCTTGCAATAAAAAATTCAATTACATTACAACTCCTTACCTGTAAACCAAGCTTACCAAGCTCGTAAACCAAGAGCACAAACTCACAAAACATTAAACAAGTAATCTCTCGGATATTTGTACATTTAACATTTATCATAAAATGTTGGCACTTTTGTTCATTCAGAGGGACTTTGTGAAGACAGTGATACAGTTCCGATGGTTAAAAACATTTAAGGTAAACTTACCAATAATCTGGTGTGCATCTACATCTCCAAAATGTTGTTTGGAAGTTGCGGCTTCAGATGCGCTTGCAGTTTCTAGAATTATACAATTTTAATGCAGTATCATGCATTCAAACCACAGAACAGATGCAAATCAACATGAAATGGGATTACTTATAGGGAATAGAGAGGGGAACTCTTTTCCACTGTACAGCAGCTCATATGAAAATGTATTTTACAAAATTACCTGTCTGTTAGTATAGACGGACTTCCGGGTATAAATGTCAAAGATATGTAATAGTAAGCAATATTTTTTTAGCAAACAGTATTTGGTTGAACACACTCCTAGATGAAATCAACAAAAACAATTGCTTACCGAGCTCAACTTCTTGAGGGTTACTTGCAGAGGCAATGGTTGAGGCAACTGGTTTTCTAGATCGGTCTAGAGTAAAGTAAACGGAAACAAATATTTGATTTACACAATACTTAGTGAAAAATCAAAGGATCTAAAACCTCAAACCATACCTTTCTTTGGTTTGCGCTTCTCATAGACCAAGAATCCTTCTTGGTCTCTTTTTTTCCACCTAAGTTTATGATCAGTCTTTCTTTTTTGTTTTTTAGGTGGTGTTTTGACTGCTTCCTCACTCTGTATTACTCAAACATAAGAGGTAGAACAATGACTCTGAAATATATACATTTTAAGAAGTAGAACAAGAACATGATTCAGAATATCATTTATGGAAGTTGCAAAAAATACAAACAGTGGTAGTAACAAATTCCAATGATTCATTTTCTTTTCACACATTAGTGAAATACTGCTTGATGCAGAATGCGTGCTGCATACTTAATTTTATACAAAATACCTGCATCTCCTCCAAATCAGCCATTATTTCCTCAAGATCACGGTGTAATTCCTCCTCCATATTTTTCTCTGGTGTAGGCTGATCAGATGACTCTCTCAGTCATTTATTTTTTAACACCTGAGGACCATAAAAAACTAAGTACACATAAAAACAAATGAAAATAAATGGGTAGTGGTTTGCAGAGGGTTTAACGTCCATGGTTAAGGTGGGAAACAACCTTGATGAGGTTTCTTTCCCTACCCAGGCAGTGCTTAAATAAATGTTTTCAATGCTAGGTAATTGGGTGCCGGTGATGCGTTGGTGATGCGAGTGTTTAAGGTCCGAAGCGGAGCAACCGCCTAGCATTAATCAACTCACCTGTCTGCGTTGTACTGCAAGAGGCAGAGATATAGTGAGATTACAGATGATCTTCAAATCTGTTCAAATAAAGTTTATAATTAATTTATAAAAACAATACATTTATAAGAAAATACAGGGTCAGTGACAATCTGAAAACAAATCAATACTGCATATTTTAGCAAGGGAACTGTAACCAAATTGCTATATAAACCATAGAAACTCCAGGCAAAGTAGGCTCACAAAGCCAAGAGCAACAATTGTTAGAGCTTGTTGTGCTTGGCTAGCGTTGCTGGGAAAAGCAGAAACATCTAACTACATTAAAGCTGCTACATTAAAATGCATGTACAATATATAAATAAATGTAGTAATACGGGATTCATAAATTTTGGGGCATCTCGCCCGGGGGGCGGGGTTACGTCCTGCGTCACATCTCTCATGCGGGTTCTCGTCGACCAGGGTCAGCGCGCACCAGCGGGGACCCGTCAAAGATTCTATAGTTTTTCCAACCGTCTCTGGACTCGTCTGTTGAGTGGGAAGTTAACGTTATCCTGTGTACATCTTTTTGCACGATGGAGGGTAAGTTTTTAATCATGTTAGATTGTTTTCCTGTTTAGTTAAGATTTCGACTGTTAGATAGAGTTAGATAGATTAGCCAGATAGAGTAATCTTGACCAACTTCAAATTACGTGGTGCAAACCTGTCCTCTTTTGGTGAAAATAGTTATTGTAAGACTTTTCTAAACGTAATTATTACAGTATAATTTACTGCTAGCTAACTTGGTTTAAAATGCTAACGTTAGGTAATCTTGGCCAACTTCAAATTACGTGGTGCAAACCTGTCCTCTTTTGGTGAAAATAGTTATTGTAAGACTTTTGTAAAACTTTTTTTTTTAGCACTGCTTCACCTGTAGTCTTACAGAAGCCTCATCTGGTTTGCACCCCTTGTTTGTGTTAACGAAATATGAATGTTTTATAGATCTGCCTTGGATGCCTCCACATTCCGAAGTTGTCAAGAGAGATGGGGGATACATTTCCCTAATTGTAAAGTCGGAGGAGGATCTGACAACTCTGTTGGAAAACCATAAAAGAGCAACGCTCACGTCTTTCAACAAATGGTGGAAAGGGGGTGGGGGGGTTAAGGGAAAATTTGACAAATGCTGTATATATTTCCCTATGTTGAAAACATTGCATTACAAAAAAAACAAAACAAAAAAACACATACACACCATACACAAACAATTAACACACCATGCACACCATGAAATATATTTTTTAATTGACTTGATAACGGGTTAAGGTTAACAACCTTTTTTTTTTTACTGTGTATTTGTATTTGATTTAACTATTTCACTACCTGCATGAATGGGCTGTCCTGACTTATTGATTAATTTATTAATTAAATGTTCTATTTATTGTGTATTGACATGATTAAAATCTTGCATTAAGGCCTGTTTCTATTTCATAATTCCACCTGTAATAGCAGTATTGAGTCTAATTAGTCGTTACTGCTTGAATCACCTAAAGAAGAAACATGAACTGGTTAACTGGAGTTTACTGGAAGTTTACTTTTCTTTTCTGCAATACAATAAGTAGGCCTAGGCCTAACTTTATCGAGGTAAAAGTTTCCCCGCTGTCACCAGACGTAGGTCTAGGAGTGGAGAGAAGAGTGACAAAATCACGGTAGGACTGTGCAAACAAAGTAGGCTATCTGTCTAGCATTGCCATGTCAGTGTATTGATTCATTGTCCCTTCATAGTTTGTAAGAGACATTTCAGGTTGGATGAATTTAATAAACTGAGCGAAGCCTATTCATCTGTTAATATGAAACGCGACTTGGCCATTGTAATTAAGGCTACAGCACATCTTGTACAACTTAAACCCTTGGTAGCTAGGTAACGATAAACAAACTGAAAGACCGCAATTCCTGATTTCGCTTTCGTTCACCAAACAAAGACTATGGAAATTAAACATCACTTTTCCATCAAAAAACGTGTTGTAAAAAACATAACTTATTAGATTTAAGACCTAGGTTCGCTAGCTAGTTCTGTGCCGGCCTGTGTGCGCTATGGTGCGCGCTGACCCTGGTCGACGAGAACCCGCATGAGAGATGTGACGCAGGACGTAACCCCGCCCCCCGGGCGAGATGCCCCAAAATGTATGAGTCCCGTAGTAATACGCACTCATATGCAATTATGGCTATGGCACAAGTTGTTGCTATATGGAAAGACTAACCTCCTGTTCCTTGATAGGTTAAAAAAAAAAAACTTTACTCTTCTTCCTCTTTGATATGACTGGAACCTGCAAGCACATGTAAAATTGTTTGGTAATGTAAGGCATTTGGCTACACGGAAATGTAGTTTCTTACTGTAAAAACAAAAAATATGAACACCATGTTGTGCATAAAAAAATACACGTTTGTACACGCAGTAGTATGGCATCACGTACTGGTCGACAGTTTCATGGGATCTGTAGTTCTATACGACAGATTAAGCTCATCTACATTTAAAGTAATGCAATATCTCGCATTTGTTTGCAAATATGGATGCACTCATAACTGGCGATATGATGATATAGTGTGTATTTGCAAATATATATCGTTCAGACAGTTCAGGGTTAGCTCACTAACGTTATCCACCTAAAGTTAACTACAAAAAAATACTACAGGATACGTAACGTTAAGTTAATCGAAGGGCATTGCTTTCATCGAGAGTGCTCACATGATTTTAACGTCACATTTAAAATTAGGTTACAGAAAACGTAAAAAAATAACCTGGCTAACGCTACCTACTTTGCCGGGGATCTGAGGATGTATGCGGATGTAACTTTATGAACTTCAGCTAAATCACCCAGGCCTGTCCTACCGACGTCATGAGCACTCACATGATTATAACGTTACATTTACCATTACAGCAAACATGATTCAGTAAAACAACACATATTACTAACATTTATCACTAAAATAACACAGTTTTAGGATAATGGGATATACTAGTGTATACCTCTGCTCTGACTGTCGATCGCAATGTCACATACAGTCCTTCTCTTTAGCGACCCCAGTGGACATTTGTGTTTCAAAACTGTAGCAATACGTACCGGGTGGGACATATTTGTGGCGCTGCAAAAAAGTGTGCAGAGGTACGCATTTCCCACGATAAAAACTCCTCGTGGTTTCTCGGTTTGATCGATCTGAGCAACCATAAACCATAGCTGCCAACTTTTGAGTTTTGCTTGGAGTGAGATTTATGGCGGCGGCCGAATTTTCTTTAATTTTTTTTTATTGCATCACAATAAGTGTATTGTGATTGTCAAAACATGTTAGTACCTAAACTGAATTTTATTAGGTTTAGTGACAACATGTTACAATGTTTAAATGGTACAATTTCTGGTAAGCTACGCTTTTTTATTATTTCAATTTAATTAAATGATTGTGATTTGATTTAAAATGGACTCATATGGATAAATATTAGGTAGGCTACACAAGATAGGCCTTCATTTTTCTCAAGAAAAAAACAACTCACCTAATGCTGTAAACACACAGAGCCCTATCAGCTGGCAGAATTATTTAAGGTTAAAAATAGCTTCTTTTTTTATTATAATAACAACATTATTTAATGATATAAGTTAAAATATAATAAATATCTAATATAGTACACATATTTAGCTAAATACTCTCTATAGCTCTTTTTTTCTAGCCAACTAACGTGCCTATATTATGGTCATCAAAATGGCTTTCCTGAGGTAAATGTTATGTGACATAATTGTTCTCCAGTGGTTTATTGACCCCTTTGTTTGTTTGATTCGTCGATATTATGTATGAGGAATATACATTTCGGTAAGTTGTACTGTATCTTTCAAAAGTGTTCATTCGTGTTTATTTACTATTAGTTCGAGATGTTCGGGTCACGTGCCGCTAGGGGTCTGTCGCGTCCAGACTGTAAAAGGTCGCGTCACATTTACAAGCGCCAAAACGGTATTTATTATTTGAATTTCGTAATAAAAGTGACAGAATCTGAGAGCTGAGATTTTTTTAATATCATAAGTAAATGCTCTGTCTAGTCTGTCGGTCTCCGCGATTTTTCTGTGCGTGAAAAAATGTATGTGTGGCGTGAGAGCGTGTGTCTCATGGTGAATGCGTGAGAGTTGGCAGCTCTGCGTAAACGACGCACAACATAGGCATTTTAGGAAGCACTATAACACACTCAAATGTAGCAAATCACTTCCTGGATTTCCTGCATTTCCTTTATTTTTTATTTATATTGCAGACAGAACACATAACAAACATAGCATAGCATACAATATTACAAAACAAAGAGCGACATTAATTGGTAGCAGGGAATCCAAAAATAATATCAAAATATTTTAAACACGTTTATGACTTTTTGTTTTTTAACACTTTCAGTGAAGACATGAAATAATCTAATTCTAATTTAAACATCTTAAATATTGGGGATGAATTGAAATATTTTTGTTTATGAATATACAATTTTGCCAACAGTATAAATAAATTAACAATGTATTCAAGACCTTTGTTAACTTTGTTTTCATAATAATGTTAATGTAAAATAGTATTTAGTCTTTGCTAAATTAAAGATAAATTCTGCCAATTCCTTCCAGACATTTTGGATAATTTTGCATTCGAAAAAACAAAAAAATTTCCTCAACTCCTCTTTCCCACTTTTACAAAAAGAACATAAATGGTCAATATCAGAGTATCTTGCAATTAATGATTTAACAGGGTAAATGGTGTGCAGCATTTTAAAATGTATTTCTTTGGTTTTATTATTAATGCAATATTTAAAGGGGATTAACCAAGCATATTCTTCCAATTAATATTATCAATAATAGAGTTTCTTCTACGTGCTATTTTATTTTGTATTTGAAATATTGTACAAATATGTTTATTATTGCATTTTTTATCAATCAATTCAATGCCGTTTAATATTAATTTTGGATTTGTCATTAATGTGGAGTTATATTGAATATGACTTGTGATAAGATGAATCAGAGTAAGGGAAACAGCTTTAACGACAGAATTAAATTCCTTAAAATGCACATGGAAACTATGGATTCGCATGAATTGTTCGTATGTTAAAAGATTCCATAATTGTCAAACATATTCATAAGATGATTAATATCCCTGTTAAATCAAATTCCTTAAAAATAAGCATTTATTGGCAACCTATATATATATATATATATTAGTGGTGGGCCGTTATTGGCGTTAACGCGAGACTCTTATCGCGCGATAAAAAAAATATCGCCGTTAATCTATTCTCCAAGTTGGGTTGGGAGATGGCTCTATACTACACAAGCTATGATGACGCAATCTACCCGCGGCCGCGAGGTAAACCCGGCTGCAACGCATATTCGTCGTAAACACGGCTGAAAGTGAAAGCTGGTGAAAAAGATCGGTGCAACATCCATTATTTGGACTTGGTTCGGGTTTAAGCCGTCAGACGAGCAGCAGCAAACTATATACAGACTAGGGCTGGATGATTAATCGAAAAGTAATCGAAACCGAAATTCAGAGCCTGTAACCGACGTAATTTTACCAAGTCGGTTATTTCGGTTTTTTAATCCTATTAATATTTCCGCCTACTGTGTGTGTACTTTCCCCTTAAAACATATTACCGCGTGTGTAGTCACTTGACTCCGCCCCGTCCCTGAACGCGCGTCTATTTCGCTTCAAACGCTCGCTTACGCGCGTCCTATTCGCTTTGGACGCGCGAATGGATTCAAAATGTTTAAGCGTAGAACTAGACGCGATAGACGCGAATTTGACGCTCTATTCGCGTTTGGTGTGAACGCAGCATAATGAACAGGCTGCGATGTCAAGATTGCAATGCTGGAATGTGTGTGTCAGAGAGAAAGAGGCACGGGCGCGATCGAACAGTGGAAACATAAAAACATCATTCGTCATTATAACATCAACGTCAATTTGTTCATACAGGACATCATTAAAACTGCAAAGTGTTCAGCCTACTTATATTTGTGTAAAACATTGTGTTATCAAATTATCAAAAAGCAAAAATGATCTCATCTTTTGGACATTCATCATATTGCATTGTGGGGTGGTTGTGGCGCAATGGATAAGACACATGCCTTTGGTGTGAGAGACCCGGGTTCGAATCCACTGTGAGACACCAATGTGTCCCTGAGCAAGACACTTAACCCCTAGTTGCTCCAGAGGCGTGCGACCTCTGACATATATAGCAATTGTAAGTCGCTTCGGATATAAGCGTCAGCTAAATGAATAAATGTAAATGTAAATGTAAATGCATTGGTTTTCATTTCTTGTCCTAAAACAGAGCACTAATCTTTTTATTTTTAAGTTACACATTCTACATTGATTAAAAAATAAAATAAAATGTTTTTAATGGTAGTATTATTTTATACAGAAATAAATTTATAATTCAGATGAGAAGTTAAAGTTAATTAAAATTTTAAGGAAACAAATATATTGATCTGAAATATAACAAATTAATTTAAAATTCATTCAGTTTACCAAACATATCTCAAGGTCTTTTGAATAAAGGGTGGCAGTCTTTCATTATCAACTGTTGTTGTGGACTATATACTGGAGAAGTATTTGTTCTCCATTTGAGTGAGATGTTTTTATGTGGCTAATTGAGGAAAGTGCATCCATATATTTTATTAGTAGTAGTATTAGTTCAAGAATAAAATAAAGATATCGGATTGATATCGGTATCGGCAAATAGCCAAAGCTGCGGCATCGGTATCGTATCGGAAGTGAAAAAGTGGTATCGGGACATCCCTAACTCTTTCATTAGAAAAAATAACCGTGAACGTATTTACAGTATAAGCCTTGCCAGTGACATAGGATTTTTTTTTTTAAATAATCGTTCAATAATCGTAATCGAGGTAACTTGTTTGATTAATTGCGATTATGATTTTAGCCAAAATCGTCCAGCCCTAATACAGAGTGTGTGGGGTAACAGTTCGGTAAGTTAACACACGACTAATCCGTTCTACCACCTCAAATTCAAAACGAAACATGATATCACTGAATACCAGCGCGCGCGTATTATTCCCATTCCAATATATCTTAGTGGTGTAGCACATAATCTCGATTTTAAGAATCGTTGTTGTGTTTCTTTTTAACTGAAAAGACATCAGTTAGACAATATTCTAATTTTAAATTTGGGGTTTCATAAACTCCAAGCCATAATAAACATTAGACCTACTTAAGTCTCTGCAAGCTAGTGTACTTAAATTTTATTTATCTGCAAAATGATGTTGTATACTTACAGTTTTGCACAATATATGTTCTCAAAACTACATACACCCTTTAAAAAAATACATTTAGCAGTTGTTTAGCATGGGTCTGTGTAATCTGTTCTGAAATGGTTTATTATAATATACTGTATATCGTTATCGCAAGAGGCTGCAATGTATATCACAATATAGATTTTAGGCCATATCGCCCATCCCTAATTGATAGCCTATAGTAGTTGATAATAACATAGGCCTACCTAATGTTGCCTACGGACGGTAACAGTACAGTAGTAACCTTTTACAGTCTATGAGTAGAACAGCTTTCTCAAGCAGTTTGTGATGCATTTTGGAAACAGGAGATGAGCCCCTGGTCTAATGCGCCACCTGGCTTGAGAAACCCGTTCTCAAAGACTTACTTTTATAGTCATTATTTGGGTAGCACACATATTCTGAATGCCTTCGGCAGAATTCAAATGAGCCATTTTAATCTAGATTAAAAAAATTAATCTATGCCCACCTCTAATTAATATAAATATATATATATATATATATATATATTAGTGGTGGGCCGTTATCGGCGTTAACGTGCTGCGTTAACGCGAGACTCTTATCGCGCGATAAAAAAAATATCGCCGTTAATCTATTCTCCAAGTTGGGTTGGGAGATGATGACGCAATCTACCCGCGGCCGCGAGGTAAACCCGGCTGCAACGCATATTCGTCGTCATCTTAAGTAAACACGGCTGAAAGTGAACGCTGGTGAAAAAGATCGGTGCAACATCCATTATTTGGACTTGGTTCGGGTTTAAGCCGTCAGACGAGCTGCAGCAAACTATATACAGAGTGTGTGGGGTAACAGTTCGGTAAGTTAACACACGACTAATCCGTTCGACCACCTCAAATTCAAAACGAAACATGATATCACTGAATACCAGCGCGCGCGTATTATTCCCATTCCAATATATCTTAGTGCAGGGCCGGATCTACCATATGGGCAATCTGGGCACGTGCCCAGGGGCACGTGTTTAAAAGCAATTGTTTAAAAGCAGGGGCACCATTGTTTAAAAGCAATTGTTAAAATTGCTTTTAAACAATTCATGTGCGACAAGACAAAAGTCTGACTGTGACACACACACACACAGACACAGAAAGACGCGCGCGCGCCAGTATCGTGCGCACAGACAGCACGCCAGAATACAGTTATCTTTCGTGCTTGAACTTACAATAACAAACACAATTATGCCAAAATGTCCGTTTTGTCGAGTATCTTCATAACATAAGAGCTGTCTTATGATGAACGTCAAGAGTTGTGAAAGAATGAGGCGCGTGCGAGAGCCGCGTCTCCGTCAGCTGGTCTTAAAGAGACAGCAGCCAATAAAGCTTTCTGTCAGTAAAGTTAATCAAACAACAAAAAGAACAGAGAAAATGACTCACTGCTGTTGACTAAAGTTTTTTTTTTTTTTTTTTTTTGCTATAATAAGGATTAGTCTATATTTAATTTATAATTTATGCAGTGCAGTTTGACAATTTCGGTATATGTCCTAGGTCTACCTGTTTGACAGGCACAGGTAAATATGACATTTATTTTTAACTCTTGTATTATTGAGACAAATAACAATATTGAATTTATTTTAATTTGAAAACACAGTGCATTTAGTTGTTGTTTCTAGTTTGAGTTGAGAAATGGGCTACAAATTTCAGCATTATCACTAATCTGTGTGTGCATTTTACTTGAGAAATAAGCAAGTTAACTCATGAAACCATTTGTTTACTATATCGCAATCGCAGATCGCAATATTGACCTCAATAATCACAATATGACATTTTCCCCAAATCGTGCAGCCATACTTTTCAGAAAAATGTATTTCGTATCATTGTCTTGTGAACTAGTCATTCAGCTTTTGATCAATAGTGATTGGCATGTTAAATCCCACACCTGGTGTGTGTTCCTTTGGAGGGTGTGGTTGTCAGGTAGGGGAGGGGGCCCATGAGCTTCAGTGCCCAGGGGCCCCTGGGGGTACTAATCCAGCCTTGCTTAGTGGTGTAGCACATAATCTCGATTTTAAGAATCGTTGTTGTGTTTCTTTTTAACTGAAAAGACATCAGTTAGACAATATTCCAATTTTAAATTTGGGGTTTCATAAGCTCCAAGCCATAATAAACATTAGACCTACTTAAGTCTCTGCAGCTAGTGTACTTAAATTTTATTTATCTGCAAAATTATGTTGTATACTTACAGTTTTGCACAATATATGTTCTCAAAACTACATACACCCTTTAAAAAAAAAAATACATTTAGCAGTTGTTTAGCATGGGTCTGTGTAATCTGTTCTGAAATGGTTTTATTATAATATACTGTATATCGTTATCGCAAGAGGCTGCAATGTATATCACAATATAGATTTTAGGCCATATCGCCCATCCCTAATTGATAGCCTATAGTAGTTGATAATAACATAGGCCTACCTAATGTTGCCTACAGACGGTAACAGTACAGTAGTAACCTTTTACAGTCTATGAGTAGAACAGCTTTCTCAAGCAGTTTGTGATGCATTTTGGAAACAGGAGATGAGCCCCTGGTCTAATGCGCCACCTGGCTTGAGAAACCCGTTCTCAAAGACTTACTTTTATAGTCATTATTTGGGTAGCACACATATTCTGAATGCCTTCGGCAGAATTCAAATGAGCCATTTTAATCTAGATTAATCTAGATTAATTTCAAAATTAATCTAGATTAATCTAGATAAAAAAAATTAATCTATGCCCACCTCTAATATATATATATATATATATATATATATATATAATTTATATTAATACACACAATATATTGGCATTATTCCAAATAAAGGAAGTGTGAGGAGCGAAATTGTGTGAGAAGCAAATTTTCCAGGCTAAAAGAACTTAATTGCTGGTGGAATTTGGACAATTTAAGAGGGAGTTTAGAAATATTAAAGTCACAAATTAACAGAAATACTAGACCAGCTATTTGGTGAAAGATACGATGTGGGATATGATATGGAGAGAGTCACCACTGACCGAACATCTTCTCCATCTGACTTTCGCGCCGCCATGGCAACGCACTGAGTGACGTGACGTCATATGTAAACTCAATATTGTTCAGGTCAGCAGCGGTGTGAGTGTGTGTGTGAGTGTGTGAGAGAGAGAGAGAGAGAGAGAGAGAGAGAGAGAGAGAGAGAGAGAGAGAGAGAGAGAGAGAGTGTGTGTGATTGAGAGAGAGACAGTGTGTGTGTGTGTGTGTGATTGAGAGAGAGAGAGTGTGTGTGTGTGTTTGTTTGTGTTTGTGTGTGTGTGAGAGAGAGAGAGAGAGAGGCAGTGTGTGTGTGAGAAAGACTGTGTGTGTGTGTGTGTGTGTGTGTGTGTGTGTGTGAGAGAGGTAGAGAGAGAGTGTGTGATTGAGAGAGACAGTGTGTGTGAGAGAGAGAGGCAGTGTATGTGTGAGTGTGTGTGTGTGTGAGAGAGAGAGAGAGAGAGAGATTTGATTTTGATTTTTAAACAGCTTTAATTAGAATAAACAAACCATCAATAATCAACATTTAAAACAAACATCAATCATTAAAAACAAACAAACTTTGTTTTAGATAAGAAAGAATAATTCATCATTAACAATTTCACACAATATCCCTTTACAACACCAAATTATTTCAAACTTTATAAGGTCATCCATTACTTTATAATAATTAAAATCTATTAGGATTCTAGATTTCACAGAATTACCAAACACAGCTTCTAAACTATTACATACACCTTGATCAACTTTCTCCTTTCTTGTAATATAAATCGCCATCTTCGCCTGACCCAAAATAAAATTAAACACCTGACATTGATACTTGCGGCTCTGGGAATATTTGAAACCGCAAATAAACGTCTTCATTGAAAAACACTCATTAAAACAATTAAAGATGTTGTTTAAAACAATGAATAACGGTTTCAACCTTGAACACTGCATGAATGCATGAAATACAGTTTCCCTTTGTAAACAGAAAGGACAATTCTGATCAACGTCAGGATTAATTACAGACACAAAAGCGTTAACAGCAATAGCCCCATATAACAATCTCCATTGCAAGTCCCCAATTCTCTTGGGCAATGGTGACTTATAAAACACTCTCCACTCAGGCTTTTCATCCTCTTCTAATTGAAGTACATTACGCCATGGCGTGTCAATTCTTTTATCCAAAGCCTTCTTATTAAACACTTTGACACAAATCTTATAACACTCCTTTCCAGATGCACAATCTATGCCTATTACAATCAAATCTTTGACTTTTAAAAAAGTGCTCACACAATCGCCCATCAAGGGAGTTAGATACAAATTGGGAAATGGATCATTACAATCCGGGTTAATAAACCCCCCAAAATAATCTGTTAACAATTTCAACTCTTTTTCAGAAAGGGCTGACCTCCATTTGTCAAGTACTCTGGCAACCAAACGGGTAGACCTCACCCCCAGCTGTCCAGTCATTGAATTCACATCTTTAAAATCCGCTCCTGCTATCCGTTGTACATGTCCAATAGTTAAAATTCCAGAGTTGATAAGATTCTCTTCTGTCACAGAGTAACCCAGTTCATTGGACAAATCCAAGCGTGAGCCAAAAATTAATGGCTCTTGCAGCAACCAGTACAAGGAATTTACAGTCCTTCTCTTTGGTACTTCGAACAAAGCCCAGACTTTAAAAAGATTCCGATAAAAAACAGGAAACTTGGAGAGTTTTAGCTTTTGAGGATCCATCCAAAATAAGGCTTTATCCAGCCCCAGTCCTTCAAACTCTCTCAGTAAAGAGAAAGCTACAATCCTCCAGTTTGCATTTGAGTCCTTTAAAAGTCTTTGTATGAATTGAATTCGGAAAGCTGCTATTCGACTCTGCAAATGTACTAGTCCATGACCTCCTTCATCCTTAGAAAGGTACAGCACATGTTTCGGCACCCAATGCAGCTTATCCCAAAAAAAGTCTATTAGGATTGACTGGATCTTGCTTAAAAAGTCTGCTGGGGGGTCTACACAAATCAAACGATGCCAGAGAGCGGAGGCAACCAAATTGTTAATTATCAATATTCGCCCCTTATAAGACATTTTTGGGAGTAAAAACTTCCACTTATGTAAGCGCCCTTTTACCTTTTCAATAACATCCTCAATTTTTCTTAACAACATTCTCATTTCCCAAAAACACTCCCAAGTATTTAAAACCATCCCTGGTCCATTTCAGACCAGCTGGAAGAATGGGCTCACCACGTAACCAACTCCCAACACTTATGGCTTCACTTTTTTGCCAATTCACTTTTGCAGAAGAAACACTTTTAAACTCTTCCAATAATCGCAACATCATGTTCACATCATTTTGATCTTTAATTAGTACCACCACATCATCAGCGTAAGCTGATAATTTAACAGTATGGGTGGAATTTGGCATAACCACACCTGACATCTCTGCTCTTAACTTATTCAAAAGAGGTTCTAAGGCTAACGTATAAAGCATGCCAGATAGTGCACAGCCTTGTCTTACCCCTCTTAAAACCACCATGGGGTGGTGGTGGCGCAGTGGATAAGACACATGCCTTTGGTGTGAGAGACCCGGGTTCGAATCCACTGTGAGACACCAATGTGTCCCTGAGCAAGACACTTAACCCCTAGTTGCTCCAGAGGCGTGCGACCTCTGACATATATAGCAAGTGTAAGTCGCTCTGGATAAAAGCGTCAGCTAAATGAATAAATGTAAATGTAAATGTAAAACCTTAAAAGGAGAGCATAAGTCACCATTTAATTTCAACATACTCTCAACGTCACAATACAAAGCTTTAATCATCGATGTAAAACTAGGACTAAAACCGAAAGCTTCAAAAACACTCCACAAGTAACTGTGCTCGACTCTATCAAAAGCTTTTTCTTGATCGACTGAAATTAAACCAAAATCTGAAAAAGTCTTGCCATTATCCAAAATATCTCTTATAAAAGAAATGTTATCAAAGATTTTCCTACCAGGCACACAATATGTCTGATCTGAATGAATAATTTGATCTAAAACTTCTCCTAATCTATTCGCCAAGGCTTTCGAAAGTATTTTATAGTCGTTGCATAACAAACTCACAGGCCTCCAATTCTTAATCTCACTTAAATCTCCCTTTTTCGGGAGCAAAGTAATGATTGCTCTACGGCAGCTTTTTGGCAACTGTCCATCAATTAAACTCTGATTAAGAACTTCTAGTAGATCTGGACCTACCTCTGCCCAAAAGACTTTATAAAAATCTATAGAAATACCATCAATCCCGGGCGTTTTTCCGTTTTCCATACTTTTAAGAGCTCTCTCCAGTTCTTCCACCGACAGTGCTTTGTTAATACTAGTGGTGCAACGGATCATCATTGATCCGTGATCCGTTCGGATCAATTTCTTCGGTTCGGCACTCACGTGATCCGCGGATTGATTTATGAAAAAAAATTTGTGCGCATGTTCAGTCCACACACAGAGTGGTCATGGCGAGCGTTATGAATCGCAGAGAGCGTGACGCCTCATTCGCGCCGCAAAACCTCCAGACGTGCGTAAACGCGTCTTTACATTGACTTCACATTGAAATCACTCGCGCCAGACGCTCTATTTGACGCTCTATAAATATATATTTGGTGTGAACGCAGCATGGGTGACGGCGAGAGAGAGAGAGAGAGAGAAAGAGTGCCTGCGAGTGCGAGCGAGCAAGGTAATACGTTGTCAAATATGTTTAAACTTAAATGAACTACATATACAAGTAGTTATGTCTCTTTGTATTAATTTGTCCTGTTATTGACATAGGCCTAATGCACGTCATTGACAAAATGCGCAACCAGATGTTCGAATAATTCGAATATGTGTTTTTTAGAGGGAATATTCGAACGTCATTTTTGAGCAATTTTGACAGCCCTATATGACAGTGGAAACACATAAAGCATTGGTCCATGTTTAAAGGAAGGACATGCCTTTTTATGTTGCACTTTAAGTTGTTTTTCATGAATTATGTTAAAAAGAAGATATTATGCCTTGTGCACTTTAAGTTGATTTTATATATTTTAATTTAATAATTTAAAAGTGTTAATACATTTTTTTTTTTTTTTTTTGCTGATCCGAAAAATGATCCGATCCGTGACTCTGATCCGAGAAACGATCCGAACCGTGAGTTTTTTGATCCGTTGCACCCCTAGTTAATACCGGTATTAGCCTCTTCAGACACTTGCGGCATATTTTCAAGAAAAACATTATTCAGGCCCTGTGTACCCAACAATTCACTCTTATATAAATCCTCATAAAATTGTACCGCTCTATTCCGGATCTCTAAAGGATTACGCAAAAGGACTCCCGTTTCTGAGCGCAGAGCATGAATAAATCTATTTTGCCCATTTTTCCTCTCCATGTTAAAAAAGAATTTTGAAGGTGCATCCATAGATTCAATACTCTGAAAACGTGATCTAATTATAGCACCCTGTGTAGATAAATCTAGCAATTCAGTCAAAGAGGTTTTCTTTTTTTTAAAAGACTCTAAATGAGCTCCATTTTTTGTCAACTCAAATAGTTCTTGGAGTTTAACTAAATCTTCTTCTAGCTTTCTTATGGACCCAATTCTATCTCGTGTGACGTTGAGAGTATATTGTTGACATAATTGTTTAATTTGGGCCTTTACAAACTCCCACCACTGCTGTAAAGTTTGGAAAGAAGACTTCATGGATTGTGCATTAACCCAAAAAAACTTAAAAACATCAATAAAGTGCTTATCACATAACAATGTACTATTAAAATGCCAATAGGCGCTTTTCGGCTTTACACAATCAACAAACATCTCACATTTTACCAAGCTGTGATCAGAAAATCCAACTGGACATATTGAACAATCTTTAAAAAAATTCAATTGATGCTTGAAACCATAAAAATGATCTAATCTTGCCAATGATAAATTATTTTCATATGCGTACCCAAGTATACTGTCTTTGTGTATAATGAAAATTTCTCCAGATATCAATAATATCATGAGATTTCATTAACTGAACTAACCTCCTACGAGACTGCATATATGTGGCTCAACATGATTCCTATCTAAAACATTTTCAGCACAATTAAAATCTCCCCCCAATAATAACAAACTCTCTGAATCACAATCACTTAAAACTTTACACAGAGTGTTTAAAAAAAGCATTCTTTCAATTGCAGCGTTTGGAACATAAACACAAATTAATACAAAAGAAAAATTGTTTTCATAAAAAGCTTTGACCATTAAAAGTCTACCTTTAATTATTTCATCAACTTTATAAGATACAGGTATAAAACTTTTCGAAAACAAAAT